>NW_020229658.1:1020000-1672500 GCF_003227725.1 Camponotus floridanus
AATGCTCGCGACGAAGCGACACATATCACACTTGCGGAAAGCGAAATTGTATCATTAAAGCGACGACGATTCGCCTGTGCATTCCTTTGTGCATTTGTGACAGCTCAATCATTACAATTGTCTCTCGTTTGCTCCTCTTAATTTCTTAACAAAATACATTTGTTCTTTATAAATAACAATTTGTTTTACTTTACTTAATTAGTCGCATTGGTGGCGTCCATTGTATGCATTAAGAGTGCTTTTTATATCAGAAAAAATGTTATCGAAATTTAATATATAACAATAGTCATGTTCTTGTCAACATAACTGCAAACGGATAGGAACATGAAATGCCATCGCCGTCGCCTTTCACTTTTTCGTGCGTTCAATTCGATAGAGATTTTTTTTATAATTTCAAGATATATATCGTACATCTAATAATTACCAAGATATCACTATCAATGGCGCGAAGACAGTGAACGCGATGGTTTTGATTATATGTATAGCGCTTTATACAAATACGGGCAGTCTCCTGTCCATTAGAGGATACAACCTGAATTTCTCCAATTTTTTCTTCCTCCTTCTTCTCCTCGGATATAAGATTCTTCTCTTTTTCTCGCTTTCATCGGAACACTGTCTTCGTCACAACCATACCTGTGGATGTAGAAAAAAAATTATGATAGAAGAAGAAAGGCTTAGGCGGGAAGATTATTGAAAATGCGACAAGATTAATGGATCTATTCTGTAAAAATGCTCTATAACACTGTATCTCTATAAGCTATGTAGTTGTAGAGTAAAAAAGAAAGAGCTAAAGAGCTATAGAGTTACAGAGCTTAGAGAGCGAAAATTTTCTTACCGAATACACGACTAAATAAGAGATGAGCTATTTACCTCGTCGCTATTGATCACTAGTCAAACCTTCTCGCCACTCGATTCTCGCCCTTTCTCCTGCTGTGGTCTCTCCTGCTCTTTGTCCTTGTTTCGCTCTTTCTCGCGCTCTCTCTCCCTTTCCGCTTTCCTTTCCCTCAACATTTCCATCCTTCGCGCTCTGTGTAGACTTCCGGACGGGAAGGTTGAATCCTCGACGGCCGCGGCTGCGGCTGCCGTTGCACCTCGCTCCACGGCCGTCTGCTCAATAAATTACTCCAATTTATTTCCCAAAACGCTCTTACAACGGACTTGCATGGATGCGAGAATACGAATCGATATGAAAGTTACTTTCGCATTAATCTTAGTATATCACGCGTATTTACGCAGTGTTCAAAAAATCCACAAAGAAAAATCATGTCAGATTTCAGAGAAAAAGTGACGACAATTTTTATGTCGTTGAATTTTCAAAAATGCTACGTATACTAAGATTAATCGAAGTGAAATTTGATAGGACGATTTAGATACATACTTTGAGAATAAAACTGGCCGTCGAACTCTTGGCGATGGGACTCTGGCCGGTGGATGGATGCCCGTGACCGTGACCATGCGTGCTAAAGTAACCGCCCATCTTTGGCTTGATGTGCCTGTTGTGCACCTCCATATGCACGATCTTCATGAATTCAATTTGCGCAGCCAATTTTTGAATCTCCTCCTAAGCATAGAATTTAGGATAAGTGAAAAATTGCTCCAGTGTTTCTATTCGCTTTACATCGTAGTACAGATATAAAGATGACGAGTTATATAATTATAAACCTTAAGCTCTTCATTTTCTTGATACAAATCTGTCGTCTCCTCCGGCACCAAGCCGATCCCGTTCAAAGAAAAGCTTGCGGTGACGCCTCGCGCTCTAGCTCGACTATCCCATTGATCTCCCTGACCTCGCAATACTCTGATTACCTTAAACAAGAATTAAAAATATATGATACTACGATGCCATTTATCGTTATATACTTAAAAAAAACGAAATAGATATTTAAAAAATTGATCAAGCGTATCGATAAATGTACGACAATTATTACAAAATTACATTAGTGTAATACGGCTTAAATAGACCTACAAACTTTTCCATTTTATCACTACAATTATTAATTTCATCCTTTTGTCACATCTTACTTTAGGACCGAATACGAGAAAGACCGTAGTTGATGTTGAAAGTTGAGTCCGCAGGAAGCCAAGCAGATATTTGATATCCGGCCCGGCCCGAGGAAATATGAAGAGGCTGCAGAAAAACGTCATTTAACATGATATATATATTTTCTAGAAACTCGTGTGCATATGTAATAATATACATGTATTATATCATATGATTACGTACTGAATGGCAATCATGGTTATGTTCACCGCGGCTATATTGTAAATGGCGTAACTTATCAAACGGGCCTCGTTAAATAGACTCTCCGCATTTCGCACGTTGTAACATACCTTTATGCCCCAGGCAAGAAAGAGAATTTCACCTGTTATTAAGAAATCAAACAATTAAATTCGACTTAATCTATTATTGATATTTTATGTCGCCATCATTGTTCTTTCTTTCTTTTTGATATTTACCGATAGCCAGACTGTGATCCCACCAATTGTACGAACACTGATAAAACTTTAAGTCGTGATTATCCGTGATTACTTCCGCATAAGGCGGCGAACTGACAGTCCATGTACCAAGAAAAATCAACATTACTAATAGTATAGGCACCATCCATTGTAAAAGCTGCTTGTCTGTCAATTTAACTTTATGAGCACTCTTCACTCGATACGTGAGCGAAACCCTACAAAATGTCAGGTATAAATGTGCTACTGCGAGTTTACATAAAATAAAATTGAAGCGCTAAAAATACAAGCAAATCAAGCCTACAACTGCGGTAAATTTGCTAAAAAGCAATACTTTCTATCCATCTTTCTTGAAAAAAAAAAAAGATTATTATGTTTTGAGTTTTAAAAGCGTTTTATTTTATATACTTTCTCGCTTATAATATAATAGCTTTTGTCTCTGAAATTAATATCATGTGACTCGATTCATTTGTATTCTCAGTGCTTCAATTCTGTGTGATAATACGCTAATCATAATTATTTACCGCCAGGTTTTCATTAACAGCGCCGTATACGAGACGCAAAATCCCATATGTCTCGTCCACTTTGTGGCAATGCACGAATACATGTCGAGGACCGGGAATATGGCGGCCATCTGCAAGGTATATTATTCAAATTAATACTCGACGGAATTTTTATTAAAGGAGAATGTAAGGAACGTCTCTCTCCACTTACTTCGAGATACATCAAAGCACAGCCCAAGAGCGTGATGGATAAAAATATCGGCGAAGCAACCTTGAATACTTTCAGTTTGCGATGCTGATACATGTACGCTACCAGGACGATGGTGCCAAACGCGCAAAAAATTGAAACAGCTAACAGCGTGATTCTAGAAAAGTGATAAGACATGAATGAAATAAGATATCGAGCGATAAAAGAAAACGCAATATAAAAGAAATACCTAAAGGGCCAATTGTACGTTGCTAGGCAAGGTTCGGGGCCCTTGCATCTGGCGCATCCCGGTGCACAGCGCAGACATTGGAATGCCTTGTCGAAGAAGTTGCTCTTATTCTCTCTCATTTCCTTCCACGCGGCTATAACAAATACGTATGCGAAGAGTAGAGGAAAAGATTATCATGTACAAGCAAATAATAATTAATCCTGACCTTCCACAAGAATTCCATCGAAACCGTCCCGATGATGGCTGGTGCTGTAAAAACCTTGCCGACATTTACACATGTACGCACCCTTCGCCCAACCAGCGCCCTCGTTTACTCGATTGCCAGGACTTTGGTACACACACTAAAATATGAAAAAATAAGAGAATATTGCTTTCTTGTTTATGCAAATATCGCAAAGAAAAAATATTTAATATTTACTTCCGTAGTTTCACCATGACACTTATGTGTGCCCCAGAAGGAGGCAATTTGATTACTATTGCGATTTTGCGGCGTCCAACATTGATTGACCTCCAATCCGCTTATATCAATATCTATGCTGATGAATTCTCGTATCCTTCAATGAAATGTCAATTACAACACGGATTACTACTACAAGTACTAGTTAACTTACTTATTTTCTTACTTAAAAATAAATTCTTACTTAAATTTGAATTTAAATACTTAAAATCACCAAGTAAGCTGTCATACTAACCAGGGAATATCCGGCAATTGTACCTGGACGCTGTATGAGATGAGCCAGCGGCGAGACTTGCAAGAGAAGTACGGGATGGTCCACCAACCCCTGTAGGATTCAATCGGCGGTGACTGCATGAATTTCGGTGACCTGGGATCACACGCAAACGCCACAAGCCGCCGTAGAAACTTCGATATATCTTTTGGTGAACACGTGTGTTTCGTGCAACGAGTCATATTCCCGGCACTTCACGGTCATCCCGACTATTGTTATTTGCCATTAATCATTATGATACGAAGGCTAAGCTTTCGAAAAATCATCGTTTACATATCGTACGCGAATATCGAGTTTCTATGACTTGACGCTCGTACGGGATGATGAAGGATGATGAATGATCGTGGAGCACCTGTACAAGTCCAGCGCGCAATTCTCTTTCGACGAATCGTCTCGAATATATGGATCTATCCACCATTATCAGGATATTTTCTAAAGAAAATATGTAAGTAAATTCAATTATGTGCAAATGACAATTATAACATTCTCTTTTAAGATAGCTTCTTTATACAATTTTAAAAATGAAAAAAAAACATACAGCACTAATCATTCGCACAATTCTTGTTTTTAATTTAAATGAAATTGATCTTTTTCTCATAGAGAGTTTCTACAGTTCACTCCGATAAACGAGACATTACTAGAAGAGAAAGGCAACGTGTGAAACATGAACAACAGGGTGCGAAACAGAGGTGCATAAAGGTGCGTGTGCGTGCGTGCGTACTAACATTTCTTTGAATAAATATAACGTGGCTCATTATTATATAAAAAGGATACAAAAAGGAAATGATTCTATGCGAAAAAAAATATGTAAAAAAATCGGAAAAATCTTTTTATAAGAAGAAATTTTGCAAGAAGAAAGTTTGGCTTCTGTAGACAAGTAAAATTGCCAAAGATGCGAATAGTCGACGCGGCGAACCTTAATCCGGCACTGCTGCCTGCATTCTCGAACCACGGTAAATTCGGATCCGGCTGTGATCCAGGTTGAAGCGCGTGACTCTCGACCTTGGATGGCTCGCCTACGCTTCCAGGACTGCGCTTCAGCCATACCGCGGTAATCACTGTACCAGTAGAGGCGTTTAGCGCGATCATCCTCGCCTCTAGCGCCTCGTTCACCGACATGAGCAGCGACTTGGTCAGGGCATCTAAAAGAGCTACGTGAATCCGTTATTTATCGTGAGTACTCATCACCGTATTCGACGATTGACTCTCAATGCGCACGTTACTCGCTACGTATGCAACAGGTGTCGTAGATGCCAATTGAATGCCAGATAGAAAATATAGATTGGGAATCAGGCACTAATTCCGATTCATTTATAGAAACGATTCTAATTTTACTCTTTCCATCAAACATACATACATATATTTCATTAGATTCCTCATCTTCTTTTCTTATCTCTTAACGTTTAAAGATTATATTGCTTTGCTAGATATATAAGGCTTTACCGATATCGATAGATAGTCGAATGTGAGTAAGATTTTTTAACATTTAGCAAGATTTTTTTTTAACATTTAGTTACAACTGCCATCAAATGTATATATTAGTTATATACATGTCAAATATCTTTTTAAGAATGCAAACATTATTTTTTAAAATTAGTCTTCTTTATACATGATGGTTCCAACTTACGTTGTATCGCCTCAGCAACCCTGAAATTTTGAAGGATTCTCGCGGTCATATCGGTCTTCTGACGCGCCGTGTCGTAACGTCTCGAGTCTAAAACGACATCAGCTGGTAGTGATTTAAATCCCGCCGAGTTGACGCACACCTCGCCCAGAGAACCCGTCGATGCCGCTTCTATCACGTCCAGCGCTTCGTCGGTGGGCTTTAAGAATAAAAAAATAATACAATGTCAAAAAAGAACTTGAAAAATTACCAAGATTGTAAGAAATTAAGATTGATGAAGACAAACCCGTTTGGAATCGATGGTATCGTCACGAGCGGTCGTCGACGGTGTCGAAAATGAATTGGCTTTCGTTACCGCTGTCATCGTCATCGTCGTCAGCGTGGCAGCGAGTAAGATCGAGAGCCAGGATTCGCCCATCCCGCGCCCTGGTCATTTGTTCTTGTAACGAAACGAAATCTCCGAGATGTTTGATTTATTCGAAAGTAAAGTTTACCGCGAGAGAAAGTAGGTAGGCAAGATAATTTGGCAAGATTTTCATTATTTCTGTCTCTCTCTCTCTCTCTTTTATACCTTGTACAAAAAGAATTATTATCAAAAAATTAACCAGTCTTTTATTTTTCATAATAAGCAAAACAATTGCGAATAGATGTGAATAATAAATAACCGCTTTGCAAGTACATGTTCTATTAAAAGAAAACACAACACAAGGTTCGAGAAAGAATCGATAGATAAAAGGAAGAATATTTTATTTTTATATCAAAATTATTAAACACACACCACGGAATAGACGGTAGTAAAAATACAGGAGAATCATCCACGTGAAAAGGAACGCGAAATTACGTTAATTCTCTCGAGGATAAAAAGAGAAATCCTATTGACGAGCAAATTAATTAATGAATTGACAAGTGACAAGTGTTGCATGTGCTATACTTGTAACAAACTTTGCGAGACTCCATCGATACGGAATTGGATGAGCGAAAGAAACTTTCAGAGTCTCTCACGAGAGACCGATCGCAAAATACTTTACAACTTACTTTACCGTGGTAATCTCACCTCCGGCGGTGACATTCAAGTAGCGGCGAGCTTGCGGCCCGCGCTCGCAATGGGCCGCTCGCACGCCCTCGCCGGTGATCGCCCGGGCATATTTCCGCCTCCGATTCACCCCTCTCGATCCTCCATCGGAGACTCGTCGGAGGGTCTCGCGTCTACGTCGAACACAAAACAAATTATACAATGCGATACGTCCCATCTCCCCCAGAGCCAAGTGCGAACAACCGATTACGCTGATGAATTCACGCGATTATAATCATCGCGTTAGCCGCTCGATAAGATCGTAAGATATTTCCCCGTTATTCGCGAGCGTGTACTCCGCTATTTTAAACCGAGCGAACGCGCGAGGCGGAGTCGAGGATATTACTAGCATCGGCTATCGGCCTGCTATCGCTCGATTTCGTGTCTCGTTTCCGACGTGTTGCAAAATAGAATACCCGGGATATATAGGCGAGTCCATTTTTTTTTCCAGCGACTTACCTGGCCTTTGACAAGCGACACGTGAGGTTCGCTCAACCTTGAATAAACCTCAACAACCCCCTCGTAGTATCGTTCGCGCTCGCATACCCAGCTGCATGATTCGCGTGATTGGCTGGGATAATAAGACGCGTATAAAAGTTGAGAAAGAGAGAGAGAGAGAACAATTGTATTTATCGTTGCGAAATAATCGACGTCGGTTTTGAAAAATACGTAAGCGAGACAAAAAATAGCGCGACGTCGAATCGATGGAAAAAGGGAACGATTGGGAAAAGAAAAACAGGCGCGAACTGTCACGCTCGGGTGCGAGTCGGCGAGGGTCCCCTTTCAATTTTCGTCTCGAAATCGATAGCGCGACGAGTCGATACGAAGTCCAAAGGTGTCCACGTGTCAGGCCGATTCGCACCGATTCTGGACGGTGGCCTTCGCGCGGCGAAGCGACGAGTCGCTATCGCGATTTACGGTATTTTTCTGGCGCGGCGAGGTCGCATTGTCCGCGTCCGTAGAAAACGGCCGCTATAGCGAGTAGTAGAGACGATCGATGCAGCCACCGGCACGACACAGCCACCCCCAGAACTCTCGCGTCCTCTCCCCTCCTCGAGGTGTCCTCGCTATCTCTTCTTTCGCGGCGCATCTCTCTCTCTCTCCCTCTCTCTATCTATCTATCTCCCTCAACCTTTCCCCTCTCTCCCCTCAACTTTATTTTATACGATACGCGAACTAAACGCGCGTATCGATAGACTAGAGTCTAGCGTCATAACTTGCACGATTATATTTTTCTCTTCCTAGAGCTTTAGATAAATTCCTCCCCCACTTTACGCGGGAATAATACCCTTATATGTGAATCTTGATTGCGTAAGATATAATTGCATGAGGTGATTAAAAACTTACGCGCGAAGGTTGGACGGAAGCGTATCCGTACGCAAGTCGAGGCTACTTGTGTGCGATGAATATTTCCATTCACCAGAACCATGACACTCTTACCAATCACTGAAACGTTGTAAAGTATTATGACAAATTACTGTACATGCGCTCATGTGTGCATTTGCGATTTTTATCACAGTCGATTGCCACCTTCTTCGAAAGATTGACGAGTTTTCAATATTTTGACGTATACTCGTTTTAAGATACGAAATAACGATTCGAAAATACTTGTCATTCGTATAAATGAACGAAGCAAAATTTTTTATCGCGTTGTTAAATTATACAAGATTGAGATCAAGTGCGGTGAAAATTGACGAAATGTCGCGCGAAAAATTCACACGTCGAGATGTCTCGCGATATCCTCTAATTTATCTTCAAAAAAATCAAACAAATTGACATTCCTGCGTATTACATAACGGATGGATTATAACGTAGCTTATAAATTGATGATAGACAGCGAGTGACAAAGTGATAGAGCGCGGGATCGAGAACTCGTCGTCTCGAAATACCACGGTTGCGGTCCAGCGGACAGTGAATAATCGCGCACTTACCCTCGACATTTAACACTCCGTTCGTTTCCCGCGTGAATGCGTGCGGGAGACGTCCAACGTGTCCGCGAGAAGACGATTACCAGCCAACCGAAGGGAGCGACGCGCGATTTATTAGCGATTTATTAACGATGAGTGCCGGCAAAGGTGCACAAGGTTTCACGGAGGGAACGAGGCTCCCTCTCCGGAGGCTCATTCGTGACTCGGCGAGGACTCAGCTGTCTCCTGCCGAGACCAGGGACCGGGGTCGTCGTTGGAGCGTGCGCGGAATCAAATGTCATTTTCGCTCCAATATCGGCGCGAAAAACCGGATTAAATTCCTCGGATAAAGCGCCTCGGGGGGCATTTGCGCTTTAATCGCGCTACTTTCTCGCGGCAATTTCCGAGCTAATACCTTAATGAGTAGCGATGATTCGATAATCTCCTTCTCGATGATTGTTTTGCAGCTTCCTCGGGCCGCTCGTCCGGCGCGTGTCGCGCGCAAACTCGAGGCGCGCATCTCGCGCATGCGCAATCGCGTTAGGGATGCGTTCGAAAATTCTATTCGTGGGATAAAGTAGTTTTGAATTGACCAATCGGGACGTGAAAATCTTCGCTCTTGATTGGTCAATTAAATGTTCCCTTGACTGGTAGGGTTTTCGAGCACACCCTGCAATAATATGTGCGACGCATGCGCAACATTAGGATCGAACGAAATTCGAATGCGCGACGCGCCACGTAAAGGTTGAGGAAAAGTCAGTCAGCGAATTTCGATCGTCGCTCGAACTTGAATCTAGACTAGATACACTAGAATCTAAATACGATTTTTATTTCAATTCGAGTAGCACGTGGATCGTGTCGTGGTGAATGAGTAAAAAAGAAACTGTGTGCCTGCTATTCGAAAAGGCGCGTAACACGAGGATTTACTCGTCTCTGTGATTACGTCACCTATTAAACGCATTTGCGAATGATTAAAAATGTGCTAATCTACCTTCAGGTAAGACGAATTTTGATACTTCACCATGGCGATCGCTACAGACCTCAAATTGTCGCGAAGAAACGGTCAACCGTGGGGTTTTCGACTCTCCGGAGGCGTGGACTTTACATTTCCCTTAACCATCGTCAGGGTAAGATATCATGTTTTAACATTTCTGCGTGATTCTCGTTATCGTTAAATTATTGTTAATGTTTTTTCGACAAGGTATCAATCGGGGGTATAGCTCATACAGCTGGCCTGCAAGCGGGCGATGTGATTGTTAAATTGAACGGGGAGCCAATAAGTCAACTCACCCACGAGCAAGCCTATGATAAACTCGTCAGCCTCGGTAACGATGTCGTTTTATCCGTCATACGGAGTTATGAAATTGCGCAAAAACAGTGACAATATCTTCCTATTCAAGTTTATTCCGTAGGAATCTTGGAATAATAGTCTTCTGCAAATGAAAAAGAAGCTGGTTCGCATTCTATTGCGATGCGAGAATTGTAATAAGGAATGGAAATAAAATTGTGAAGAAGATTGTAAAGACCAAACGTTAATTTTGAAGCGAGCATATCATATGCTTTGGCCCGATCTGTCACGCGCATCTGGCACGCATCAATCGATCAAGGTCTATTGCGAAACTGTGTCAACAATAAGCCCGCACACGATGAAACGCAATCTGTTACTATGATTGATGGGACGCTGCGGGACTGTAGGAAATGTGATGAAGGGTACGCCCAGGGATGTTACATATGTTGACATAATTTATTTTCATTTTATATATTAGATATTGTTCGTAGAATATATATATAATATATATGACTCGCGCGCTATCTAATCGTTATTATCGTAACGATAGAAGTGCGCCATATTTCACGATAATTTACACAAAAAATAACTGTACAATAGCTCGCTCTTGCATTCTCCGTCGAGCATACACCCATGCTATAGTTACGCACACACGAGAAAACTTTATCACACTTATATTTTCGTCACTTCATTCCACATCGTTATTTGTGGGGACGACGCAGAATCAAGTACCGCTTGGAATCAGATATACATATATTAAAGTAAAAAAAAAAAAACGAATAGATCACTTTAAAGATTGCATGATTAAAGGAACATGTAGAGGAAGTCACGCGCTATGATTATATAAGTAAACGATCACACATCGATCACATGCGATCACTAAATGCCTAAACTGTCTTTCGTCTTTTTTCTCGTAATCGCGGATTATATGTGCCAGGTCAATTTGTCGAGAGAATGCGAGATTAGTCCCTTATAATTCACATGCGTTTTGTTTCCCACGTATGATATGATAACGGATATGAGGGCTATCCCGTTTTTTTTCTCTTTCTCTCTCCCTCTCTCTCAACAAACACCTAATGATATGCATGTTTCTCTTGTTATCAAGACATAAATAGATGATTATATTTAACATACATTATATATCATTAAGTATTACATATAGAAAGTAAAACACACATGAAAAAATGCTAAACTTTACAACTACAATAAAAAATATATAGATGCTGTCACTTGCTGAACATATAGCTTTTTCATTATTATTTTTTTTTTAATACGATGTGACAGCATCATGCAAAGACGAAAAACAGCTCTGTTCGGATCGAGATCGATTCGAGGAATCCATCTTGGAAATAAAAAGCAAAGACAAAGCAACTGAGAAGCAGGTACCATGTCCGTCGCAGTTAACTGCTAATTAATTAATTAGCACACGTCACAGACCGTTTGAAGTTTGAATTACTATTTTATCGTGTGACCGTAATCGCAATCGATCTCGATATATAAATTTACACTTTGGTATACAAATATATAATCTAATTAGCGCGTATAAGCGCCGTTCCGTTCAGTTGTGTTCTTTGACGAGTCGATTTGCATCGAAAACTATTGTACAGCATATATTTTAGAGAATCAATTCCCTCTCCCTGTCTTCATTCTTTCTCTACATCAAAAGTTTATCGTAGTAAATATATATACAATACAATCAGGTACAATAGTAGCATATATGGAGATTGATCGGTTTAGTTTACTAGGAAGACGGATAGAGAGAAGTAGATGGATGAGCGATGAAGAGGAGTGGGAACGAGAACGAAGACGAAAGGAAGAAGAAAAATTAAGAGACAAGATAAGACAGAGAGAGAGAAAGAGAAAGAGAACAAAGATCTTTCTCATCGTATATCGCAAGATCGTTCAATCGACGTATTTATAACTTCTTCAACTTATATGTTAAATATACAGAACAATTTTGATCAAGATATAAGAGTTCAACGCGAAAAAGTTGAATGTTTGGTCTATTTGATCAGCAGATCTGTGGAATCCGTAAAAATCTAATTGACGGAAATGAAGTAGTGTAGAGTGTTTTTTATATATGTATATATAAAATGTATATATCACCTGTTTCGCGCGCAGGACACAGGCCCTGGTAGTTGAGGAAACCAGTTATCACTGGAGACGACTTGTAAAAGATATAAGATTTGTAAACTGTATCTCATATTTTCTCTTTTTGACGTAAGTAAGGGACGATCGCCATGTCTTCTTTTGTGCGTTCTAGCAATCAATGACATCAATGTAATGACTATTGGTCCGCTTGTTCGCTGGTCTCCTCGTTATCGGATACCGATGTTGACGGCGTCCTATCATGATTTGTGCAATTCTCCGCTTGACCCTTGCTTTCGGCGATTTCCAGCCAATGTTGTTTATTCATTCTAACTCCATCAACGAGCGGCATAAGCTTATCCGATAGCTGGGTAAATGCCTATTAAAATAAACGCAAAGAGTAATAAATGTACAGGAAAATAAAATGTTTTATTAAGATTATCAATTCGTTAAACTATACGAACCTCGTAAATAGGAAGACAGATTGAATTGATAAAGCCGACTTGCATCATTGGTAATTGATCTTCTTTCTCTCGATTCATAATATCCTATAAAATACGAAAAATAAAGTCGCGTAAAAGAATGTTTTCGAGTTTTATAAATCTAATTACGTGTTTTGATGCTTACAATAGGTGTAATGTTAAGCGTCCGTCTCTCTATATCACCTTGTTCAAAAAACTCGCTACTAACAAGTTCGGCTACTCTTTTCTCGATTTCCCATGGTTTAGTAATCGCGGCCAGATCACAAACTGTCATCAGCATTCCGCGCAAAAGATCTCGATGATCACTGTAGGCCCAATTATAACCGCCACTGCGTGCTAAACTAAGAAAAGCGCCACGCTTTCTAAAGTAAACGGCCAAATCGGTTGAGAGTATCGCATCTTCGAGAACCTTCACTACGCGCGAATATTCTTCCGGCGAAAGATTCGATAGAATTTGATTTCCCTGACTACTCAAGATCATCAGACATTGATCAAAGTGATGATGTTCCATTGTTGAGGTCGAGTACAGCTGTGCCAATGGCGAGGAAGCTCTAAAAACGAAGAAATAGTACTTTAGTAAACAAGAGATTACATCAAAGCATATAAATTGATTCAAAAGTAAATAATAGTGCACACTTTATTTGAAAAGAATTGTTTGTTCCGCGATGATCAAGATCGTGACACAAACAAGCGATGATAAGCGCAAGGCATTCGATTTCACCAAAGATCTTCCACCATTGTGTAGCCTAGGAGGACGAAAGAATTATATACTCGTTTTGTGAATAAGAATCGGAATTATTCTTAAGAAAAAAATGCTTACTGTCAAAATGGCAAACATCATTTGAGCCACATTAAAGGCATGTCGCCAATTGTGATACGTAACATTTCGATAATTTTTCTTCACACTCAACAACCAACGGCAAAGTACATCGTAATCGATGTGAAACCGCTCAACAAAGTCCAAATCGAGAAACATTCTGAGACACGCGGTAAGAGTGTCGTCGTCCTGCATATATATATCGTCAAACTTGAAATCGTGCAGTTTAAAATGTACCGATGACGGGACTCGTAAACTCTGTCGAAGCAAAAGAATAAACAATAAACTTAAAAAATTACAAAATATCGTGGAGCCAACAGCTAAAAGTATAGCTACCCTCAATCTCTGCGCGTCTTCCAATGACGCCGATGCATGGTAACTCAATACTTCCAAAGTGACGCTCTGTTTCGCCATTGCTATCACAGCCTTCTCATACCTAAGTAACAAATAAATACACTAGGATATTCAAAGAGTAAATTTAAAAGATATACATGCGGACATGGATACACTTACATGTGCGTATTATGAATTCCCATCCCACAAAATATCGCGAACGCTTCGACGAAATTTTCATCGTTCTTTGTAAACGGCAGATCATCGAATTTATTAATCAATTGAATAACACCGATTATTTGACAGGAGGAATTCTTGATGGCCATGCAAAGAATTGTACGGTGTTTAAAACCGGTACCGTCATCCACTAACGGATCGAATCTCGGGTCCTCATAAGCGTTTGGTATGTTGACAGTCTATAAATCGCTTTTTTTATCATCTCGAACACTAATGTTTTCGTAGTCATGTCGAGATAGAGTGAATTGAGATACTCACTTCACCGGTTGTCGCTACGTAACCCGTGATGCCAACATTAATAGGAAATCTACTCTCAAATGGACTGTAAAAAAGAAAGAGTTGTAGAATTTACCGAAAAAATGGTTGGAATGGCAATTATAAATGCCTTGATTCACCTAGTACGAGAATCAGAATCCTCGACAGCGAGATCGTTTGCTTCAAAGTCAAAGACGCGCGAGAAACTGCCTTTTGAAGCTTTGTGCACGAGCAACACCTGAAAACAATCATGACGTTCTAACGCATTCTCTTTTGCTCACATAAACGCATCTCATTCTCGCAGTAAATGTTTATGTTAATTACCTGAACACGTTGGCATTGAATCAACGATTGCGTATGCGTAAGAATTCTAAAAACCATGTGCTCTATCGTACTTTGTTCCTCGAAAATCATTCGAGCCAGATCCAATAAAACCTAATATTAATATGTTAATTAGACAATTATATCTTCCGTCATGTAATTCTAATTAACAAAATCGGCGCTTACTTGATTTCTTTTCACTTCCAATTGACTTTTCTCGTAAAGCTGCGCGTTTCTTAAGCCGATACCACAAAACTGTAAATAACCGGCAAAAATCTTTTCGTCCTGCGCGGTGAATTGTCCTTCGCCGCCGAGCTTGTTGATTACCTGTGCTACGCCAATTACGTCACTATTGCAATCTTTAATAGGCATGCACAGTAAGGCACGCGTACGGTATCCCGTTAACGCGTCAATTTCGCGATTAAACCTCGAGTCCTGAAATATGTTTAAATCATTTTTTACATATTGCAAATTATATTAATTATGTGCATGTTACATTATTATAAAATTGAAGTTCATTATTTCATCACCGTTACTTTCAAGGTTAATTTTAAGATTGACAGAGGAACTTTCCGAAAAAACGTTTGATATAAAAGTTTCTTATTCTTTCACGTACAATTCGAATCTGTAATAAGGAGTACCACGTTCCCCTAAAAAAATTCAACTTCCGATCCGGATGACGTATTTCCGGTCGGTATCAAAAGTTTAAAATATCACCATTTAATAGAGCGTACCCGATTTACTTAAGAATTGTTCGCGATTTTTGATAAAAGCCATTTATTTTCATTTTAAAAGGGGTGTACGGGTAGTCTGGGACATCTTATATACATATATATATTTTGCAAATGGAAATATTTCTGTTTAAGCTTTTTCTTCATGAGTGAATCTAAATAATACATCAAATTAATCTATATCAAATTATTCTTGCAAATTAATGATAATCAAGATAGAGATAAAAAACGCATCAGATAAAGTATATATTCGTACATGTTTATTTATATCAGAAACGACCGCATTCCGGATACGAAAATTGAAAATGATGATTCACTGAGAATTCCCAATGCTATATAATTAATCGATCGGATGCAAAACGCATCGCGCGCGCTCTCATTAGATAGAAAAGATAGATAAACGGTAATTTCAAGTCCTCGCCTTATAAGCATCTGGTATATTGACGGGTTCTCCGCTTTCAGCGACGTAACCGACGATCCCCGTGCCCCAGGGAATTTTAATTTCATCCTTTTTTTCCATCTCTAGCAACGTCGATCTCGAGCAAACGTCGAAAAGTTTTGACACCAGACATCGGCCTCTCGGACCGGAGGACGGATCATTACGTCGGGTATCGCCGTTGTCGGAATCAATCGCGGTGACTTCGTGATTCCCGACGTGAGGAGATGATATGTTGACAGTGGTTTTCTCGCCCTGGACGAGGAACAACGACCCGCGATCCGCATGAAGAAGCATGCTTACATTTTGCAGGATTTTATGGCACAATGATCTCACGTCCAGCTCATTGCAGATGTCCTTGACCTGATGGATAAATAAAATAAAATTAATTAAAACTAATAATTAATTTAAAAAATATTAATATTAATATTAATATAAATTAATATAAATTCTAAATAAAAAGGAAAATTTAGGCAAGAAAATCATATAGCATTGATGTCAAATGCATAAAATTATTATAAATGTTAAGAGACAAGTAAATCAAGTCATAAATTACAAATTATTAAATGAAATTACAAATTCTCGCGCAAACGTTTCTCTCTATTCCTTCTCAAGATCCTTCTCAATGCTAATGATACAAAAAAATATAATGATACAAATATGAAAAGGAAACAAGTCATTCATAAGTAATAATGTACATACATTCAAAGTGTGATAAAAGGTCAACATTTGAATGCTATTCCAAATCCTTTTCAAGGCTAATACAATACCAAAAAAAAAATAAAAAAGACAGGTTCCTCCCAGATGTCAATGTTTGACCACATCTGAGAGGAACCTGTCTAATTTTTTTTTTTTTTTTTTTTTTTTTTTTTTTTTTTTTTTTTTTTTTTTTTTGGTATTGTATTAGCCTTGAAAAGGATCTGGAATACCATTAAAATGTTGACCTTTTATCACACTTTGAATGTATGTACATTATTACTTATGAACGACCTGTTTCCTTTTCATATTTGTATCATTATATTTTTTTGTATTATTAGCAATGAGAAGGATCTGAAATAGATCAAAATGTTTCCAATGCTATGTGGTGTTCTTGCCTAAATTTTCCTTTTTATTTAGATTTTATCTTACACTGTATTA
The DNA here is from genome assembly GCF_003227725.1 of Camponotus floridanus. Lineage (NCBI taxonomy): Eukaryota > Metazoa > Arthropoda > Insecta > Hymenoptera > Formicidae > Camponotus > Camponotus floridanus. The sequence continues at coordinate 1,036,851 of NW_020229658.1, forward strand.
ATTGAATATTTTTTCTTTTTATATTAATATAAATTATAATATTAATAAAAATATTAATATTTATTAATGCTAAATTCATTAATAATTGATAAAATAAAATTCTGAAGGATAGAAACTTATAAGCTCTTAAGGGCTGAAGCCCTTAGGGGGTAGACAAGGTCGGCGTTTCCGCGCGTCGCAGTACCTACCAATTCAAAAATAAGGTCTTTCTCGTCTAAATGCCGGAGTTCGTGTCGGGATCGTCTTTGCGGTCGATTCGAGTTACCGGACCCGACCTGGGTACTACCTGCTTGACCCATATCACCTGGTGATACACTCAAAAACGTCGGCGTCCCGTCGATTGTGTTAACGATCGGTTTTAAAAGGCCGCCTCGTTCGAACTCGTGCGCCGAAATTTTACGGACGGGTGTCGTAGCTCCAGAACCTCCGGCACCACCACCACCAGCACGTCCGGATGACGAATTACCACCGTGAGTCGGGCTCGAGAGTTCTATGCAACTGCTGGACGAAGAGGTTGGCGTCGCGTGTGATACTAGCCACAAATCTACAGTCTGCCGTGTTACCTTCCTGATGAATGAAAAGACAAAAGCAATAAAAATAATCTAATAATAGCAGTTTCTAGGAATACTTAAGAGCTAAAATATAGGTCAAAGATGGCAAAAAAAATTTATATGTAAGCGAGACGTAAGCACCTACATCTGTCCCAATCGTGGACGTAAAATAAGGCAGAGAAAAATTCATATGCTCAAATTCATATCTTACGTATATATTTTTCTTTATTTTACTTTACGTTTATAATTACGACGGACATAAACACTTACGTCTTGTTGTCGCTACCATTAGCTTACCGCAAGAAGAAAAAAGTCAATAATACCTACGAAAAGAAGAACAAAGCATACAACATAAAAAAAAAAAAAAAACAATGATTAGAAGATGCCGCGGTCCAGATAACGCTATAACATTCTCTGAACGCTCCAAATACTTTCAGAGGGATGTTGCGGGGGTGGGCGACGTAGGTATGACGTCACAAGGTAGGGCTTCTATTGAACCGCAGCCTAAATAATAAATGTTAATATTATACAGTAAAGTTTTTTATTTGTTATTTAACAAACATGACGAGCGAGAAGATTTAATGATCTCGAGGGATCAGTAGTCTTTCAGATGGAAAATACGCTACATTTGACACGAAAATATATATATATTATTTGAAATTCAAATAACGAGCGCTTTCTGGGGCGAATTTTTGTCAGAACTGCCAATTGAAGGAGAATAATACCGTAGAAAGTAGTCATTGACGAAGTCGGGATGCTCGTCGAGCCATGCTTCCATGCGAGCGTACTCTGGATCATACACTGTCGATGTCGAGGAATAATAAGCACCGCCGCCACCACTGCCGCCGCTTCCATCCTGCACCTGTTGCAACACATTCTGGTTGGCCACGCTGCCCTGTGCTCCTTGCACTCCCTGGACGCAGGGAGCCGCCGTTTCCGCCGTCATCCTCGGCTCCTCGATGCTCCGCAAGTGCAGGCCTGTATTTTTATAATAATTGGTTATATTAATAATTGGTTGTCGTCATTAGTCAAGAACGTTTTCGTTTCTCGCGTCGACTTTTGCAATTATCTCCGTATTCTAAGTTGGCAATTTAATTTCTCGCTTCAGTACTCACTCGTTCCGAGAACGTTTCGAGAATTTGAAAATACTCGGGAGAAGAGTTATATCAATTATAACAAAGTTTTAATAGAATGCTAACTTTATCCGGAGATCTTACGATTGTAATTACATTCCTTCAAGCGGATAGATCTAAGAGAATCGCGAGGGGGAGATGCATTTTTTTTTCTTTCAAACACATTTCGACACAGAAAAAAAATAAATGTCAAGTCAAAACTTATATACCTAAGCTAACGCGTTCATAATTTCGTATATACGCAACAATTTATAATCTTCTTCAAAAGAAGAATTTAATTATAAATTATAATTATAAATTTCAACAATATTATAGTCTTATTTTAATATTGTAATTGTCATCTCAAGAATATATAATTATTTAATTCTACTTTAAGAAAATTATAATCTTTGATTTAAAAATGTTATTTTCTATCTAACATTATTTCTTTTCCATTCGAGAAAATTAAATCTTAAATCTTTAATAAGAATATATTTTTCTCGATTGAACTATGTAAAATGGCTTCATTCAAGTAAGCAGTTATTCAAGCAATTATATTTTTCTTGAATTAACGCACTATAATAATCTCATTTCAAGATTTTCATGCTAAAACTAAATATATTTTCAAAACAAGAATGTCATTTTTTTCTGGCGTGGAGGCAACGTTTACATTCGCGCACCACGTTTTCTCGACATAGCGATTCCGTCATGTGTGTACGCGCATCGCGCTCGCGACACAACACACCGCATACGGCTGTGAGAGCGGATATTGCACATCAAAGGAAAACCACATAGTAACGTCATCGTCACCTCGCACTTCTCCGCTCCCCGTTCGACTTGGTGCAAAGGTAAGGCGCGTCATGTGTGTCCAAAGTGTAAGATTAATGTGTATTTTATTCGCGTTTATCGAAGAGTCTCTCGCATCGATTTTATCATCCTATATTCCTGGTTCGATCGAAGTCAAATTTTCCCTCGATTACTTCCTGGGAATATTCCCATTGATCATCGATTTCATATCTACGGTAATTTCATATAAAAATAATTAATTATATACGCGATCTCTCGTGATTATGTCTCCGAACATCGTCTGATGATTTTTTGACAATACGGAAATGTGTTTCGTAGAGAAATTGTTTTGAGAAAACGGATGCTTATTGTCAATAGAAATTCTTTTTCCAAGGTCGCAATTTTTTTTTTGAAATTTTACGATCGACGTTTCCTCTTAACGAGCATGATTCTCTTATATAAATAGATTCCTCTCGTGCGGGATTAAAACGTATTAAGAGGATGCAAAGACAAAGTGAAGGCTATTATTTCACATTTTACATCTCGATATATCATGATATTCAATATGAAATAAAATACCTTGTAAAAAAATACTCATTTTAGTACATCCTAATCGATATATCTTTTTAAAGTCCATGTGGAAAAGTCGGGAGACCGAAGAGGAGAAACGAAGAGTGGTCTGGCGACCAAATGTAAACGAAATCCCCGTGGAAAAACACGATACGGATTATACCGGGTAAATTTCCTACGAGACGAGACGAGACGAGATGAGAGCGCGCGTTCTCTTCACGGGTGAGTTACCGCATGTCACATTGGTCCTGCTCATTCGAATGTCGATTATCAACTACCGGCTGATGTCGTATACATGTACGGATGTCGCCACGATAATCGGCTATAGCGGAGTAATCGCGCGAAATTATTAGCTTTCTCGGCGACACGGTATAATGGAGGGCTCCGTAACTGACAGATCACGGACCCAGCTGAAAAGGATAAAAGGATCAGCGAGATCTTATTGTTTTATTTATTTTCGAATTTATTATTTATTCCAAAGTAGAATCGTTTTCTACCCGTTTACGAGATTTTCTACCGCGCTACGAGACTGTTTATATACATATTAGTTTTTCCTTCAAGTTTTCTTATTTCCATACAACGCGAAAAAAACGAGGAAACTTGTCATCGCAAGGTTGTAACAAGACAAATATGTTATGCAATGTAGCTGCAATTTTATCACAATATTCAATTCTTCTATCGCTGTAATTTGCGGAATTGTAATGTTGCTAATGTAATTGATAATGTTGTACGAGTTAAATCAGTTTGAATTATACATTTTCCCACCTGAATATTATTTTATAAATTGTCTCGCGTTGGAAAAATGTAATTTCTGATAAATTAGATCTAAACAATGTTCGATTGATGATATTTTGCGCGTACAAGCAGCATGACACACGTGGGTGGGCCGCTGTTCTGTTTCCGTGCTTGTCTCTTTTTCTTCCTCTCTGATGTTACTGGCAATTTCAAACTATTCGATTCTTAAACGCGCGCTGAATATCGATAGTCTAGTTAAGTAAGTTACGGATTGTATGGACGAGCCACTACGTGCGCGACATGAATCTTAAAATTCACGAGGTATTTCTTCTAAAGCGCGCGTCATTTAATCTACGAATTCTTTTCCCAAATTTGAATAAATTTCTCCGTCACGAAAATAAACAAGAGATCATAATTTATCATAACTTTTTTTCGTACATTTTTACGTAATTAAATTTCAAATGGAAATTCTGTCAAAGTAAAGTTCTAATTGAAAAATATAATTTTACTATCTTTTTATGAAAAGATCGATTTATAAATTTGTTTAGAATCCACGGAACTCAGAGGAAATCCATTCAAGGATATCCTACGTGTGAATGCCATGAAAAACCAAACAAGCAAAGTAAATAAAATAATCGCACCGAATAAAAAACAAAAAAAGAAAACAAAAGATAACGTAAAGCTTTGCTCAGCTTCCGTATCTCCATACGCGTCTATGATAAATATTCTTTATGTTGGACGATCGCGATTATAATGAATACACTTTAGGTTTAACGAGTCCTCGTGAACGTCATTGCTTTCGCCATTCGTCGATGACACATGCACACATACATGTAATAAAGAACGATAACTACTGGATATGTTACTGGAAGATAGTAGAAGCCAAACAACTGAAATTAAAGCTTACAAGTCAGCTGATAATCATGCGCATTTAAAGTTCGATGAAGTTATCTATGCGGCAAAGTTGCTCCGATAACGAGTCACTCGTCACCTATAGACATTCGTAAACATTTTCGCTAACTGATTGAAATCCCCGAAAAAAATAAATGCTAATTTTACGGAACTGTTCAATTCCATTGTTGTCGAGCGCAACCTGATTCTTCTCGATGCCTTTAAAATTCAGCATGATTCATCCGGGTGCTTTAAATCACTGTCAGATCTCTCATAATCATGGCATTGGAAATTGGATGGGTCCCAATAAATAAATATATGATAAATAACGTATTTTCGGTTCTTCTTTCGCAGATCTCTCGAAAATAAATATTATATTTCGTCTTTCAGATACGTGGACGACGGTCCGACGTGCGACAGGGTACGAGAGACACAGTTATACAAAAGGCGAACACGCTGGTGTTTGGCGCGCTTGTAGCAAACGACGGCTCGGAAAGCTGAGAAACCGACCGACCGGCCTTCACGCGCCTTCGCCTCGGCCCGATGGCGCCAAGCTGACCTATCTGCTCGCCACCGATCTGGCCGCGGTCTCACTTTACTCGACCAGCCGCTGGTCGATCAACCGATCGTCGTTCCTCGTTCATTATAGAAATGTTTCCGAAATTATAGATTACGAATATAATGCGTGTCGCGACTGATCTAATAAGGAAATTTTACGAAATAAGACTTTAGGGAGATAAAGCACGCGAATAGAAGACATCGATTAATTTGGAAATTATATCGGCTGTAGAATCTTTTGAGAAATTTCCGATATGTATTGCTCAAATCATTTTGGCATCTGGTTGGAAATTGTAAATATAAATGTGCGATAAAAAAAACGACTTCGTGGTAGCCAGTCGTTCATGTGTACATGTTATTTTTCAGGAAAGCGGAAAGTCGAGTCGGCTACAAACCGCTAAATCACTTTCTAAGAATCATAAATCTCGTCGAGATTTACATACGACAAGATGGAAGGACTGAAAATTGTCGGAAGATCTCTCGCTGTTTTTTCGTGCGAATCGATCGACGTAATTTGATGCTTTGTGTCAAGAGCTGAATAGAAGCCTGGGGAGACAAAATTTGACATGGATTCTTAGAACCGATGACGCAAACGCTACGGACGGGCCAGGTTCTCAGAAACCGGAAGCCACTGAAACGTTCCATGTAACTGAGATCGCGGCAAGGTCGAAGGACTCGAAAGATGGAAGGACGAAAAAAGGATTTATCGTCTTTTGGCCCAGGCGTCGATTCCGCCGCGTTCGCGTTCAAATGTACGTACACCAAGAAGGCCGTTGAAACCTGCTCTCAGACCGGTCGCCGGTTCTTCGTTTTCTGACAGCATCACAGACTCTCTTCTCCCTCCACCCGCCAAGTCTGCGTACTTGATCGTCACTGCCGTCAAGTTCAATGCTACCGTTTCCTTTCAAATCCGTGCACAAAAACAAAGAAAATCGATTCGCAATCTCATTTTATCATTCCTTGTTTCACTCGAACCTTTGGCATATTACTAATATGCAGCGAAATTAGTAGTCTCGTTGCTATCGCTGCGTGGGCGATTATTCTAATCATGTGATCTGCCCACGTTGTTCAATTTCTGAATACGTGTCACGCAAATAACCGGAACATTTCCGGTTCGCAATTTTCAAGAGGGATCAATCTCATCTTTTAAAGCCAATGTACACTGCGATGGAACTTTTGTGTAAATCTATGATTAATATTCTAGATGATCCGCTTAGATCGCGATACATTTTGAGATTTCTTTTAAGACTCAATTCCATCCGAGATTACCGTTATTTCTGCAAGGATAATATAAATTCTACTTTCAGAATTTCGATATAACTTCTCTCGCAAAGATTATCGAATTTCTAATACGTTTAAGACAGAGATTTAAAAAAATCATCGTATACACAGAAAAAAAAGTCAAATCTATACGCAACAATTTATAATCTTCTTAGAAGGATTTAATAATTTAAATTGTAACAATATTTTAACAATATTATATCTTGTTTTAATATTGTAATTATCACCTCAAAAATATATAATTATTTAATTCTACTTTTAGAAAATTATAATCTTTGATTTAAAAATGTAATTTTCTATCTAACTTGTTTCTTTTCCATTCAAGAAAATTAAATCTTAAATCATAAGAATATATCTTTCTTAATTAACCTATATAAAATGGCTTCATTCAAGCAATTATATTTTTCTTTAATTAATATAATCGTAATATAATCTCATTTCAAGATTTCCATATTCAAACTAAATATATCTTCAAAATAAGAATGTCCTTTTTTTTCTGTGTAATTAAATCCGAAAGATTACAAAATAAAATTCTAATTTCACAAGATCTCTTGAATAATAAAGCGATGAAATAATTATGAAATAAATAACATAAACTATTGTATATTTAAAATATAAATGTCTGGCAGGAGTTTGACATTCGAGTGGCGCAGCGGCATTATGATGAGGAAACTGAAATCGACTCTGGAAAAAGAAGACGGAATTCTTCGCAGCAGTCAGCTACAATTCCAAGGAAAAGAGGAAGCTCGTGATCGAGCTCCACTTTCGGCATGCGACGAGGTAAATGTCTAAGTAAGCGACGCAAGACACGGCGGCACACGCAGCTATATTAAACCCGACCAACACGTGCGCACGCGTGCGTATCGTCACGTCGTCATTGCATTGAGATTCGTAGCCCACACGAAACCATCAACGAGTCTATGTATCTATATATCTCGCAATCGGTTTAGAGCGTTACGCTTTTTTCCCTCTTTTCTCTCGATATCCTTGATCATCGATATCGTACGTGAAAGAGTCACCCGTTATGCAAAGTCATCTTGTACGTCATGGAAGAGAAGACTGCGTGAAAGGAAGTCTCGAAACCAAGTGTGACGATTATTTCCGATAAAAAGAAATTTATTTAAATCGCACAAATCACCTGGAAGGAAGAGGATAAGGCAAAGAGCAATGCTCTCGTGACACTTTGAGAAAATTGCTCGGAAACCGCGCGCGTCATCGAGGAACCGACGATGTTTCTTGTAATCCGCAAGTTACGCAACGAAATAGCGCCAGTTACCTTGGCCAATGCAAATAAGCGTCGTCGTTATTCGTCTTGTACGACTGCTCTTGCAATAAGTATGTATAGCGGTATCGCAACCACGCACTCTCACGTTAGTTGCGTGTGTTTGGAAAACGAAAATCAAAGATCATCTCGATCGCATCTTCCGTCCTTCGCATCCTTTTCGATTGTGCGAAAATTATTATTCCGAAACGCGAAATTTTTTAAGCATTAAGATAATTGGACGTGTTTCAGGAATCGAAGAAAATTTCTAAACAATGGTATACAGTTCGATTCCCACGACTCGAAGTATCTTCCTTTATTTGTTTCTTTTCTGTGTAAAATATGAATAAAAGATTTGGCCGATCGATGACACATTGATTGACCATTGTTGTCATTCCTTTGGATAACGGGAGTTGTTGACGCAATCGTCAAATGCGTAAATAAACAATCTGAAACAGCCGATAAATCGCGATATCGGAATCGGATCGGCGCGCAAAAGTGCACGTATCTCGTCGCGATGGAAATTCCACTTTAAATTCAAAGGTTACGCAGCTCTCTTGCCGGAGATAAGGCGCGCTTATCGTTAACTGTAAATCTTATCGCGACATTAGCATTTATTCGCGCGCGAAAATCGGTAACGATGCGTATTCGAAGCAATATGGCCTGACCTTTGCAGGGATGTGCCCAGGGGATGTTTAATAAAGTTTAATTACAGCTAGTCAAGCAAGAGCGTCAAAAAGTAGTCAAAAAGAAAGAGGGACGTGAAATTTATTCCTCGTTCCCTCGTTCTGGCTGTTCTTTAATTACCAACTTTTCATTCCACAAGATTATTTGACTTTTTCCACTTTTACCCGTCAGGTATATATTATACATATATTATAATTCCTAATATTTTACGTTTAAAAGAGATAAGACGCCGGATCGTCGAGAACGATAACGAGAAGGAGAAACGAAACGGCTCAACTTTGACACGCACATATTACTTATTGTATTGTATTGATATGTACCTTATAAATATATTTATATAGGAAATATACTACCAAATTTCTTTGTAACTACAAAACTCGTTCTTTTCTTCCAGAAAGCAAGATACCTCGCCTCGAACGCGTGTCCACATTAACGATGCAACGACGAAAAGGTTAATGAGACCTACATTTAAAAAGCGATACCCATCTCCCCTCCGGATGTACGTAAACAACGCCAAGTTATCGCAAGTATGGGCGAGGTTATAACATTTTCGTCAATATCTTACGATTGAATCCGACCTGCGCGCCCTACGCTATTACGCTATTACGGTCTAGGGGTCTTTAATGGGAGCCCATGTTACGCACGAATCACGACGGAATCACGTTGCACGCGCGTCTCATCGTTGGACGAGAAACATGCACGCATCCAGCCTCGCATCGGGCCTGCCAGCGGTGGCGACTTTCAAGCTAATTTTGCACATGCGAGATTATAGGTGAACCAAAGGGACAGAGAGAGGGGGGAGATTCGTTAGCGATGACGAAAGGAAATTATTATTATTAGCGCGGAGCGCGTTCGCGTATTCGCCTCGAGATGAACTTACATTGATCCAATATCTTAAGCATCGCTTTCTTCAGCTGCATAATCGTGCTGCTGGCTACCGCGGCGTCGGGGAACAACAATAACAACGACACGAAGCGCGACTTCTCCCGTGCAGACGTCCGCTCGACCGATCCTGTCCATCGTCGATAAGACGAAACCTTCAAAGAGCCACTGACCGTCGACCGACAACAGGACGCTGCATCTCGTCGCACGACGCGGTCGCGGTCGCTCGGCGGCGAGTCGACATCCTCTCTTTCTTCTCCTTTCGCTTCCTCTAGGTCAGCGAGCGCGCGCGCGCACGTGTCCGTATGTGTCACGCGCGTGTGGACGAGTACGAGGACGTGTGTGTTTGTTGCACGATGCACTCTCGACTGGCGCAACGCACCGCGTGCGTGTACGCGCGTATGTACGCGCACCACCACGAGCGAGGAAGCGAGGAAGTCGTCGTCACTTCCGGCGAGCTGGAATCCGCACGATGAATGAACTCGTTCGCATAATCGGCTCCCTACGTGCGAATTCTGTCCGATAACACCCGACACGTGGCCGACCGGAGCGAGGATTCTTGAGAGCTGATGATGAAGAACCGATCATCCGCAGCCGCCCAGATACGATAAATTCGCTCCGAGAAACCACCGATCATGGCACACCCGCCCCGGTCACATCTTATCGCGCCCCGATACACGAGTTATCCGATGACTCCGTTTGCGATCCAAGGAAACCGACATGGAAAAGAGGCAAAAACTGAATCTGTCACGATCCGCGCAATAGTCTCCGGAGGAGACTATTTTCTAACGAGGTGCCTCGAGAATAGAAACAGAAGAACTCGAAGTGATCGCGAAAAAAGCACACTGCTGCAATCGCGTAAGATTCCACGATACTCAAGACGATGTTTATTAGAATTCGATACGATATCGTGAGATTCCGCACTACTGTTTCTTCTTCTTTTTTCTTTGTTTAATGCCACGCAATCGACACTCGACGACGGGCCATCGATGTTTCTAAATTCGACCAAACATCGTTGCGCGAAAAATGGAGTTTCATCGCTCCGTTTCATCCATGTGCATCACTTCTTTTTCTTCATCAGGAAAATCACATTATCGAGCAAGTTTTGGAAAGAGCCAACGATCCCACGGCAAAATTCGCTGCTTCGCGAGTTACGAGACGCTCGTCCTCGATACATCAAGAACGCACGTGAACCGCACGCAAGTTTACGAGCGACTGTTACGAACCTGATCGAGTGGAGTCGAGTTGGGTTCAGCCGAGTCGTGCGGCGCGATGTGACGCTGGGGACCCAAAGAGGGGGAAGAAAGAAGGAGAGAGAGAGAGAGGGGGGGTGGGAGAGAGGGAAGGAGACAAAGTTTCTAATTCCGATTAACACTGCTTTGCACCGTGCAGTATTTTATATGCAGGGTAAATCAAATTATCGACCGTAATCGGAGGACGAGATGTTGCAGTTATCGGAGAAACACGAACCGCATCGGTGTACGACATGTGACGAACGAAAATTACCGCACGCAGCACGAGATGATTATTCGCGGGGAGAAGAATTTTTGCCGATCTCCAATGAGCTGACATGGGAGATAAATACACTTTTTTTTATCTCGCTCTCCATTGTACATAATACTAGCTCGCATCGTCACATTCGTGCGATAAGTACGCGCGTGTACGAATGCGTGTACCCGTGCACGCGTCACCAGATAGAAGGAGGGAGAGGAAGGTGAGGAACGGGGGGCAGGAGAGAAAGAGAGAGAGAGAGAGAGAGAGAGAGAGAGAGAGAGAGAGAGAGGAGGAGGAGAGCGAGAGGGAGAACTAAAACGTCCATAGCAGCCAAGACCTCGTTGTTATAAAGCGAGTAGTCGTCTTCCTTCGTTCGGAAGGCAGAACAGATGCGGATAGATTTATCCAAGACTCGACGTTTTCGGATAACGCGTTCGCGTTATGACTGCATTTCATTTTTAACCCTTCAAGACCCATCATTCATCGCAGCCATATTAAATTACAACGTCAGACGTGAAAAATTGTACATAAATCTTTTTCTTACGCCAGCGAGACGTCGAAATAAATCAGGTTTTTTTTTTCTCCACGCGACATTCGCGTGAACGGATCGAAAGAGGGACCCGTAAGAAAAAAAAACTTGTAAATTATTCGCTGTTCGCGAGGTTTCAGGTGGAGAGAGAGAAAAAAATCATCCTTAAACCGAGAGACAGCTTAGAAGAGAGATGGGGAGAGACGTTTCTCCTCTCCGTCACTCCGCAAACTTGCGTGCGATAAGCACGCGTGAGCGCGCCGTGCCGATGCACGTATTATGTACATACGTACATGTGTGTCGCGTCGAATTATGCAACTGATGAGGTAGCGTTCGTGGTATCGCACGGTATATATCGAGATAAGGCTCGGCGTGAGTTTGGCGCGTCAGCAGAGCCGAGGCGAGAGAGCGAGGACTCTTCGAGAGGAGGAAACTCACGCGCCGCGACATCCGTCCATCGTCTTGCAACCACGAATGTTTTGTCACACTTTGACTGCACTTATTGTTAAGTAATTCGTTATCGGCGGGCGGGTCGGTTCATCTCGAAATATTTCTTCCGCGCGGAGATTCCGCGCGTTATTACAGTCCCCAACAGGCTGCTCGCGAACGGACGGATTTCTCCTCCGCGGATGATACGTTTCGCGAGAGCAACGATCGCGACTCTCTCTTCCTTTAACCGCGCTTCGAGATTCCGCCGAGGAATATGCACTCCCGACATCGGTAAACACATCGAGTTGTCTATTCGAATCTTGTAAAAAAATTCCCCGAGCTCTTCCAGATATTTTTGTTTAAAATTTCAGATAAAAATAACTTAACAAAATTTTTTAATACGATTTTCTACAATAAATTCTTTTATATTTTTCCGTGTCTTTAATATTTTTCACTCGTGTGAAAGAAAAACATGGAGCATCTTAAATTTCAAGTGCTAGATTTGTAAATATACTGAAGAAAACTGCGTAAGATGAACGTTTTTCACTTGTATTACATTTTTATTTTTTTATCGCTAAAAATTACAAAAAAATATATACTGCGATATTTTGCTAAAAAAAAAACATTAAACATGTAAATACAAAGATATTTATTTATAGTATATTTCATAAACACATAATTCACTTTGCTGTCGACTGTTTATAATACGAGAGAAAAATCATCAAAGAGAACATTTTTCACAAAATTCTAAAGTCCTAATAAAATTTCATGAGAATTCTCGAATTTTTCCAAAAATTTCAGATTTTCCATATTTTTGCAAGGAACAGGATACTCTGGTAAATCATCGCGTCGTTTTTTTCTTTTTCCATTTATATCGTTTATTTCTCCGATAATTCAGTAATGGCATACCGCGGTTCAATGAAAAAAAAAACGATTTCTAGACGTATTAAGATTGACTAACATTATTGCGTGATCATTATCTTAAGTCATAATTAATGCAAATATTTTTACGCGATTATCGCGCATTCCTGAAAGATTGATTTTCTCCTTCGCACCAGGTCTTTCCCCTATCAATTTTTTCCCTCCGCATGTATTATGGTAATTTATTTCTTGAAATTTCGATACGTATTCTTCCTTGGGCGAGAGAGTTTTTATTGCTTTTTGGAAATAATGCATTAACTTAGGTGATCCTTAGACGATATACTGTAGATAGCATTGTAAACCTTATCGATGTGAAGACCGTTATCCACGTTATCCGAGCTCGTGCTTTTCTCGATATTAACACGCTCTCGATCAATTCTTATGATAATAATCCCTATCTTGTCCTACCTGTCACGAGCGAAGAGACAGATTGTCTCTTCACTTGAGATTCTTTCATCTCTTCTCCCATCCGCTGCGTGTTCCGTCTGAAACACGTCAGGCTTCTACATTTGCGAGAGCGGAAAGCCGCAGCCTTCGTAAATTAGCGGCATCCTAATTGACGTATCCGTTGGCGTAGACTTTCCGCACCGCGTAAAGACGTAGCGACTGCCAACCATGAGAATAATGAAGTAGAATGGATCGGATTGCTCGGCGGACGTTGAAAGAAGCTTTTAATCAAAAGTGGAACTTGATGCCGTGCCGACTAATAAAAGATGATACAAAGACTATTTAAAACGTTAACAAAGCAGGCAGAGATTTGTCAGAAGTAATGAAATAATGAGGAAGGTCGTAAGCGTTACTTATTAAACGACGTTATTCGTTGGGGAGATGAACATAAAAAGGAAAGAGAGAAAGCCGCGGTGAAGATTCAGGATTAGACGGGTCAATGAGTCTGGGTCAAACGAGCATGCGACTCGTATCGAATTAGCTTGTCGCACTGAAATTGACCTCCAGGCTAATTTCATGATCCATATGCGTTCATATACGCGTGTCGGTACACACCATATACAGAGTGTTTCTTAATAAGTAAAAATTTTAGGAAATGATTCTTTGTCGAAAATTAAGAGGGATTTTTCATATAAACATATAGTCCTCCAAAAATGGGGGTAAAAATTAAGTTTTTATTTTTTTCTCAAATTTGAAACAAGTTAAAGAAATGAAATTAGGTGGATATTTTCTACTAGTAAAAAGGTTATTTATTAATATTTTTTTCAGCCTCCTCTATTGTTACAAGGGGATGAAAACTACCAATCCTTATTCAATTTTTTATTACAACTTTTTAGTGGGCCGGAATATGATCATCTAAAAATATGTATTAAAAAGTTTAATTTATTTAGAAACTTTTTTATTTCTTTTATTTTTTTCTTTTTATTTTAAAATTAGTAGTTTTCAAGAAAAAAAATAAAATATGTTGCCGTGCACAGCACGATGCTATATAACATAAGTTTCGAGATTACAAAAAATAAAATTAGGGTAAATGTCGGAAAAATTGAAACAAAAACAAAATTATAATAAAAACTTAAAAAATAAAAACCTAATTTTTACTCCTATTTTTGGAGGAGTGTAACTTCACAGGGATATAGGAGTATATGTTTACATGAAAAATCCATCTCAATTTTCGACAAAGAAACATCCCCTAAAATCTTTCGCACTCCTTAAAAAAACCCTGTATACATATAGGATAATTCACAAGTTTTACCTCGCTTTGAAAATACCATGATCCTAGCAAAAAAGAAGATGAAATGTGGCGCGTGTTAAACGATACATAAAACGATATATAATTTATTTTACAATATAAAATAATCTCGCGATCCTGTCGATCAAAATTTACGGTCACCTGTTAATCTACGAATCGAAAGGTGAGAATTTCACAAATCTATTCTATATCGAATGTCGTAACGTGCAGAAAAAGAGCTAATTTATTTCGACGAACGGCGCGAGAAAAAAAAAATTCATGCGATTTCTCGCTTCTGACATTATAATCCAATATGATTTCGCGGCGAAGTGGCCACTGGAGGCCGCTTAACGACTGCCTTTTGTCGGAATTCCAATTCAATTTTATTCTCCGTTTTATTTACGCTCGCTCCGGCAAGCACTTCGCCCGACTGTCAGATAAACGCGTGTCCGTTGACGCGTTAAGAAAGAAGCGACATCGCCGATGGAAGTCGTCAATGGACGTGCATGAAAAGGAATAAAGGACTTACCCGGTTTCCTGCGGGAGCTCCAAAGCACGGGAGGATGCGCGGATGCGGCGACGGCAGCGGCGGGGTTACCGCCGGAGGCAGCCAGCTTGACTGCGTTCCGCGAACCTGGAACCAACGGAAACTCTTTTCAGGTACCAAATTTGTACACCTTTGTCTCGTGTCATACGCCTTCTCTCGTCGAGAGACAAGAGGAGAGAAGGGCGAGGGGGTAGCGGTATTTTTCAAACGCAAAAGAATAACAGTTGTTATTACGCAAAATCGTTAGACCTTTTGTTTGCACAGCCTCGCTTTCGATTATCGGATACGCGAAATGTACAGCGAATGATTTTTTTTTATACGATTAATCAATAATTAACGACAAGTAAAATCGAAGCGAGGGGGCGAGGAGAGAAGGGGAAACGAGGGAGTAGCGGTATTTTTCAGACACAAAAGAATAACAGTTGTTATTACGCAAAATCGTTAGACCTTTTGTTTGCACAGCCTCGCTTTCGATTATCGGATACGCGAAATGTACAGCGAATGATTTTTTTTTTTATACGATTAATCAATAATTAAAGACAAGTAAACGAGGGGGGCGAGAAGGGAAGGGGAAACGCGCGATAGGGTGCCATATCTCGCTGGAATCGAGACACTGGAAACGTTGCTGTCGCGAAAGGAGAGGAAGGCACCATCAACGGTTCATTAAAAAACAAAGTACAACGCGAGCAATACGACGCTTGGTTCGGTATTCGATTTCACCGTCGTGAATGATAAAACGACGTGAAGACATTGAATCGCAGGTGTCGCGCAGGCAGATTCTTCGGGTCGGGCGAATTGATTTTTTTTTTTTTTTTTTTTTTTTTTTCGTGCGATCAATCGCCATTTGTATGCGGAGACGCTCCAATTTTACGGCGAGAAAAATGACGCGATCTCCGGAAAAGCGAGACTCGGGCTGGTCGGGTCTCACGAAACGACCATTAGTCATTACAGGTTGAGAATATTAACGGCTACCGTGCCAAGTAGGCTACCGTGCGAGTAACGAGGCACTTGGCGGAAGGAGACGTGCGTAATAACGAGCGCAGGAAGGAAATAATTTGTGTATTTTAACCGTGCCTTAGTAGATAAGTCGCCTTGTCCGTGTCGGCGTATTTTATTTTCTCTCTCTCTCTCTCTCTCTCTCTCTCTATCTCTCTCTCTCTCTTTATTTTTTTCATGAAAATCGCGCTCTCGTCAAACTTACAAAATCCGTCCGGTTGCTCCTCGACTTCGGGACTAGAGGACGAGGTAGCGCAGCTGCAGGTGCACGAACAGAATAGCCTTCTCCTGCCGTCACCCTTCCCCTTGGTCAGATAACGACACTGTCGCCCACGAATAGCCATTTCGAATGGCGTATCCGGTGAAGATTCGCCGAATGAGAGGGTAATCGCGGGGTGCTCGCGGACGGCCGGCTCGCGGTTGAATTAACCTTGGGTGGGTTCGGATTGGTAGCAGGGGAAAACGATATGCGTGCTCCGACGCGATTCCTCATACGACAACTATATATAGGCTCATATATCCGTTACTTTCTATATATCCCACGGTCGATACCGACCTCGTCTCTTACGACGCTCTTACGACGCTCGTTCGACGATCGTTAACTAATACGATCGCCAACCGATACGTGCATTAAACTTCCGGTCTCTCATCGGCTTAATGGCCGGTGTCGCGCACACCCCCTCCCCCCGCTGCATCGCGAGCGCTATTTTTGGCATCACTTTGGGATGCCCCCCCCGACCAACGTTTCGATTACGTGAAAGGACGATTGTATCTAATACGAAACGTCCTTGAATTAGGATCACATAAATATGTATTTCGGGGGGAGGAAAAGGAATTGCCAATTCGCGTTTTATTCGACGTAAGGGCACTCCTTTTAACGATATCGTACTTTTATCATCAATCAAACAGATATCTTTCCTTCTTCATTCACACCCGGTCTACGTTTGTTCGCTTTAGACTTGTCGTTTCTCGATAAGTAATGGGCAAGATAAGCAAGATTAATCGGAGATGGCGAAAAAAAAAGTTTGCTCCAATTTTTCGCCTGCTACTCGTGTATTTCCGATCGTGTTTGAATCTTGTTCTAACATATCTTATGAAACGTATGCACGCAAGAATCGATCCGTACGCACGCAAAATTCATAAATATTCATTTAATCACACGTGTAGTATTTTAAGAACTCATTTTCATCCAAGGCCAGTGCGTTTTCGTGACACATTGTAATCCTCGAGATTAAACGTATAGAGACACATTGTAATCCTCGAGATTTAACGTATATCCTAGATTTCTCGTATTTTCAGAAATAATGTAGAAAAAAGAGAAGTGGAAATGTTCTGTAAAAATTTTGTACATATCGTACATATATTTTTCAATTTCGCGTTTCAATTTAGAAACGGAGGGAAATAACGATGAAACATTTTTCTTTTGCGAAAAAATACAATTATTCCTAGATTTTTTCGAATTTTCCGCAAACGACAACGCGGAGGCATAGGACGAGGTATAACACCATCGCTCGCGACATATTTATGTTATCATATCGATCGTTCCTTCGGTAAATAACAGCCTTGTAACGTAAGTGACACTTGGAAACGCGCGCGCACAACGGAATACGTTATATATCATTAGGTTTATAAAATGCGCATATGAACGATCTCGATATGATCATTGACTTGGAAATCAAGGAATGATTGACTTATTGACACATAAAGATAATTGCTGACTGGTATCCGAGTGTCGTTCCAAGATAAGATCGTTCAACGATCGTTCGCGATCGCAGATGCGAAGACGGAAGCGCGTATAAATGCATAGAATCATAAATGCCTATTGTGCTTACGCATTGTTGACCGTTTGCGTAATAATAATAAGCATCGATGATCGTCACTTACATACAATATATAAAGTTCAATGGCATCCGGTAAGTTCTTCGCCGTTCTTGGCTGAACACAGAAAAAAAAAACATTCATGTTTTGAAAATATTTATTTAGTTTTAACATGGAAATTTTGAAATGAGATTATATCGCGTTAATTAAAAAGAAATATAATTGCTTGAATAATTGCTTACTTGAATGAAGCTATTTTATAGTTTAATCGAGAAAAATATATTCTTAATTTTCTTGAATGGAAAAGAAATAATGTTTGATGGAAAATAACATTTTTAAATCAAAGATTATAATTTTCTTAAAATAGAATTAAATAATTATATATTCTTGAGGTGATAATTGCAATATTAAAATAAGAATATAATATTGTTAAAATTTAACATTATTATATTCTTCTAAGAAGATTATAAATTGTTGCTTACCTACGAAACATGAAGTGTTAGTTAAGTATATAAGATATTGATTTGACTTATTTTTTTCTGTGTACAACTTTTTGCCCTTGTTTCACCTTGACTCATCGGTATCCTAGGAACAGGATTTGCTTCCTTTGAAAGGACCCTTTTTCCGCCTCAATAATATACTTATATTAAACTCCATACTTTTCCGATCGTTAGGTAGGAAATTTCGGCGTTAAGCAAAATGCGTTGAAGAGAAAAATGAGAACGACAAATATTTATTTCGTTAATGCTTTCCGCACAGTTTCGACAAATTTAAGCGATAATACTATCTAAAGTAGGTACTTTTAGTCAAGTTCGGTGCACTCGCTGATTCACTCATTTTACTATCGAATATTTCAATTTATCACACACACGTGTTTTATAGACGATTTAAAAGCTGGGAAATATACATGACATATATCTGTTTTTTTAGTATCGTAAATATTTCCTATTTTAATATAAAAAATTTGAAGAAGTTTTTGAATAATTTTGATCATTTTGAATCTGTTTTAAAATTGATTTTTTTTTAACGATAATGTCGCATGGGAGTAGAGGATATAATGATTTTTAAATTACACGATTTAAAAAAGATTTTCCGCACATTAAATTTTCAAAAATCAAAACAAATATATTTCTTACTCATTAATTTTGATAGAAATTTATTTTAATAGAAAATGTCCAATTTAAAGTTTTTATGTATAAAGATATATGATATGTATACAATGAAAATATATAGAATATTAGAAAGAGATAGCGATTGTGCAATAAATTTTCTCGCTAAGAAAAATTTCAAATTACTGAATGAATTTGTTGTTAAAGGGATTGTTTCGAGATTTTTGGGATATCCTGTGCGCGAATCACCTGGATTCATTTTCTACGACAAAAGAAATAAATACATATCTCTCTTGTATACTTCGGTATACATAAATCTTTTATCTCCGTCATAAAAAACGGAAACGCAACGTGAACAAATACACGATAAAACTCGCGATTCGCCTCACGTACGTAGTTGACTAAACATTCAAGCAACTATGTAACACATCTAGTTTTCTTCGTATTACTTTACAGCAAGTTTTTTCTAAACGTTTTATGACGACGAAAGATCAGACGAGAAACTTTTAATTTCGTTTCTGATATATTGTTCATATATTTATAAAATTTTTATGTTCACTTTCGTTAGAAAAATAAATACACGGAAATGCACAGAATAAAAGAACATTCTTATTTTGAAATTATATTTAGTTTTAACATGGAAATCTTGAAATGAGATCATATCGCGTAAATTCAAGAAAAATATAATTGCTTGAATAATTGCTTACTTGAATGAAGCCATTTTACATAGTTCAATCGAGAAAAATATATTCTTATTAAAGATTTAAGATTTAATTTTCTCGAATGGAAAAGAAATAATGTTAGATGGAAAATAACATTTTTAAATCAAAGATTATAATTTTCCTAAAGTAGAATTAAATAATTATATATTCTTGAGATTACAATATTAAAACACAAGACTATAATATTGTTGAAATTTAAAATTATTAAATTCTTCTAAGAAGATTATAAATTGTTGCGTATATACGAAACTATGAACGCGTTAGCTTAATTATATAAGTTTTGACTTGACATTTATTTTTTTCTGCGTGGTTGACGAATCTCTATATAACTCATATCTAATACATATTTTCTGAATGCTACAAAATACTGTCCAAAATAGTATCCAGTTCGAAAGTGTGCTACGATGTTTCGATAAATACTATCGCAGCTGTTTCCAACCTTCCAAAAGGTTTCCAACCTTCCAAAAGGTTGGAAACAGCTGCGATAGTATTTATCGAATAAGTCGTCATTTGCGTTTGTGTGTGTGTGCGTTTATTGCGCGAGCATCGCTTTCTTTTTCACTGAACACGCGCTATCTTGGACAACTTAGTCGAGAGTGTTAACTTTCCGTTAGTGAGTCGTGGCACGTTCGAACACATATTAGAAATCTCACGGTGGCTCATATCGATCGAAACATTTGACTTTCGCGCTCACGAGGGGGGCCACCGAAGCGGTTCGTCAATTTCACACGAATAAATTTCGCTCAGATACGACAAAATGATGTTCCGAGGTCACGCAGATAAAATGGGTAAAAGGCGATAATGTGTTTTCCGTCCAATACCCGCAGATAAGGTTATCGCATTCGAATCGCAAATGGTTTCCCCCGTTGTAACCGGCGCAGCCTATTCCGCTTAATTAAGTGCGACTGAAAAAAAGTGATCTATTTTTTTTTAAGCTCCTATCAACGCTTTCAATTTTTCTATCTTCAATAATAGAAATACAGCTATCGTTTTCAGCGAGAAAAGGTACAGTTGCAAGATAGAGGGGAGAGCAGACCGTTGGGATTACATCCTAAATGAACGGCTTTATATTTTATTGATCGCGGAATCGGAGGAAAATTTGACGATTGAAAGGCTAGTCTATTTTAATGGAATGAACAACAAATAATCTTTAGGACTTTTTTTTAATAATATGAAAAATTGGTCTTTTTGTTTTGGCGCTTTACACATGTTTATATCGATGTGTAAACATGTCAGTATTTTTAAATTTTCTATATTTAATTTTTTTTATTCGATACGAGTTTCTATGTTAACGTTTAAAAATGATAATATGACATGCTCTTCGTGCAATTATCTGAAATGAGAAAACTTATTCTAATTTTATTTTATTAGGATATTTTTTAACTACTGAACCTAGTTAAAATTAAAAAAAAATAATATTTAATATTTTTCTGATCTTGGAGGAAATAAAAAAATGAAAAATAACAAAGCAGTGTCATATTTTAAAAGATGTGTCAACAAAATTGAAACATTTTTTAAAATATGACACTGCTTTGTTATTTTTCAATCTTTTTAAATAAAATTAGATTCATCCAAAAATATTCTACGTAATAAAATTAGAATAACTTTTTCATTTCAGATAATTACACGAGGAATAGCTGTTATTTTTATCCAAAAAGAATCATGTCATTTTAAAATTAGATATCTCAATCTCGCTAACATTTTTCATATATTTCTTGAGAAAAATTAATTCTTCAAATTTTAATCATATTTACATCCCAAAAATACTCTGCGGAATAAAACTAGATTAAATGTTGTCATTTTAAATAATTAAAAAAAGATAATATATCTTATATGTCATTGTTAAACACCCTACGTTCGCAAAAGTTCGTATCGAATTAAAAAAAAATTAAATATAAAAATAGAAATATAAATTGGAAAACGTCAAAAAGATGAATTTCTAAAGTTTAAAGAAGAAGAATAAAGAAAATCCTCAAGAATGATTGATATCTTTTTCATGCTTTTAGGGTAAGCCCTAAATCGCGCGTTCTCGAGTAATCGCGACGATGACTCGACGCAAGACGGCAACGACATAGCAACAATCGACGTTGTAGACCGTTTACCGGCAGGAAATAATCAGCCGGATCCGCGCAACGTAGTCACGTTAACCTTGCACTTGTAACAATATTGCGCATTTCGCGGCGCCTCGACTTCGCGTCTCGTTCCGTCCCGCCGAACCCGCGATCTTATCCACCATACTTTATCGCGGTATCTCGTCCATCTCATGTATATATTAACGCCCCGTAATACGCTACGTATTAAATCAAAGCAATCGTTGTCCGTTGCAACGTTTCGCGAAACCAAGTAGATAACGGACGCTGTTAATTTCGCTCGTTTATCTCCTCGCGATAGTTTCGAGCTTATGCAATTTTGCAACGACTGTCATTATCGACAATGCAAAGCTAATTACCGCGAGAGGATGCGTTATCTCCTGTTTTTCCACAAGTTTATTGTTTTCCGTGTGCTTGGAAGAAGTATGCGCGTATCGCTTTTGTTTCCGGAGTAAAATGTATCGCTCTTTTCAGAAACGGAAAAACGTGCGCGTTCCCCCGGTTCGAAGATAACGAATCCCCGTGCTCGTATACGAAAGGAGCATATTTTGCATCGTTGCATATTTATTCGCACATTATGTCTCTTAGTCTACAGGTGTTTCGAGGTGGTTGACATATTTACGGAACTATAGCGCATCGCATGATGCGCGAGAATAAAGCGAGTATATTTTTAACGCGCTCCAGCATCGAACAAAGACTACTCGGAGCGCGCGCAATTCCAGGGAGCCGATACCGGGGCCGAGAGAACCTACGTAAATAACGCATCCCACCGTAATCTAAACGATCGGCTCAGGAATTATACATTATAACACGGAATAATTCAGTGGATCGGGCATTGGCTAATACAATTATTTTCCCTTATATAAATAATAAACTCGAGATATAAATAATAAAAATATGACGTCCCGCGAGGAAAGTTTCGGCGACGTTCGTCGCTTCAACTGCGCCGCTTTAAGAGACGCGCGGTTCTTTTCTTCAACAAATTCTTTACGCACGCATCGAGGTAACATCTTATCGGATAATCGTGCTCCTCTTTCGCGTCCCTCTCCCTCTCGCCCCCGTCTCTAGCGTCTCGTCGCTCCGTGCATAATGCAGCGCGGACGGTACCGTTGATTTTTGCAAAATGTACAGGCATCCTATTGCGCTCCGAAGTGGTTCGGGCGCCAACTTGGTAGCCGCAGTCGCGATCCGATATCCTATAACGCGCAACCGCGAACCAACGGCGTGCGGACGTACCTTTTCGAGACAAAAACGTTGCGGTAGCGGAGGTTGCGAGGTTGTACCCTCGTCGGTGAAATTCCGATCGACTTCCGTGAGCCGGGATTCCAACCGAGAGCCCTCTTTCTCTCTCCCGCTCCTCGTTGTTGCGCGCGTTCCCCCCGGTACACACGTACCGCGAGACCAACGGTCGAGATTTTTTCAAGAGCCGAGACCGCGCTCGAAGTGAAAAGAAAAAGGACGGAAGGAGGCAGCGTCGACGCCTGTCCCTGTCGTTGGCGCGTCCTTGGCGCGGCGCGGCGCGTCGCGTGGCGTAGCGTGGCGTGCGCGGCGTGGCTCCGTCGCTGGCGTGGCGTCTCCACCAGCTTCCACGGCAGACTGCCTCCGCCTGCACCGGGCTGCACCGCCTGATAACTGACACATCGATGAAACATCGTTACAGACGCACACTCTCTCTCCCCTTTCTTTCACGGGAGTTTACGTAACTTTAAAAATTCGCCGTTCGCCGGCGCCCTCTGAGGTCGGTAAGGTAGGTCGCGCGCGGACCACGTCGACGGATGGTAAGAGGATTCAGAATTTTAGGTTTCTTTATTTCCCAGGATCGATAATCGAGATCGAATCTCCTCTTCGGGTAAAAGCGTCATGTCTCGCGCGATTTTTTTATTTTTATATTTTTGTCGGAATAGAAAACGAAAACGCTGGACCTTGTACGTCTGTGGAACGCCTCTCTTATTCTGAATCAGCTGTTTCTCGGTAACCTGAAATCTCCCCTTCTACGCTTCTCTCCCCCTACTCGATACGGAAGCACGTGACGATACATTGAGCGAGAAAGCGAATGAGAGACGGTGGACGCGATGACATTTACATTCTGCGCATACACCATTGATACGGAGCAGGAATAGAGGGGAGATTTCGGAATAGCGAGAGATCTCGATGCTCGACGATGTAAAGTAGAAAAATTCGAGAC
This sequence comes from Camponotus floridanus, assembly GCF_003227725.1. Taxonomy (NCBI): domain Eukaryota; kingdom Metazoa; phylum Arthropoda; class Insecta; order Hymenoptera; family Formicidae; genus Camponotus; species Camponotus floridanus. The sequence goes on from NW_020229658.1 coordinate 1,060,680, forward strand.
TGTACTATATATATGCATATATACATACACATGCGCATGCATACGCACGTGTAACTCGCGCGCGCATGACGTGCTGTCAAAATAGAGCGCACGGATCTCCTTGAAGATTGCGCGACTCTCCCCTCTCACTCGTCAGCTGTGCAGTCGAATATTACCTCGCTGCGATAAGAACAAAATTTCGTCGGAGGGAAGTATGAAAATTTCGCTGCACGAGTAGGAGTAAACCTAATATGTGTGTATTTCCGCCTTGAAAGAGAAATCTCACCGCCCAGAAATCCAAAATCTCTGTAAGGACAAAAACTGTCGTTAGAATCTACAAGACAGAAGAAAATTATTGCGAGTGATATTTAAAAAAAAAACGTGATACGTATATTTTGTTCCAACCGGAACAGGGCTCCGAAAAATAGAGAAGCCGAACCTGAAGCAAAGCATTCGTGTCTGATTTCGCTTTCGGAATTTAGCGAGAACGCGCGCGTGCGAAGATTTATTACCTGTCAAGTTGATAAAATCAATGGTATCATTTTTCTGTTTGAATTTTATCGTGATAAAGCACAGTGTACAAATGATGATCGAGAAATCTGATGACATTTTGGAATTATTGTAAACAGCCTAACTTGGTTTTGGCTTGCTAATTATCTTGTGTTCAACTACAAACGCTTTGAGTATCGAAATCTAATTAAAATCGATTAAAATGGAATCAGCGGGACAGAATCAACTGCCTAACGTCTTGAATAATGTTGGCGACGGTTCCGATACCAAGGGCAGGTGAGTCTTTCATCCTTTACTTATATCTAAATATTTCAGCGTAAGAAAACAATGTCTATTAATACAATCTATAATAACTTGGAGAACACTTATCAAAAAGTTTAATTTGTCTTTTATTTTTGCAGCTGTTTATTACTTCGTTACGCTAGCCAGAATTCTCTAGATGAAAGCTCACAGAAACATATTCCTCGTGAGAATGGAAAAGATAAGCCACCATATAGGAATCACCATCATACGAATCGAGCCTTTGATGTCATTAATGAAATGAGAAAGTATATATCTTCATTTATCTGTTAAAATATTATTGGAGATATATCTTTATGAAAAATTGAACACTTTGATACTATTGTTTAGGAAAAATTTACTCTGCGATGTTATCTTAGTAGCAGACAGTGGTATGGAGGTGCCTGCTCACAAAATGGTTCTCGCTGCGTGTAGCCCTTACTTTTATGCCATGTTTACAAGTTTCGAGGAACGTGATCAGGAGAGAATAACGTTACAAGGCGTAGATTATTCGGCGCTAGAGCTATTAGTAGATTATGTTTACTCTGCTGAAGTCCATGTTACGGAGGAAAATGTACAGGTGCTCCTACCTGCTGCAAATTTATTACAATTAACAGATGTTCGAGATGCCTGCTGTGATTTTTTGCAAGCTCAATTGCATCCATCTAATTGTCTTGGTATTAGGGCATTTGCAGATCTTCATGGGTGTCTCGAACTGTTAACGCATGCAGATAGCTACATTGAGCAGCATTTTTCGTAAGTACATTCGAGTTTTAATCTGTCAAATGAGAATATATTGCATTGATAATAATTATGTTTTTAATCTTGTAGAGAAGTAGTCGATGCGGAAGAGTTCTTGACTCTGGCACCTGAGCAAGTAGCAAAGCTTATCTGTAGTGATCGTTTAATGGTACCATCCGAAGAAAAAGTATTTGAATGTGTCATTTCATGGGTACATCATGATCTCGAAAAAAGACAGTCCAATTTAGCTCTGCTAATGGAATATGTACGCTTACCTTTGCTGTCTCAAGAATATTTGGTGCAACGTGTAGAGGAGGAACCACTTCTGAAGGCAAATTTACAATGTAAATTTGCTATTATAATATATGTATGACTTGAAAAAAAGATTATACATACATATATACATATGTATATATTGAATTTCCATAGGTAAGGATTTCTTGATTGAAGCCTTAAAATATCATTTACTGAAGGGTGAGCAAAAATCATTATTTAAAACCCCACGTACCAAACCAAGACAGCCAAGAGGCTTGCCCAAGGTATTGCTCGTTGTCGGTGGACAAGCTCCGAAAGCAATTAGGAGTGTCGAGTGCTATGACTTTAAAGAAGAAAAATGGTATCAAGTTTCCGAATTGCCAACACGACGTTGTAGAGCCGGTAAGCTAATGTATTTACGATAACAATATTATTATAATTTTTTTCTTACAAATAATGCTAAATTCTGTATTGCTTTATAGGACTTTGTGTTCTCGGCGGACGTGTGTACGCCGTTGGTGGATTTAATGGATCACTGAGAGTACGAACAGTTGATATTTACGATGCTGCGGCGGATCAATGGTCACCCTGTCCTGAGATGGAAGCTAGGAGATCGACGCTCGGTGTAGCAGTGCTCGGAAATTGCGTTTACGCTGTATGTTATTAATACTTTTTCTCCTGTATTCTATCGATACGATTTACAATTGGAAAATGTCGACTAAAAAACACTTGTGGCATCTTGTGACATATTTCTTTTTTTTTTTAAATTAAAACTGATATTTTTTATGCCGCAGGTTGGTGGCTTTGATGGTTCGACGGGATTAAATTCAGCCGAAGTATATGACCCGCGTACTCGCGAGTGGAGACCAATAGCGCGAATGTCAACGCGGCGCAGTAGTGTAGGAGTAGGCGTTGTTAAAGGATTGTTGTATGCCGTAAGTTGAGACATCCTTGCTTAGAAAACAATCTTGTTCATTATACATTTAATGTAGAGAAACATTTTTGTAATTAGGTTGGCGGCTATGATGGAGAATCTCGTCAATGCCTCTCCAGTGTCGAGTGCTATAACCCAGAGAAAGATCAATGGAAACCTGTACCAGAGATGTCCGCGCGTCGTAGCGGTGCGGGTGTCGGTGTCCTTGATGGTATTTTATATGCAGTGGGAGGTCATGATGGTCCACTGGTTCGAAAAAGCGTAGAAGCATTTAATCCAGAAACTAACCAATGGACTCCCGTCAGTGACATGGCACTTTGCCGTCGTAACGCCGGTAAGCTGTTGCTTTTGGATGTTTGATTTATTTTTCCTGTAGCTATAAATCTAATATAAATACAACGAATAGGTGTCGTGGCATTGAACGGACTTTTGTACGTGGTGGGTGGAGACGACGGTTCTTCCAGTTTAGCATCGGTAGAAGTGTATTCTCCAAGAACCGATACCTGGACCACCTTGCCGACTTGCATGGGAGTGGGGCGTAGTTACGCTGGTGTAGCTATCATCGATAAACCGATGGCCCCCGCGGTGACAATGTGAGGTCTACAATCCGCTGGGCATGCGACAGAACAGAACACGGACCCGGGTGTCGAGGTATCAGACTCGTCACGGGAAGCCGGGCCCAGCGGTATGCAAAATCGCGGCGCGAGTCATAATTGTCAAGGCCCGCGTTGCGTTTGTCAGCGATACGAGAATGGCGAATTAGCCGCGGTAATAATGAATCAAGGTAGAAATAATCAAGAAAGAGAAGACGGTTATCAAAACGCAGGTTTGCGCGCTTTTCCACAAAATCGTCCTAGCAACAACACGCTACAGATTCATCCGAATTTGAATCCAAATTATCAAAATCCGATTGATTTGGTACGGAATTATCGTCGATTACAGCAGCAACAACAGGAACCGGAGGAGAATATTTACGAACGTTTGGATAATGACGACGACGAGGATAACAATGAAAACGCTGAGGTTCCTCGGAATGAACCATTAGCTCAAAACAATCAAAATAACGGGGATAATCATACATACGAGAGAATACACGAACGGATATCGTGTAGCAGTAGAGCGCATTGTCATTATTACAAATATCATGTACCCGCTCATAGTTTTTTGAATGACGTAGAGGGTACTAGAAATGCGAACCAATATGATCAACCGAGACACATCTACATTGATTATTCTCGATTGAGTAGTAATTTACACCAAAGCTCTCTGAACAGATTAGGTCGTAATTGCTTTTCCACGGAAAATATCGCGTATGCCTCCACTAGACGCTCCGCACATCCATTCGCGTATAATTGCACGTGCCCATATTGTAGACACGCAGACGCGAGATACATTTGTCATCATTGTAATAATTTACACAATAGATTACGGTATCAGGACGCTACTAATTCCAGGCACTACGTATATCAAGTCTCGAGAAATTGCAGATGCCCGTTTTGTCGCGGTGAATACTCTTATGCAAAGTTACCCATGAACGCTCTTCGCGCCGCCGAATTATTCAAAATGGAGTGTTGTCACTGTAGAAATCCCGCCAATTGCACCTGTCGCGGTAAGATTCTGTCCGATTCGAATTCTGCGATTTACATCGGGAGATACTTGGATTGGATTAATCGGACCGGGCAATCCGTCAATAATCCTCTGTACGCCATGATTCACGTCGGTAGAATGGATCGCGCCTCGATGCTTCCTGGTCACGGAAACGCATCCAACAGTGGGAATCCGCCGAGCGGGGCGGATCCTGGCCCCTCGACATCCTCTAACGCGGCATCTAATACGAGATTCGGTGAGTCGAATCCGTCATCGATCTTGCGGTCTGTATTCGCTCCCGGCGCTTCCACGTCGAACGCTTCTATCTGTCCCGTAAACCGATACGTAGAACGCCAACATACTTGCGACGATTCTTGTATTCGCAGCCAAAGTGGCAATGTAGCGGGAATATGTCAGCTTCTCGGTAGATGCGAGAGAACGGAATGCAATCACGGGAGACTCTCGGTACATTGGTGGTTCGTGAATAAATGGCTTCCGTTATGGAACTCTCACAATCTCGATAGAAACGTGGATAACGATAGATCGTGTCATGTAGACGAAATATCACGAGAACAGCGAGAGAGCGATAGCGACGATTCTTAAATCAAGGAATCTTTCTATCATTTGTCTGTTTTGTCTGCGTTTCAAATATTCAATACATTTTCCATTATTTCCAATATTCATCATGTGATTACGATTTGTTGACTTTCTCATCAACTAGCATAAATTTATAGCGATATTGAGATATTTGAAGCATGCTTAAATATGTGGAGATAGTTTAGCGACATAATAATATAACTTTAAATATACGCCCCCGTGAGACAATAAATTCATACATTGCGATCTCGAAATATATTTAATGGATATTATTGGGGGACTATTTTTTTTTTTAATTCGAAGCAATAATCATCTGGATGATTATTTGTCAATTGTGTTATGCATTTTCATTTCATCTTACATATCTTATTAGAATGTTATATATTCGTTCTGCTTGTTAGTTAACGAATATATGAATATCTCTCTCTATAGAATCATACTATTATACAATGTACATACATATATAGTATAGTGTGCGTGCTCTCTCATTTGTATTTTATTTATTCATTTTATTTCATTTATTTATAGGAATTCCATGCAGTTGGATAAACATTTGTAAGTACTCTTATTCGAATAATTATCTGAATATATATATATATATATATATATATATATATATATATTCATGTCGCTGTGTGTATATAAATGTCTACAAAAATAATAGAGCTTATGAACTTTTCAACTTTGTGACATTCAACATTGACAAGTTCAACCAAGTCGATATCTAGTAGCTGTGATATAAATTAGGTTGTTTAATTCTAACAGATTAATCCTAAAAATTATATTGTAATTTTAGATTTTTGTTTGCGTGTACTTTTTAAATTTTTCGAAGTGAAACGAGTGCGATTGAATGCATGACTGAGAGAAAATAATTTCGGAGAGAAAACAAAAAATATATAGAGAAAAATATATAGAATTTTTATACAAGATACGACGCAAATGAATTTTACTAATATTTCGTAGACTTCATGTATCGAACAAAATAATTCTTTTCGTATTTTGTTAATATAGTATGCGTAATTTAAATTTTACATTATGATATTTTTGGTATACTTGATCAGTATTTAAGTTATTTTTTAACACAATTAACACATTAATTAATCTAATTGCACGACTAAATCACTAATTCCCATGAGTGTTTGCATGATCATTGGTGCTTTGCGATATTATGCAAAGGCTGCTTCGAAGGCATAAAGATTTATTACATGATTGTATTTGTCAATAATATTCATAGAAGCGATATAGGCTTCCTCTGTAATGATTTAATGAAAAACGTATTACGCCACACATGTCTCGAGTCGATATATACTTTTTTTACATGTATGTATGTGGGTATAACGCCTTGAAACAAAATGTATATCTTTTATGAGGACAAGTACAGATATTTAAAATGATATTATGATGTTTTATTGTTTAGAGAGTTTTTAAATGTTCGATACATGCATATGTGTTATTTTTTCAACTTGAACGTGTGTTGTCATCCTATATTTAACACATATTATAACCATATCCATAAAGAATATTGCGATATATATGTGTACAATATGTGGCCAGATCATTGAACACGCTGTTAGGCCAATGATTGCTATATGATTAATTATACGTTGTTTTTTTTAGCATAAGATCAAGAAATAAATCGAATCTCCTTTGTATCCAAACGTATATGGAAATTGTTTTATACGAATGATTATAAATGATTGGATCGTCCATGTATAGTAGTTGGCCACCTGAGTGTATAAACCATTTCTTTTTTATTGTATACAACCGAGAGGAATTTTGCATTATTTTGCAATTTCTCGTTTTAAAATTTAATTTTCCGCACAAAAAAATCTTATCAGAACATGACAACATTATTTATCACGGTTTAATACACATGTGCATTATATATATAATGTATAATAAAAAACCCTGATATGATATATGTATCATACCAGGATTTTTTTTTGTTCACGCCCCCGCGAACGTCAAGGCCAACCGCTATCACTTCGATGTCACAATGGTCCTAATACTAATTTAACATTCTAGCTAACTAGCATGGTGATTAATTTACGTATCGACAACACACGTGTGCATAATTTTTGCGAATAAATTTCCCAAGGAGCCGCCAAAGAGAAAAAAGGAATATGAATGACGCGGAAGTCGAGAAAACAAAACTATATATGGGATTTGACATTTGGCCATGTGGACATATAGCAGCTCCGTTGATAAGAATCGAAATAATCGAAAATTGATTATAACGGAGAACGCTCTCTTGCATAAGTGTCATTGTCGTGTATTATGATGAATAATCGAAAGAACGACACTTCAAGTATGTGGGCGTTGGCACTTAACGTGACCTGTCACCTTCGAATTCCGTTTCATTTCTCGATTCGATTTAAAATCTCGAGCAGGAGTACAATAATGCGTTGCTTTATTTTTTTTTAATCGGGACAATCGTCGCCGACAGTAATTGCCATTCATATATGTCGCTCGCGACTTGGAGCGACAAATTTGTCGCAACTGACACACGGGAGAACAATCGTTTGCGCATATGCGTATAACGAATTTATTGCGACCGTTACGCGTGCATAATCAAGCGTGAATCATGGAATTGTCGCGCGAGAGTTGCGAAACTCGGGCCGTATGGCATACGTGTCACGTGCGCAATCTATTCTTTTTTTTTCGCTGGTGCTGGTTCCGGTTGAATTTATTACGTGACTTATTTATAATTCCATAGGCAGTAGGTTTCAATTGTGTCAGAAGCCGCGCATACAAGAAGGCAAACAAGAGCGAAAAATTTAAGTTCTTTTCTATTTACGTATAAACATATATTTTGCTCGTTTTTCTGTCGAAATTTTTCCAAAGTATTTTCGTCAGGAACGATATCTGAAGATGAAGCATACGTTCGAGGAATGTAATATTAATTTTTTTCATATACATATAAGCAACTAATATTTATTTAAAAATATTCAGAAGCAACATTTTTGCTCGATTTTACTTCTCTTCTGAGATCTCAAGAATTAATGAATAGAAAATCACAAATAATTAATATCTAAATACTATTTATACTACTTACATTGTTAAATTATAATTATATTTAAAATGTATATTATTTTGATTACATTAAAGATGACAATAAGAATATTTCAAAATTTAAAACGTCTTGCGCACACAAAGTTTGCGTTACGGTGATTGCCAAGATTTTCAACTGAATTCTGCAATTATCGTTTCGAAATCGGTATCAGCCGATCATGTATCCGGATTATTATACAAAGAGGAGGCTGCTCGCACTCTGTACACACGATCTCTTACAAAGAGGCTTCCTTCTCTCAAGGGTAAGGAAAGGTGTCGCCTGTCGAGCGTTTGCGCATGGTTCATTGTCGGTTGCACAACAATGAACTCTAACGAGGGTAAGCCTATCACGGGCCCGTGCGCGCCAGGCATTCGGTTCCCTTTCAGTCCTTTCTTCTTCAGCTTTAGCCGACATATATGTGTCATTAATATCGATTTATGATCTTATTTCTATGCTTTCGTACTTCTAATACATTCACGTGATCCTTTAAAACGAGTTCTTTGTACATGGAATTGATTATACGCTAATCGAAGTAATTAATCAAGTATGTTTTGAATTATTTACGCACGTATAACGCGTAATATCATACTTGATTCATTAAAACTTTGAGAATATAAGTCAAGAATTTATTCTTTATGGTGAAAAACAATTCTAAACAATTTTTTTTAATCGACAAATTAATTCTTTGTTACATTGTAAGAATTTCCTCAATTTGATGATTCTCCCTTTCTGTGAAATTAGTGCGGACTTGAATATTAATATAAGATTGATAATCTCTTTAGATATCTATATATGTACACAGTAAAAAATAAAATGTTAATTTTAACATTTTTCACATGTCCCAGAAAGTCCACTCTAAATTTTAAGTTAAAATAACTCATTCGTCATATGTTATTTATTGAAACTAAAAATGTTAAATAATTGTGACATAATACTTTACATTTATTTTTGTTATTGTGATTTTAAATGTAAAAATAACATATGAAGTAATTAAAAATTATATGAAAAAATAATTACAATAACTCATAAGAATTGTTGTAGGACATTAACATATAATAGTAATTATTTTAACTTAAATTATTTGTAATAGAAACATTTTAGTAAATTTGATTATTTTGTATGTCAAAGTTCAAGATTATTTTAAAGATTTACTTTAACTTTTCTTAGAATGTTAAACTGACTTTGAAACATGTTGATTGTTTAAAATGATTATGTTAAAAATACTCAAAATAATATTCCATTTCTAAGAGACATATACAAAGTGTTAAGATATAAAGTTGACATACATATAACACATGAAAACGTTATAAAAATAATAACATATAAGTTGTATGTTAATTTTACATTAAAGTACTAATCAAAACGTGGTAATACAAGAAAATTTTAACATATGGACGCACCATTTTTTACTGTGTATGTAAATCTTTTTTGTCTTAAATAATCTTTAAATAAATCTTTGCATTAACGCTGTTATATTTCGCATGAATAACGTAGAGGCAACTCTTCTAAAGATGTCAAGATTACAAGATTGCGCAATTGTACACATCAAAGGCAAATAGACGAACGGAAAAGCATTAGTTGCGTCACGTCAAATGGAGTCAAACTCGAAGATAGACACAGAGCCAGGCAAATGTACTGTTTCGTATCGAACATCTCGAATGCGAGTAAGAATGATCCTTTTTAGATATACATGTACATTTAAATTTCTTTATTTACATTTACATTTATTACAAGTGACGCATGCAATTATGCTTTACCGGGAAACGTTGAATCGTGGATTTACCCCGGAAGTCAGCGTGACTTGTATCGTATTTATATTCGGATTTTACGTTTGTATGCATTAACTAACGTGAGTGCATTATTCTATATCTGTCACATTACTCCGTTTGCTTTACAAGAATTTTTTTTATAAAAATACATTTTCGAAGGCATTAATCGTTGAAGAAAATAAGTGAGAACGAAGAAAATAATTAATCCGATAATTATACCCTGTAAGAATAAATTTTAATGGAAAAAATATCGAATATCGTGTTCCTTCGTTTTCTTTTTTTTTTTTGCGCAGAAAATAAGGCCATGTACATATATGTATATATTAGGATATAAGTATTGGTCCTTCGACGCGAAAGAACGATTGAAATCCAACTCTCTTACTCGTTAAACGTTATATATTTTTCGATAATTGAGACATGTTATTGAGCGATTGAACTCTTATATCGACAAATTTGACTAGAAATTACAGATTTAATTTACAGATTAAACTTGAAAACGAACGGAGAAAGTCGCGCGCGCGGGACGAACAAGAATAATCGAAAGTAAAGCAGCAGATACAGAAGAGCGCTGAAAGTCATTACATTAATGACTCCTCGCGGCAATGAAGAATCGAAGGTACGATCAAAGTTAAAGGTAGGGAGCATCGGGACAGAGAGAGTGAGAGGAAAAGAGAGAGAAAGACAAATGGGAAGGGATAACACACGTAGCGTAAAAGTAAGAGAACCCACACGAGTCGCGCTTACTCGCGCGATCGAGGGACACTTCTCTTTATTCTCGTTCTCACTGTGTGCACAACTGGCTAAAAAAATCTTCTTCTACTTCAGTCGTCGTTCGCCAATGCGACCGATACTGCACAACATCATCATCATCGCGCCGCATCGCACTTCGCTCTACGTGTATGTGTGTACATGTGTGCGTTTCTTTTTTTTTTTTCTCTTCTTTTTAATCGTTTGCTGATTCTTCCGATCAATTTCCGAGCAATTACGACATCTCAGAACGTTTCTTCGTGTACGAAGTGAAAGTGGGAACGGATCGGATGGATCTTTAATGCATTCTGGATCGGTTTTGCCCCTGCGCGAGTTCGAGTTACGGTTGCTGTAAAAGTGTGCGAACGTAACGCGCGTATTAATGCCAGGTAAGATTATGCCATCTCATTAGCATGTTCGAGGATTATGATTCGCATCAATTTTCTCTTCACTATTTGCATTTATTTGCATGTCAGTTATAATTATATATATTATATTATAGCTGACATCGTACATAAACAATTGTTGTTCTTTCGTAATTAGCCGATCTTGTGTTACACAGAAAAAAGATAATCGTTGATCGCGCGATGGATAATGTCGTCGAGATCAATTAAATAGCATTAATTAAGGTACTGCATGACAGTTGTCAATCTACGAGTCAATTAGCCAACACCCTCTAGTTAATTTATCTGCATAAAATATTGATATTACTTGAATGTAGCGAATGAATTACAGGGAGGGAAAAATTTGTGAGGAATTTTTCGTACGAATCATTTTCTTTTTACACCGATTTCGGGAATATTTCGTAAAAAATAGAGAGTGTTTCGACAAGATAGGATAGTCCTGCTTTTACCTTTAGTGAAAACCGTTTTGCATATTCGACTGGAAACACAGTAATCCCGGTGGGCGAAAGTGACGAGCGGCCAAACTCGTTCGACTTTCCAAATAAATTTCGTCGGCCACACACGTTGGCGTAACAATCGTTATTTTATCAACGTTTTGCATTACAATAAGTCGTTTTAGTTGTATTTTATGTGTTTAAAAATAGATGGGCACTTTTAAAAAGACCTAGGAGGAAAAAAAATGCGGAAACTACGAATAGACTGCGTATGTCTTTATATGTAATTATTGTATTTATGTAATTATGATTCACACAACACAGTCATTATAGGTATTTTACGCTTTTCTGTTTGCACAAATCATATTTATAATGATATAATTGCGCAAATAATGCTTATAATGATATAATCAGACTATTTTAACATGATTGATACTATATCGCAGATACGTTTTTTATGTATTATGTCGAGAATTTATCCCAGCGCAAGATTAGAAACAGAGAAATTATCTTCTTTATTTTTTTGCTCTTGTTCTTTGATTTAAAGTTTTGATTTAAAGATTTAAGCAATTGCTTTTTATGCTCATTATGTATTAACGCACATGTATCTCTTTGCTTGATTCGAGAGCGGAGCACTTTCTACGGACGAATTAAAATTTATTATTCTTCCTTCGTACAAACATTTAATCAAAAATGTGATTGCGATCCAAATTAATAATTATTACGAATTTTTCTTCAAACAATGGATGAAGAATTAGCTGCGATAATTTTAATTTGTTATTTGATTTACTATTTTTTTAATGAGATGCTGGTAACGATTAAGATTGAGATCTTTTAGAGTCTTGTAGATTTTCCGACAGTAATAAGAATATCTTATTTATAGCATTCTCTTTTGACATAATACAGTATTATTATTTCCGCTATGTTTCAGTCCAATCTCACTACTTTGTAAGACAAGCAAAGCTAAAACGGTGATCTTGATCAATCTGATTACTTGTCACGCCTTGTCAATATCCAGATCAATTTTGCGATTGATCATGCCGCTGCATCGACACTATTGATCGAGAAAGAGGCAGATTGGGTTTGCAAAAGAATTTGAAGGCAATCAATTACGTATCTAGGAAGCGGAACCGATTCGACATGATTGCGACCAGGGGAGTGTCTTTACTCCGGACAATTTCGGCCCCTCTGTCCTTGGAGCTTATGCCAAAGTCATCAATGACTCTATCATGATCTCCGTAACGAAGAAACGAATCTGTCCTACGCCGGATCCAGATTAACAATCGACGTAGCCTTTTGAGAGATTTGTCGTGAAGGACAAAGTCTTAGAGTCTGGAGATTATCTCACAACATTGAAATGGCATTGGTGAATTTCAGTCTACCCTATCAGTCGGCGACGATGGCGCCGTTCCTTTATCCTGGAGGACACACAACGGCCAACAATCTCGGCTTGAACGCCGTATTACCAGGATCCATGCCAAGCTACAACGAGCAGGAGACTTTTCATAACGAGCCCTACGCATCACCGGTCAAGTATCATCCGCAAAGACGTCAGACTCCTCAGCAGAGGAGTCAAGAGATCTACGCGGAACACACGTCATTCTCGTCGACGCAGGATAATCGTTACACCGCGTACAGTCAGGATTTTAGAAGAACACAGCCCAGGCTGCAGCAGCAACAGCAACAGATGAGACCACCCCCTCCCTCTTCATCGTTTCAGCAGCAGCAACAGCAGCATTCTCAGTCACATGAGTCGATCAAGTCTCGGATAGAGGAACAGGAAAATTATCCGGAAAGACCTCAAGGGTAAATAGAGATTCTTTTCTCCTTTTGTTGAGGATTCTATCGATGTTCATTTAATTTGTCTAAAGTTACACGAGAGTCAATGGCGGAAGCTCCATCGGTCCAGATGCCAAAACTTCGGTTCATGCTGTACTGGACTACGACGATGATTTTGACGATTATTACGATGACGAAGACCAGAACATACCAACGAACGCACATGTTACACCTATTCAGGGTCCAATCTTTCTGAAAAACGGTTCCGTTCCTGTGGTGCCGCTGTATTCGTATCCTCAGCTAAATAATGGGACATTCGTGCAGATACCGGTGAGTCTTGTACTTCGCTCAACTTTCTCTTTCTATTTTCTCTTCGATCAAGATGATGATCGATATTAAAAGTATGAAATATAATCAAATATGCATTTTAGTCGAACGTATCGTATAATAAATGATTATTCAATTAATTATTCAATTAATTATTCAATTAATCTGAATAAAAGTGCAGTAGCACGGATCTGAAATAAGAAGTATTATTCTTGATGCGCGGATTCGCAGTTGATAATCGACAAATGCGACCATGGCTACAGGGACTTTCAAAGTCTATAGCGTGACATTTCCCGCGTAGAGCACCCATGACCCCGGTGTATCTTTGTTAGAGAATCAACGAGAATGTACGATCAGACAGATGCATACACCTGTCTTAAGCGTTTCGCATGAATCCCTTTTACCTCTCTCTCGCGTTATTTCCATCTTCATTCGACGCCTCCTGCAATGACTTTTCTGTCGCGAAGTACCCGAGGTCGCGACAGAATTCTCTTGAGGTCAACTACCATATTGACATTGAGATGCTAAACCGTTAACTTTATTATATATCGTCGATTCAGTGGTTTTCCAATCGAAACAAATTATTATTCGCGAAAAAAAATTGAAAATCATGATAATTTTTAATAAAATTATACGCATATTTCAAAAATTCGTACAAAAACCAAAATTTAATCTGTATCGAAATAGAAAATTTATTCGAATTGATTACATGATTGAAAGTAAACGAACTGTACATTTATATCGATATATGATACGCATTAAGAATAATCGGCTAATACGATTGACATTCTAAATGCTCTTGATCGTTCGTTGATCGAGCGAATAATTTATGAATCGTTATTATTATTCGCAAACAAGATTTTACATTGACATTTTATTATCATATAATGCATAGCGCATAAGTCGTTCGCAAAAAAATCAACCAGTTGAATAATTTAGTCGAAATCGATAAGGATCGAAAGACATTCGAATGTATATTTTGCAATCTTCCGCGGAGAGGAATATGAAAATAAAACAATTGGCTAAGAATTTTCGGTGATGATTATGTGTAAATCATTTATGAGTGTTGCAAATGTCATTTGCGAGACTTGCGAAAAGACGAGAGCTTGCCGATATGGACTACCGAAATCTTTTCGTTCTTACGACACACGACCTCGTCACGCGTGCCTACACATCGCACTTATCATAGGCTCAAAGCAATTTTTTAGACACAATTATTACCTTTACGTTATTCGAATAGCGAATTTTCTTCACTTATTATTATATTTTTTTATTTATTTAATAAAGGCCATTATCTGTTTTTTATTTTCCACGTATCTAATAATAATAATAATAATGATAATGAATATTTCTTATGAAATTTATATTCCTTTTTTATTAATTTAATCGCTCTGCTCGAAAGTAGCCGAAGTGAATTGAAACATTTCACATTTTTGACTTTCTTCTCAATACTTGTCATACATATTTACGTACTCCGCATTCCGGCTCTAATTCGAATTTCTCTTCCTAATGCGACATTAGAAAAAACTCGGAAAAAATCTAATTTTGAATTTAATTAAATTTCGCATATGAATAATTGACTCAGCTTCCTCGCGCTGTATGAATCATTTCTTGTGGGCAACGCACCGCGTAATCAACGTCAGAATTTTCTCATATTATGAATGACGCCTACTGCATACTGACTGGAAGTGGAATTGAAAGATAAATGTAGGAAGACGATCTTTAATTAACCAATATTGACTTCCGGTAAATATAAAGAAGAAATGTTTGACGCGAAATATTTTTCTTGTAGCAAATTTTATTAGGAAATTTTATTATTTATATAGACAGACAAATCGAAAACACTAAATTTGCTGAAAATTCAGTTAGCATCATTTCATTCAGTAAGCATTATTTGTAATGCAAAAATTATTTACTTTGACAGCAAATAATAGATTTATTCGATAAGACTTTTCTCTTTTATTATCATAAGCCTTGCCATAAATTAAGCAATTGCTTTGCAATTGAAATTTTATTGCTTTTCAAATCGAATACAATGGTAGAAACAGTTGTTGTTTATGCTGTGACAGCAAAATTCCTTCTTCGCGTTGCCTCATGATATTATATTTCTAATTAAAAAATATTAATGTATGTATATCGATCAACTTTTATTTGCGCACAGATACTCTGGACTGCACTTTCAGTAGCGTTAGGTGTCGAACTGAGGGGAGATTTGGTACGAGGTGTACCATGCATCAAAAGATATCATCAGCTGTTTTGTCCAACCGCCGGAAACACATATCCAATGTAAGTATAAATTACTCCACTAGTCATTTTATTTACTTTAAAAATACACATTTCTAATTTAATATTATCATAAAACAGAATAAGAAAGTTGTTAATATAATATAATCGGTTTTTAATTAAAATCAATTGTTGCAGAGAACGAATAGAGCGTTTTATCGATGAAAATAAAGCGTTAATGAAAAGGATGTACGGTGACTTCGAGATGAACCCAGGATATGGATCGAGCGAACCTGGACATCGTACTAGAACACGAAGAAAAAGCAGAGATACGCGGAAACACGACATTCCAGATGGTGGACCTAACGACGAATTACATGCAGAAGAGGAAATCGAGGAGTATTTCAGCAAGAATAGAAATATCAGGCAATCCTTTGGAAAAAATCGCAGCACAGAAAGTAGCAGGTACAGATTGAGAATCGAAATACTTATTATTATTGTCATTTTATCTATTACAATATTAATTAGTATTATTTATTATTATGTACCATTTTCTTATAGCATTTTGACTTAATGATCCACCATTATATGTCACACTATATATTAGTAGTATATCTTTTACATGTAATTATGTCGCAATTTTTTAAAACTCTCTCTCTCTCTCTCTTTCCCTCTTTTATAAAATAAATTTATAGAAAATGATTAAAGAAAGATATGAGATAATATAATATAGGGATGATAATTTCAGAGTTGATGCGTGCGAATCAAAAGTTGAAATCGTGACTCCCTATTGGGCAAGTAACAGCGCCGGAAAGATTCGTGCCATTGTAAATACTCAACATTTCGAGCAGGCTATACATCAGGAAGTGTGCTCGTAAGTAAAACTGCATTAAATACAATTATATATAAAAATGTTTGAATTTTGTGAAACTTTGAATTTTATGAAAAATAGAATTAATTTCATACGGCGAAAAGGAAGAATATTATATATATTTAATTATTTATTAATATATAATGACATCTTATTCTATCTTTTTGTATTTGTTTTGCATTTGTTCATAAATATCTCATCAGATTGATAAAATGCAGATTAATAAATATTGCATAGCCTATTTATTTTTCGTAGAAAAACGCAAACAAATCGATGCAACGGAGACTGCGGATGCGAACAGAAATACAAATGGCATAGGTTACTCGCCTACGACCCAGACAACGATTGTAAAGGTATATTTATGGATTGGTTCCTGTTTCCCTCGTGTTGTGTTTGCAGATGTGATCCGGTGAATAACAACAAATTCTCTTCGTCACGCACGCGAAATTGACATGTATTGCATATCTATGCGAGAAAGAACGTGCCATGAAAACTGCAACGGTTCGCTCATTCTCTAGTGCCTTTGGACAATTATTGTGTATAACGATAATTATATACAGTATCTACCTAGTGATTTGTGATAGAAATAGTGCAACAAGTAAATGCGATTTATCGGTCAATTTATTGTTTTAATTTTAAAAAAATTGTTAGGAAATTTTTATAGCACTTAAAAATTCAAGAATGTTAATATTGATGTTGTTTTATTGATAAATCTAATTAATCTTACTGCCAAATTTATTATCTTACAATTAAATTTATTATCTTACAATTAAATTAAATCTATCTTCTCTCTCTTTTTCTCTTCTCTGAGATTTATATGTATAATTTAATTATTCAGTTATATATTTTTGTATGACTTGCAAGTTTATCTTCTATATTTTATAGCTTATTAAGATAATAATTACTATTATTTTCCGCATTGAATGAAATTGCTGCTATAACATAATTGAAAAACTGTTGCATAACAATAATGATTCATTATTGGTTTAATGACGAATACAAAGTAAAGTGAAAAACTATTATAGCATTGGATTGATCAAGTTGGAAAAATCCATTAGTGAATAGTTTATTCTGTGAAAGAAATTTGCGTAATAAATGCAAACGTGACCAAAAACATTTACTTAAAACATCTGTCGTATATATAATATTATTAGATTGCAAATTAATATTTTTTAGTAATATATAAATTAATAATAAATTGACTTATTTATATGATGCATTTATGGCCGATTTTTCGAGCAATGAGATCAGCCGATGAATCATACCGTATATATGCGTATCTAATAGAAAAAAATCATGTGTTGGAAAAAATTAAAATGGAAATGGTTTTATATAAATTTTATATGTGTAGCATAGAACCATGTTTTTCGTGATTTACATTTTATTTATATGTAGGAAATAAATGTCTTATGTTTATAGATTTCTTTTTTTTATAATTGTCGACTATTACTCTAATAAAGTGTCGTTATATAGTCTATAATCCATAATGACAGTGCGAATGTTTGCATAATTTAATTTCTATACGCTTTCAGAACTTATCAAGGATAACTTTCTTAAAGTAGTTTTTTAATTTTTACAGATTTTGCACAATGTAACACGATTATATTTTAATTAAGACGATACATAATCTCTCGCGCGGAGAAAATATATAATATATATTGTTATATATGTGAAAAAGATTTTTAATGTTGGCATGGTCTTTTGAGAACACATTCGTCTATTATTCTAATCGCTGGACGGATATCTGATAAGTTTTCGTCTTTACCTTCTCGTCTTTCGTCATTATATAATTAAAGTAACTTTTGTGACAAAAATAGAGGAAACGCTCATATCAAGACGGTCTCGAGATAATATGTACTTATTTAGAACACCGCAACAAGGTTGAACCAATGAAGATAACACATAATGACGAGCCTAATTTGTTCTTACAGATCTAGAGTAATTATCAAAGACATCGTTTCGCTGAGTATATCGAATTAAAGCAACAAGTGTAAAGTTGATTTTACAGAAAGCTCGAACTTAAAGCTATCTTAAGTCGTATTAGCTTTTGAAGAAGAAGAAACATTTTTCAAAAAGAAATCAAATTTACACGATATGATTATGTTACATTCTTTATTTTGTACTTACAATATTAATTTGACTCAATATTATTCGTAAAAATCATGTGCTTATTTCATAATTTCCGTTTATGAAAAATAATTGAATTACATCGAGCGAGATTATATATGAAACACATATTTCTCTCTTGTATCTACACTTTTTATATATCTCTCAGATCGTTAAATTATTGGAAAATAATCAGTCCGCGGAGAAAAAAATTGTTAGTCACAGATTGACATTAAGTATTCGTAGCTATTGTGCGAAAGTTTTCTTTCTTTTTATTAGCTACTCTGACACAACTAATAAAAATAGTACGTATTAATCTATGGATCGTCAATCGATAAATTAAAGAACCAAACCATATTTCGATTGTTGGAAAATGTAGACAAAAAATATCAGCGCGCCGTTACAAAGCAGTTGTGTCGCAGACGCCTCTGTCGCGGAATTGCACAAATCAGTGCTGCAGATGTGGCAGGATTCGATTACACCGCGTCCTGACTCTGTCGCGGAATTGCCACATAGGCCATCAGTAATATCAAGCTCATCGTGATACGGAGTGGAGCATTGACGTATGACAACTCGCTGGCCATATTCTAAAAAAATTAACACAATTCACAAATTAATCGTTTTTTTTACAAATCGAAAATTTGCTCAAATTAAATTTGTTCAAATTAAATTTTGTTTAATAATGGATAATTTTGTTTGATAATCAGTGAAGAATGAACATCGTTTATATATATATTTTAATTTATTGGAGAAAACGATAAAAATCAGTTTTTTTCCTGAAAGTATCTAACGTGCAATTTTGTCGCGTCATATTTTTCTATATCAACGAGCGCGTTGTTGATTTAATAGCACAAGATTGTCGCTTACGTAATTTTCATATTTAGTTAGTAATCATGCTGATTATTTCGCGTGCATATACATGCAGACATATCTGTTACGCTAGAATTCCAGTCAAATTAATTCGAAATATATAATTTACTACCTTGGATTTATCGTGAAACTATGCAATGACAAATTTAACAACATACAAAGAAGTATAATTTTGACTGTACTTTTATGACACATCATTTGCTTCTCTTTCTAAAAATCCATAGTAGATTGCAAAGTTAACGTTGAAAAATGAGCAATTTCAAATTCACACATTTAGATCATTATATTGGCTTTTGGAAAGAAGGTAAATTTTTGATTTAAGGGAATTTTCTTTTTAAAACTTTATTAATTGAAAATAATTATGTCGATAATTATACTTGAATCAAACATTGTCTAATTTAATTTTGCGCCAAGATATAAAAAAAAGTATATTCTTCTCCAGTTGAAATCTCTAATTTGAAATTTTTAATCACACAAACAATATATCACTCTGAACAAAATTAATCAAACTTGCGAGTGATTTTTAAAGAATAATTTTTTGCCTTCGCGTGTAGGTGTGGTCTCGAGTCACCTTGTCTAATTATCATCGTCATTTACATATACGTAGTATGATTCAACCATGATATACATTATCGCGTCGTCACACTTGAAATAGAAAGGATACAGCGCATCAAAAGTGCAATTTAAGCTCCATTTCGTGATATTCTAATTAAATAAGAAATAAACGCAGAGAGACGCACGCTTCAAGATCTGTGCATTCGTGAAGAATTTTTCTTTTCGCAGTCACGTATTTCTTCATCATATACGCGTGTAATGATTATTAAAAAGCCGTGGAAAGATATCTAGCATGAAAAAAGATTAGAAAAAAAAAACGAAAATTTCTCTTAAATATTGACTTCCACAAAATTTTTAGACTTGTCGTGTTAAAGTTGAAAAGAAAAAAATCAGAATTTATTTAATAAATATATTAAAAATTTTCTATATAAATTCTTATAATTATATTCATATTAAAGCATAGTGTTGGAGCAAAAACAATTTTACCTTGTTTAACGATTTTTCGGCAAATAGCTTTTGTAGAACTGTAATAGTCCACATCGCAAGTTCTGATATGAAATGCAGCTTGGTGATCCGTAGTGTTCATAGGATCTTTACACAAGTTATTTACGTTGGATGAGCAGACCCAGCAACGTAAGGCGGAACCTATTCGACAAAAGAAATTACAATTTATTTTGTCAATTACAATTTATTTTATGATTTGAATTCTTTGCGCGCATCAAGAGACGATAAGAACATGCAAACTTTACGAAGGGCGTTATATATTCTCGCGTAAGAAAGATATCAGATTTTAGAAATCTGTTTAGTAATAAAATTTAAATTGAAATCACGAAAGATATATCTGCGCAATAGATGGAAAACAAGCGTGATTAAGAAGTGACGTAATGCTGAGTAACTGTTTATATTAGTAGTGCACGCTAGAGTTTTACAACTACATACGAGTTTCTGCCATTGTAAAAAGTGGGCGCTACGCAATATCAAACTCCAGAGGCGGTTTCACGAATATAAATGTCATGAAAAATTATGATAAAATACGAAAAAAAGGTTATCGCATATCAAGTAATATATATATAAATATATATATATATATATATATATATATATATATTAACACTTTATATATAAAAAGAATTATTTAATTTGATCATTTTAAATTACTGAAACTATAAACAGTATAAATTGTTTGTATGAAAAATATTTCGGAAAAGAAATCGCAAGGGACATCAAGGGAAACATAATAAAGTAATCATTTTTGCTATCTTGTGTTTTTTATCGAGATATGAAAATTATCTTGAGGTTTTTATATGAAATATTAAATTTTTCACATTCAAATTTTTTTAATTCAAATTTTTTTAAATTATTTTAAAATTTGAAAAGATATCGAATGTTCAGTAAAAGCTATAAACAGTTGAAGTCCCAATAATTGCTAAAATATTACTAAAATAACTTTTAATGTAAATAATGCTTAAAATGTTGTATCTATAGATGAATTCAATGTTAATATAATTGATAGATTAATGAATGAGAATAAAAATTGTAGTTAAATTCTATTGTAATTCATAAATTTTAGAATCCTGAAAATGTTATATTACCCTTAATAATTAAATAATTCACTTTGTTTATATATGTACTTGCATACAAGTGCATGTCTCGCGCGCCTACATATACATATACGTATAAACATGTACTATGCATATATATATATATATATATATATATATACCATATATATATATATATATATATATATATGTATGTATGTATGTATGTATGCATGCACATGTATGTTATACATTATAATAATATATATAACTTGACATTGATAAATTATTTTAATTCGTCATATTAAAAAAATATATATTATATAAATGATTATTATAAAGTTTCACTTTTCTTTCTTTATTACTCAAGAAAACTATAAACATTAATAATTTGCTATAAACATTAATATCTAAACAAGTACATGAAATAAATACGATTTATAGAAAGATAGATTTGTAATATTAATATCATGCGTGTAATGATGTACGTAAATAATTGGATTTCCTGTCACATAAAATTACGTACACAACACAACAAAGATTTACTTTTTTTAATAACATAAATGACAACGTAATTTAAAATTTCTGAAATTAGTAAATAATAAATCTAATGCGTAGCATGCAAAATTTAAATAAATAATAAAGAGTGACTAATATTTTAGATATTTTCAATATTTGTAACAGTTCGAAAGGGCTATTTAAAATAGCCAAACATCTAATATTTTATTCTCGCAATTTTTATTTTAAAAACAAATCTATTTTCAAATTTTTGCTCTGTTAACATTTGCAAAGCACAAAGACTCACCTGACGTTATGAAAAGAGCCATCCCGAGGATCAGCATCGCTGTTCGCTCGATGGAAATCATTTCGGATATTAAAATATGATTGCTTGAATTTACACCAAAAATTAGCAACAAAATTTCGTTCTCAAAAATGACAGTAGATGCTATCGAACGATTCAAATGATCGTTTAAAATATCTCATAAAACTGCCGATACCAAACGTGTCCAGTATGATACTGACGAACCAACACCCTCTTTACCAAGAGCACTTGTCTCTTCCTCTCCCTCTCTGTCTTCTGTTTCTCTTTTTCTAACTGCCAATTACTACGAAGTCTCTCTTGTTCTATAACGTGTGTCCTTTTCATAAGAGATGTAATTAACGTATTTCATTGTATGAGAGATAAATATATAGTAAGTAGAGTAAGAAAGTAAGTACTATATAGAATACTGAGCAGAATTTTAGCACTTTTTTCAAGCTAATACCTTTTTATTTAGAACTGGTCTTTTTCTTTAATGAAACATATGTAACGATTTAATATTCTTTTTTCTTTATTCTAAATAATCTGCGCAATAAGTATGTGTAAAATAAAAGAACTTTATTAAAATTAGATCCATGCTCTATTATACATGCTCTATTATATACTTCGATTTTATATGTATATTTTTCTCGACAATTTTTGAAACATTTAATTTGATATTGTAAATTTGTATTCTACCGACTAATTAAGAGAGGTCAAGAAAACATTTAACCCTATTGAATATTCCGACTTCATTTTATATTTGACCTGTATCCGGCATTTGACCTGTTCACCTTAGTAATTGTTTCTGCGGCGTTCATTTGATCTATATTTGAGTGTGTTATACACATAAAGTGAAGTTCATCGCAGAGGAGGACGTTACGAATGTAGAAAGTCTAGTTTCATTTGATTGTGGTGCTCCAATTATAAAACTCTTTAATCTCCAACAAAATGTCTCTTCCGGTCAAGCATATTGAGATATATAAACTTCAAGTGGATAATGAAAAAAATCTCGCAGATCTTTAACATTAAATTAGTAACATTGCATTAATAAAATTAAATATAAATAATATAAAATTTTTATTAATATAAAATTTTAAGAAATAAGAGAAGAAGGAAAGAGAGAATATATATGTATTACATGTACATATTTTTTAATGTAAAATATCTCATAAAATATTTTTATTTTTCAATTATCTTAAAACACTTAAAGTATGCGCTACATGTATATCTAAAAATGAACTTAATACGTACGGTATCGCGAGCGTGAATTTATGTTAAATAGAGCTTGAATGTTTGAAGGTAATAATACCATCTGTCATGACCCCGTATCAATTTCATTTTACTAATGTTCAATATTTTAAATTAAATCCATTTGTAAAATTACAACATACAAAAATGATAGAAGGATTCTGTATTTGGAAATATAATGTGTCCTTCTCTCATCGTATTTCTCGTAAACATAATCATTAACGTACATATTTAACTTACATTAAAATGATGGTTAAGTTAATTGCACGATTAAGCGCATCCTTATCCATATTATGGTACGTTCTATCCGGTGTGACCAGTATTATCTGTCGAAAACCGTTTATATTTTCGTGGTTCGACAAGAGTGCAAAATCATTTGTTTATATTTTAAAAAGAGCATTTGCAAGAGAAAAATTATGACAACTGATTCCAAATGACTCGATATGGCAAATATAATTTTCTAGGCCTGCTTTAATAATATAATAGAAAAATTTAATGAACATTCTCTACAAATATATCTTTTATATTTAACTAACTTCGAAAGTCGTTTCTTTCGAGCATAGAAACATTTTTACGAGCAAGAGCAAACATTTCAAAACTTGTTACAATTTCTTAATGATTACAAGTATATAAATAATATATATAATAATATATATAAAAATTCAAGTACCAGCAATTTTTACGATGAAATGTCATTATCTGCGCGCATTTTTACGTTAACACCCACGACGAAATAATTGCGACAAATCCAAGATTCCATTTTGATATCGGATTAAATAATCTTTTACCGTTGCAGCCGTTTTCGTTGCAAAAATAACACTTGATATCCGAATGTGGAAAACTATCTTCATAGTCGCAATATTTGTTTACTTGGCGTGATAATACACAGGCTCGTACTGTTACTAAAATATTTCTATCTGCAATATTTTACATCGATATTTCAATTTTGTTATGTGTCCACTTCTTTATCTCATCTAGTATATTAAAGTTGTTATATATAAAGCTGATTTAAAATATATTTATTATTTCAACGATATTTTATATAAAATTAAAATGCAATGTCTACGTACACAATATGATACTTTTGTGGCAATGATGAGATTCGTTCCGAGGACAGGCAATCAGGTCAAATGCACTAGGCGTATAAGGATCATTGCAATCTCCTTTACGCCCGTGTCTTAAATCCGTGTTGCATTCATAACACCATAAATGTTCCTGTCTTGAATAACTCGCTGAAGATTTTTAAATAATATTTTTCTCCCGTTAATCGCGTTATCTTGTTTGAAGAAAATAATAGCAATAATAAAATAACTTTATTCAATGCAATTGATAAATTAGAGAATGAATATATATGCGATAAAAAATTGACGTGCACGCAAAAGGTAAGACGATAAACAAGAATAATGCTACGAGACAATTCAAATATTGACGAAAAATTTCATGATTCTCTTTCTATTATTTTATAATTCTATTACAATAATAAGGAGATATTATTTTGTAAAATTTACTTACTCATATGCAAAAAGCCAAATAGTATAATCACGGATGAGAGAAGTTTAATTATGTTGAACATTTTTCGAGAGAAAGAAAGGAAGACCTCGGTAACTCGAAGAATATTCTCCTCGCGAGATATCTTATCTATGATAATCAAGTAGATGGTGCGCGATACGTTGCATAATGAGCGCATAATGAGCGTAAAAACGCTTAAATTATTATTTCGTTTTGCAAAAAGAAATTAATGTATCTCTTGCTCGCGTTTTCATATTGGAGAATTTACATTTTTGCTATTTAAATTTGCATATTTAGAGAATTATATAGGAGGAATTATTGAAATGATTTTGAATAATTTTTGACATATCAATAAGTGTGTTACTTCTTACCTAATCATATTCCCCTATCACTTTGCCAATTTTCGAGTTCAAACTACGATTGTAAAATAGGCCGATAATATAGATATTATTAATGTAATTTTGACATGTCAAAAATGTATTATCAATTATCAATCATCGATAACATCAATATTATATCAATTATCGATAACATCAATATCAACATGCTTGTGTTATCGACATTTCGTGCAGATTCATGCAGATTTAATGGCAAATTATATCAGAAATCATACTTTAATTATTGCAATATATCATGAAACAAATCAATCTCAAAATAATGGAAATATTTGCAGAAATATCAAATATGTAATGTAAATATTTTAATTTTTTTATATGCGATCTATTTTTTATTCTTTCGATGTTTTCATAGTGATGCACCTTGAGCACTTTGCTTCATATGTTTGCAATAAAAATATATTAAAGCAAATTATTTTGCAAATTTATTATTCTAATTTTTATTTAGAAAGACTAAGATTAAAAAAGACGTATGCATTTTTTTCAGATATTTCTATTGAAAAAAACGCATCAGATAAAACTTTCCTGTACATTTTAAATGTGTCAAAAGATTTGCTCTTTATTCCACTTACTACAATAATGTACACTAAAAATAACAGATCTATATTAAAAATGGTAGATCTATATTTAGTAGTTGGAAAGAAAGAGACGAGAAATGAAAAGTGCATCTAGAGAATTTAAAAGAATAAAAATCTAAAAATAATAATACATAAAAATTAATATTATGTATTTTTTTCATGAGGAATGTGGGGCGCACATTTATGCATTTATTTATTTAGATGAGATTTACTTTAGAGCACATTCAGTATTCAACTTTAATTTTATTTTCTCTTCCTTATGATATATAAGTATAACATAATAATCTGCAAATGCTATCATTTTTGTGTGCTTACAGTGATACAGAAGCAACATTACAAGTACTATATTTACAGATAACATCTGTATAATAAAAAAAGCATCAAAAATCTAATGATGAAAAAAGGATAAATATTGTAGACCAGCATAAGTATCAACCAATTATTCCAACGCTCTGTTTCATTAGAGTTGCAATTTTCTTTTATATCATAAATATTATAAATAAGATAAAGATTTCTGTACGTTTCAAATAAATTTATATATTTTATGTATGTAATACTGCGCACACATATTAAAAGGTGATAATATCGCAGTTATAATAAGATACAATCCTGGCAATGTAGCGATTTTTGGATTCTGAAAATAATTTAATTTGATTTATTTTTGAGAAATGCGCACAATACTTTAGAACAAATTATTTTTGTGCCATGTATTACCTGCGTAAAATTCCACAAACAGTATCATATTGTCTGCGATATATGAAAAGCTTCATCGATGAAATAAATGGTTGAATATGATTGAGATATAAGAAAAGTACTTGTAATGTAGTAATATAGTACTTGTAATGAATAATGTTAATGTGGAATACATAAATATTTTATATTTTAATTTCATGTAATCGAGATGAGATAAGACACTCATGATTACTTTAAAAATGTGTCTACAAATATCATGTAACTTCAATAGCTGCACATTCGTCAAATTAATCCTATTACTTTAAATGAATCACAGCAGCTTGTTTTAATTTAATCTAACCTAACCAATTATATTATATGCTTCTCATTAAAATGTGTAAAACTGTACGTCGCACATTTAATACGATTAATATACTACGTAATAAAATGTAATACACTAATGAAATAATTAAATATTATTTTTAAAAGCATGATACAATCCAGGCAGCATACGCTTGTGTTTACATTTGACATCCAAAGACAGTGGTTAGGTTAGGTTAGGTTAGATCCAACAAATTTATCGTTTAACAATTGGCAGCCCTACAAGATAGGCTGTGCAGCACTGCGCGTATATAAAATAAATTTGAAATCGCTTCTAGCATAACCATCTTCACGCGATCGACTTTATTTGAATTGCACGGCATCACATCGAATTATGATGCAGTGCCGATTTGTTTGAACGTAATTCGGGACATCGCGATGCTGTATAAGCGTCGAATGAGCACGAATTGTCACGCAAATATGATAATAAATCACATCTACTCACCGTTCACCGGCTGTTCCACAGGCCGCTCCACTCGCTCGCCTCGGGACATCCCATTCCGATCTTGATGCACACGATATCATCAACGCGAACGCGCGACACTTTATTCGGCACTCCCGATATTCGCTCGCATCCGATAATCATCATCAAGGGCGCAAATAATGCGACGCGACTTCGCTCCATCTTCGCGATGACGCCATCACTGAATATCGTCAAAAATCGCTGTCGCGATTTGTGATGTTTCCATCGACACACTATGAAAGTCGCGCGATCATCCTTGGACACTTTCGACGCTCGTTCACTCGCGATATTCGTTTAAAAACGGTTAAAAGACGCGAAAAATGCGGACGTTCGACGATCCGTGTAACTGCGTATGACTCCGAGTCACGTATGACGCGTATGACGTACTATGACGCGTATGACGTAGCAGTCACGCGCCAACATGGCGGCCGAACCACTGCGCATTCGTTTCTGCGCATGACCATTCCTGCGCGCAACGTTCGCACAACTTTGATTTCTGAAATATTGTCTACGGCTTTAATTAATAGCACATAATGATAAATATATAAAGATGGAATCAATTAATCATATTGGTCATATATGTAGACTTGCCTGAAGAAAGAGAGTTGTTCTCGATGTTCACTTTTAAAGGAATAAAGAGAATTATATATAAATGTAAATAAATTATCCGAAGAGAGAAAAAATTGAGAGATATTTTTAATTTTTTAATAAAAAATGGAAATGTCTATTCATAGGCTTGTTCTTCTTTTCCTCTTTTGTGCAATTTCGATTCAATATATAACGTAGAAAATTCATAGTATATTGCATTTATTTTTATATATTCACAACTATAATATTCGCACGATCATTTTTTGACATTTACAATACTCGTGTGCCTTGTTCTCGATGTTCACTTTTAAAGGAATAAAGAGAATTATATATAAATGTAAATAAATTGTCCAAAGAGAGAAAAAATTGAAGGATATTTTTAGTTTTTTTAGTAAAGATTGGAAATGTCTATTCATGATAGAAATGCAAAGAAAGAAAATTATTATTATGTTTAAAATAATAATTTCATATGAAATACAACATTAAAAGTTACATTATAGAACTTGACTTTCTAAAAGCGTAATAAAACAATCAAATAGTAGACAGAGAAAAGACTAATTGTAAAAGAAAAAAAGTTGTTAATTTAACTAAACCATTTAACTAAATTATTGCCTTTTTAATTGGAATATTTAGCTATTATAAATCTAACATGACATTTATTTAACTTGATTATTTCAATATTTCAATTAAAAAAATAATAATTTAGTTAAACGGTTTAGTCGAGTTAACAACTTTTTTCTCAGTGTACGTGTGTGTGTGTGTGTGTGTGTGTGTGTGTGTGTGTGACTTTAAAAATATACTTGTATATAAATACAATTCTCACATACGTCACAGTACACGTTAAATATTTCGGCAGCGAGCTAACACGTCATTCAACCTTGTGACGTCATTTGGCCTTGTGACGTAGCGCGCTATTGTTTACATACGCAACGACCTCCCCTCATTCGCACGGCGACATTCCAGCGGTAAAATAGTGATACGGAACGCTCCGTATTATCGAATTCTTTTCCTAAAAGTACGATCGCGATTAAATCGAAATATAATAATTCGACTATTACAATTGACAAATAATTAATTAATAAATGAAATTGTGGCGACGATAAATTCATCGAAACGCGATCTTTCATTATTACAAATAAAAATTGAAGCGATAGGGGGAAAAATTACAAATTTTCTTGCAATATTCTTCGATTATCGAACTTTACGAATAATAATTATTTCTTTAACATTGCATATAGAATTGCATGAAATTCGATTTCGCCCGATGTTTTAAACTTTCCTAAACTGCATGCATATATATCATATTAATTAAACGATTGCTGTATCATCAATTTACATTACTTTAATATTTTAATCTTATGATTCACGTTATTATGCATATATTATACATCAACAAATAGAAATAGTTAATTAGTGTAAGAATCGAGTGGTGCATGATTTTGGCTTCGTTTAAAAATCGAGCGAATTATTGTAATTTTTGTGTTCCTCTCTTGCAATAATAATAAAATAATAATAATATTATAAAAAAATACATATCTCGTATGATTATTTTGCGATCGGGAGTGCCGTGCAAAGTGTCTCGCGATCGTCTCTGTATATGACTGAAATATAATTAACTGAAATATAATTGTTTGTTCGCGAGTGAATACGTGACTGCTACGAGGAAACAACAAAGGATGAAACAACAAAAGAGAAGGACATCTGGAAAAGTATCGGACAGTCAGAAAGCAGGGAGAGAGCCTGAAGCAGCCAGAGACATGCGGTAATTTATAAAAAGTAATTTATAAAAATTATTTATTATTTATTATTTATATACACTATTTTTAAAATAGATATATTGCTTATTATTTTATTATCGTTTTATTTTTCGATCATTTAAATATATAATTCGGATTGAAATGCAGTAAAACAATCGAATCGTAGATCTAAATAATTAACTTAACAAAAAGATCCATAAAAGATATATTAGTTCTTTTAATAAATAATATCGTATACTTAATCTATATAAAAATAAAATATTATCTATTTATTTGTAAATATTAAATACTATAAATTTAATAGTTATATATTTTGTAAAATTTAATTAAAAGAATCTTTAAGATATTCCAAAAGAAACGAAAAACTTTTCTCAACGTAGAAAAAGTTAATTATAAACAAATTTATATTTAATTATTATAATTAATTTGTATTTAATTTTATTGGAATTTTATTATTAATTTTATTGCATTGTCAAACTCTACGCGATCTCTGTAATGATAGCTATTCACGAAATAGGTACAGTGAAATAATCAATTATTATCGAAAAGAGGCAATAATATACTTTTAAATCTAATTTAAACTTTTGATAAACGATATAAAATTTTTTTATTATGATGAGAAATCTTTATTAAAGATCATAATTGCAAATAAAAATGGAAATAACTTCACGAAGTATATTAATCGTTTAATAAATAATTAATTCGTGTGTACGTGTACGTGTGTGTGTGTGTGTGTGTGTGTGTGTGTGTGTGTGTGACTTTAAAGATATACTTGTATATAAATACACTTGTATATAACTTTAAAAATATATATTTCCGTTATGTTAATTATCCGATTTTTATTCGATCGTTTTATTGCGCGTTCTGAATCAAATTATATTTAGATCAAATGATATCAGAGAGAATATTTATTTATTATATTAGAATTCTAAATGTGTGTGTGTGTGTGTGTGTGTACACATATATATTAGGATAGAAACGAAATAGAAATAGAAGAATAATCATTGCTCGTAAAGATTGCAACAAAGTAATAATTTATAATTTTGATTCCTATCGTATAATCGAGTATCGTATTTCGAGAGCAATCAACTATTTATTAATAATAAAATTGTATATAACTTACGAATATATTCCACTTATTCCGGACGTTAATATCGCGACAACGACGAATAAACTTTTCAAAAAAGTTCAATTCAACTATTTCATATATGAGACAGTTCTACCAATCACTGATACAAAAAACTCGTCAATTGACCAGTTGGTGAAACTGTTTCAGTCCTGAGTATTTTCTTAAAAGAGCTGTTGGCGCACATACATGCGTGTATTATGTTTACGCGCGTCACGCGTTCGAACGAACCTTGACATTCTCGCGGGTAAAGTCACTAGATTAACAAAGTACCGCATAGTGCAGATAGTGCACACTTTGTGTAGCTATCTATACTAAGTGCAATTTTTCTACCTTGATCCTGGTTTGTCCTGTGTCCTGTTGTGAAGCAGAGTATGCCTCTCGTTGCTCTCGTTCTTCTCTTTGATATTATTGAAATAACATTTCACAGCAAAGTGATAGATACTTTTTAGAAAAATAATATTTTCTTAAAGTGTTGAAAATATACAACTATCTACATGGATGCGTTACAGTTAAGAAATGTACTTAAATTTAATATAATTACAATTTGATTAGATATAACCATATATCTTCTCGTGTGTATAAAATATAATTATTTTATTAAAATGTGCAATGTTCTTATAATAGTAAAATTGTCACATAAATTTTCAGTAAATCTGTTTTCAGTAGTTCAGAGATTTTCTTCTCCTCTACAACCAAATATCTGAGACCTGTTTTAAGAAATGTGCAAATACTTTCCTCACTCGAGAAGTCACTTCCAATGAAGTAAGTATTTCTACAAATGTTAGTCATTATATGTATATTACAGTATTGAAAATAAATCCATAACAATTAATATTCATCTCTGGAATTGCAGGATGTTTGCGTAAGTAATTGTGCACAAAAATATATTCATGCAAATCATAAAATAATGGAGATATTTATGGAAG
Source organism: Camponotus floridanus (assembly GCF_003227725.1). Lineage (NCBI taxonomy): Eukaryota > Metazoa > Arthropoda > Insecta > Hymenoptera > Formicidae > Camponotus > Camponotus floridanus. Next base: position 1,092,688 of record NW_020229658.1, read on the forward strand.
TGCAGCCTATAATGGTTCGTAAAAGAATAGAAGAAATAAATACAACTCAAGCTGCATTAGAAGCACAAAATCAGCAAGTGACACAAAATTCACAATGATACTGATATCAATTATGTATGATGTATTTATCTGTCTTCAAATATTCTCTAGTTAATTTAATCATAAATTATAAAATTCTGTGGAATACATGTACATATAAATATATGTATATAATAATAATATTTTAAAACATTTTACATATGTATATATAGGATAATCAAGTAGAGAATATATTCTATATATTTGTATTTCCTCCTTTATATCATTTATTTGTATATAGCTATTTAAGCAAAGAAATTTTATATATTGAGATAATTATTATGCTTATGAGTATAATGTTGTCAATCAGGCATTTCGATATTCCAATATTCCAATACTGAAAATCTTGTTGTCACGCATACTGTAGATTTTTACTATTGGCAGTGAAAAGTTATACTTGATACAATTGAAGAGATTAATTTATAATATAGATTTAAGATTACCTTGAATTATTTTTTTTTATGTATAGATACATTTTGTAAGAGATATAAAAAGGAGGCAAGTATAAGCATTCATTTATTATTAAGAGATTTGTATACACATAATATACACACACAATAACATCATAGTTAGGAACATAATATTTCAGCTATATATTTTATAAATAATAAAATGTTTAAGAATTATATATATATATATAATTTCAAATCTAATAAAAATTAATTTTTGTAGCACTGATTAAAAAAGATCAGATCCTAGCAGATAGAGCATTTACCTAACTTTAATTATATTCTGGAATGCAACTTAGCTGTGTAGCAAAATTATGTAAACTAGAAAAGAAGGTGTTAATATTTTATCTTCACATAATATGTAAAGAATATATACAGATATGAATATAGCAGTTGTTACACAAAGGCCAGAGTTATGAAATATTTCATATCACGCTCAATCTTTAGATAACGGATACAAGCGTGAAATATATAAGAAACCTGCGAATTCTTCGAGATTAATATCTTATACATCTTTATACTTTTTGTATACATTCACCATACACACATGTGAATATTTATTAAATATCATGTACACGTTGAAAGAGTCATCTTCGCAATCTTGTGGCATATATAACACCTTTATAATATTATATCACTCTATTAACTAGATTTTTATTTGTTCATTAACTGCAACTAGATGCAATGATAATCACTATTATGACAAGTAATAAATGACCATTATTGGAAAAATGCCATCACTTTTTGCTACAAAATATTTTTAAAAAGTTTTTCGGATCTCTGGAAACTACAAATTGTTGTGTGTGTGTGTGTGTGTGTGTGTGTGTGTAGTGTATATGTGTAACGCATTGTACATATATCATGTTGTCACTATAGAATACAAGCGTAAGCGATTAAACTTATTTTGATACAAAATTATATAGAATTTTTTATATATAATTTTTAAATACTTAAGTAAGAAAATGACTAGCATTCTTTTGCAATATTTTGTTTAAATTTAAAGCTTTGAAACTAAAATAAATTTTTAAATAGAATTTGATGTAGAAATTTTAAAAAATAAATTCATACATTCTTCTACAATTTATATATAAATATATACTTGTAACAATATATGGCTACAAATATACCGTTATGATGTTTATATCTTTATAATATTTCTTACAATTTTTCTTATAGGAGAAACAAAAGATTTATTTTTATTTTATACATATAACTATAAAAAAATTTTCTATTTAACAAAAATTAATACACATTTTATATGATCACAATATAATTCTCATTATTCACAGAGGATGACAAATATTTATTACTTATATAATTATTTATAAAACATTTATATAATTTATAATTGCATGCATTATGAGTTTGAAGATTAAAGAATAAATTTTAAAAAATGAATTATATCATACATATGATCCTTTAAAAAATAGATTCGACAAAATTAGTTCATACATGTTATTCAGATCTAATTTATTTTATTATATATAGTCATAAATATATAATACTTTTAGTTTCTATATAATAATACCAAAATTTAATAATTACAGTAAGATATAATGCAAAACAATATATTGATATTAAAATCGCATTAATATTTGATGTATGATGCAATTCAATTGAGATTTTGCACTTCAATTGAAATTTTCAATGTAACATTCTATTGAAATTTTCTATCCAATCATTTTCTTGCTTTTAACAAATTAATTTGTAATAATTTAAGTAATTATGTTCTTAGATATGAAAACAAGAGTAAATTTAATAATATCATAACGTCAAAGCTCGAATTTTTATGAAATAATGATTTATAATTTAAAGATTAGTCTTTTAAGATAGTAGATAGTATATTATTAAATTACATGCTCATTATGCATGTGTAAAATGTGATATAAACAAGCAATTAATATCACTAATATACTGTAAAATAGAAGGCTCCATTTATCATATTACGTCACGTTACGTATTTACATTGAAGAGAAATTACATTTCCTCTATAAGACAAATATAAAAATTAAATCTATTGCCTCTTTAAATGTTTAAGCATTGGAACTTAATTGTTAAGACATTATTGAACAAGTTATTTTGAACTTCCTATTAATTTGCAATTTTCTTAAAAGAATTAATTTTATACATGATGTGTATGTCAAAAATATTATATATATAAATATATATATACATATATATACGTATGCGTGTATATATTTGTGTAGATATATATGTATATATACATGTATGTATATGTATATAATGATCAATATATAATGATTAAGATATTACACCATAACTTTTGGGGATTCAGTCTGTTTATACACATCATAAATCTCGATTTTTTTCACTCTACATTATTTAAATTATCAGACTAAACGGCAGCTTTCAATACGTACCGGCGAATTGTTGAGTGGTTTTGATAACTGTTCTACCTTTACTTTCTGTATTTCACAACAGAATAATTCAGTGGGCGAACGCGCTTGTACAGTCACATCCTTCGCGGCAGGAGAAGAGAGAGATGTTCACTTTAATTCAACTACTGTTCCAACCATGAGGGCAAGGTGGAATTTGGTGATTTCACCTTGATGTTGAATTGTTTGAGAGTTGCCTCCAATGCAGTTTGATTCCCCGAGAAGTATGCAGATATAGCATTATGGAATAACAATAATTGTTTGTGCATCACTTTAATCTGAAACAATATTGTATTGTTAGAAAATGAGAGCCAATTAATTGGCGATTTCGAAAAGAATTAAGAAAGCGTACCCGGTTTTCATCTAAAAACTTCAATTTGATAGAAACGTCTGAGCGCAATTTTTCGAAATTCTGTTTGTGTCCTTCATAATTAGCCTGTGCCTCTTCTAATCTTGCTGCATTACTGCCATCTGATTTTGTAGCTTGCACAAGAGCCTCTAGATCTGTTCTATATGCATCATACTCTATCCTGTAAAATTATTACAGCATAATGATAAATGATATAATATTTTTAAAAGATATAGAAAACAAAATTTGCATACCTTGCAGTTTCATATTGTCTCACTGTGAGTAGAGTGTCTTCGATTGTTTTATTACACAAGGTATTCACTGAAGAAACAAAGAAATTTAAGGCCCCTAAAAGTGTTTCACCATTTTTAGTTAAATTTCTCTGCGTTTCCGAATTATATAGAAACTCTTCTTGGAGCTCAGGAGATTTCTGTGCTAATTCAGAAAACGCCTCTCCAAGGGCATGTTGTGTCTGAACAACATGATGAAAGTGTGATGCCAAAGCTCGTGATAATCGCAGAACGTTACAATATTTTCTCTGAGTATCTCTAAGCAATTCAATCTGAGTCTCAAGTTCTGGAATAAAAAAACAGATGTTTATTTTTATGTCTTGCAAATGACAATAATTTGTTAAGCCTTTTCTTATATAGGCAAAACTCACCAAAATCTATAGTACGAGATGTTTTTCCTAATCTCTCATACATTAACTGTTTGGTGCATTTATATGTAGAAATACTCCAATTCTTTAGACTCTCAATTTTGCTTTGAGTAGTGCGCATAGTTTGTGTATCACCATTTTGAATAGGTGTACTTGGGGAAACTGTCATAGCTGAAAAAAGACAGATATCTTTTACTCCAATTTTAAAATCTCTGAAATTTTATTTGCTGATAAATATGCAAGAGAATATTTGATATATACAAGTCTGATTTGTAGGACTTCCTAAGCTCAAATTTATAGTGGCTGGTCTCGGGTGACTATCGCTGCTACAGTTGTTTGGTACATGAGGTGGAGGAGTCCCGGTATGTACAGCACTGTCACTCTCATTCAAGGAAGGCGCATCCTTTAACATCTCATGTATGCTGCGTTCCATCCCACTTGATGTAACCGTAATTTGGGACATTCCTGTAATAAGACATACCAATTCCATGTATCCCATATACTCTTCTTGAAAAAATAAATTCTCCTTCGAAATCTAATTTAAGCTCTCATAAGCAATAGCATGAGACATGTCTGTCTTTTTGAAATACATTTGCAAATTACATTCTGTCAAATTGGAAATGTATCTCAAATCGAACAAATTTCAGGATGTTAAAAATCGACATTGACAGCCACCCTGCAGTCATATTGGAAACGAACGTCGTATACTTTTCGCAAAGAACTGGTATTTTTTAGCACGCTCTGCATGCATGCGAGATACTTACAATTAACAATTTGACGGAGAATGTAATAGATATATAATCACTGCTCGCAACATTCGAGTGTCACTGTATATGCACGCGACATGAAGACGTTTTTTTTCGTGCGTAATAATTACTGAATAATCGGGATCACCATAAACGGCATCTGTTTAGCACATACGCGCATACATCTCTCACTTGTCGTATCATAACAGAAAATTCATGCCTCGTAAAAGAGACACGAAGAGACACGTCACTGAACGCTTATTTCTCGTAAGAGTAAACCAGATTTGTGTCGTGGAAAAAAATAGCGTCGAATTATAATATACTTACTACACTAAAAGATCGACGTCCGTGTGTTACCTCTACCGTGCTATTACATATGTATAATATAAATCGAAACACTTGACGGTTGCGATTTTTATCTTTACGGCGTTTCATGAAAAGAGAATAATGTGTGTGCCAACCTAGGTGGCGCGATGAGTGCCAATATCACCAATACCTGTACAAGATATTCTATATATTATGTATGTACCTGACAGTGCACACAATCAATGTCCGTACAATAAAGTCCAATATTGTAATCAATTATGATCTTGTCCATTCGATTATAAACCGTCAACTAAATGCTCGTAAAATGATAGAAATTTCTATCAATAGGCAATCGGAGCATTAGATACATTCATGCATCAATAATATAAAATGTTTAAAATAAGAGACAATAGAAAAGTTTTATAATAAGAACATTATTTGGCCTTGATAGCTTGTATCTAAGATCTCAATTGGATAAAAATAAACATACAAAATTCATAAAATGTAGTTTTTCATTTACAAAAAGTCTTTGCTTCTTCTCTACATAATTACGACAACTTTTAATATGAAGGAATTATTTTATTGCGCTGCAAGATACAAATTTCGTTCTGATCAGTTATCTCTCGTTTCAGGTTCTTCATCATATGCTGCCATAACTTTCTCCATAATTTCCCATAGTTTATCCCTTGCTAAATCTTTGCAGAAAACCTGTTGCATGGAATAATTCACACAATCAAATCACATTACATTAATTTAGATGTAAATTAATATCCTATATGCACACACACCATACTTACATTGAACCATGGTTGTTGATCACACTCGTCCATCAAAGGTACAACTACACCATAAATTTGCAATGACAAATTAATACAAGCTATTGCTATTAAATTTGGTGGATAATCAAGAATAGCTGGGGAATGATGAAAGTCTTGCAACAATGCCATACTAGTTTTGGCAACTGGATACTTGGACCACTCCTCTTCGCCAAACCAGGCTTGTAGAGATCTCAAATAATGAAGCATATACTGTAACAATAAATTGTATAACATGTAAATTGTTCATATATATATGTTACAATTAATTAATATTGCTTTAATATTATACAATTAGTAATGCTTGTACCTTGTGTGGATGTACAGGTGTGACTTGAAATTTGAGCATTCTCATAATTAAAAGCTCAGCTTGTACAATCGCATCTCTCATACTCCAATATTGATCACCAAGATCTAGAGGCTGAGATCCTCTATGAAGTGTATTATAAGATACATTCATTATGTCTCTTATTTTTAATGCATCATCTTTGACTTTACTGGCCAAATAAAGACATGTCGATGCTATTAACTAAAACAAATGAGACTTATAATATTTATTAAAAATTTAATTAATATTATTTCTATATTATTTATTCTTACATAATTATCATATCCCTGTAACGTTGCTTCTTTTATAAATCTGTGATATAATGTTGCAGCGGTAGCTATTGTTAATGGATGAGCTTCTAATTTTAAACCTACAATCAAAGATATTTTTTTGTAGTTTATCTTAAAAATGTGACTTCTTCCATGGAACATCTACAAGAACTATATTCCAATTCAATGACAGTACTGAAAATCTATAGTATACGTGATGTAAATTACAGATTTTCAGTACTAGTGGATATCGGAACACAGCAAAGATATCGCATTTGACGTACCACATTCAAATATAAATCGTGAAACTGTAAAACTATCGCTAGACTTGGTATAATCAATTGTAATACTTTTTTGCAACGTATTCCTTTTTTCACGTTGCATCGCTAGAACATCGATCACATCTTTCATCTTAGAGCTGAAAAGAAACAATAAGTGTAACTAATAATGTCACTTGTGGCATGCAAATTTTCTGCAAAATCATTAATGTCATTATCAATATCATAGATAAAGTACGCGTAAAATTTTGATCTGTCAAAAATAAACCGGCATATAACCTTGTTTCAGTATCATCCAATGTGAACTCATTGTACCTGAGAGTTTCGGTACTGCTCGGCTCTGAGGGATTCATCTCGAAATTGCGTGCTTCACAGAAAACAATGTTTATAAATCGTAATATCAGAGAGAAATCTGAGAGCGACCATTCCGCTTCAGCGGACGCATGTCTTGACGCGCCCCCTGAGTATGAAAGTGGACATAAACTATGTTGTTACGCTCGATAACAAACGTAATCAATGGTTCATGTCCATGATATGGTTCGTATCCGGACTCAGATATACTACCGTTAATAAACTTTGGACAACATAAAAAAATATAAAAATATAAAATATAATATAAAAAAATTAACATATTTATTGAGTGTTTTTTTAAATGTTTCAGTACCTGTAATTATTCAGTCTAAATCATTTCTTAGGAACATATTACAATATACATATATGTAATTAAAGAAATTTACTAAATACTTTGAGATAGAATAAAAATATATTGCCACTAAAAAATTAAAGTCATGTCGCTCTCAGATTTCTTTCTGATAGTAATATATCTGAGTAGTCCGGATACGAACCATATCACGGACATGAACCATTTACTACGTTTGTTACCGAGCGTTTGCTATAATATTAATAAATATTAATTAATTAAAAATTAATTAACGACATAAAACTGTATCGCAACAATAAATTTTTATCGAATCGCATTCATTCATTACTGCGAATAAAATTAAAACAGAGGGTATATAAAAGAGCAAAAGAGAATTAATTATTGTTATACAGTACTAGTGCTATCGGCATTTCGTGCACATAGCACGGAACAAAACCAGAAATTGTTATATGTTACCTTCTGAACATTGATGGACATAGCTTTATAATTCATGTCCACGTTTTCAATGTCCATAGAGGGAGTATCGCTTTCAGGGATCATCTAAAAGCAGGCCATGACATCTCTCAGTCTTCTCTCTGCTCCAACCTGTGGCTCCAATCGCTCCAATCTATGAGTTTATTTACAAAGTTGGCTACCTTGTTATCCCCTCCCTTGCGAGACGCCCTTGGAAGAGGTGGAAAGCTTATATAAACGGACACTGGCTTATCGAATTTCGCGGCATTTTGCACGGGACAAGGTGGTGCATTCTTCGCTGCTAATTTTATAGGTTATGTCGCGCTGAGACGAAAAAACTTTATTACGAATTAGATTCTCAATTAGGATCGCGTGTGGATTAGTCGAGAGAGACTCGCAACTCGGTGCAAAAGAAGCAGGACGAACTTGACGAATACGGTATATTATCCTTCACAATATCGGCGCTTTTGCATAAATTTGCCATCAATCACATGGTATCATATTTTTGTTCTCCTTATGTACGTAACTGCGCAGCGGGTGCCGCTAATAGCAACCAGTCGAGGGATCAATTTGGAGACATCGTCGACCTGACCGTTGTTTTTGCTGGATCGAAACGCGAGAAGAGTCCGAAGAAAAAGATACGAGGAAAAAGACGCTATACGAAATGTCTGCTTCTCCTATCGCCAGACAGGCTACCCAGAGCCAGAGCATACCGTCTAAGAGGATCGTCATCCACGATCCTAATCAGTTGCCAACGGATTATTCATCCACTCCTGGAGGCACTCTTTATTCTACGACACCGGGAGGTCAGTGCATCCTTTATTCCTTCAGGTCAATTTTTTTCTTAAATTTATTTCTGACCATGAAACTACGGTCAAACCTCTGTGATTTCTATGGAAAGAAAGAAAAAAGGAAGAACCCTTGAAATTCTAAAAATTTTCTGTTCTATGGGCAACCGACAAACATTTTGCCGTATATCCTTCGTCGATCGTGAAAACGTAAAAAAATCACGAAGTCCAGCACTGAATTTGAATTCAGTTCGATTCGAATAAATCCGAGAGAAATTTTCGATTGGCGCGATATATTTCAAAGAAAGCGAAAAAAATAGATTTTTTTATGTATATTTATATCATCTCCGAATTTAGTTCCCTCTCCTAATCATATCACGTACTTTGTTTCTCGAATGAAACACTCTCTCGTTAGGAGGAATATTGACAAAGAAATTACAAATTCCGATGTGAAAGTTCCACCTAATAAACATCTGTCGCGATGTTTCTCGCACAATCAGCAGATAAAACAAATACTGACAGATACGAAAATTTCTCTCATTTTTTTTTCTTAGAAAAGCACTTGCATTTCGCACGCATACATGTGAAGACAAAAAGATAAACTTATTGCGACGTTTTATACGTATCGGAAGACGCGAAGGCATCGACTCCGAGATAACGTTTGGGAGTCGGTGCGACCTCGATAAACAAATGCAACACGTGCAAGCGTCAAGGCCATTGGTATTTACGTGTGTCAGCCGGCGCGACGCGTGGTTATCTCTCTCACACCTATACACACTCGATTCGATAACGAGCATGTTACATAATTGCATATTTCGGGATTTAACTTTCGTCTGCATGAAAAAAATTTCAAAATTTTTGCGTCGTATAAATTTTATATATATATAAAACACAGATCTACAATTGATGATTTTTTATTCAAACTTCAAATTTTCTAATAATACGAATGAAAAATGTTTCTAATAATACAAATGAAAAATTATGTTTATACTTTTTTAATAAAAAAAAAAAAAATAAATAAAACACGACTAAATGCATGCATACACACACACACACACAACACGCGCGCGCGCGCAAATAAAGTTAATTCACGATAACGTTACACATACACGAGTTTGTGATATTAATAGCAGATTTTCAAATCTCGAAGATAATACGTTAGATAAACATATATCGTCTTTTAAATGATAACTTGTTGCGCTTGTATTTACATTTCTTTGAATACACATTATTTTTCGATTAAAAAGAAGATTCAGAGAAGTCAATAAAGCGAATCAGAGCGTTGAATACATTCATTATTTCTAGGAAAAAGGACGTAAAATATAAGAATTAAAAAAAAAGAAGAGCACGTTCCTTCTGATAAATTTCGATTCGATTCTTTTACGAAAGAATTGAGAAGAAGCATCGATTAAGCATATAATTTTTATTTATAATAAGCAAAAATATTCTACTCTACGTCAGTAAGGCCACGTGCACTTTGCACATCTTGCACGTCCTGTAACGTTCCTAGGCCTAAATAACGATCAAGGCCGAATTAATGTGTGAACATCATCCGATGCGTAATCGGTGACGCGTAATGTTTATCACTCCGACGCCGAGCTAAAAGTCACGGTGCTTTGAAAAACAAGTATTCGTTGCTGGGCATTGGCGATAACTTTAACTTCAACGCGTGACACGTGTATTCTATGCCCGATGAACATACATCTAAATGAATTTTGCATGACATTTCTACGCGCGCGCGTGTAAACAATAACAATTGTTATACAACTGTTTACAAATGAATGGTGTATCCTTGTCCTAACATTGAAACATTGCATACGTTTTTTGTAATTATTTTATACTATTATTGTCCGAGAAAAGAAATTGTTTTATTTTAATCGTAGAAAATTTAATGGAGAGTCATGTTGCACGTTTTCTTTTTTATAGTGAATAAATATAAAAAGATTTCTATTTTTAAGATATTATCTTATGCAAAATAACTTTTTTTAGTGAAGCTTTTTTTCTTTCTTTCTTTCTCTCTTTTTTTTAGAAAGTATAAACATAATTTTCACATACATTTTTATGTTTACTATGATTATGTTTATCTTAGCAATCTCGTCGATCCTTCCATCCCTTTTAAGTTAGGTAGGTGTCAGTACAGAAATACTCTTGTATTAATAGGCACTGTATGCGCCTCTTTTCATGTGACTGTCGGACCATTGTATCGTTCCTGTGTGTCATCATTCTTTGCCTATATAAATTTTTGTCAAAAATTATTTTATCGTTTCATTTCATTCATTTTATTTGATTCGCATTTTTCTGAAAATAGAATTATTTTTCAAGAATACAAATCCTTTGTTCTGTCAAATCTTAATCGAATAAACATATATAATACTATATGATAAGTTTATGATAAAATTGACTCATACTTTATCTCTATTAATTAATGTGTTGCAATTTTATCAGATAATTCTTATCATGAGTATATTGTGACTTTAAATCAGACTTATATACACAATGAATATTGTGTTGTGATAGTGATTTACATAGTATTTGTGTTATACATATTTCTAATCGCTTCTAATTATTATTTTAAAATTATTATTTTACGAATATTTAATGAATATTCAATGAATCATATAATGAAAATTTAATTTCATATTATTAAATTTATCTGAAAAAGTAACTTTATCACAAATTCTTGTACAATTTGTCTATTGAACAATCAAAGCTTCTATTATATAATACTATGTAAAATTCTATAATTATAATATAATTATATAATTATATAATATATAATTATATATAATTATATATAATTATATAATATATAATTATATACAATAATTATATACAATTATATACAATTTACGAATTCTACGCAGGTACTCGCATTGTATATGAACGTGCGTTTTTGATGAACTTGCGAAACTCTCCGGTATCACGAACACCGCCGCGAAATACGTTGAGCATACCATCAGAATTACTGAAAGGCAGCACACCAGCAATCGTAAGAGATCCTGCTAAAAATTCCGATAAAGGTCAGTTTGCTTGAAATTTATCATTCCATTTATCACTTGATTTTTTCCTCTATAAAAAAAGATTATACACAATGTTTTATTAAAGGAACTTTTGATTAATTTTCATTTCAAATTAAATATGAATTTTTTCCTGGTAAAATTGTGATTTATTCTATATTAATAATATTGAATGCGATAAACATTTTTTTTCTTATATTTATTTAATGTTACAGATGTTCTGGTGATCGAGGAATCTGCAGAGCAATTTGAAATGGACATGTAATCTGACGATCGTTTACTAAAACGATTTAAATGTGTTCGTAGCCATACTTGGAAATGTCGATTTAATCGGATGACAAGTGCAAGTATGGCTAACATGCTTCAATTTTGTGCCTTTTACTGATGGCCTTATTAAGAAGTATGATTTTTTTAAATAAAATGCTCTGTGACAAAACAATAAATGTTTTATATATATTACAAATTATTTCACTCTCGATATTAATTCTTGTTAAATATAATATGTATATTTACATATAAAAAGTTCAATCATGAACACTAATCGTACATATATTTTAATAGTCATCAAGTCTTCCTTTTAAAATTGCTGAAACCTTGTAATCTATTTCTTAAGAAATTTGTATCTGTGAATGAATGACACATTTTATACATAGATATACATATTTTACTATCATTTTTTATACATTATAAAAAGATTCATAACAAATATATAAAATATAAAAATTAAATCACTTGTCTAATAGTTTCTAAAAATATATCGTAATCTAAATTACTTAATTCTAAAAGTTCTAAAAAGTATTGTAATTGTATCTTTGAGCAAAAGTATTTTCCGGTGATTTTATATCAATTACAATATTTTTAATTGATATTGTCAAAATGCAGAATATGAAAGAGGAACAAAAATATGTTATTTGCGAATATAAAATTGCAAAAATTGATTGCTATAAGTTTTAAATTGTGTAACATTGTTATATGTTGTTATATATATTTTAAACAGATTTGATCACTTATAATATATTATATTACTCTTTACACTAAAAAAAAAGGGGATCGTTATGTATAAAGTTAATTCTCTGCTTAGATAACGTAATACAACCTTTGGCACCAATGTATAAATAGTAAATGTGATCAAATAAGTTACTATTATATATGTATTATAATATATAATATATATAATATAGTATATAATATTTTATATATATATATATATATATTATAATAATATAAAAATGTATTATAATATATAATATATATAATATAATATATTTTATATATATATATATATATATATATATATATAATCTCATATAAAATTTATCACAAACAAAGAAATCACAAGATATATATTAAGCAGTAAATGCTTCATATCTGCAGAGTAATTTGAAATGGACATGTAATAAATGTAATGAGCCGATCGTTTACTATAACGATTTAAATGTGTTCGTAACAATAATCGAAAATGTCAACTTAATCGGGTGACAAATGCAAGTATAGCTAACATGCTTCAATTTTACCTTTTACTAATAGCCTTATTAAGAAGTATGATTTTTTTAAATAAAATGCTCTGTGACAAAACAACAAATACTTTATATATGTTACAAATTATTTCATTCTCGATATTAATTCTTGTTGAATTTAATATATATATTTACATATAAGAAGTACGATTGTGAACATGGAGACACTAATCGTATTATACATGGATATGTTTTAACGGTCATCAAGACTTGCTTTTAGAATTGCTGAAACTTTGTAATCTATTTCTTAAGAAATTTGTATCTGTGAATGAATGACACATTTTATACATAGATATACATATTTTACTATCATTTTTTATACATTATAAAAAGACCTTTAACAAATATATAAAATATGAAAATTAAATTACTTGTCTAGCAATTTTTAAAAGTGTATTGTAATTCTAAATTACTTAATTAATTCTAAAAAGTATTGTGATTGTACTTTTGAGCATAAGTATTTCATGATGATTTTATTAATTCAATCAGAATGCATATATATATATAAAAATTGTGAATAAAATTTTTATTTTTAAATTATATAGAAATAAAATTTATCTGTATCATGTGTTAACCTTGGATTCTCCTAATTCATAAAAGAAAATAATCTCATAAGTACATCTTAAAAGTTATAATATTATAATTACAACATTTTTAATTAATACTGTCAAAATGTAGAATGTAAAAGAGGAACAAGAATATGTTATTTGTGAACATAAAATTGTAAAAATTAATTACTAGTTTTAGTTTTAATTACTAGTTTGCGCAACATTGTTACATGTTGTATATATTTGCAAATTTGATCACTTGTGATATATTACTCTTTACAGTAAAAGAAAAGAGGCCTATTATATATAAAGATTTATATATTAATTCTCTGCTTAGGCAATATAATACAATCTTTGGCACCAATGTATAAATAATGCAAATTTGATCAAATAAGTTGCTATATATAGTTATATATATTATACATATATATATATACTCCTGAACAAAATTAAATTGCAATTTTTTTTCATTTTTTCTTTAAAAGCTGATATTTAAATTTTAAAAAAAAGTAAAAAAAAATTAAGCATTAATTTTGTCCAGGAGTATATATATATATAATCTCATATAAAACTTATCATAAACAAAGAATTCACAAAATATATATTTAACTTCTTTTAATATTTATGTGGAACTTGTTATTTCAGATATTCTTTGTAAGATTACCTTTGCGACATTAACTCTAGTACCTTTTGAATCATAATCGTTGTAGTAAATTAATTCGCATAAGTTTCTTGTAGCTGGTTCACTTTCCAAAATTTCTCCCAGCTTCTTATAAAACATCATGGTAATTTCGTTTTTGTATCGCTTGTATACAATAGATTCTGGATGACTGTGTTTTTGTACTTCATAGAATGTCAGCAATGGTGTTGCACCTTCCGCTACTACATATATTGGACTAGCACCAGAGTCTCTTCCATTAGGATATATCTTGTAAGCGTTGTTACGATATGTTCTTCCTATTAGACCAGCTCGGTCGCGTTTCTCCTCTTCCAATTCGCGCGCACTCTCCATCCACTGGTCCGACATCTCCTTTAAGTGTGGCGAGATGTATCCTGACGATGGTATCAGAATAAACAGCTTGTGCACTGGGAAAGTTACTTCGTGCTTGTCTTCAAAGTTTTCTATCTTTTCAATAATGCTCTTGCTATCGGTGGTGCCGCGATTCGGTAGGATCAATTGGAGATAACCGTAATAGAAACTGTAGGCCATACCCGTGCCATAATCCAGACCTTTCATGACGTCGAGATCGAGCGGTCCTCTCTCCCACTCGGCCAGATGCGTTATCCTCAGCAAGTAGAAGGAAAATATCATTGACGGCACGCAGATGTAGGGACCGAAATCCCATACGTGACTCAACGGGCATCCTCGAACGATCATCGTCGACGCGATAAGGAATAAAAACACACCGATAATAACGACCACCGCGGATGCGGTGTTCAGAGCAAAGTAATGACTGATGATGGATGAGAAACTTTGTCCAGACCGCGGATCCATGTTCGTCAACGAGATGACCGTCTGACACAGACGCAGTATTACGTCACAAAGTAGAAAGATCACGAGGAATACGGATGTAGCGAGGCACGTCGCTATCACCGACATCATCATCCCCCCGTCTTTCGTCGCTTTGTACGCGACAGGGATGGCGAAAATGACGACGAGGATGAGACTGTGCGTCACATAAGTCTCCAATTTAGGATCGGGCGGTGAATAGCTTTCGCTTTCCATCCTAACAGGTCGTTCGTGTTTACGGGTCACCACCGATCGCCGAGTTTTTTGCGCACGTAAATTTGAACCTGTTTGAACTGATCCAACGAAGACGCGGGTAGGCGAGGAAATATCTTCGCAAGATAGGACTTCGTGGAATAGAGACGCCTGGTTTACATGTCCTATAGCAAAATTGAGCATCGAGCAGAATATTCCAAAATATGAAGGTCACCCAATAACTTGCGTGAATGCCAATCAACCAATCAGAATTCATTGGCTATGCAAATTTTGCTTTGTATGTGGATAAGCTTAAAGTTTTAGTCTGTTGGCGCGAAAATCGAATTGGCAACTTTGCTCAATTTCTTCTGTTTTTCGTTTGTATTAATTTGTTTAATTGTTAGTAAAAAAATGTAAGACAGACAATTGATTATTACATTTACAAGCATCGTCATTTTAAACATTTATGCATACATGACACTTCGAAAGTTATTTCATTATTTTCATGTTTTTCAATTTTAATTTATGACTAGGAAGATATTTTTTAGTTTTCTACCGATGGATGTTTCTTGATAAAGTTTCTTACAACAGTATAACTTGAGTTGACAGTTCATACATCGATACAATGAAAGAATCAGACTTTTCAAAACAAGCATCTTTGATAAACATTCGGCTTTGGACAGAAAGCTAAATACGCGCCCGTAAAGTGTTTTTCTACTTCGTATTAGCTATAATAAAACGGGGAAACAAAGCACAACTGTTTCTTTTCTTTTTCTTCCGTCCCCGTCTTTAACGACAACACCTGTCGATCACATTCGACCCTCGGCGACGCGCGATTATTCCATAACGGTTTTCGCGCAGCTGCGATAGATGGTTACAGAAGGAGGCCTCGCTTAGTAGAGAGAGAGAAAGAGACGGACGGACGGACGGACGGACGCGTGTTGCCAGGTTGGAGCGCTGTGAAACGAGCCGATGGACCGACCGACCGCAGCACGGACGGGAGCCATCTACGATCGATAAAGGCTCGTAGAGAGACCCCGAAATCGTCGCGCGGCGGAAAATCGCGACGGCGCGAGGAAGAGAGAGAACGAGAGAGAGAGAGAAGGAGGGGGGAGATAGATAAAGAAGGAAAGAAGGAAAGAAAGAAAGATCGGCCGGTGGCGAACGATCGGCGCTCCTCGGTAGGGACGCGACGCTGCGATATTCGCGACGCGGACGATTCTGCGCGGCATCGCGCGATTAATGTAATCGGCAGGTGATTTCACGTCGCTGATTAAGCGCCATGTCCCGCGATGGACCAATCAGCTGCTTGGTAAACCGCCGTGAGACCTCGAGAATCTGTCCCCCACAGACGAATGACAACAAAAGAGACTGATAGAAGTCGCGCGCGCGAGAGAGAGCCCGAGTTTTTTCGCACGCGAGTGTGTGTATCCCGCGCAGCCGAGGGGTATATTCGCCGCCGCGGCTCATTTTTTTCCGTTCCCGTAGCGCGCCGCGAGTAACGTCGCTTCGCTGGTGGTGAAAGTGTCGAGGAATATGAAGAGGAGAAATGTCGAGTGCGGTAAGCTTCGGAGGCCCTTGAAACGCAACAAGCTCACCGAGGGAATCTACGGAAGGTAAATCCTCTCTCTCTCCCCGTCTCTCTTTCTCGCTCTCCCGCCGCCATATGCGTGTGCAACATCTACGTCGAGAGGAATGACCGTTTCTCCTCGACGTGGATGCGAAATAACCAAAGATCTGCGACGTGATCATGCGGCCCCCCCCTTTCCCCCTGCGGAGCCGGACAGCCGCCCGCGACGCCGAGAGTCGGTCGCGCGGACGACGCAACCAGCCTCGTCTCGCTTGACATTTACCTCCGAGTCGCAAACATCCTCTGTATACGTTCCTGTTTTTTTTTTTTTTTTTTTTTTTTATCAATTCCCTCTTTCTCTCTCCGACTCTTCATCCTACATACGTTTCTCTACCCCTACGTGTACACACGCAGCGTTCATGTGCTGCGTGTATGACTTACAGGAGGCTAGCTAATGCCACAATAACAAAATAAAACAGATGCGATAGTCGATTGACTTTCCAGCGCGCTCTCTTTTTTTTCACATTCAAAAAGAGCTCTCTTGTAGTATTATGTAAGTCCCTTGTGTTTTCGATAACATCGTTTATCTCAATTTATCTCGTCTTGTCATCTACAATCTGATATACTTATGTGTATGGTAAACAAAAATAAAGAGAGATACTTATATGTCGATTCTATAATACAAATATATAAAATTGTTATTGTTATTGTAAACTGTAATCCGATGAGTCATTTGTATTTGTATGAAATATACAATTATATTTGTTTCAGTACCTTGCTTTATCTAAAGTTTCTTCTACTATGGGCCATGGTGATTTTGGCAGACTTCATTTTGGAATTCCGTTTTGAATTCTTGTGGCCATTCTGGCTACTCCTCCGAAGCGTTTACGATTCCTTTAAATATCAAGGCTTGGTAGGCATCAATGTTATACAGATGTAATAATACAATCGTGCAAAGCATTATGTACTTGTGTAAATTATGTTTTATTTCTTTCTTTGTTTCAGGCCTTCTCTGTATTTTTTATTTGTATTGCACTTACATCAGACATGATTTGCTTTTTTTTCATCCCTGTGCATTGGCTGTTTTTTGCCGCCAGCACTTATGTTTGGGTGCAATATGTTTGGCACACAGGTATGTAAAAAACAATGAGTATAATATTTATACCTTTTCTTATATCGATATAGTCTGTTTTACATTTAAAATATAGAAGATAGAATAGATATTCTACAACTTATAATAAATACAAAAAATTAATTATTTTGATATGGTATAGATAAAGGTGTGTGTCTACCGACTGTGATGCTGTGGCTACTATTTCTATATATAGAGGCAGCAGTGCGGTTGCGTGACTTACGTCATATGCCGTTTCATCTAGATCTCTGTCGGCCGTTTGCAGCACATTGGTATTATTTCCTCTTGTTTTTACAATAATGTATGATTGAATCTAATACTTTATTAATGCATGTTACTCTTTATACATATCTATGAAAATAGTAGTATAGTCTGTTGACAATCACCAATCTGTATCCGATATATTTTTCTCTAATGCATATTTTCAGCATTGGCTATCCTGTAGTTACATTGGGCTTTGGTTTTAAGAGCTATGTAGGCTACAGAATGAGGCAGGTTAGTCCTTAATTTTATTTCTGATTTATTACACTTTTACAAATAAGTACTTTGCAATGCATTGTGCTGCATGATACATTATATATAAAATTTATAGATCTTGATTTCTTCTTCTTGTGTTTTACACAGAGAAAACAGAAAGATGTGGCAAAAGAGAACGAATTCTATCTGCAATTACTGCAGCAAGCACTGCCTCTAGAGCAACAAGCTATGTCGATGCAGCAAATCCAACCGCAAGTGCAGTCACAGACGCAACATGTCACTGCGTCGTTGGAACAACACATTAAAACTCAAACACATAAATTGAGTCCACAATATAATCCAAGCCCTGAAAAAAGCAGAGGTAGTTTGTATTTATTATCAATATATATATTTCTCTTTGAATAAGTAATAATAAATAAACATGTTTTATTGCGATCAAACACTTTATATGTATTTATTCTTTCAGAGGGCAGTAACAGTTCTATAGAAACAAACATACAAAATGGTGGGGTACATAATAGTAGCCAAGTCACATCACAAGCACAGAGCGCTACTACCAAAGGTACTCATAGAAAATCTTTAGACAAGAGTGAAAAGCAGGAAGAGCAGCATAATAAACATAATGTATCAAATAATTCACCATCAGAGAAGAGTGATAAAAGATTTATACACAGTAATGGAAATACAGTACCACATAGTGACATACAGCTTATCGAGAGGGTGGGGTATGTTCAGTTTTATATCAAAGAATGTATTTTTCTTTTTAACATTTTAATTCCATACTTTAGATTCTTACTGACAATCTTTTAAAACAGATCTGTAAATGATTTTGACATAAATGAAGTAGAAAAAGACAAATCTATTAAGGGTTGCGGACACACTACAATAAAATCGCAATCAAACGGTTCAGTAACGGGAAAATGGAATAACGTGAAGGAAAGTCGAGATTCATCGTCGACCAATATCCAACGTGAACGTAAGACTCGACAGGTTAAAAATACAAGTGACATCACGGCAGAGCAACAAAAACAACAAGACGATTATTATCAAAGGTACATCATAAAAGAAACGTCTCTTTCTTGTAAATGCAATTATCATAAGGGGCTGCAAAAATATTCTGCTAATAATCTACATGTTTTCACAAAGGCACAGATCGAAACTCTAATGACAAATCTGGTATTTCTTGCTCTATTTAGATACCGAATCTTGTATCACTGTATACTCTTAGCATAGACTTCTCATCAATTTCTTTAGCATAATTTGTCATTGAAATAGGTTACTGGTGTGTCGCAGGCTCGAGGCAGATATAAAACGCTTGAAGTCAGACTTGCAATCAAGTCGACAGTTGGAGCAAGAATTACGATCACAGATTAATACCTTACTTAGCGGAGAGCGGCAGGCTAAGGGCGATATTCAACAACTTCAACAAGATAACGATCAACTGCAAAGCAAGTAAGTAAATTTAACGATTGCGAAAATTAGTTTTGTAGTTTATATAAACAGTTTTAAAGAATCTACCTAGTTAATGTCTTCATAATTTTATATTTCGCAATTTGAGATAATATATAAAGTACTTATTATAAATTTGTTGATAATTCTTCCATCTCTCTCATTTCCAGTTATTTCATTAAACTAAAAATTGATACTGTGTTTTTAAAAAAAATGAATATTTGATTTAGATATACAATATCTGCAGGAAAATTGTGATATCGCGTGTATACATGTATATGTATCTTTATATACTAAAATATCTATAAAATTTTTGCAGAAAAATTAATCAAATTTTTTTATTCTTTTAAAAATCCAATTTGCAACATTTATTATATAATTAATCAAGTTTATTTTATTGTCATAATTTTTGAACAAAATATTAATAATTAACTTTCTATATTCATATTAGTATCCAGACAAAGATTACCATTTGGTAAATATGCAGAAAATTAATTTCTTTAATCAACCCGCGTTTTCAATTAAAAGTATGAAGACTGCATAAAAGGTATATAAAACTGTAATTTGTATCTTATGTTATGATTCAATAATTAATTTTAATAATTAAATTTAGTTTGCAACACGCACATATAATAAATCTTCAAATATATCATATTAGGGAATTATTTTTTAATATGTATTACAACTTTATATTCATAAATCTGTTTATAAAATTATATACACGATATTTATTTTATATAGTCAAATATACAATATGTATATAAAATATCATTTATATAATTTCAAATATATGTAAACTATTGTAATTTGAATTAAAATATAACATATATGTTCCTATTTTGATTTATGAATAAAATTGGACAAAGCCTAAAACATAAATTTTCACAACATAAAATTTCACATTATAGATTGCATGGTCTAGTGACGGCGCGTCAATTGGACAAACAGGCGATGTCATCGTTGGAAAAGCGAATTGCAGAGGAGAGGAAACAACGTACTGCATGTGAAGCATCTTTGATCTCCGAACGGAGAGCACGGCGTGCTGCTGAGGAGGCACGTTCTGCAATTCCACCGCCACCGCCTCCACTTATCAGGCAAGAATGTACTGATGCATGTAAAAGTCGAAGATCACAAATGGAACAAGATCTTAAAAATCTGCGCCGTGAGCTCAAATCGAAGGAGGAAAGGTAAAAACAAATATTACATAGATTTCAATTATGTGTATGCGTGTGTGTTACGTTAGACAAATAATCTCAAAATTAACATGTGTGTCACACGTTGATACAGGTGTAATGTATTGGAAAAAGACACAGCACGTTGCAAAGAAAACCACAGGGAGTCCGAAATTTTACTCGCTGCACTCAACGCGCTACAGGACAAAAACGCGCATTTGGAAAACAGCTTGAGCGCGGAGACGCGTATAAAACTTGATCTTTTTTCAGCACTCGGCGAAGCCAAACGGCAATTGGAAATCCGAGAAAGTAAGTTTTATTCATTATATTTTGTGTTTGTATGTATAATTTTTCTTAACATTTTCATAATTACGAAATATAATAAACGAAACGTATTATAACTTATGAAGGAAAATATGGTGCAATATTATATTGCAAATTGTATTATTACTGGCAATATATATCTCATACTATTCTTCATTGAATCAGGCTTAATTAGATCTCACGAGAAAGAAATCGAGATATTGAAAACAAAAATAGCGCAAGATTTAGCTGTGATGCCACAAGACACATTTGGTCCAGCGCCAACCTGTGCGACGTCCAAGCTACGTTTAAATAGTGAAGTGAGAGTAGGAACAAAAATACGTTCAAACGAAAGTCCCTGTCCAGGGTGTACCGTGTCAAATTTGGATCCGAATGCGACAGCGTACACGCCTAAAAGCTCCCTCGTAGCGTCGACCGAAGCTTAAAAACTGCAATTGTTCTCTCTCATCAAAACCCGATAGTAGGATGTATCAACTTACAAAAGGATGTTTCAAGTTTCTCCGTGGAAATATTAACCGTTTAGTTCTTTCAAAGTATATGGCTAAAAATATGGATTTATGGATATCAGATCTTTCCTGTATAGTCTTCTTCAAAAAGATAGTATTTTTATCATATACAAATTTTCAATGTGTAAAAGAAACCTGAAAGTCTTCCATGAGAAACTTTATGAAACATGTTTTGTATAGTATCTTATCCTTTCAAAGAAAAAGTGAAACCGTTGACATTACTTATGATCACACGACGCGACACATTGGTTTCTAGAATGTCAGGGAAGTACAGTGACAGTCTTAATTTGTAACATTTATGCTGCGGGTTGATCTTTTACAGATATATATAACAATTTATACCAGTGAATGATAAAAATATTTCCGCGCGTATGAAAATCAATAATGCCTAATACTTTTAAAAATCAATATATTCCCTAGGGCTATAAATATCCGGATAATTTAATATTTGAATTCTTTAATATTATTATTCTGATTATACTCAAATCTAACTATTTATATTATCGGATAATATCGAATTACCCGAATTTTAAGATTATTAATTTAAGATCAAAATTTTAAGATTATTAATTTAAGATTAAAATCATAAAATTTGCAAATTTTCTTTTAATTCAAACTATCTGAATTATAAAAAATAAATAAAATACTAATTATGTTATAAAAATCCAAATAATATATTAAAAGTTATATTATATTAAACTTTTATATATTTATTATAAAGAAAACTATAAAGTTAATAATGCAAAAAAGATAAAATATAAATTCTATTTTAATTACATTTATGTATGCAATCAAGTATAATATTGTGTATTAGTCTTCTATTCTAATCTAGTAGTCTTTTTTTTAAATTAACTAATAGATAGTTCGGAATTAACTAAGAGATAGTTCGAAAAATAAATATGCAGATTTGGATAAATTTGATTTAAATATTAAAAATATTAAAATTCGATTTATCTAGATAATTTGAATATCGAGATTTGAATATAAATATGTAAAATCAAATATTTCCATAAATTTTTCGGATGTACGAATACCATCACATCGGAATTGTATTTAGCCCTGATTCTGAATTCTTCCATTAATTTATAAGTAAAATATGTGTTTTACATCCTATATAGGATATTTCATACAAAATCTATTTTGTCAAATGCATCTATCATTATATGATTAAAATAATAATATATGTTTCTTATAAGATATAAGATTACATTTTATGATTATCTATTTATGTATTCTGATGTTGAAATTCTAATTAATTTTCATCATTGGATGGAAATGATAACATGCATAAATATTTCATTAGCAAAAACATGATAAGAAGACATTAATATCTGTACTATGATCTCTTCGCAGCATATGCCTAAACTATGATGATTTGTCAAAGATGTATTCTTATTCAAGTCATCTATTTGAAGCTAGTCCACCTTTAAAAACTTTATTTAAATATCATTGGCATGTTAAGCCATTTTACGTTATACAATTGAGATGCAGAAATGAACTATTGACAACAATAAGGGAAAATATGAGTGTTATAACATTCAAGAAGGATCAAAGTAAATGTCACGACGCTAAAATTGTTTTAGATGATCATATGCCCGTACGATGATATTCTCTCACATACACATACACACGTACACACATTTTTGTGCTTTTAAATTTGAATATATTTTTAGTTAAATAATTATCTTTATGTATTGGCTTTCAAACGGTGAATGAATTAGCCATTATATTTTCGTGAGATTAAAAATGTATAGATTACAATATGTGATAAAAAATTGATCTAACTGAAACATTTTGGCATATAATGATCATACTGGTATATGAGACGTAATGCCATATTATATTTAAAAAAAGTGGGAAAGAATTTGAGATAATAATTTTATTATAAGTACAAAAGTAGAGAGCGCAAAGTTATCTTCGTACGATTACTTTATTTAAATAAGAATATTTAATTCTCTATTTTGCGACATTGAATGTTGTTGAAATTATATTGTGACTAGATGTAAAGTTTTTTTTTTTTTCGCTTTTATGACGTCCATTAATATAATTTCGAATTTAAGAATAGAAAAGTTTCGTTTTTCTTCTTTTTCTTTTTTTTTTCTTTTAATTATTCTTAATATATATATGTGTGTGTAAAAAAATGTTACATATGGTTTTGACAAATTATGATGCCATTGAAGACACATGTGGTACATAATATTTAAATGATCTGTCTACTCATAAAAATATGATAATTTACACATGGCGTATAATTAAGTGCAAATTCTTTTAAATATTCGCGCGAATTGTGTGCGTTTAATCTATTGGCTCATTATTTACGCTGTGAAGAGGTGTTGTATGTTATAATTTTGATTTCTATACAGATTTTTTTAATATATTTTCATCTTAAAAATTGATAAAAAGTTGTTATATAATTTTAATTTTAATTGGCTACAGAGTGTTTGGAAGAGTTGTTGAGGAGAATGTAATGCGTGTGGCATTACAAATAACTGATTAATAATGGTCAAAAGTAAAATCGATTAAATAATTATATATAATACAGATGTTAACAAATCTGTTTTTTATTTTACCTAAGAAAGCCAATACTTGCTTCATTACATTGGAAATGTGTAACACTTGTTAACTATTACGAGATCATTCTCTCTCTTCCATAATTGTACATACAAAGCATTGTCATGACAATTTACTTATGGACATTAGTAGTGGATCATGACCAACTAGTCAAGCGAAGAAGGAAGTTCTATGAGCACAAATATTTATTAGAAGATATCGAATATTCCAAAGTTTTGGTCTTCTATGAAAAGAGGATACAAAATTCCTTCATTTCATTTAAATTTATCTCTTGGACTCTCATTGGATAATAAATTATGAGTCTTTGTTCCCCAGATGATCCACATAAAGAATGTTGTAGGCTTTCCTGCATAATGTGTATTATTAAATTCTAAATTTTAATCTTTAAAGAAACAGTGCTAAATTTATTTTAAGAAAGTTATACGAAAAAGTTTTCTAAGTTACATACGTTAATAATTATATATATATTATGTATTTATATACTCTTTTCGATACACGAAATATTTAAAAAACTCCGATGGTTGCTAGTTTATGAAAAATAAGGGAAACCGTGTGTATGCATTTCTGTTTCCGAATTGTTGTCCCAGTGTCAAAAGATATTACACTTATCTTTGATCTTGCAAATAAATCGTTGATAAGTTTTGATTAGAGTTGCGTTTGCTTACATTTGTTTATACACAGATAATATAGCGAAGACGATGAAGATATGTAAATATTTGTCGGAAAAAGTAACTTTGATACCGCCTTTGGTAATGCATGGGTGTGATTGTTAGAATTGTTAGGGCACTTGCGTGGCATAGTCATTTTTGCTATACAAGGTCACTTTTAAGTTACGAGTATGATATTTGCCGATTTCATTGACATAAGGTTCAAATACAAAAATAGATATTAAAACGACAGTAAAAGCTTGTCAGCAAAAAAGAACAAGAAAATAAAGGTCAAGGAAACTATTAATTGTCAAAAAAATATCGATTGTGAATTTATGTACCTGACCAAGGATATGTAATAATTTTTTTTCTTTTTGGCTAATTTACTTATCTTGAATTCAATTCCATTAGAAGGCTGGCTTATTAAGCAATTAATATTATTAAACGAGATAATATCGTGCACATTAAGTTATGTGATATGCATACATATACACAGACACAAAGAAAAACAAACAGATGCGCGCATATAAACATACACACACGCATATAAATATATATATCACGTGTAAATATACATTCGCTTTTTACATATTTATTTGTGTATACTCGTACATTGCGTGCATGCCGGATCATACGTGCAGTTATTTACGTGTATATACATGCATATATGTATGTATAATTATTTTAGTTATTATACAATGTTCTCTTACCATAATAAATTAATAATGAGACAATTAATCGATCGCCGTAGGTAAGTTTCCTATTTCCAAACGTATTATTTCACTTCACGCGATAAGAGGAAGATGTGCATAACGTACAAGTACTTAATTTTTTATTTTATAGATTTCATCTAGCGTTTTTTTCGAATGTGTGAGAGAGAGAGAGAGAGAAAAAGAGAAAGAAAAATGAGATGTGCACAAATTCAAGTACTCTTGTAATATCTATTTCCTGAATAATTTATAAGTTCTTTGATATTTTACATAACTTATAATTTATTAAGTCGGCGAGGACAATAAAAAGTTGTTTCGTTTTATACCAAATTTTCGGCGTCGAGTCTAATCACAATTCCAATAAAAAAAAAGTATCGGAGATGGTAAAAGTAAGCGGAGATGGTTTTTTTACACATTAGTTATTGTAAAGTCTTATGCGCTTCCGAGAACATTTAACTGCGTACTTATTTTGTTATTATTTATAGCGTTAAGTAATCGCCGAGCGAGACGAATGTAGCATAATTAAGTTGCAACAACACGCTATTGATCTCATTATATACTTCGCGACCATACACACGCAAATGCCCTTATTAAAATATTTAAAAAAAAGAAACATGTGGAATGATTCGTTGAACAAATTTTTAACGTATTGTAACGCTTTTTGTGGATAAATCAGATCAAATGAATGTGTCACATACGTCAACATACAATCTTGATTGACGCTTGAATGAAGAACGCGTGCATTTTAATTCACGCTCCATACATTACATACCACAAACGTGAGCATCTAATGAAAATAAAAAAATGATAAATCTGGATAAAAGAAAAAGAAAAATCTGGATAAAAATGCTTTTACCATCGATCGTAAAACTCGTAAAATATGTAACACGAGATATACGTCCCCATCATACATGCGTTTCTATCGTTAATTCATATAACTTGAGCTTGTGTGAGAATCGTGTTCGAACTATGGCACTTTTCATTCCGGTGCTACTCACAATCTCATCTATTTATAATGATTCTTCTTCCATATATTTCCTGTCTATCAGTCGGTCATATAGAATATATTTGACTTTTGTTTTCATATATTGAAATATATATATGATTTATAAATTCTCTTTTCTCATCCTTCTAAGAGTATGAAAATTTCCCTCCTTGCAATGTTTTAAAAACATGAATTTTGTCAAAAAATGATTTTTTTTCACACAACATTTGTAGATCATGAAAAAAACAATGTGAATTTTTTATGGAGCAATGCTGCTCAGATGCAAAAAAAATTTAGATACAAGTGACAAATTCAAAAAAGCCATTGATATAATAGTATTTAAATAAAATGGTATCAAATAAAAACTATGAACTGCTCATTTTGGAAAACCTTGGAATAAAAATCACATAAATAAACGAAATCACTTGTTGAAAAGAAAAACATTAAAAAATTGCTTTTATATGTGTATATATATATATATATATATATATATATATATATATATATATCACACATTGAAATTGTCTAATTATGCAAAAGGATTACAACTTTTTCAAAACACTATAATAAATTAGAAAAATTAATGATATTAATAGTGAATGACTTTTTATTGTGTATTATGTATCGCATCTATAGTGATATTTATTAAAATAAACATTGTACAAATAATATATATTGCGTATAATTTATATATCAATAACTATTACACATATGTAAGCATTGAGATTTATCAAAATCTAATATTAATGCACCCTAATATAATTTAATGACGTTACACACATATAATTTTATTCTCATATACATTTTTTTATATACCTTCTACTTTTCTAATATGAAAATAATTAAAAGGAGGGAAATTTCCATGATATATACATTTATAAAAACCATTTATCTCGATGGTAACATAATCTGATATATTTTGAATAAATATTTCATTAGTGAAAATATATAAACGAATTCTTGTAGAGAATCAGCTTGTACAGAAATACAAAAATTAAGAATTCGTAAAAATAAATCTTCTGTATAATGTTCATCCGATTGACAGTCTCTTTTATAAGCAGGATAAGATTCACTCAATGTAATAATAACTAAGAGCAATATAAAAATGAGCAAATGTGTTAGCTGACAATATAATGTAGAGAACATACCAATATTTGATTTACTTGGTTTAATTAAAATGTTATAAAGTTGTACTTACATACCCTTTTATTAATTTTGAAAATACTTATGAAATATACTATTTTGAAATTATTTTACTTTGATTTAAGCTATAAGAATGAATATATATGCAATTATAGGGAACCTAAAGAAGTTTGTACTACATGCAATACAATGATTTGGAATTTTTAATCAAATTAAATATATATATATATATATATATATATATATATATATATATATGCTTCTTTTCTTTGTTTTTAGAAGTATCTTACTGCTCTCTACTAATGTGTCAATCATCATACATAGATATAAATTTAAAAAATTTAAAATAAAAATATTTAAAATCTTAAAAAATAAGAAATTATAATTAATAAAGAATTTATATTCTTTTTATCTTCAAATTGTTATACTTCCCTAACAGTACACATATTCGAAAGATGTTCAGAGAACATCCAGAGAACATCCAGAGAATATCTGGATATCCTGTGGATGTTCTCTGAACATCTTTCGAACATGTGTGCTGTTAGAGCTTATATTACTTTTACAGATTTCTTGTATTAAATTTATAACTTCATGAATACATATAAATTTTTAAATTCTTCTTTTTTCTTAAGATTTTACATTTCAAATAAATTTATAATTTGAAATGTAAAATC
Organism: Camponotus floridanus; assembly: GCF_003227725.1. Taxonomy (NCBI): domain Eukaryota; kingdom Metazoa; phylum Arthropoda; class Insecta; order Hymenoptera; family Formicidae; genus Camponotus; species Camponotus floridanus. Next base: position 1,121,406 of record NW_020229658.1, read on the forward strand.
TTAAGAAAACCATGGTATATCTTATCCATTTGCAGAAATATACATTTTCAGAAAAAAATAGTTCTTGTAAGAATTATATGTAACATAAAATTTGTAAAGCTTTTTCTGTTGATAATCTTAATTTTGTTTTTAATGTTTTTAATGTTTGGATTTAAAGTAATTTAATGTAACATTTTTGTCAATGATATTTTTAATTAATAACATTATATGTTTTGCACTGTTTTTCTTATTTTCAAATGGTAAATAAAATACATATTATGTAATTCCTTATTGAATGATCAAATATAATCAAATATAAAACTTTTTTTTGTTTTTACATATACATATATGTATATATGTATAAAGTAGTCTCATTTATATTATTTACAATCTAATGTCTCACATGTGATTGTATCTACAGTTCCATGAGATTTAAATTTTTCATAGAGCGGACTATCTTTAAATACTATATATGAAAGAACCGCTTTCTTATAATAATCTGACATCAGTTCTAAATTGCTTATAACTGTTGATAAAAGATGTGCTTTTGCCACATATATCCCTAAATAAAAGAAAATAAGATGCTATAATTATAGATATTTGTTACTCATTCTTAAATTATTTAGCATATTCTTTCTATTATAGATTGTTATCATTTCTTACATTAACTTACCTGGTGCTTCAAACATAAGATAGCAGAAATGCACATGTAGATAATAATATGATGGCTGATAATGGAAATATATTCTAAGCTGCGATGCAGGTATATTGAATTTTTTACTAATTGCCGTTGTCCCAGCATCTCGTATATTTCTTAATAAAGGGAGATGAGAAGCATTCAATTCCCTCAATGACCTTATTTTTTGAAACGGTAAAGCCAATAATTTTAATGTATCTAGTTGTTTATCCCATTTGAAATCTGTCACTAATACAAAACCAGTGTTCTTGTCAGAGTCTTCATAGATAATACTTTCCTGTTCAGCTTTGTGCTCCAAAATATTTGTTATCCACTGAAAGTAATATGAAAAAAAAGAATTACATAATATTGATTTTCAAATATGAGAAATCATACCAAGCGACTCAATATTATATTTTAGATAAATTCCAATAATAAATTCTATATTTTATATACCTCCAAACTTAGACTTTTTGATTCTATATAAGGAAGAGTAACTTGCTGATAAAGTTCATACGTTTCGTCTATTATATATAATTCTTGTCTCTTATATTTCTCAATGTGATTCTGTGTAGCGGGATATATCACGGTCGTGTGTATGCCTTAAGAAACAGAAAATGGATTTGTTTGTAAACGAATATATAATCAATACAGTAATACACGAAAAATCGATGTACTGTTATATTCCTCGGTGGGAAAGCAATCGTAATTCCTGTAAATATCGTTGGTGAAGTGCTTTCGGAAGAGCGTCTTCCCGTCAAAATAACCTTTCTCCAACACCAACTTGTCATGGGGGAAACTCTTTTGTTCGAGCAAAACGATCGCCGAGCCTTCGCGATCCTCGAATGTTCCTTCTATGCATATCGATTTTCGCACGCAATTGTTCTGCAATACCTTTGTCACTTTGAAATTCGACAGATTCAATTCTACTTCGCGAGTCGCATCATTCTCGCTCTTGTCCGTATTCTCGGTCGCGTTTTCGTCGTTCAGTTTTATCTTTTTCGCCGGTGGACAATCCCCGTCATTGACGTTTGTACATTTCTCTGCCATCGTCACACGTTATGTAAATACTTTAATTTCAAAAATAATAAAACACCCCGCGCACGTTAAAGTGCAAAAAATTGTCCGATAATAGAGAGAGTGTCTATCGTATTCTTTCTTTCTTATGAATTTCTGTCCCTCTTTTTTTAGAAAACCTAACCTAACCTCTTAAGACACTTGTAGCGCTCCGTTTGAAAATCCCAGTCGCACACTCTAACGGCAATAAAATACACTTATAGGATAGTGAACTTCACCATCGGTACAGTCAATATTTATAATGTCAATTATCGACGTGTCGGTGACACGTTCGTACAAACCGGCGTACGTATTTTTACGAGGCTGCAGAAAATATTCCAAGCAAATACACGAATTCTTTCGCAATTCTCTTGAATATTTCGCACAGTGTTAGGTAACCGCATAATAAGTACGGTCGAAAACTATCGAAAGTGGTAAGATTCGATCGACTGCTGTAACCTGTTGTGACCTTCGCTCAGAGCGTGAAGGGCATTAAACACTGCAACGAGTGTTCGAGAAAGAATGTTGCAAGTCGATGACAGAAAGGTAAAATGAAAGATATTTGAAATAAATCTTTTTTCAGGCTTTACTATTTTACTGGCTTATTAACTTTTTTTCTCTCGCACACGTTCTGCCTTTTTCACCTTCGTTCTTGCGAGCATTTTATTTTCTCTGTTTTATAAGAGTTGACCATTTGATAAGAATAATACGGCTGAGTAATGACATTTTATTGAAGGTTTTTATAGAGTTCAGAAGATTATAACTTCTGAAGAACTTCAAGAATTTTTTTCCTTTTTTTTAGTAATTGGCGAAATAGTTTTCTTTGCTTGGCTATATCGATATGCGAATTTATTGAGGTTAGGCGCATTTTAACTTCGTAACAGTAACTGATATAGCAGCTAAAAGTATTTCCAAACGTATTACTGATTTTATTAAATCTACTTATTTGTATTTAAATTATATATACATTAATATTATATATATATATATATATATTAAATTTCCATAAATTATATATATATATATTTTTTCATAAATTATATATATATAAAACTATATCAAGTGGTATTTTTATCTGAAATCTTCTTTAATAAAATCTTTATTTCAAAAGTATGATAAATAAGAAAAATAAAATATAAATAGAGAATAAAATTCAATTTTGCATATATGTGTATATGTAATTTTAATATACATATGTATAGCGTCATTGAAAATATTTTTTCATATTGATATCTATCACTTATTTTTCAATGTCAAAGATCAATTTCAATGTCGTGTGATCAAAAACTGAGTATATATTTCGTGAATTTTTCAAATTTTTAAACATATTTATCTTTAAATATCTTTTGTTTCTGAATAATATTAATAAAAAAAGTACATTAATATAGAAAGGTTTTTTACATGTAACAGTCTAGTGAATAATTCATCGAAACTTCTATAAAAGTAAGAATAATTAAGTTAGAAAAAAATACATGCATGTGTATATTTATGAGCAAGCTCCAAATAAATAGGTGTAAGAAAGGACAACAGGAGCTTATATGTTTCTTTTTGACTTAGTCAATGTCAAGATATATGTATATATATATATATATATATATATATATATATATATATATATTTATTTATTTATGTACATGTATGTATATATTTCGTCGGACGATATAAAGCGTGTGTGTGAGCGATGCCTATAGATTACGATTGACATTCCCAGGTGTGTATCACACATCTACTCTGTGATAATAATCACACCCTTTCCAAATCCCGCGGAATTCACTTCCGCGCTAGCGACATTTATTTGAAATCACGTGTTTCGAGCGAAGCGCGATATCTCGAATAACCTCGCTTCGACAAAATATCGCGCGTTACGATGTCATCACATTCGTTCGTCGTCAATCGGAACGCACAGGCCCCTAAGAAGATCCCATTCATGGAGTATCTGTTACAAGTAAGTTAACTTGACGAGAATAAATATATATATTTTTCAAATAGCGCATGCGATATCGGTTGCGCAGAAAATTTCCATCGAAATTTCCTTCAAAATTTACACGGGCGCGATTACTTGCAAAGAATTATACGAATTTTGTATTCAATTTTGTTTAATCTTCGAAATAATCGATATCGAAAAATTGCGATTTCATGTACATTTCTTTATTAAGAAAACTTTGATTACGATATGAAATGTAAATCCTCTCGCGCTGATACGTGTTTTCGATAAGTATATTTGTTATCTATTTATCAAAAAACTTGAAGAGAAGAGATATATAATTCAAGGAGAATTATGTCATTTTGTTAGATGTTCACAGAGGATATCTATTTGTTTAAAGCTATTCGCATGAAAGAATATAAACAAACAAAAATCTCTTGATATTTTCTTTCGTTTTTTCGTAAAAGTGAAAATTAAAATAGAATTTTTTCTAGCGAAATCGAACGGCTATTTGTATTTTCTAATGTATAATTTTCGCATTTATATATTTTCTGTAAATTATGTACGTAGATAAGAACTATTTTTAGATATATCTCTTCGATAAACGAATTTTTAAATTTCTTAATTGCGTATTAAACGAAAAATCTTGAAAGATATTTTTTGTGTTTTTATGCAAGATTATATAGTGATGCTACTAAAACTAAAGAATTTGAAAGCTTCTTCAATACTTAATGATTTATCTAAGTTTTTACGTCTTTATCTATCGTTATGTAAGCTAATGATAAGCTAATCCGATTCAAGTGCGTCACGCTGTGAAATATAATTATTAGTTGACTCTCGAACGATTTATTGTCGCTTTTGTTCACTTTTTACATATCTTTTTCAAGAGCAACAGCTGCGTCTCCAACTTGTAAATTGTGTATGTCCTCGAGAAAATGCGAGAACTGCAATAGGAAGATTAGAGTCGATTGAAGCCAGAGATTAATAAAGAGGATGAGAGGGGAAGGGGGAAATACTTTATGTTAGAATAGAGCAGATATATATATATATATATATATATATATATGTAATAAGATATACATCACAGAATAAAGTAGAGAAATATGAATATGAGAAATGGGAATCAAGATATTTCATATACATACATACATACATACACACACACACACACATATATATATATATATATATCTTGAAATATTTTTTTTTATTTTTTTATTACTCTTTTTATCTAATGCAATTGTATTTGACATATATAATGAGATATTTTTTATTTATAACCAATAATCATGAGAGAACAATGAATATTATTTTGAATTTAATTGTCACCAAGGAAGATTTTAAACGGATCGAAATATCTGATATTTTTCTGATTATTATTTTGCAAACATCTGTTATCATTAATTACATTTATTGATATACTTATATTACAATTTTTTATAATTCTCTTTCTTTCTGTTATGATTAATCTTTGCGAAAAAGAAATTTCTTGAGAAAGAATATCGTAAGCTAAATTCTAAAAACTCTAAAAACTATGATTTGAATCGAGAAGAACTTATGATATGGACTCATTCCTCTCAAAATTATCTTATCGTGAGTCATAAAGGTTAACAGAAGCTACATTATCCAAGTATCAGTTATTGTTTTGTTGTCGACTATTTTATGTAAAAGTATGAGAAGATTTAATATACTCTAAAAATGTCGATTTTATGTAACGATAATGCGTTTTTTATTATGAATAATTAGATCTTAACTCATAGAATGTTATAAATCATTGCGAAATAATATGAAAGATTATCTTGGCTTTAAACTTAACAGTTGAGGTTTTAAATAAGCGATTATATTATTTCGCATTTTATTACCGACACATTTTATTATCGACATCAGTATCAACATTTTTTATCAGTCTCATCCATAATTAAAAATAAATTTATCATATCTAACCATGTTATCAGTCGACCCTGAGTCAAAATAATTTTTGACGAAATACTATCTCTCGTATTTCTTTTTTTTTTTTAAGAATAAAACAATTTTTAAAAGCTAAACATGATTAAACTCGGATTATTACTAAAGTGCGATGATAGCGACATTTAAGAAATTTAATTGTCGAGGAAGATCTTAAGCGGATTGAAATATATAGACATTTTTCTGATATTATCGTACAAACATCTATTATCATTAATTACATTATCATTTATTAAGATACTTATATTCTAGATTTTTTAGCCTTTTTCTTTTTGTTGTGATTAATATAATGTATTATTTATTTAGAGCCCCCTTGTATTTATTGTTTGCGATATATATAATAATTAAGAAATATCGCGAAGGCGTCCGATATTAAACTTTAATCATTGTCGGATACTCCTTTAATCGAGAAAAACGAAGATATCGAGAAATATTTATTTTTTTAAAAAATAGGATAAACACGTTCTATCGTAACTAATCTATTCATAACTGAATTGTCATGCTAATTTTCACTTTAGATATACATTATATTTGTCCTCGTAGCATGTGGACGCAAATACACGCGATTGTATACGTTAGCATTAATTTTTTTTTTTCGAAACACACGCAATTGCTTTACAATAAGTTTCTGTCATTCGTCTTTCGAGATTTCTCGAACGTGTGCGACGACACGATCGCTCTCATTTTCGGACAAACGACGATTTGTTACACGCCGAAGAAAAAAAAAAGAGAAGGAAGGACAGATATCTTTGTGCTTTCTCATTTACAACGCCTATTACTACGCACGCAGCCGATTTTGCATTTCTACACGAGAATTTTACTCCAACGATCTCGGAGATTTTAGCGAACTTTTAAAGAAGGACGATTATAATCGCGCCGATATAGGACATCGATCTATTTTATATACAATTTATTTTTCTTTTTTTTGAGTAACTATTTTTTTTACGGCTGCTTTTTTTAAAAAGTCACCATGCATGCGCTTTTGCACTCGTTCGGTAATCGATTTATCGGAACGGAGGAGGAGGATTTCATAAGGAGAATAGGTAAAAAAATCTTGGTCTATTTTCATTAATTCAGGCTCGCGGTCATCAACGCAGCTCTTCAGATACGCAGGCGTTTCGCGAGCGTACGAAGAGAGATGCACGGGCCGAGTTGCAACGTGAATTGGAAAAGCTACAGGCGACCGCTCGTGATGATAAGAAGGAAATTACGGGCCGGCAATTTGCCGGATTTAAGCATCTGTTCGAGCGATTTCTGCAGGAGGAGGGCCCGTCCTTAGAATGGGATCACATTCAAAAACTACCGGAAGATGCGGTAAGAATAAAATCATTTTACGTAAAAAAAATCATTTTATAAAAGTACCCAATAGCTTCTTTCATTTTCTCTTGAATAAATTTAAATAGTATTCTGATAGTTTTTTTTAATCAATAAATTCTATTATTAATTTTAGCGAATTGAAAATGAAATTAAGGATTATAAAATAAAAGGAAAGCTTATTCATATTATTATTAAAAGATATTGTTTTAAATTATCTTTTAACGAATTTTAAGAACATTATTTGTTTGTTTGTTTTTAATCTATTTTGATTAATAATTTTTTTTACTAATAATTAGTGAAATAAACTGAATCGAAATTGTATATTTTTACAGGTCAAAAATTATAACTCTTTACCAACACCGGAAAATAATGAAATAAAAGCGTTACTAAATAAATTGGTTGTGGTTAAATTAAACGGCGGTCTCGGAACGAGCATGGGATGTCATGGACCAAAATCCGTTATCGCTGTGCGAAATGGATTGACCTTTTTGGATCTTACCGTTCAACAAATCGAGGTTTTAATAAGTTATCGTTATTTACTTATAATGTATACATATGCATGTTATTCATTTATTTCTTTACCTCTTTCTCTTAATCACACATAGTTATATAATTATAATAATTATAATCTCCATTAATAGCACCTGAATAAAACGTACAACGCCAACGTGCCACTCATATTGATGAATTCGTTTAACACAGATGATGATACGCAACGCATAATTAGAAAATACAAGGGAATTGATATAGATATTTACACTTTTAATCAGAGTTGTTATCCGCGTATAAATAGGGATTCTTTACTTCCAATAGCGAAGCATTGTCAAGTTGATGAGGATATAGAATCGTAAGATGATTTGTATATAATAATATTATTAATACTTTTTAATAATATTACACAGTAAATAAAATAAAATCTGTTAATAGTTGGTATCCACCTGGCCATGGGGATTTTTATGAGAGTTTTCAGAATTCTGGCTTACTTAAAAAATTTATTCGAGAGGTACGAGATTTTGTTTTTTTAATACTCCTTAATAATAACATCCATTTACAAGAAACTCTGATCTTTTCCAGGGTCGTGAATATTGTTTTATTTCGAATATAGATAATCTTGGTGCCACAGTGGATATCAAAATTTTGAAATTGTTATTAAATGAAGCACCAGCGTCCAATCTTGAATTTCTCATGGAAGTAACCGATAAAACACGAGCGGATGTTAAAGTATATTTAATTATTCAAAAATTATTCAAATTTTTATTAAAATTATTCGAAATTTTTTTTAAATAGTAATAATTGTAATTGTATATTTTATTTCATATATATTTATGTGTATAGGGTGGTACACTCATAAAATATGAGGATAAGCTTCGTCTTCTTGAAATAGCTCAAGTTCCTAAAGATCATATTGATGATTTTAAATCTGTCAAAACATTTAAATATTTCAATACCAATAATCTCTGGATTAAACTTAGTGGTATGTATTCTTTAATTTAATACAGACAATAAACATTAGTTATCATTAATATAGACAATAAACATAGAATTGTAGTTAACAAGTGTTATTTCTTTAGCCATTGAGAGAGTACTTGAAAAAAATGTGCTGAATATGGAGATAATAGTAAACAACAAAACTTTTGCAAATGGTCTAAATATAATACAACTTGAAACAGCTGTAGGAGCTGCTATGAAATCATTTGAAGGGAGTATTGGTAAGTTCAAAGATGATAAACTTTAAAGCAAATTATCTTTCTATAATTTATTTTAGAAATTATCACTAATTTAAATATTGATTTTATTAGCAAATAATTGATATTTAATTAACATTGTATATTTAATGCTACAGGTATTAATGTGCCACGTAGTAGATTTTTACCGGTGAAAAAGATTTCTGATTTGATGCTTGTTATGAGTAATCTGTATACTTTACGTAATGGATCTCTTGTAATGAGTCCTCAAAGGATGTTCCCTACAACACCTCTTATCAAGTTGGGAGATAATCATTTTTCAAAAGTCAGTATCAATTTTTGATAATGTATGAATTTTACTTTTAATTTTATATATTAATGATCTTATTGTTAATTATTATTTTTTCAACTTATAGGTGAAAGAATTTTTAACTAGATTTCCGACAATACCGGATCTTCTTGAATTGGATCATTTAACAGTGTCAGGCGATGTTACCTTTGGAAAAGGAGTAACACTGAAAGGCACAGTTATTATAATTGCCAATCATGGAGAACGTATAGATCTTCCTTCTGGAACAGTTTTAGAAAATAAGATTGTATCGGGCAATCTACGCATATTGGATCATTAATAAATTTGTATAAATGGCTGAAAGAATAGTATGTCTGTATGTTTAGCTATCATGTATCTTAAATTAGCTAGTCAAGCAACTGTATATACACATATATTTTAGGAAAAAATCGAAGATATATTTCTATAAAAACTATTTTACTGAAAAATATATATTGTACATAAGAACTTAATCTTTAAAGTATAGTAAATCATAGAATATGTATTATGTTATACAAGTAATTGAAGTTTATATGGCATATTATAATAAATGAATACTCTTTCAATTTTTATAATTTTATTAATCAAAGTGTTTCTTTAGAATTAGCATTAGGCATATTAAATAAACAACACTATGAATGATTTGAAAAATAAGTTATGTATACAGTAGTTTTTACTTTTTAAATCACCCACGATGATATTTACTAAAGTAAAAACAAAGAAACATGTAGATACAAATCCAGCGTGAATAATATCTTAAACTTTATTTTTTAATTATAACATTACTTGTGTATATATACATATTTATTATTATACATATATTCCCATACAGCGCAAACCAGTGTTGTTACATTGCAGCAATATTGCGGCAATATTATAATATTGCTGCTATGTAACAACAATGATATGTGCTGTATGGGAATATATGTATAATAATAAATATGTATATATACACAAGTAATATTATAACTAAAAAATAAAGTTTAAGATATTACTCATTTTTCAATTCAATATAAATTTGATTTTAGAAATTGTATTTTTAATTTAATGAGAATTTTGTAAAAAGAAGGGAAAAAACTATAAAATTATATATTATCGTATATATAAATATAAATATATATATATATATATATATATATATATATATATATATATACACATATATATAATATATATATAAGATCATGCAAGATTAGCGTGACGCAAAAACGTCATCTGGCGATGCGCGACGAATTTAATCGGTCGCGAAAACAGAGCTCCCAACTTTCGCAGATTTCAGTGTTTCCTGTATTAGCTCGATGAAGCTAATGGAGGACGAGATGATGTTTCGATAAAATACGCGATCAGACGATCGGAAGTACATCGTTGTATACGCGAAGTGAAGTGCATTTTTCCCCCATGTCCGTTGTTCCAACAGAACGATAACTTTCGCAGGTAAACGGATGTTTTTTCATGGAGACAGCAAACGTATTAACTCTTTCGCGGTGACCACGAATTTATCTCAATTTATTCGTCGCTGTTTCCAAGCGACGCGTTGCTTCCAGCGGTTAGATGCAATTAGTTCATCTCGATCAGATGCAATCAGTTCATAATCAACTTTATTAGCAAATGCCGCGTTGTTCGTATACAATATATATAAGTTATTTAATCATTAATCTTTTTTATCTAATCGGATTGTCGATATTTCATTATGTTTATATGTATGGATACTTTCAAGCCTAACCTACCTTAAAAATTTATAGCTTTATATGTAATTCAAGATACTCTGGCAAGACGATCATATTGTTAATTAAAAGAATCAATAAATCCCATCATTATTATGTTTTTTCATTTTTTTCATTATATGTTAAAATTTTAATAATCGCGTGTGTGTGTGTGTATATATATATATAATAAAAATATATATATATAATAAAAAAACAAAAATATAATAAAATAGAATAGAAAATATTTCTAAAGTTATTAAATGAGTTTGCAGAGTATACATCAAGATTATTTATTATATCTTTCTAAATGAAAGATTAAACCTATCTCTACAAGATTGCACTTATAATGCACAGTTTTGTATTTTGTTCAGGACTTGCAAGCACAATCTTATATAAATGGGAAAAGTTAAGAAGAGACCAGAATTGCTACATTGTGGCAAATCGCGCAATATATTGCGCAATTTAATGCTGAGAGATTTTGGATTACGCACAACGCATAAAACTAGTACGCGTGAATTGGAGCCAATAGCTGAAGCGAACCTAGTACTAAGAGATCATAAAGAATTGGTATATTCTTATATGATGACTATATATACATATATACTATATTATTTTACTAATTTCACTCTTAATTAATATTTCTAATTTGTGAGAGAGAATCAAAATAGATATACATAATGCAACAATAAATCTTGTTTGATACAATGAATAGAAACAATAGTAATTTTATATTAATTTTTGATAGCTAATTTAATAATGATATAATGTTAATTATGTATTATTTGTTTATTTATAGAAATGTAATTTACCTGGTGTTCCTAGATCTTCATTTTTGATGGTTTTCAGTGCTGATGGGTAAGATACAATAATATACTTTATCAGACTCGTCAAAAGGTAATGCTAAGAGAAGAAAAGGAGTGTGCACATAATAATAGGTGGTAGTTTTTTTTTTCTTTTTTTATGTTGGAAATATTATATTTATATATATTAAAAAATTATATTTATATATAAGATGACAATTTTTAGGACTATGATGGCATCTACACATGGGAATCATAATGTTTATATCACGGAAATTTCAACGGGAAAGAACATTAAAATTTTATCTGGACATCCACGTACTCCATGGTGCATAGCTTTCCATCCATCTTCGAGTCAGATCTTAGCATCTGGCTGTTTAGGAGGTCAGGTTCGTGTGTGGGATTTAAATGTAAGTATAGTTTTCTCTGAACTATGTAATTTGTTTCTGAACTGTCTCTGAACTATGTAATTTGTTTCAATAATAAATTATAAAAATGTGGATCTAAAGATGTGTAATATTCTAAAGATCTAAAGGTGTAAAAATTTGTAATATAAATTTGTTTATGTAGGGTGGTAGTGAAATTTGGAATGCTGATAGTCATACTGTTATTGCTTCGCTTGCATTCCATCCATTTGAAAGATTATTAGTTATAGCAACATACAATGAAATTCATTTCTGGGACTGGAGTAAGTCTCAACCTTTTGCTGTAGCTGCTACAAAGACTGAGAAGGAAAAAGTGAGGTATCTATTTCTTAAATGAGATTGTTAGAATGGCACAATATAAGTATTTGTTTTTTTATTTAAAAAATTTTTTCTTTTGTAAGTGATATGAGAAAAAAAAATTGGAAAATGAAGAGACATACAATATATTTGCATAGATAGATAAAAAGTACGTTTTATCAATTAATTTAATTTTAATAATACAAGTTATTTTATTTCTGTTAATTATTTGCAAACTGTAATCTATAATATTTATTTATCATGTCAATATTTTGTGTACTTTTCACTTTGGATAATACTTATATGGATAAGAAACATTACAAATCAATTTTTATTATAGATACTGTGTGTGTTTTTAGATTCTTCGATTTATTTTAAATTATTTAATATAACTTAATATTTGACAGTTTTATAAAAATTGCAGATATGTAGCTTTTGACAATTTAGGAAGAAAACTAATCACAGGAATTGCAAATACATCACAAGTTCAACCACAATGGGATCGGGCTCCTATGGGACAATTACTTAGAACTAGTTTAATGTAAGAATACAATGATTTTGTATATATTGTACATAAAAATAAATTTTAGATATAAGTCTGTTGTCACACATTATGTTATTAAAATGTTTTTTTTTATTTTATTTAAAAATTTGAATTTTGAAATATTATATTCACTGAGCAATGAATATTGTATATTATATGCGTATATTATAAATTTTTTTCTCCCCAAAAAAATAGGAATTTTAGATATCCACGAGAAGGCTTCCCGGATGTTGAACTTTCACCTTGGCATTTGTGGAATCATGGCTCCGTATACGGAAGAGGATCGACAGATAATCACATGCCAGATAGAACTTCCCGGTATTCAAATTATAGGACACAAAATTAAATCAATTAAATTCATCGGACAATGTACAAAATTTGAATAGAAATCTTTTCAGTGCGTATCTGTTTATGCGCAGAGGTCTCGAAATGTCCAACTTCTCACGATTCGCCAATCACCAACAATTCAGGAATGGTACACGGCAGGAAGAGGCGCGGTTTCAACGACGACGTAATCTATCTGAAGGTACAATGTCTATGCTACGATGGTCCTCATACCATCATAGATACAACGACAGACATCATGAACTAGTACGACAACTTAGAACCGCTATGTCGTTTCGTAACAATGCTCAATCTTCAAGTACTCCATCCGGTACTGTAACAATTGAAATTCGTCGTAATAGTTTTCTGCCTTACGATGTAGAACTGAATCAAACTAACGAAGCTACATCTTCACCGAATATCACGAGAAATCCTCTTCGCCCGCCCGGCAACCCGGTGAATGTGGACAATATCGAAAACAGATCAGCAAACGACAGCAACGACGATTTTCCGAGCAGTTCAATGAGGAATCGTGATCGAGAACCTAACACAACAAACGCTTACTTTGGGGACACATACGAGCAATTGAACAACGTGTTGAACAACGGAGAAAGATTGCGCGGAAGGAATGTTCGAGATCCGGAAAGGAGGATCAATTTATGCTATAGAAGTCTCGTCGATCAATATGTGAGACTCGTAAGACGTTACTTTGACATTTCCAGAAATAGAGATACGGTGAGCTCTATATATATATATATACACACACACACACATATACATATACATATATATATATATATGTATGTATTATTGTCTAATTTTCCATTTGTGAACATTTTTTTTCTGAAATATAACTTATATTAAGATTATATTAATTTCGTTTAAAGATCGATCGTGGCACAGATCCTATGGATATGCCAGAAACATCCTCTAATTTGGAAGAGTCTAATAATAATAGAAGAAACGAATCATCGGCAGCAACTGAATCATCTATACGAAGATTAAGAAATGAATTGAATTCCAGCGCCCAAGCAAATAATACGAATCTGGAAAGACATCTACAACGATACCAGCGACTGATGGAATGTTGTGAGCAGGAGGATATCGGAACTATCCTTCGTAATTCGAGAGAGGCTTTGAATGCCGCTGCCGAAAATAATAGTTCATGCCTGGTGCGATTACAGAAACTGCGAGAGAGATTACAACGACAGACAACAACTTTATTCGAATATTCCAACAACCGTTATCGCCTTCGATTACTTCGCAATGCTATCATTGACGAGATCGAAGCGCTTAACAATATGGAAGCGCAATTTACTAACACAAGTTCTAGGATCGAACGATTGCGAGACGAATTCGCGATGTATGATTTTCTGCCGCGAAATCAGCGCGGCACGACCGATTCTTCGCAGGTGAATTTAAACGATGTCGAATTGAGAATACCTACACCAAACGACGGACAATTGCCCAGCACCAGTTCTGCATCGATGCCCTCGAGAATACACGAATCTATTGTATACCCTAGCACAAGTCATGTCAGAGAAAATGAAGAAATCGACATAATATGGCCCGACAGAGCGAATGGTAGCGAAAGCACTTCATCAAGAAATACAGGGAGGGCTATGAGAAGACGATTCGATGCCACAAATACAGAGGATGAACCGCCGAGACGACGAAAGCGTAAATTGGAACTAATAACGTTACCAGAATATCTTGGTAATATTTTTATGTTAATAGAAATAAAATTCTTTGAAGATAAAAGATAAAATTTTTCAGAAAATAGACTTTTTAAATATCCATTTATAATCAAGAATTTTAAATATTTCGATTTACATATGCATATCTCTAATTTTACATACAAATTAATAACATTTTTATATCGTAGATTATAAATTTGTTTATGTTTTTAGGAGATAGCTCATCTTCGAGCGACGAAGGCTATACGCAAGCATCGACATCCCATAACAGTGCGTCTAATTTTACAGTTTCAAGTCATTCAGCGTTTCAGCCAAATGTGCCCAAATCTATCACGCAACGAGCAAGCTCGCAAAATCGAGAAGCGCCAGCTAATTCTTCTAGACTAAATGAAATTAATGAAATTAACAGTCTTCTGGGCAGTTTAAATAATGAATCAAACGAAAATAATATCCAGAATAATAGAACATCAATTACACAAAATTCGCAAGAAACGCCGAGGTCTCAAGAATTCAGTAGTAGGCAAGGATAAATTTTTATATTTTTAATCTCATATATAAATATATATATATATATATATATATATATATATATATATTTAATCATATTTATTTTATTTAAAAACACGCCTTTATTTGTATTTATTCGAAATTTTTAATATTTAGAAATTCATTTAGAAGAGTGTTGGATAGTATCCAACGAAATTTACATGCGGATCGAGTAGAAAACAACAATACTGGACAACAAGTATCTTTGGATGATTCAGAAAATGGATATTGGCTCCTTGAAGAGAACAGTAATTCAGATTCAAATTTGGATGATACGAATTCCAATAGTAACTCAAACTCTCGTCGATGGACCAGCCGATGGATACAGTTGGATAATTCAAGTAGAAACTCAGAATACACCAACGATTTACCAAACGAGCGAACTCAATCAAGATCTCTATCAGGAAATGGGGATCAAAGTTTCAACGATAGACAAAGAGATCAAAGAAATCACTTGTTATCGCCTGTATCGGCAAATCCTATTCGCTATGAACAACCACCGTTGTTCCCGTTTAGAAGTTTACGAGAAAACCAATCCCAAAGAATAGCACAAAATCAAATATCTTCCGGCAGCGGTTCTAACAGTGTTCACTCGCAAATGTCTAATTTAGGCATAGCAGATACAATAGAATTAACAGGAAGCGTTAACGATATTGTTGCAGCGGAAATAGCTGATCCAACTGATCGCGAAAGTGTTCGATCAACGGTAATGGATAGGCAACAACCAGGAAATCAAGAAAACCAGGAAAACCAGGATCAACAAAGTATAGAGGACGCACTTCTTGAAATACTCGATTCTACTGACGATAATATAATAGACCCGAGAGAAAGTTCACTAGGAGTTCGGCAAGGGATTCAATTGCTTAGTCGTCATATTGACAACATGCATCGTTTATGCCGGTAAGTTCATAAAAGTAGAATTCTTATTGTCCAGAATTTACTTTGTCAATGTTTGAAATCGAAATGTGCCTTTTAAGCGAAAATTTGAAAATTAACATTTTAAAAATAAACAACAGTTATCTGAAATGTTTTTCAGTCAGATTTTTCGTTAATTTTGATATGATATCAATAAAAAATATAATTGTTAAAATGCAATTTTTAGAAGAATCATTGTGTAACTTTTTTTTAGAAAGAGAAGTTTTTACTCATTAATTAGAATAAATACAAAAAATAAGATGGATTAGAATTATTCTTGTGAAATATATTAACTAATAAATAGTATTTAAAAAAATAATTACATTTGAAAGTGCAATTATGAAATATTTTTCATTGCTCTTGTTATTGATCTTTAAACAAAAATAATAATTTTTCTCACTTTTATTACAGAGCACGCGTAGAAATAGTTCAGTTATGTCAAGTACGTAAAATGTGGGAAGATTTGCAACGACAAATACGATCGTTACACGTGACAGTACGTATAGAAAGGCAGAACAGTGATCAAACGGAGGCGCAAAGAGAAAATCCTGGTCCATCAACATCTACTGCGGGTTCATCGAATGAATCGGCGAAGAATTTTAAGAAAGCTCTTTTAGAGAATTATCAGAGAGAGAACAGCGAGAATGATCGGGATGCGAGATCGTACATAGATCAAAATCAACCATCAACTTCGAGGGGAATAACCGATATCGATGGAAATTGCGAAAATGGCTCTACGTCATCTAATAATTGTAACATCGAGGAGAGCACGAATATAAGTCTCTCGAATTTATTGCCAAGTGATATCGAATTACGACAGATGCAGCGTCTCAAATTGGACGAGCTGCTGGACGGGATCTTCAGACAACAATCACACAATCAAAATTGTCCCGTTACCGATGTTGCATCGCGAGCGAAAAATGACGATCATACATATGCCAATTTAACATCCAACAGCGACGTGCAATTACCGAGTATATCCAGTGTTGTATCGAATATCGGAGCTAACTCGAATTTACCGGCCGTTACTGCGATAACGACAACAATAGAACCATTACCCAGTATTTCAAGTTTTGTCAATAGTATCGATCGTGCCAACTCCAGCAGGTCAACCCAAGTATCAGACACGAATGTTAATTACACTACAATGGACGACGCAATTACTAATAACAATAATAATAATAATAACGATGATAATATAAATGCCAATTCCCTTATGCAAGGTTCGACGAATCAAAGTGAAGCGACCCAGTGGCGAACTTTTGTATCATCGGAACTCGATTCATCTGCTAATAACTGTAATAGACGAGAGAGATATGTCAGGTGCATCTGAAGAAATATTGATATATAAGAGTAAAGAAATATGTAGCGTATTTGGTTTTAAAATATTAAAAATATTAAAACAATTACATTTTTAGAAGTAAGCTAGTAGAAACACAAAAGCAATTACATTTTTAGAAGTAAGCTAGTAGAAACACAAAAGCAAACACACTATATATTGTTTCTCTAAACTAACTTTCCTAAACAATTTCGTTTAATGATGTATTTTGTTTTGCAGACGATTAAAACTATTATCTTTGTGTCATCGCCGTAGAAGACCAAATCTTAGAGTTCAATCCAATAATCCGTTTCGTCATTGCAAGCATGTTAGAAGACCATGGAATTTACGCAGAAATACATCCCAGAATAATAACAATAACAACGACGGTTTAGATGCGGATATAGATAGAATGCAAAGCTCGAACACGTCTGAATATTTACAAAAGATGATCTTACGACTAGAAACATTGGTCCGACAGCAGAGAGATTTAGCTTGCAACAGCAACACTAATAGAGGCTCAGACGGTGATAATCGTCAATCAGAATCTGGCAGAGATAATGACAATCGAGAAATGGAAGAGATTCGTGAAGCTACAAGATTGAGAGCTAGGTAAAAAGTGACACATTAATTCAATCACATACTTTTTGTATTTATGTATAATAATTATATATATATATATATATATATATATATATATATATATAAAATATTGTAAATTTTATATATATTAGTATTGTAAAGTAACATATATCGAACATAAATATATATATATTAAAAAATCCATGAATGATCAACATATATTAATGTGAATAAATGTTTCAGACAAGTTCTTGGCTTGATGGTGAGATCTCTGATTCAATTCTTCGAAGTGACAAGATCAGGAAATGGTTCTCAAAATAATGTTCTCCTTGAACAAATGTATAGTAAGTTAAATGTGTATTATAAAATTATATAGTTACATATAAAACATTATAGATTGTTAGCATTGCAATTTAAAAAAATAATAATTCTACATAAAAAAATTAATTTAAAAAATTAAATAGAATAAGTAGGATAAAATGTTTTCATATATAATTATAAAAAGTAATATCATATGTAGTTATAAAATTTCGATTATTCTTCGTTATATTTTCGAGCTTAAATAAGCTTAAATTTGCATTTCTCGAAAATATGAGATTTCATATTAAAAACATTCTACATTTTGGTTTCTTTATTTTTTAGAATTGTATGTGCTGTTACATCTGGCGCTAGAATTAACAGATTTATTGCTAGCACAATTAGTGATAACAAGACGTGAACTGGAATCTAGTCAATATAGATCTTTCACTACCGATTTATCGGTAGATAACCAGAACGAGAGAACACGTAATAACAGCGTCGACAGTAGTCTACAGACGGAAAATAATCGCGGGAACGATAACACATTGAGACAAAACGCGGATAGAGAATGGATTTCTAGCATCCGTAATATGCCAAGCACATCTAGAGTGGAATCCGTAGAGGATCTTTTCTCGATAAACAGAAATAGACGTTTCTCTCATATGGCGCAACAATTGAAGCAACTGTTTCGTCAGAGAATAGAAAGCAGTAATAATAATTCATCCGAGAATCAAAGTGATCCAGTAATAGCTGCACCTAGTAGCAATGGCGATGATACCAATTATGACGATAACGCTCAAAGCGAAGATAATCGGCATTCGATCTCCGAGCATGCTCTGTCAGCAGAGGTGCAAAGTATTGTGGAAAGAATCCAGAGTAGCAGTTCAATCGACAATGACGAGGTCAGAATTGAAAATCGAACGATCGATACTGCACATACTTCGCGCGAATCACGAAACTTGAACGACAGCTATCGACGGAATTACAGAAATGCTACGGTATCCGAACCGGCGATGAGAAGACGCGTCGATGAATCAAGAAACTCCCAAGAAAGGAATACTAGTCTTACCAATGAAAGTTGGAGAAGCTACGTTTCCTCATCGGGAGATGAACAAAACAGCATCAGATCGCCGCAACAGAGACCTCGATGGTCCCGTCAATATGTGCGAGATGCGAATTCGTCATTCGAGCGTTCTTTGCACAGATACGATAATTCCAATGCGAATTTTCTGATCGCGTCTGACAATCGCTTATTTCTTCATGGTAGAGAGGGCGCATCTCTTCGACGAGAATTCAACGTACCCGAATTGCAAGTGAACAGCGTGCCCGTGAATGATTTTGACAATTTGTTGCCCAATAATCCTCGAAGAAGACATAACACACCGCCGACCTTGTCGCATATACTTCCTCCATACCTAATCAATAATTGTCATCACAACAATACCGACAATAGAAACAACGATCGGACAAACGAATCAACGGTACAATCTGGACCAGGCTGGGCTGGACTGTCGAACAATAGCAGAAATAGAGTACAGTATATTAAATTCTGGTTTTATGCATTTATATGTATACATTTATATGATTTTAATAGGATTATTCATATCGATTATTATTTAACATTAAGTTCATATTTTTTTTATAATTTCATGAATTTTTAATTTATAATATATAAATATATAATGTATTTTAGAAAATATGTTTAGTCTTATAAATCATTTTGTATCTTAATTATCTTTGAATTGATGAACATTTCATTGTGAAAAAGGTAAGATTCTTTTCTACATATTATTATTTATTAACTGTTAAATCTCTTAGGTATTGGCGTTTTGGCGCAATCGATTTGGACCTCTTTTTATACCTCGTTATTCCGAACTCGCGGCTAATGGAGAATCACGGGTTGGAGGAAATGCTAATGTCAATCCTGGTGATAACAATAATAGTGGTAGGAATGGCGAAAATGGAGCTAATGGAGAAGGAGGAGGAGGAGGAGAAGCAGAGGGAGGACAAGATCCTGGAAATGATAACGAATATCTGGACATTGGTAACTTACTCTATTTTTTTCACCGAAGTATAGTCACATGTTGATATATAAAATAATTCCTTATTGATACAGTTAGAAAGAAGATAATGACATGTAAGGAAATAGAAACAAAATTAGAAAAATAGAACAAAGAATAATATTTTCTTCTATAAAAATTTATTTTTATCTAATTAAATGTTTGTGTGGAATTTAAAAAAAAATCGAAAAATTAAAAATAATTTTTCTCTATTTTAAGCTTGTAACTTTGACATCGATACCACAGAATGATTTATCCATAGATTTATTGAATGATTTATCCAATGATTTATTTCATAGCTTGGTCAAAATAAATGAATAGAAATATAATATTCTTTATTAAGGAATTAAACATATTTAATGTCAAAAATAGCATTTTTTTATGATACACAAATAATGTTGTTTGCAACAAACTTAAAATATTTTCCGTTATTTTTTAAGATAAGTTTTTTAATCATTTACTTTGAAGCTAACACCGAACATTTTTTCTGTTAATACAAGTCATGCAAATTTCAAAATAATGAAAGGTATTTCATTATTCAATTTTCAAAAGTAATTTTCTTAAAAACAAAAGTTCATATAAAAAAAAATGATATTCTATGTTTTTTTGGTATCTCATATTATTCACATAAAATCACTATTAATTAGGGGGATCATCTTCATAGTATAATCTAAAAATTATACAAAGCATTTTTAAATTATATATAATGTATATATAATGTAAAAAATATATAATGTATGATTATATGCACAAATTACTTCTTAGAACATGTACCATTCAATCCAACCCAGTTGGAAGCACCCAGTAGTTATCGAGTACAAGCCTGGGATTTTTCTAATGGTGATATACCTGATATTACAGACCGTGAGTAAAATAATATTGAAAATATAAATTATTATAATATTGAAAATATATATTACACGTTTTCTGTATATCATTATATGTCATTGACCTGATATGATTTTTAGCTGACAAAAACGTTGTGGTGCGTGAATGTAAAATTCAGAATGATGCCTTTATCGATATATCTGCAGATGGGAAGTTGTTAGTATCTCTTTTGCAATCGGGTAATCGTAATGTGACTACCATGTTAGGTAAATATATATTGATTAAATTTTAGCGATGGAATTGGGAAACTCAATTTTACTTAAAAAAAGATTATTTTTTTAATTTTAAATTTATATATAATTTGAATTAATACACAAATTATATAATATCAAAGATAAGAATATTCAAGTCTTTATTTAATATTTCTATATTACACACACACACACACACACACACACACACACACACACACACACACACACACACACACAGAGAGAGAGAGAGAGAGAGAGAGAGAGAGAGAGAGAGAGAGAGAGAGAGAGAGAGAGAGAGAGAGAGTGCCCGGAAAAACGTCGCGAGAAATTTCGGGAGTGATTCGAGACCCAAAAAGAAAGAAAAAAAGCATAAGTCTGAAAATAAGTCGTTTCCGAGTCACTTTTGTGTTAAAAAAATCGTAATTTATTTAGTTATTCCGCTTGGCATCTCTTTTTAAAATTTTTTTAAAATTGAAAATTTTTTATTTTAAAATTTAAATTAAAAATTTTTTTTCTGTATAATTGTTCATGTATTATGCATAAAAACAATAAAAATTTTTGTGAAAATTATTTCGTGAAAAAGTAAAATTATTATATTTGAGTAAAATTATTATATATATTTGATTTAGGTATTTATAGTCTGCAGTGGGAAACACTTGGAGAAAGGATTTATTCGACGAAAATTAATCACCAGGTAGTATCTGTCTCGATATCACCAACGCAACAGCATGTCTTAGTAGGGTTGGGAAGATATTATAGCTCCAGGCCGTTTCCGATGGCTCTAATCTATAAGTTAAAGGAGAAACAGCCTGACGATGAGAAGGATGTCTCATCGACTGATTCGGTAGAATCTGCATACGATTCTTCTGACGAGATTCTTGACGATAACATTTCTACAAATGGTATCCCGAGACGAAACAACAATAACGTTACAGCCAGCGGTTACAGGCCGCACATTCAAGACTGGCGAATACGAATGAGAACCGAACTGGACATTAAACGTGGTAGAAAAAGTATGGTAGTTATTCGAGAATTATTATCAAGCAACCGGGAAACTGTGGGCCAAATCAGTCTAAATTGTATTAGGTGGGCGCCGCAGCCGGGTCAAGGGATGATTTATGCTACAAGTACCGGACAGTTAAATATTCTACAGTGATTCCGTGTGCATTCATAGTAAACAGAGACGAAAGTAAACGTCCTCTTCGTATTATAACAATGCTTACCATAAATGTGTCATATGCGTAAGACATAATATAGTATCGCGGTTCACACTAAACTTCTTTTTGGTAGATCGTAAGAAAGAATATAGATATAACGCGTGACGAACGATAATAACGTTTTTACCATCAATCGGATTATCGAATTTGACAGATTGATGATGGTAGAATGATTATAAATATCAGACTACAAATGACCTATAATGTTTATATTTAATTTCTTATCACAAATTGTTTTTTTTATATTCAAAGCAAGTATATAAAAAATACAAGATGTGTAGATATAATAATATATATTTAATTAATGTATTATTGTATAGTTTATGCAGTTTTTCTATTATGTATAATTTGAAAAGACTTTGCATTGTTTCTGTTAGGCTTGTAATATAAGTTATCTATCTTCTTGAAATCTTCTGTTGAATCCTATAATATGAAAAAAGGATTGATTATAAGTTGTGAATTATTTATATATATATATACACACACACACAAGGTGATCCATTTTAAAGTTTCCACTAGAATATCTCTTCAGAAAAACATTTAAAAAAAAGTTTCAGATAAAAGTTGTAGGATTTTATAAGTTCTATTAAATGGTCATATCTGTTTGAATGAGTAGAGAGATTAAGATTATATGGAGTTCAACTTTGTTTTCTTAAATGGAATTCCCTAGTTTTCATTTACATATTCTTATAGCTTATCTCGAGATTTTTCAAAACACTATAATAAAGTATTTTTTTGTTAAGTACTTTTCGAATTATGAGGCTTGAAATAATTTTTTAATTTTACATAAACCATAAAATATCTAGTAAAATATTTATTTTTCAATTACCTTACCTCAATACTTTTATGCATTACTTTTATGTAGATAATGTGAGGAATCAATTAATGTAAAGAAAACACAGTTAATTTTAAGAAAAAATAAGTAATTTGCAATTAACAATTATATATTTTTTCTTAAAAACAACTATAATTCGAAAAGCATTTAACAAAAAAATATTTTATTATAGTGTTTTGAAAAAATTTCGAGATAAGCTATAAGAATATGCAATGAAAACTAGGGAGTCCCATTTTAAAAAACAATATTGAACTCCATATGATCCTGATCCTTCCATTCATGGTTAAATGGATATGACCATTCAATAGAACTTTTAAAACCCCTACAATTTTTGTCTGAAACATTTTGTTCTGCTTTCCTGAAGAGATATTTTAGTGAAAACTTTAAAATGAGACACCCTAAAAGAGAATCAAGATATATCTACTGATCGTCAAACACGCGCTAATGCCGTCAAATAAATCATTTGAAATGCATTTTGCTACTTTCATTGTTCTTAACCATAAAAAAATACAAAAATTTGATCGTGCCATACAAATCTCATTACAATGTTTTTATTCTGATAAATTTTTGTAAATCATCAATATCAACTTTTATATAAACAATTAATTATTAATATCGATAAAAAAAGATATACTTTACAAACTTAATTTTGAAATAAAAGTAACATGTTTGTCCACTTTATTTCTGTACTGAGATGAGGTGTTTATTAAAATTTCGTGTATATTTGTTTTATACATACATGTTAAAAATTTTGGCATAGAATGCAAATGTACATACATGTTAATTAAGTAAATGACTTCAGGCACAATTTTATTTATTTTTTTTTTTTTTTTAGGAAATCGAGTTTTTCTTTTTTAAAAAATTTGGCGGTTTTTAGAGAGAGAGAGAGAGAGAGAGAGAGAGAGAGAAAGAGAAAGAGAGAGACGAAAATAGCTCCATTTTTGTATACAATCATCGTTTCAATATACAATCATTGTATACATAGCTGAATAACTTATAATTGTATTTCTGTGTGTATAATTGTTATTAATAATAATAATAATTTCTTTGCAAAAAGTTCACGTTTTATGTATCTTACTGCCATACGTATGCGCATACTTTTCGCTTTTTTACGCTTTCACACAATCGCGTTACCTTTCGTATAAAAGATACATATATTTATACATTAAAAATAGATATTAAAGAGAATGAATAATTTATATCTTACATATCCAAGAGGGAGATGCATATTTTGCATACAATAATTGCATTAAAACGCTATGTGCTTCAGTGAAAGCAATTTTTGCATTCAGCAAGATGTAAGAAATTTTTGTTCGTTTTTAATTGAAAGCGAAAAATACGACAAAGTATAAATTTTAACAGCCTTACAATACTTGTCCTTCTGTGTAATCGGACAATAAAATAATTTATAAAATAAAAATTTTAAATATACATACAAAACATTATTAATATATCGATAAAGCTCTTTATCGCAAATTCATGTTATAAAAGCATCGGTCATAATATGTTAACGTAATATTTATTACACATGGAGTTTAAAAAACTGTAGGATTCTATACGGACGCTAAGCTGGAAGACTTAAAGGCGATTCTTTAAAGGATCCTATTGCCTTCAAGTATAAATACTAAATATTTGCTACATTATACTTTAAGTAATTACTAACAAAGAGTGGTTCGGCTTATAATACACACGATTTATATGATATATGAACCTTACACGAATTCGGCAATTTATTTACAGGACGCAATAAGACTCGAGGATTGTCTTTATTAATGAATCTCTATTTATAAAAATAGTCATGCACGTGAAAATTTATAAAGATTTAGTTTTGTCGGAAAATCAGCGTAAAGCGAATGAAAATCTCGCGGTGCAGTATACATTTATGTATATGTGTGTGCATAGTCTATACAATATAATTTTAACAACATTTTGGCATCACACAGTGTATTACAAGCTGCATTAATATTTATTTGCAGCATACGTATGTATGCCATCTTGTATTCTGTAATGCGGTAAAAATATATTTTTATATAAATCTGACAGCAAAATAAAACATTGTAATCTCTGGACAGAAATTGCAGATATGTTATACTATCGCTTACCATCCGGTATACTATACAATATGCTATTAAAAGCTAAGAATGTACGCTGTTATTTCGTTTCCTCTCGATCGCGCACATCGATTGGACTTTACAGTTCGCTCTACTACAATCTCTCTCTATAATTATAAATTCAACCATTACAATATTCTCCGACTTTCGTGTAATAAAATATAAAAATAATAATAAATCGTAATTGCTCTTCTCCGCAACGGTATTCTGAAAATCCAACGGAACTTCAGAGATTATACTTTAATCCTTATAGACATAACCAGTCGTGTTACAATATAAGACTATCTTATATTTAAAGAGTTCTAATCGGTATAGGTACAAAATATTAAATTATTACACAAGTCAATTAGTGGCGTATGATACACAATTACATTAATGGTATCTCAATTTGACCTTGGTCATGTAGCGTAAGATGATAGAAAATCTGTATCTTTTTTTCTCTTTTTATTTTTCTAGTGAGCGTGTGTATTTCTGGACGATTTTTAGAAAATTTACTCGAGTGCTTCACGAAACGAATATTTCATACATAGCTATCAGGTTTAAATCTTTCACATTAATGTTATGGCCATAGGAGTATCATCACTTTATGATTTTTTAAATAATATTAATGAAAAATATTATGAAATATAAATATATATATATATATATATATATATATATATATATATATATATATGTATATATATAGACACATTCACATAAAGAATATTAAAAAGATGCAATATATATGTACTAGGGAAAAAATAAAACCAAATAAAAAAAAAGGACTTGATATCAAATTAACTTCTTTTCTAATAATTTAGAATATAGACTATATAATTATTTAAATCAAATTCAATTATTATTAACTGACTGAACATATTCTTATGAAAATAAAGATGTAACCCTGATATCGTGGCTTATCTCGCGTTTTATCTAAAATTGTAAATTCTTGTAAATGGAAGTAGCGCCATACAAAAGCAATGATTCAGACTAATTTATCGTGCTTTTCATTCCTAATAAGTTATAAAGGCTGATTTGCTAAAATATTTATGCTATTATATACTTATTATTACATGTGTAAATTATATATGTATAAATGGTGTTCTTATGTATATATGTACTATATTATTCAAAATATACAAGTCTCCATATGTAAAACTTGATGATTCAAATCAATCAAGAGTAAAATATTTTTTTTACATAAACTAACTATTATATAATATTGTTATATAATGTTTTACGATGAAAAAGAAGAGAATTCTAAAATTACTCTCTGAATTAAAGTAATGAAAACATAAACGGCATATTTATATTATATAGAAATGTAGGTGTGTATTATGTTATACATAAAAAGGAATATAATTTTTATTTTTCAATTCTATGATAATTTCATATGATTTTTTGATGTAGAGAACAGCGAGATAGATAGAAAAATAAAAAAGATATATGCTTAGAAAGAATTTGAATATACCAAGATAGTATGCATTATTTTGCTTTGACTTGCAAATTTTTAATTAGTATATTTTGAACGAATATCGATAATTTTAGCGTGAAGCATGCTGTATATTTTCGCTTTTTAAAATGTTACTAATAAGTTAGCCGTAAATTTGATTCTTATTAACTTCAGTCAATATAAAATGCTTTGGATAATGAATAGTTGACTAATATATATCACAAGTTATTTTCTCTCCTATATAAGGACAGTATAGATAATGCTACGACTATATATATATATATATAAAACAACTTTTCTTCTGTCACCGTTTACTTCGTTAATGTGCTTCATTCTCGCTTTAAAATTTATTATATCCACATTACAAGGTCCCAGACAGTAAAATCTTTGCATAAGCAAATATATTCCTCAATATATGACAAACAAGATTATAATAATTCATTTTTCATAATTAACAGTATAACACGATTAATCGAAGCGATCAAAAATTAAGAACAAAAAAAGGCCAATAAATATGAAACTTGTTTTCTATTGAAATGTCTTTCGATTCTCGAATGTATAGATAATAAGAATAACGCATTGGAAGTTACAAGGAATTGAGAGATATCTAAATTTTAGAGTACATATATACAAAGAGCATCTTCCGGTTATAAGACCGATTTTCGTAAGATTGCGATTACTTCTCTTTCGCGAGCGTAATCGAATCATATCCGATGTCGCAAGATAAAATAGGCGACAATGTGAAATATCGTTTTATCTCACTTACTCTTCCAGAGCTTCACGAGCTGTTGATTTAGCAAGATTTATAAAATAATTTCCTGGAAGATATAAAAGATCCGTACTCCATTTAAGTTAATGGCCGATCCTGAACGACAGTCTTATAACTAGGAGACACTGCAATAATTAAATTTAAATTTGCAGCGAAAAATTTTTCATTATGATATAACTTAGTGATGTTTATGAAACATACAATATTTAAATATAATCTAATTTGAATATAAGAGTAATTTAAAGATGTATATAATACATCAAACATTTTTCACAATAATTAAATAGAAATGTGATCCAAACAATTCAAACAATCTTTTTTTATATTCATAAAATTGATCGATAATATATAATATATATATATATATATATATATATATATATATATATATATATATTGTTAAAAAAAAAGTTCACATACCTTTAAAATCTGAACATTAATCATGTGTTTATGTTGAGATATCCACATGTATATCTATTTATTATATTTAAGATAAAATAGCAATGCTACGTCTAGGTCCACCTATGCATACATTGTCTAAACTGGACCATTTCTTAATACCAGTACGTAGAGCTTCGGCTGTAACCTTATCTTCGTAAACTCTGGACATAGCTTCTAGCTTCTGCGCCTTTTCTTTACTAAGAGGTTCGCTAGGGAATGTTAATTCGTTCGCTTCTGCAAGTGTACGAAGATCAAAATAATATTTGGCATATACACTTGAAGGAACATTTATATTGAATTGCAGCATCTCCAGAAATTGTCTCTCTAATTCGTTCCTAGATAAAAAATGTAGAATATATCAATTCAATTAAAACAATGACTAATAATTATTTTCGTATTTTCATCATTTTAACTTTTTTATCTTTGTATCGTTGTAAGTTATAAAACAACTTTTTTATCTTTGATCGTTGTAAGTTATAAAACAAATGTATAATAATGTAAATAATATAATTAAAAATAAAACTTACATATCTTCCACTGTGATATCTTTCAGTATTTGACAATAATCTACATTCCATACTGCCTGATCGTCCCAAACTTTAGATGCTAATAAAATAGCACCTAGCACTATTCGTTTCCAATTAGCTGGCGTTATATCAATCTCTGCATAAGTAAGTAGGCGTTCGAGATAAACCAGTGTTATGATGGCACATTCAGCTGTAAGCTGAGCGGCGTTAAACAGAGTCCTTATAAATTTATATATTTGTTTGTGTTCTGGATTGTGTTTGTCATAATCCTCTGCAACACCATCTCTCTAAAAGATTTATATATATAAATTTTCGAGTAACTACTTCAGAATGTATCACTATAGAAAAAGTTTTACTATAATTTAAATATGCAATAAATAAATAAAAAAATATAAATTGGCAATCTCCAGTTTTTCTATTATATATATATATATATATATATATATATATATATATATATATATTGAATCTCTTTTTAAATTACCGTCAATGGATGTAACTTTTCATCAAATATATCAATTTGTCGCTGTGAAGTTCTATTCTTAATATGGTAATAAACAGCTAAGGCAACGCATTTGACGGTATTTTTCAAATTAGGTTGTGAAACTGTGCTGTCGTCTAGATATATTGTACTGCAGCTACTACTCTTCTTCAAAGGCCTTGTATCCGCTATCTGATGTTGGCTCTTTTTTCTCACCATGCCGTCTAAAGAGAAAAAAAGGAAAAAAAGAGAAGAAACGATTAAGGGAGTTAGCAACGCGTTCGTTTTATTCCAATTGAATTTCTGCTTCTCGCAATTGCCCAGAATACCCACTTTCTATAGCTTGTTTCGAACGTTCCATAAAAATAGTTCCCGCGCACGGATGCAATGACGGATCGGAGTCCCAATCTTCCGGTTCACGTTCACTGATATGTTGCAAATTATTAACGCTGATCCCGCCCTCCGGCAAGTGTTCCTCCAGATTGCGCGTGGCACTCTCGGGCCCGATCTCCTTGCGTCCGACTTGTGGACTGGAGTATACGCAGCAGCTATTCTTGTTCCCCATGTTGCCATGTAAATTTCAATAACTATAACCGGCCAGTGCCCCTGCTCTTACACTCGGCGCAGTCACACTCAAGTCACTTAATGCATGCGGAGGAATCAGGCCGCGAATAATCGAAATCGTGATGCGTACGCTCGACTAGAGAAGAATCTGCTCGCGCTACCTCACATCTCGTTGTTTAATAACGATCAGCTGACGGGACCGCTCGTACGGCTGATAGCGCGACTCGTCCGCCCGTTCATCTGACTCATCGTCGGCGCGAGCAGCTCGCCAAATGACTCGCGATCGCCTCGCGCGGATTCTCCGTTTCTTGCCGGGAAGAGGAGAGCTGTCCGCGGAAAGACGACCGTTTATCCGAAAACGATCGTCAGAGAACAAGCCGCCTCGGAACCGCGCCGGCCGTTCTCGTTCTCGACGCTACGGTTGACAAACCTAGGAAATTACAGGAAATTACAGGTTCGCGGCCGCGACTTGTAACGCGGTTCATTGTCGCCGCACGATAATTCCATTCTCGTCGGACGTCCGGTTTCGCTCGCGAAAGCGCTCCGCGAATTGCACACAACCCAATTTTGCGTTCCCACCGACTTCCCCTACGATTACACGCATCGGCACGAATATGCGTGCGCATCGATATGAATTCGCACTACGTGTCTAGGGAATACAAGTGACATTTGTGTACAGTTTTCTCGACGGGACAAATTCGATCGACCAATCGGAATGAAAGAAAAAACATTTCTTTCTTCCGATTGGCCGATCTAATGTAACTAGATCTTCGGACAAAAAGTACCATCTAGAAAGAAATATTTTAAGCCCAAACGAAATCTTGTTCGCTGTTCTATGATTTATTTTATTTATGGCTTATTTATGGTCCAGTGACGTCACAACAGTCGCTAAAATGGCGAGATACATGGCGTGTTGACGTTTATTTAAAGTGCTCCTTGGTCAAAATAAGGGTGTAGGGAGACCTTTAAAAAAATCTGTCAGCATCTATCACATTACAATTGCACGTCATCGATTATACTTGCAAAGCGATGCACTCGGTCAGTGCCTGTTTGTCGAGTTCCGCGGATGTAGACGACGTGACGATCCCGTTGGTTAAACGCGATCAAAGCTGCCAAGCGACCGACGAGAGCACCGGTGAACCGTGCGGCGAAACCGAGGGTCTGCGTATTCTCAATGAATTTCGCAAATTGTACGAGAGTCGCATCGAGAAGATCGATCGGGAATCCGGCGGCGAATCTGATCGGGTCTCCGTAAGCAGCGTTTCTTATCGCAATGGAATTCGTTTCATGCATGCCGCTTTGTTCGATTATTTCTTCGCATCTTTTGTACGATATTTCAAATGCTCCAAACAGCTGCAGCTTAACAATATCAATTCTTGCTTGTATTTAATGTCAAGTGTAATCGAAACATTACACATTACTTTGTAGATGAAGCTGCAGATAATGAGCGATTGGATTAAGGATCTAGGAGAGCAAAATACTATGTTAGTGCACACAGTTGAAGATTTGGAACAGGCCGCGTGTAATAGAGTTAAGTTACTAGAGGAGAAATTAAAACAATCGTCCCAAATAGTTGTAGATAATTTGACAAGATCAAGTCATTCTGAAAAGGTAAAAGAGAAAGAGATCGTTCAATTCTATTAGATTAATAGCTTTTAAACAATTAGAAAATATATGTAATCATATATTTCTCTGCATTAGGCTTTAAATACACTTTCAAATCGTGTCAGTCAATTAGAAAAGGATGAAGAATATCTGCAACAGAAAATAGAATATCTGCAAAGTGACATTAGAGGATTATTAGAAGTGATTCGTCGCGCACGTCAGGAAAATATTTGGAATCTTGATGGTATTACATTCTTTGAGATTCAACCTGAGGATATTCCAGTTTCGGAGTAAGTTACTACTGTTTTCAATTAATGCATTCGTATAATGATTATTTTATCTCTTAGTAATGCGAATTGTTTTATCTTTACAGCTGTATCTGCAGTCAGGTAAATATGTGTGTAAAAGCAGCCAAAAAGCTCAGACTTATTTTAGATATAGAGCATAGTAAACTTCAAAAATCAAATTATTTGTGTAAGAACATATGATACAATACTTGTACTATATATATTTCATGCTGAAAACTGTTTTCTCACTCCCTACACCCTTTACATTAAATTTAACTATCTCATATACACATATATACACATATATTTGTATTCAATAAATTGTCAATTATCTCATTAATAGAGTATTATATTTTCAAGAAATTTTTTTTTGTACTTACAAATAGTATGTAATCTACATAATATTATATAATATTCTAATATAATGTCCCTAAATATATAATTTCTTTTTTTATATGATATTTAATAAAATAAATTTTTAAATTAGGAAGAAACAGACATTGAACATATCAAATCCTTGAATTTGCAAGTAGAACAACTTCAGGAAAATGAGAAAAAATTAATTAGGTAAGATATTGTGCAAAATTTTTAATATATACATTAACAAATGTGTGTTTATAATTAGGAATTATTATTATCTTGTTTAGAATTTAAACTCTACTTTTTTTTAAATCAGTTTTTGAGTTTCTAATATACTAATACAAATACTAATTTTCTTTCATTTTGTTTTTGTATAAATATTTTTTTTTCTAATGTATTTTTTTACATGTATTTAAAGGCAATAATACATTTGTAAATTCTTAATTAATTATATAAAAGATGTTTATTTTTACTTTCTCTTTTAAGCTTTCTTTTATATTATAGATATTCTTGCACAAAAATAAGAATACATTTTTTCAGATCTCAATTGGAATTGGAAGGAAAAGTAGCAGATCTCATGACAGAATTATCAATGAAAGATGAGACTATAAATAAATACGTTTCTAGACTTCAGTGCTTTTGCGAGAAACTCAAGGAACATGCTAAACAAACAAATGAAGTTATTATTCATCCAATGATAAATGATCAAAATTGCGATGTAAGTGTGTCTTTTATAATTTTTATACACAAAAGAGAAACTGATTTTAATGTCTTTTTTTGATATTTTAAGTATTGATTTTTTAGAGTAATATCGAGGCAATCATGTTGTAATAGTAAAAATTATGAAAAACTATTTTATTACAATAATCGGTTCTATTTATTTAATGTATCCTGAATTTTATATTTTGCAAGCAAGATAACATTATTCATGTTCCCCAATATTGAGACAAGAGACTCTTATTTTAAATGTATATTGCTGTTCAGATTATCTTAACACCTGACATTTTGGAAAGTGTATTAGATGTAAAAGATTTGGAAAACAGAAATTTACGTAGACAACTGCAAGATGTTGAATCCAAGCTTATGGTGTACACTTATGAAAACAATATGGATACAACTAATCTACAAGTACAATTGGAAGAAAAATCTAAAAAAATACAGCAATTGGAGGATAAAGTGGCTCGCCTCGAAAAAGTTGGTTTATCATATTAAAATGTCTATTTTATAATTTATATTATTAATATATTATGTTTTTTTTATTATTTCTAACGATATTTTAGGAATATTTTTTTAAATTTCTAACATTATCTATCGAAAATATTATTTTTAATTTTTTATCATAATTTTTTATCATAGTACATTTATAGTACTTTATTATATGCATTCTCTCTTATTGTATGCATTCTCTCTTATTGATTTCAGGAAGCTATGAAAACACAGGATACATTAACGGCGGAGATCACTGCATTGCAGAAACAAAATTACCATGCAAATATAGGAAATCTTTTGAAGGATGATTTAATTAAAGAGATGCGTAAGGAATTGAAAGAAGCAACTTTAGAGGTACAATATGAATCCATAAAGTTTTAAATTTAAACTTATAATTTTTTTTCATTTGTAGAAGAGCCTCTCCACTTTTACTCGCGTCTGTAATTCTCGCGATCGTGTTGCTGCCATCACTAAAATTAAACCTTCCCATGAATCCTCCGAGCAATTTCCAGTGTCAAATCTCCTTCATATATCCAAACAACGAAAGAACAATATATCATTTCTGCATGATGATTCTAAAAGCCTGTTAAATTACGGAACACAAAACGTATCAATAATGAATGCAAAGTTACAAAATAAATTGCTTAGTCATTCTCGAAATCATATAAATATTCAAACTCGATACAAACATTTGAAGAACATCGATAGGAAAATCTTACAAACTGCTAGAAAATTATCACCTCCTTGCAAAGATAGCAGTTTACAAGATAGAGTCACGACGAATACTTATGTTTGTTCGATCACATCACATCTTCAAGATAAGACTGATATCTCATAGCAAACTGAATTAGATTTAAACTGCTGAACTAAGGCATTTTAAAACATGATTTAATAACTTTCATTATATTTTTCTTAAAAATTTAAATCCTTCAGTGGCATTCTGATGAGAGGTTCTAGAATTGAGCTAAGGAACGTTGAGGAAGGAATATAAAAGGAAATAAATTCAAATTGATTCATATATAATGATTATGTGATTATTCTTTCTCTAGGCTCTCTCTATTGTATAATAAATATTATATAATATATAATAAAATAAGATAAATTTTCTTAAGTCAGTAAATTAGATATTTAGATCATTGATAATAAATGTGTACATTCGTCTGCATAAATTCATATGCATTTATTATTTGATTAATTATATATATATATATATATATATATATATATATATATATATATTATTATTATAGTTAAGTATATATATTATTAGTTTAGTTATTAAGTTTCAAAATATTATTAGTTTAGTTATTAAGTTTCAAAATAGTCTAATAAATTTCTATATTCTTTAGAATGTCATCTGTGAAAAACAAAAAATTATATATCAACATGATTGCCTCACTTATAAAATTAATAATTTTAAAATGATCATTTTTATATATTGTTACATTTACAGACACATATTTAATATTAATATATTTAACAAAATAAAAGCCAAGAGACAAAGCAATTACTGTTAAAAATTAACATATTTTAATTGATAATAACAAATATTTTATATATATTTTCCATTTTACAAATCATATGTATACAATCACTTATACAAATTTAATAACTTAAGTAAATGCTATGTTTCTTAACTTTTTTTGCGAGAGATTATAGTAAATAATATAATATATATATATATTTATCCTCCCTTCTCTCCCGAATGTTTTATCAACATATATTCATATTTTTTTATGTAATTTCAGGATACATCTCGGAAAGTTCGCATTGATACAAATAATTTTCCAGAAGTGAGTCAAATCAAATTTAATCATCATATATTACATAATTTTAGTAGTTAGAAGTAATACTATTTTCAAAAATGTCCTTCGATAGATATCTCGCATTCTAAGAAAATTCGTCTACATAATATTCTATTATAATTTTTGCATGCATATTTAAAAAAATACCCTTATTTGTGCATAAATAAAAATTTATATATTATTATCGTTCATCTTGTTTGCAGGATGAATTTATATCATTTCTGAACAATACAAAAGCGCATGTGCAAAAAGAATGTGAAATTTTATCGGATTTAAAACTTGAATTGGGGAAATTTGTAGAAAAATTAACTGTCGAAGATAACGAGGTAAAAGAATAAAATATTATTTTTTTTTAAATATTACAAAGTAAACATTGCAACAAAAAATCAACGGTTTTTTTCTTTTTTTTTTAATTAATTTATTTAAAGAGCATATATTTATAGTTCTTTCACTCTCTTTCAAAAAATATATTTTTTTAGATGAGTGATTGCATTATGGCTAATAATTGTATAAATAAAAACAAACTTTTTGCAAGTGGCATGTCAGATAAATTGGTCAACTGTATTGAAATTATCAGCAGAATGTACTCGGAAAGAGAAAAGGAGATTACTCTATTTGATTGTATAGTATGTATATCAGATGCACAACATAGAAATTTATTTTATTCATTGATTATTTAAGAAAATTAATCATATTGCTTTTGATCATATTATACTTTCTCTTTCTTTAGATAAAGAAAGAAGAAAATCATTGTATGTGCAGCGATCCTAAGAATATTAAAGTAAGATTATATGTTTCAGTATTTATTTATTTTTGTTATATCATATACATACATATATATATATATACATATGTGTGTGTGTATGTGTGTATTAATTGATCTAAATAAATTGATATATTTTCCAGTCAAATATAAATAATGCACGACAATTCAAGTTGATGGAAGAATTCAGAGTATGTACAGTAGAAGCTCAGGCAGCAACAGAAGATATTCGCGAAGAGATAAACACTGTTATTTCCACATTTAATTCACGACATCAAAACGTACGTTTATGTTAATAAAAAATCAATAAAAACATACTAATACACAATGACTTAACAATTGACATTAATTTAATATATTTTCAGTATGAAGAATTGAGCAAAATGGTTACTAGTACACAAACTTATTTAGCAAGAACGCGAGAAGGATTAATAGAAGCTGTTAATAGATTGGAATTACAAGTAATGTGAATATATATATATATATATATATATATATATATATATATATATCAATTTATCAAAATACGCAAGCTCATACATAATAGATATGTCCTTAAGATATAGTAATTATTTTTGGAATATTAAATTGGAACATTAATTTTGGTCTTAAGGTTTCCTTATATAAATTATGTTATCTCTGTAATCGAAAAATGCATTTTTCTATTTTTTAGGAGGAAGAGAGATTAAGGCATAATGAAAGAATTGTGAATGGCAAGCTTAAACTGAAAGATATAAAAAATGAGATTAATCAGGTTCAATCGGAATTATTCCGTTGTATTAATAGTATGCAGACGAATATACAGGTTCGGAATATTTGTATTAAATAATCACTTCGTTAAACTTTTCATG
Organism: Camponotus floridanus; assembly: GCF_003227725.1. Lineage (NCBI taxonomy): Eukaryota > Metazoa > Arthropoda > Insecta > Hymenoptera > Formicidae > Camponotus > Camponotus floridanus. The sequence continues at coordinate 1,158,192 of NW_020229658.1, forward strand.
AATTTTATTTTATTATATAAAGTTTAATGTAAATTTTAGGAATATCATGAATCTGGGTACACAGGAGCATGTATTAGCAATGATTTATTAACTGTTGTGATGGAAGAGGTTGAGCAGATACTGACTAATTTGCAATTATTTCAAACTCAGGTGGTTAATTTAGAAAGAAATTCAAGAAAAAAACAATAATTCTTACCAATTTCGATTTAACTTAAACACTTAAAAACATTTTTATTACATAAATATCGTCTTTCAGGGTGGTTGCATGACGTCGATAGTAAAGGGATTAAGAAGTCAATTATGTACTATAGATTGCTCTTTAAAGGACTTACAGAAGAAAACCGGTGAAGTGGTGAGTATCTTAAAAAAGAATGTTGTAAAGAAAAGAAATTAATGATGAGAGAGAGACATGTTATCTTACATTCTTCTAATCATTTATACAGCTCTTAAACAATGAAATTGCAAAAACGACATTCTGCGAAAGAGAAGGCAGATTGACTAAACTGGAAGAAGAGGTCGATTATGCACATACAAGAATGCAAGATGTATTGGAAACTTTTCTTTCTACAAGACAGGAAGAAAAGGTTATTTATATATTAGATACATTTACTAACATTTATATATTAGAGTTGAGCAAAAGGTTCGTTTTTTTTTCTTCATTTTATATCTTTTTTTTAAATAGTTTCTTCTTAAACAATTTTCTTTCAATTTTTCTCTTGAATTAAATGTTTTTATATGTCAAGATTACAAATTAGATTTTTTCTATATAGCAAATAAATTATTTCTTTTTTTACATATACTCTGTCTCTTTTCCCTCTCTTCCCTCTCTCTACTTTCCCTCTCATTTCTTTTGTTTTTTATTTCAAATTAAAATCTTTGTCAAGAGAATATTTTTTCATATGATAAAAAAAAATAATGTTTGTATTTGATTGAGTATTAAAATATATAATATATTAAATTGTAAGATTAATATTAATTTCTATTTTAAATTTGAAAATATTGTGTTTTTAGGAACAATTTCCTCACTTTGACAATCAGGTATTAAAGCAAATGTATTTACTGTAAATAAATATATAATTTTTGTTTTCTAATTCATAATTGCATACACAAAGCATAATGTATAAATATATTATTTTACAGGAAATAAATGATATAATAAAAACAAAAGAAGATTTACATAAATTAAGAAAGGAATATGATGATCTGAAACTCAGCATGATTCAGGTACATAAGTATATAGATTCTCTAATCCATTTTTTTAAAATTGTTTTTATAATATCGTTTTTATAAATTGTTTCATTGTAATGCATATACATACATATGTATACAAATTTTTTTAGACAATTTAATTAATATTTTATATGCTATATGTTACAGCAAACATGTCAGATAAAATATGATGAAAAACTAAATAAGTGGAAAAATCATATAACTGATTTAGAAGATCAAATCAGAGTATTGCAGCATGAGGTAACTTTAATTAACTAGAAAGATTTAATTAACTAGAAAGATTTAATTAACTAGAAAGAATTATATTTTCACTTTGGATTATTTTCTTTCTGTGATAGGTAAAATGTAAACAAGAAACAAATAGTTTTTTAAAGAATGGTATTCAATCAATGGAGAAAGAATTAATTATTATACGAACAAAGGCAGAACATTATAGACAGAGTCACAGCAAAGATAGTATGGAACTGAAAAAGAAAATAATAGAATTAGAAAACATTGTAAGTATTAAAAATTATAAACTTTTTAAACATTACAATCACATTAATGTGAATCATCTAATATTGTAATCGATTTTCAGATCAAAATGCAAAAAGAAATAGAAAACGATCTTCGAAAAAATTTAAGTATTAAGAAATCTACAGAAATCTCAAATGCTTTTGTAAGTAAATTCTGTAATTATGTATGCAAATACATATTTTTAATATATTTTCATCTTTTTTATAAAAATTTAATTTTATTATAAAGCATATAGACTATAGCACAGAAGCAACACTCTTACGCTATGAGTATCCATCTAAGCACGAAGTAATTATCATAACTATTATTAATACATATTTAATAAATATTAATAAATATTAATAAATATGATTTAATTCGTAATTCACAGATATTATGTATTAAATATGTAGAATATAAATTTTATGGTGTAATATAAAAATATTATTTGTAATATTTCTTAATAAGATAATATTATTTTAATTATTATATTTTATTTTTTTACTATAGAATATGTCTGATTTATTCAAAACTGTACAAGATGCTGTGCAATCTACAAAATTGGCAATCCAAGATCTTGAAAGTGAATTTAAAAAATCGGTTTGTATCTTTTTTTTTCTTTACAAATTACGTCAAGCTTAAATACATAGTATACTAAAAAAGCTATTATAAAAATTTACTTACAGATATGTGAAGAATCATCTTTCTCTTCTGTTTCGGCAAAATCTGTTGTGACATTGACAGACTCAATAGGAAAATGTAAAGAGAAATTGGACATTTGTTTTCATGAGTTAAGCAAACTTAAAAGTGCTGTATATTCCAAAGAGAAATTGGTTAGTTATGTATATATGTTTTTTACAAAATTTAGTTTTTTCTAAAAAATAATACGTAAATTGAACAATATAATATAATTAAACAATATGCAATATATTTATTATATAAATATAAATATTATTTTTAAATATAAGCCTTTTTATAATTAAATATGTAAAATTGAATATTTTATTTTTTTCAAATCAGAATATACGATATATAAATATAATGATATAAATTTTTATTTCAACTTTTATATAAAATTTTTATGTGGTAAGATATATATTTATCAGAATATTATTCATAATTAAGTGTAAATTTAATTACTAAAATTATTTTAGCTACAAAATATGGAAGAAGTCATACGAATACAACGAGACTCCTTAACAATGAGTCAAACAGAAGTAAAAGATCTGCATCAGAAGCTGCAAGAAAAGGTAAATTGAATAGTTATAGTTAGTAGTATAGATTTTAATTGATATTACAGACTCTAATTGATTAAAAATTTTATATTATATGATAATTTTTTTTTATGAAAAATTATGTAATATCGCTTTTTTAATTAAAAGTTTTATGTTATTATTTATAATATAATTGTTACGCTTCTGTTTGATTTTTATATACTGTGCATTCATAGACAATACATGTTAATATATATTACAAAGATAATCTATTTGTCAAGAATGAAGTTTTAGAAGGTATGTATTGACAAAATATTATAATATTATATAAAATAAATTTTTTTACAGATTGATAAGCAAAATCTTACTATCGCGCAATATGAGAAAGAGAAGAACGAATTAGTGAAGCAGGTTTGCTTTTTTTGTCATTTTTCATTTAGCACCAATAAGATTTGCGTTCCAACATTATGCTATATTTTGTAGAATGAACTCCAGATTCAAACTATCGGACATTTACAAAATGCTGTTGTTGAAGCTAAGAGAAACTTGGATCAAATGGGTCATAAAGCAATGAGCGATGTGAGTGAGCTGAGACCTGCAATATCGTCTTCGGCTTTTAATCATAGAAACGTGCATGATGTTTAAACGTGTAAAATTATGAATAGTTTAAATTGTTATTTAGCTTTTGCGCTAAAATGTATTTGTTATAATTGTAAATAATGCTGCAATGATTATTAAAAATATGACTCTTGAAGATGATGGATTATTATATTTCTCTTTTTGCCTTTAATGTTTTTATATCGTACAATGCGAATGAAATATAATGAGTGTCATGCATGACATATAGCTTGTTTAATCAAGATGTTTGAAGCTTTGTGATATGCTGGTCACACTTAAATATTTTATTTACCAAGTGACAAGAAATTGTACCATATATACAAGAAATTAACAAGTGTTCTGGATGATTCAGTTGTAGAGCTGTTATGCTGTATAAAATTAACAAATAACACGAACCTACATACGTGAGTGTCTGCTGTTTTTAGAACTAAATAAAAATTGTATGAAAAAAAATATATTGTATCTTTTACAGCTTTGCAAAAAAAATGAAACTATTCGTGAATTAACAATGTGCATTGATGAAACACAACATCAATATAACGAATGTTTTACAGAGGTAAAAAATATACTATTATATTTGTATCAATTAAAAATTTCTCTTTTATTTTATATATCAACTATTGATCAATTTAACATACTAGTAAGTATTTTTAATCTAATTATTTTTCATATATATATATACTTGTAAAGGCAACTAATCAGGACTTATTATTGGATTTACAACGAGATGCTATTGATAGTCTGCACAAGAGAATTCGTTATCTGGAGTATGATAAGTGTCTAATCATTAGTACTCTGCATACAATGTATTCCTCAATCCTAAGTGTAGTACAGGTATAGTACATAACATAAAGACTTTAATTTTCAATAATCTACATTAATAATAATTGAAACAATGAAAAAGTTTTGTACATTTTCAATAAAGAAATATGCATACATTAAATAAGTGTTTTATCTTGCATTATTACCCAGCAAACACAAAATATTGCGGTAATATTACAACATTGCAGCAATGTTGCGACAATGTAGCTGCAATATTTTGGTTGAGTGGGTATTGAATATAATAACATGTAATAAAAAACTAAGAAAAAAAATTTATAATATCTATATATATATATATATATTTTTTTTTTTAAGTTCATTATGCATTATCTGATATGTGAAATGATTCAGAGATTTAAAATTAATTTTTTACAGAAATGATATATCATTTGAATTTTTTCAGGAACAGATACATGATCATGTGAAGGATCTTCAGGAATTGAAATGGAAGGTACATTATTAGAAACTTATACTTCTGTTTTATAATAAAATTTTTGTCTATGTTTATGTCGAAATATATTTTGTCATAGATGGATAATTTTATGCAAATGAAGAATTATTCTAAAAGCAAATGCATGAGCAAATCGTGTACAATGTCTTTTAAAGACAAAAGCTGCGATACTCAAGATTTGGAATTTTCCTCAGATAATGTTGTGTATAGAAGGCTACTGCACCTGGATGAACAGTCAGGTAATTTCTTATATAAAATAAAATCTGAGTAAAATAAAGATTTGATAAAATAAAAATAAAATAAAAATCTAAATAAAAAAAATTTACGAAAATAAATATGTTAATATCTTAGATAAAGATGTAGAGAATATTGTTCCAATACAACTAACTGAATTACAAAAGTTGAAAGATAGAGAATGCAATTTAAAATGCGAAAATCAGCGATTTAAGACTGATCTTCAGTGTCACATATCAAAAATTGATGATTTGACCAAACAACTTGAACATGCTAAACAAAAAGAAAGTGAATATCAGGAACTTTTATCAAAACTGGAAGGTGGAGAGAAAGAGGTGATTATGTTTAAGTTTTCGTTTTTTACGCTTTCTTAATTATTTTATATCATTTCTTAAAATGTTGAACTGCATAACAGTAGTGGTATCAAAAATATGAAAATGAAAAATCGCAATAGCAATTTAAATTTTATAATTAAATAAAATTGCGATTAAAATGCATAAATAGAAGTAATAAGACTTAATAGATTTCAATGTGAAATTCGCGAGGAAAAATATTTAATCATTTTTTTTTACCTACAATATTAAAATCTGTAATCATATATTTTGTAACCATATATTTTTTCCAAAAAACATTGATTAATGCTATTAAAAAATTTGTAGATTGAAATCTTAAATGATCGAATTACTAGTAATGAAGAGATCATTAAGAATCAATCTGATGAACTTGGAATGCTTCGGAAGAAATTATTCACGAATAATCAACAGATGGAGGAAGATTTATCTGAATTAAATATACCGGAGCACGAGATGCTGAATATTCTATGTGATCGAATATATTCTTTGAAAGTTTTACTCCAAGAGAAATCGGATAACATGGTTAAATTGCAAGCCGATTATGAGTTACTTAAAGTACATATAGATAATTGCATTTCAATATTTAATGTATGATAAAATATAAAATAATTTGCATTGATTTATCAATCGATATTCTTCTTTTCAGAATGAGAATTCTATATTAAAAAAACAAAATAATATTACTGAAACTCGAGCTCAAGATGATATCTTTCAGTTGAAAAAGAGGGTACAAATAACATCTTGCATTTATCAAAAAGGTTAAATTTTTTATGTGATTATTTTTTCAAACTTTTTTAGCTCAAAGAGACACGTATAAAATTGCATCAAACAGAAAGTGATTATCAGAGAATGATTGAAGATTTCAATGCAGCTCAAAAACAATTAATGTTAGCAACAAAACATGAAGCAGATTCGCAAAAATCATTAATAATTATGGTAATATACTGTTATGAATAGATGGCATCTTTACATTATATATAAAAATTGTATATAAAATTAATTATTAAAATTGTTATATTTTACTTTAGGAAAAAGATTATTGTTCTAAAATCGAAAAAATAGAAAATGAAGCGATCGGTCTGCGTGATTTAGTAGACAAATTGAACGAAGAATTGGAAGAAACTAAAAAAAAACTTGCGTCAAAAAACATCGAACTTTGTCAAGCGCAAGATAAATGCAAAAGTTATACCGATCATTTGGATATCATACGACAAGATGTATATATAGATATTTTTCTTTTTTTACTTATAATAATTTTATTTTACACAAATATGAATAAAATAAAGGTAAATTTTTTGAACTCAACATTTTTTATTCTTTTAGCTTGAGATGGAAAAGGATGAATTAATAAAGGCCGAGAGTGTGAATCGCGACTTGATTTTACAGTTACAAGAATACATGAACGAAAATTATCAGCTTGGTCAACAGAAGATTTCACTTGAGCAAAATAATTCCACGTACATAACTGAGGTATAATACTCTTTTCTGTTAATGCTTTTAAACAAAAAATATTATATACATAGTTTGTAAGTATTTTTCATATATAATTATAATTATAATTAAAAAAATGTATCATTAAATGTATCATTTTTTCCATTTTAATTGTAACTTATCATATTTTTAATTTAATATCAAACTATAATTTTTATTTTAGTTAAAGGACATGCGCAAATCTTTGTTTGAATTGAAAAAGGAATGCCATTTAAAGGACCAATCGCTAACATGTATGTCGGTTGATTTGACCGAAGCAGCTATGAGTAGATCAGAACTCTGTAAAGAGTCTCAATATATAATTTCATGCATTCGTGATTGCATGGAACAACAAAAAAAATATAATAAAACTCTAGCAAAAAATCTGAAAAATAAACAACAACTTTTAATGCAGCTTGTATTTGAAAAAAAGTAAGTGTATATAATAATTTCAGATATGTGTATTTTTATTTTTTTTTTACATTTATCTTCAAAATCGGAGATATCTTCTTTTTCTTCTACATTATGTATTTAAATAAAGATTATTTTTATAGAGCTCTATTAATTAAAATCAAGAAACTGAAACGAATTAATTTATTGGCACAGAAATTAAAACGAACGCACGGACAATTAACTGGTAGAGGTCTTAAAAAAGCATATGTAAAAAACGATATCTCACCGTCGATTAAAACTCGTCAGAATGTAGAAACGGATTTAATTTCGAGTTTAAATTACACAGATTTATACAAGGTTAGTACTTGTTGAAAAAACAAAAAATCTATTTTTTTATTGTTTTATTTTTTTTTGTCTTTAGAAATATTTCATAGAACCAATAAAAACTAATCGACGTATATCGACATGTGGTGACTCATGGTGGTTTCCTAAAATGGAGTATTTAATAAGTGAGATGCAGAAAAGTAATCAATGGAATGATAATTTTAGCCATGCAACGGAATCCGATACTTCACTGGAAGAGAACCGTGATTACGGTTATCAGTCTTCTTCTGCAAGCAAATAAAGAGGAACGAGAGATTTTTCGTAATAAATACTGTAAAAGAAAAGTCTGATGTCGACTATTGTGTGAACGTGTTTGTAATGTAATTTATGTTTGTGCTATTTTTTGCGTGACAATTTTCTACATATATATAATATATATAATCAAATGTATCTTTTTTTAAAAAATAAATAGACGTTTCTTCTAACGTACGAATATGTTTATCACTGTCGCACAACGATACAGTAATGAATCATATAAACGAGATGCAGTAACACGATATTTTCCATATATATCTTACGAAAAAATTCAAGTATTATTTCAGCTTGGTTTGGTGTAAATACTTCTACACAGTTTGGTGGATCCTAGAATTATTGAGAATACTGAATGAATATATATATGTATAATATAAATTAATATATGTATATTATAATCAAACTGTTTCATTATAATTACTGTAACGGTATATAAAAGAAGATGTTCGAAAAAATATTTAAATGTTTCTTCAGTTGTGTTCCAATAGTTTGCAAGATAAAAGTTATGAGTCAAAAGTATTAATTCTATAACTGTAGAAATTTGTTGATCGTTAAATAGCTTCTTTCTAAAATGCAATATCATTTTTTTTATAGCTGTAAGCTATTGCCATAAAGCTATTCATTGTAAATTGCATAAGAGTGGACAAATTAAATACTACATTTGTTACAATACAAAGTTTGATTGTGTAATTAAATGATCTTTTTAACTTAGAATATTAATAAACACATGAAATATTTCGCGCATGTTAATACTTGAAAAATTGAAAAATTTGCCATAAAAGTTTTATAAATATCTCCTTGTTTTTATCCTTGTATGGAATATTACATGGAATCTTTTCTTCTGAAAACAATAATGTAAATTTATCATATTATTGGATTTGAAAAAATATGACAATTCTAATAATTTTGAACAAAATACGCATTTTTACCGAAAAATAGTAAAATTAATTTTTTATCCTTTTGTTTCCTCATGCAAGCTATATCTTTTGATGTTATCAATTTGGAAGATAAGCAACTGTATTGATTATGCAATTGTACATTATGAAATTGCCAAGGTCCACATATATCGTCATAATTTGTAATATTTTCTAATTCGGGTTCAGAACGTATTTTCCTGAGTACAATTTTCTCGTCATCTAGTATGGTGCACTCAGATAGAAACTTGCGTTTTATATCTATTATTGCATTCGATTTGTTATTATGGGAGTCGTTCATTTTTGCATCATACTTTGATGTGTCGTAATACAAATGGTTATACAAATAATGTTAATAACATATCTACTGAATACACAGAAGTATGTTAATATTTGTAATACCTATGTATATCTAATGTATGAATATATAAGTAAATTTATTAACAAAAGAGTTATTAAAAAAAAAAGAGATCAGTTGTATATAAATGGATAAATGCATATGTATATTCAGTTAAACAGTAAATTATTATATTTTTGCTTATGTAATAAACACGATTTTTAATAAAGTACAATTTTCTTTGGTCGAATAAAAAGACAATTATGAAAAGCCATTATAATATTCACAAGTTTTATTTTTTTTACCGTGTAATTCATTTATAATTCATTATGAGTTGTCAATAAAATTAATATACAATGTTTTTTAGAGCAAGAAATTGTTATATGTGTTACAAACTAAGAAAGAAAATACATAGTAATAGCAGCAGGAATAGCCTCTTCTATCTTACAAGATCTTCGCGTGCCAAAAATTCATTAGATGTTGCATATTTTAAATGTACTGTTATTATCAATATTTATGATGTATTATTAACGGTATATTATATATATATTTTTAATTATTATTATTTATTATTATTATTACTTATTACATATATAAATCATATTTATTTATATGATTTATATAATATATATATAATGTATTTATATATATATTTATATATTTATAACGAACACCGCCCATTACACTACTAGAATTACAAATGGGAGCTTTCTTTACCACCTCTTAATAGATCTGATACTCAAAATAGATGATATATCGTCGATTACATTGAGACGCAGACTCTTAGTCAATCACTCTAGCAAAATGTTTGCAAATGTTCCACACAGTTCACTTCCCACTCTGTACTTTTCCCAAGTTGTGTGCGTCCTCCTTTCAAATTCATCGTAGCACACTTGTAGTGCACTTATCTTTGTAGATTATAGTACATATCTGTAATCAGAAATAGATAGCGCGTCTACACTGCAATATTACTCCAAGATATGCATATAAACGCCGAGTTTAATCAACACAATAAGAGACAGGTATTGAGTAGTTAACTTAAATAGAATAGAATCTTTTTTTATGCCAACAATGTAAAACTGGATATAACAGTAACATTGTGTTGACACAAATTTTGTTGAATAATTAACAACTTACACTTGCAACTTACCTAATTTAATAAAAAATCTCTGAAAAATAACTAATTCCCTCAATAGAAATAAAACAGTAATGAATATTTAAGTAATATATATCAATTTTTAAAATATATAATGCTAAAAGTATATACAGTTTTCGAATACAGATCGTTTCTCTTTTCTATTATGTACATAACAATAAGGAAAATGAGAGTCACATGTATGATTCCATAAAGTACTGTATTATAGTTGTCAAAATATCTACAATGCATAAGAAATTATACTATAAAAACACAATTTATTTGTCTGACAAATATTCAAATTTCTCTATATAAAAATGAAACCTACCTGTGATTTTAATAGAATATATCTAGATAATCTTGTATCTGATAAAAAGAAAGAAAGAGAGAGAGAAAGTGGAAATAAATATTACATACAAGGATATTAAAGATTGTGAAGAAAGATTGCAGCCTGAGAATTTCATTTTTTTTTTGTAACAATTTTAAATAGTTTTATCTATCATATTATTACAAAAAATATTATATTTCAAAACATACAATCCAATGATACGAATCATTGCACAGGAAATGGGAGTATTATTATAAATCGCAAGAAACATTTTCGCAAGCTTGCATAATGAATCATGCATGTATATTTTGTAGCACCTTTTTTTTATCAGTCAGAAACTAGAGTCTACCAAAGAAAAGAAACTTTTATAAATTTATAATATCTATTAATATCTATATAGTGTTTTACATAAACACTACTATGTACCTATACAATCAAAAAATATCTATAGTGCTTTAAACAACTTTTATGCAAATTTTTGCTAAAATTATGCACTTATTTAATCGCGAATAAGTAATAAAACGGAGAAACTATATAGTAAGAAAATAATATTATATTTTTAGGCACTATGTAACATAGATTACAACGATTATTATGCGCAACTAATAATTCTGATTTTAATAAAGTCGTAATAATATAATTGTTACTTAAGAAGTAAAAAGGCGAGATATCGCATAATATTCAATATTGGCCATTCAATGAAATAACATTGCAAAAGATTTTGATTAAAAAGAATTTCGATTATGTGAGATTGCTACATATATTAGATATTTTTATATTGAAAAACTTGAACAGAGATATATTGCAATAATATTAAAAGAGAAATTCAACAAATAAGCACAGATTCACGTCATTAGGATAGAAACATCAGAAAATTTAGAATTGTTTTCTTTGCATGTACTTTGTGTAAACCATCTTTTAATTACAAGAAACTGTCAACATCAGCTAAATATCATACATCAATATTATAGTTACACATTTATATATCTTGCATTATAAATTTGATGGTCATATAATGGATCTTACTTTCACAATCCGCGCTTTTCTATCTTATCTAATTATTTTAACCCACCGTGTTTGTTTATTATTCCAATAAATATAAAGAGGGCGAAAGTCGCGAGAGAATATACACTATAAAAAATATTAAAAACATATAACAGGAAATATAATATACTCTATGAAACTGCATGTGTGTGACTACTCAGAGATACCTCCAATATTATATAATATTAATACAAAAATCTGCTAAAAGCATTTCAAAGTGCAAATGTCTATTCTACATAATATTAAATTGATATATTTCCCCGTTTCCCATTTTTTTCTTTTTTTTTTTTGGATCACGCTTTCACTTCATTATATATCAATTCTATTATTATAAAAATATGTGAACAGGTTGTTATACACCGAATATTTGATTTAATATATTCATTAGGCATATCAAATATTTTTCGGCTCCTCATTAATGGAATAATATCTCTTGTAGTTCTTTTTTCCAATTAATTTTAAAGACATTATATATATTCAAATAATGTAAAAATATATATAGATATACGAATATATATATTGTGAGACACATACGGATTTAGATAATCACTTGCAGCAATTGCCGGTTGCTGCCTTTTGCCCATCCGACTCGACTAGTCGACGACCTTGACCACTCGTACTTGCGCTTCCTGACTGTTCGTTCTTAGGAAGCTTTTTAGCTGTTGAAAAAAAATATTATTTTTTTTCCGTTTTATAATAAGACTGTGCATATGTCGACGTATTTTAATATTGTAGATATTTTCACTTTCCAAAAATGTTTTTACTGTTTAACATGATATGTTATCAACAGGTACAGAATTATCATGCACTGTGATTAGAGTTAATAAATGTAATGTAAGATGAAATAATATTTCTATGTATATATTATCAAATAAAATGGCAAATTTAATACAAACACACGTTATCGTTTGATAATACAACATTATTTTTTATAGCCTAATTATTTTGCTATAATATTTATATTATGTATAATAATGTAATGTATAATCATATATTAATAAGAAATAAAGATGTACATAGCTCACCAATTGCAAGGAATATGTCGTTGACATTCATCGCCGTCTTAGCAGATGTTTCCATGAAAAGAAGGCCATTTTCATCTGCATACGTTTGAGCTTCGTCATATTCGACAACTCTTTTATTTGCCAAATCTGCCTTGTTTCCAGCTAATGCTATTACTATACTCGGACTGGCTTGGCGCTGCAATTCTTTTACCCATGTTTGGGCACGTGAAAATGTATCCTAATAAAATAATAAATAAACATACATTTATTTCTGTACCTAGTAATTCATCTGTATCATAAGAATAAAAATCATAAAAATTTCTCTCTCTTAAATACTCAAAAGGATTAACAAACTGCTTACCTGATTTGTTATATCATATACAACAATGGCTGCTTGTGCACCACGATAATACATTGGCGCAAGACTATGATAACGCTCTTGCCCCGCAGTATCCCAAATTTCAAATTTTACAGTTGTGTCATCCAAACATACGGTTTGTGTTAGAAATGCAGCTAGAAAGAGTAATATTTGCCATAGTATTAAATAATCAATATAAAATAAGTATACAAAAATCATATATATTTAATTTTATTGTTATATAAGTATAATTTTTTGCTTGCTATAACAGGATATTATTATTATATTACAAACTTTTTTAGAAATAAACAAATTATAAATATTTCTTTAAATGAGTTATTATATGTAGTTAAAAAAAATTATAAATAAATAGCTTTATATTTAAATTTATATTTAAATATAAGCTTTATATTTAAATTTATATTTAAATATAAAGCTTATATTAAATTTATATTTAATTTAAAAAGATAAATTATATTTTGATAAATGTAAAATTGAGAAACACTATTATATATTAGTATTCTTACCACCAATTGTACTCTCCTGGTATTCATGAAACTGTCCTTTGACAAACCTTAAAACAAGGCTTGATTTTCCAACTGCCGATTCACCAAGTAAAACTAGCTTAAACTGACAAATTTTCCCTTGTGTCGATCCATTTGGCCTTTGAGCTGTACCCCGATTCGCCATGATCACCTAAAAACAAAATTTTATTTCTTAATTTTGATTAATCTTACAATTTCATAGTTTTAATTAATCTTACAATTTTAGATATCTTAAAAAATATCATTAGTCATGAATATATGTAAAGTCATGTCATGTTAAACTTCTAAGAAGCTTTTATTTGTTTTATGATAAGTTTTACATTTGTAGATTTCATGTGTGGTGATATTTTTTTAGTGTCTTTGACTGACATATGTTTCAATATTATAAAAATGAATATAAATCAAGATGTATCTAAGAGTTATATTCTAACAATATGATACAATATATCTCTAAAAATTTTAAAAATTTAATATAAGTTGTAATAAAACATTTCTCTGAATATCTGTTCATGATATAAAGTAAATAAAATGTTGATATTACTAATACTAAAAATCTAATCTCTAATTTAATATAAAATGCAAAAATTTTTAGAGATGTTTCTAAAGGAAATTTTGTAAAAAAATAATATTTTGTCATAATAAGATTTTATAATTTGCAATTGCTAACTAAAGTTCAATTAAGTAGATAAATGTCTATTTATACTGAAACTTTATACGCATGACAGATAAGCTGTTGTTTCATGATAATTATGTTCTTAAACTGTGTAGTTTACATACCTATTTTATTTCAATTAGGAATATAAAATAGGAAGCACAAATAAAAGATTGGATGTAATTTTGAAGGAAAAAGGTGACTGAGAATAATTTGGAAGATGTAGAAGATGCAAAAAATCATTTCAAGAGTAGATATTTTCACCAAACATGAAAGTGTAAGTGATAAGATAAGAATATTCAAAAAAACCAAGATTGTAGGAGGAACCGGTATTAAAATAAAAGTGTCATTAAGACAAGTCAGTAGTATTTGCGAAATCCCAGAATATAAAGCGACTCAACTAAATCACTTGTATTTTAGTATAGATCATTGCTGGATAATTATTCTGTGATTGAATGTGACTAATTAGAATTCAGAATTCTCTAAAACAAGAACGATTATTTAGATTACTTACAAGTACGGTGATAAAATCGAAGGTAGCTAACTTATTTGAGAAACAAAAAAGAGTATAGACTCTTTTTAACCCATTAAGAGAGGGACTGTTAATTATATTATCCAATTAACTCTTCATGCGACTAACGTCATCGAGTTTTCCCGTATTACTTCCTTTTCCTTTATTATTATTATTATTATTAGTATTACTTTTTTTGGTTTTATCAACGATCCCGAGAAGAGGCTAGCGCGAAAGAGCCCGAATACGGGAGTAGCCGTCACGAGAGGAGGCGATGCACCGACTTTTACGACAATCACGAGATTTGTCCGATGCTTGTAAAAAGGGTCTCCGCTCTACGTATCGTACGAGCCGTCTTTCGCCGTGACATTCGCGTCGAGGGAAAGATTCACCGACGATTATTGTACGTCGCCGATAATCTCGAGTAGACGGGATACCATCGAAAAATCATGAGAAACCGTTAAAACGACGCGTCGACGATGAAGGAAAGGAGAAAGACGGGAACTCGGGAAAGAGCTATGTCGCGTATACTTGCGTGTGTGTTGAGTGTTGTGTGTGTACGTGTGACGTGTGCGCAAGCGCGGCACAATGTATGTGTATGTGCAAACAAGAGGAGAGATAGACGTTGCGAGATAGCGGAAAGAGATCGGAGAAGGAAAGAGAGGGAGCGAGGGAGCGAGCGAACGAGCGAGAGAGAGGGAGGGGGAGAGGGAGGAGGACAGAAGAGGCGAATAAAGGGAGTGAACGAATGCGCCACGATTGTTACAGCCCTGAGTACTTGTCACCGCCCGTGACGTTGAAACGTCAGCAACATCCGAAATATTAGAACGCCCCTCGGAAACAACCGGAGCGCATCGTCACCCGAGAGTCACGTAGGTGACAAATACACGCGCTCTCTTCTCCTTTCGCCCTCCTTCTCTCTCCGTCTCTCTTGTCAGAATGTGGCACGCGTATAAACATCTTCCTCCGAATGTCCGGGGTGGGGAGGATATTATAATTTAGCGATTCGTTTCTTATCTCGCTCGCTCGTGCTCGCGCATTCTCAGGATGACGGACACCTGCCAAGGTGGAGATCATGAGTCTCGAGAGCATGCTTAACCTGTTTACGTTGAGGAGGTTCGCCGTTAGATTGATGCGCCGCGCTGGCTAGCTGCTTCTTGAGACGACGACGACGACGACGACGACGACGGCGGCGACGACGATGATGGTGTTTTCGACGACGACAACGGCGATGACGACAGGTGCAACGCGCAACGCTGCGCGACGATTATTAACGTCGATTCACTGGCGCGAGCCGAGTCGGGCTCGAGTCAGCACTTGCCACCGATAGATCGGCCCGTCGATCGAGCATAAATCGCGCAATCTATGTAGAACGTGTACATTTATGACAGTTCCCGAGTCGGCGAGAAGAGTTAGGATAGACAAGGTACACAGAACCACGCACGCAAAAACTCCAAAGACGAATCCTCTCTCTCCTTCTCTCCTTCTTCCTCTCTCTCGCGCGCGCGCGCGCGAACCGATCCCGTCAACTGTACTCGCACTTTCGTCCTCTCGCTCACTCTCTCTCCCTCTTTCTCGCGTCGTCTCTTCTCACTCGCACTTGGATATCGTCGCACAACCTGCGGGAGGAGGCGTACGTCCCGGCGGTTTTATCGCTCGTTACACCTTCACGATTTAATCCTGCTATCGTTCCACGTTTCCTCCCGTAACCTACATCGATGAGCACCGACGACAGCGACGAACATACGTCGACAGCGAATGATCGGAACTTTGACACGCCGTTGAGAGAGGGAGGGAAATAGAGAGGGAGACAGAAGGAGAGAGAGAGAGAGAGAGAGACAGAGAGAGAAAAGGGGAAGATTACCGACACGCGCGATGCATACGGCGCTGCGTCACTTTTTGTCGACTCGTTCTGCTCCGTTTCCGTAGATCGTGCGACGCAGTCAACTGCTCGATTACTCGGTCGATTTCGCGGAACCGGAAACGCTGAATCTCGAAACGTCGAACGGCTCTCTTTCTCTCTCTCTCGCGACTCCGCCGTTTTTCCTTCTCCGCGATTCACGAATGTATACGTACCGACTACTACGACAAGTAGGAAGCAGTATGTTGATCATAGACGTATAAAATACACAGACGGGCCTGTGGACGAGGGGAAATTTTGAAAATAGCAAGGACGCATCGAAATGCGATCTTCTTCGATCCTCTTCGGATAGGCTGGATCAGCTGTCACTTGCGATAGGTTCCGTCCATTATTCATATGTTATATATACGATAACTTATAACATTTTCAATGTATGTACAATGAAATTTTTTTATTCCAATTCATTTCGAACGATTAGAAATGTGAAATTTAAAATCCATAGCGAATACCTCACTAGATATACGCATGCTCCGTGATACATTTCTAGCAACTTGATAAAAAAAAATACCGCTCCGATTCTCCATTTTATGCTATTCGTTGATTGGCCCGCGCGGCAACAATGAATGCGATTAGTCAATTTAAATTAGACGGATCTTTAAAAATGGACGATTCGAACCGATTCATCTTACATCTGTTGGCTTCGTTCGCGATTCGAAAATACGCGCAGCAACAAAGTATTAAACTATGCTAAACTGAGACTCGTAATATTTTCTTGATAAATATTTTCTTAATAAATATTTTCGTTGACTTTTGACACGTGATTGTGTAATTTGCGTTTGATACGACGTGGATCAGGAGATTAATATAAATTTTCGAGAGAATTCGAGTTTTATATTCGATATACATTAGCTGAGAGGAGTAAATCTTGTCAAAATATTCGAACATAATATGGAGAAGTATCAACACATGAGAGCATTTATATCAGCGGCCTTAGATTATACCAAGCATCCCAGCGAAAGTGCTACATCTGCTATACAAAGAAGTCTTGGAGTAAATATATATTATGACTTATTATAATATTATATATATGTATATATTATACAATATTTTATCTTTATGTTAATTATATTTTGGAATCACAGAATTGCAAACACACAAGATTTTAAATTATAAATATTTTAAATTATAAATTTATATTTTTTTAAGGTAATAAGCGTGTCACTGGATCTGAATGTATTTGATCCTGGAACCAGCATAGCTGCAGAATTCTATGTGAGTCTGTACGAGCTTATGAATTCTGTAGGATCACGGTCCACTTTGATCTGGAGTGCTGTAGATGTTTTACAAAATGTTTGCAGAAATGTTCCTGCTAGACAATCGCTTATTCATACATACAAATTTACACCAATATTAGCGAGATTATTAGAGGTATAAAATATTAATATTATATTCTCCTGTTACATATAACAAATTTTTTTACAAAGAAATATATTTTTATCAAAATTCTCTATTATCAAAGTTATTTATAAGTTTTTTAATAATTAGATTAATACATATTCTTTATTTAATATCGTAGGCAAATGTGACATCTGAGAAAAGGATACGAGTATTAAAATTACTTCAGGAATTAACATATGGAATCAAAATATCGTGGCAAGAAGTTTATCTTTCATATTTAATCTCTACGTTAACTCAATGGGTAGTACAATCAAAGGAAGAAGAGATTATTGCACTTTCTTTAGGAGTGCTGGTAAATTTGTGTTATAAAAATCTTCCAGCAGTTTATACATTGATGCGTACCATCGATACCAAAGCATTCATCAGAACATTATTAAAACTACAAGAGCATGTTAATACTAGTGTACAATGTTGCAAACTATTAATTATATTGGAGCCAACCAATACAAATATTTCTGAGAAATATATCATGGACTTTGCGTCGATAACTTTCACAAATCTTAAAACAGCAATGGAACAAAAAAACGTTTTTTTATTGCGGCACATTGTCGATTTTTTCAACGACGTCGTGCAAAATGAGCATTCGCGAAATATATTACTTACATATTCAAAGTAAGTCTATCAAATTAGATAATTGTACAACATAATATATAAGGATACTACATTTTTTTGTTTATAGTTATGATAGAGATGTAAAAAATATACTAGCCACTTTGGAAGAAAATACAGATCCGGAATGCATTGCTGTTATGATGGAATTTTTACTGTCATTGGTGAAACTGAAATTATGTGTCTTAATTCCTTTATATCCTATTTGTATAAAATCGGCTATGACGTGGGTGCCTGTAGAACAAGTATGAAATTTATTATTGCAATTTTTATTAATTTTATAATTGGAGATTTGAGATGGTGAAAAACAAAATAATTTAATCTAAGTTTTTGTTCAAATATTATAGGTGTGCTCCAAAGCTTTAGCACTTATACGAAACATCATCATCGATTCACGACGCACTAAAACTTGCGCGGAAGTTTTAACAGAGGTAGATCCGTCTGTTCTTATGCTTATAACGAATCCAGAAGATGAAATTAATGAACAGAATGGAAGTCAAAATGCAGAGATGGAAACAAAACAAGCTGAATTGATGCAACTATTTCAAGAAATGATTAAAACTCCTGCATTTAAGAAAAAAATTATGCAATCGTTTAGTGAACACGTGATGCGTAGAATATTTATTCGCGTATTAGATAATGAATTTTCCGCCGCTGGAGATTGGACCGGAAATTTCGTGCAAGTATGTTATCTAATACAAAATGTGTATACAATATTAAATAGTTGTATCAAATACCTATTTCCAATTTTGCAGAATGCTTCCATCAATCTTTACATTTATGCGTTAGCTTTGACAGCAGATTTGGCAACAAGTCATTCCAATTGGTTGACATTATATTCTGAATTACTTAGTAGGAAGCAAATACAAATGATATTAGCATTAGCATTATTCACTGGTGATGAGGAAGTGAAACAAAAAGTCTTACAGTTAACATCATCAACTGGATTTCCACAAGAATGGTAAATATTTCATGCATTAAAAATGTTTAATATTTTCATTTAACATAGTAGTAGTAGTATATATGAAATTTCAGTTGTATATATGAAATTTCTGTTTGACAAGTATTTCTGCAGTGGCAGTTTGCATGAAAGAATTAGAACCATTAATGTTAATTCAAAGTAACAATAATGTATTGGAAGTCACGAATAAGTCATCTCTGAATTATACCGGGAATGAACTGGCACCATTATTTTCCGTCACACAAGAAGAGCGCCTTGATGCATGTCTAGCCAAACTCAAATCAGCTTTTGAATCGAATCAGATAAATGATATTGCGACATCTGCAGTAATGGAATTATATGAATATAAGGTAATTGTTCTCTTTTCATATTTATAATTTGTATACAGTATATCTATATGTGTTATATTGTAATTAATTAGTTAGCGGCAATGAGACATTCCGAAAGAGCGATGCAATCGAGTTTAGAAGCGGCGAATAATCACGGTACTAGTCTTCAACACAGATTAGCGCAAGTAGTAGCTGAGTCTAGTAGATTACATCAATTATTATTTGATACTCAGCAATGTTTGGAAGGAATAAGAGCTGAAAAATCTGTATTAACAAGAACGCTTCATGAGAAGGAAGAGCAATCGAAGAAAGCAATTTTCGTAAAAAAACAAGTTAGTTAATAGTATTTGCTATAATTATATGAAATATCTATGCAGTTATAATAATTTTTTTTCTTTTATAATATGTCTACACTTTTTCGTCATGCTTTTAGGAAATTGAATCATTGAGAAAAATTGTGACAGAAAAATCAGCAAATTTGGAGCACTTAAATAAGAAGTTAATACAATGTACAAATGAATTAGAAGCTAGCAAAAGTAAGATTAATATTTTAAATAAAAAAATTCAGGAATTAGACAACGAACGTTTAACCGCAGAAAAGAAAGCTACAGATATAAATAATAAAAATCACGAATTAAGTAAACATTTACAAAACATAAAAGATTCTCTCAGCAAAAAGGAACAGGTAAAATTAACTTTTTTTTACATGAAACTGAAATTACTATTCTATGTTAATTAACTTTTATATTGTGTAGATTTTAGAGAAGAAGAATGCAGAAATAGAAATAAATCAAAGCAATATATCTGCACTTAAACAAGAAATTCAACAAATGGTGCAAATGCTACAAACGCATGAACAAACCATACTAGAAAAAGAAAAAGACAATCAAAGAATGAAAGCGGAATTGACAGATTTGAGTCGCATGCGAGATATGATTTTTGAGCTTACTGCAAAAAACAAAGATGATTTAAATACAAGTTAGCATTTCTTTCATTTTAAAATTATACTTAATAAACGGGGAAAATGCACATAATTGATTAATATAATTTTTATTCTTATCTAACATTCCTGTCTAATATAATCTTCTATTTAATTGTATGTTAATTCCTATTAACATTCTATATGATGATAGGAATTAACATCATATACACTTAAATAGAATACACATATTAAATTTAATAGATGATAAATAAATGTAATATTTTTATCTCAGAAAATTTTTAAACAAATTGGATTGAAATAAAACACAACAGAAAAATTTTATAAAAACGGTGCAAAATGTATATGTATTTTAACATCAATATTTATTGGATAAATGGTACGAACATGATTAAAAAATTTATATATAAATAATTGATTATTGTTATCACTTATTTAAACATGATAAATATATTTTGAAAAATTTTTGTACGTTTATCCATATAGAAGACTATTCTAATATTTTTCTCGGAAATTAAAATGCGATTATGTCATTTTGCATACACACAGTGTTATGCAAAGTTTTATATTCTTAAAAATATTCAAATTAAAGATATCTATGCGATATATTATATACTTGTTAATCGTGCTAGATACAATTCCTAATGATTTTTATTCTATCTCGATATATTTGGACTAAAATTTATATAAATTATACATATATATCTTTGTTTTTAAGAACAAAATCATTTATTTCACATCATATTTCATATATTATTTTATACTCTTTTTGCCAATTCTCACTGCCAGAAATATATAATAATATATTAACATTTTGTGTAGAATAAATTCCTCCTATATAATTTTTACATAATAGAAGTTCTTTATCTTACTTATTCTCTTTGGCATTATTAATAAATAATACCTTTATTTTTAAAATAATAAATTGACAATATTCAAAATGTTTAGAAATTATATATATATATATATATAATTTTTTTTTAATTATATGAGTAAAAAGGAAAAATTTTTAATATTCATATCGCTAATAATTTCAATTCTCTGTAATCTATCGTCCATATAATTTTTATGTATCAGATAATAAAACACATGTGTATATAGCAGATTTCAAGTGTGTTTTTATCTATTGTGTGTATTGTCGTGTACATACATGTGTGTATGTGAAATACATATATCTAGTACAACATATTTGCAAAATTAAATATCATTTTTATATAGAAATTTCTCTGGTAATATAATCGAGAAAGGAAAGATTTTGTATGAAAAAAAATTGACATTAGAATTGAAAAATTATTATCTACTGTTCTCTAAAGTATTGAGAACTTGTAATGACTTTGTATTGTGCCTCGTCGAATTGCTTCAAAAGAAGTTATGCTATTGAAACTATTCTATTAAATAAAAATATTTTATATGTAACTTTTTCATGATAATTTATTATTTTAAGACATTATTTATTGAAATTTATTAAAATTTAAAATTATTTTTTTCGAAAACGAAGCTTTGAAAATTTTATTCTAATTATTTTAATTTACACATATAATCACTTCCTTTCCAATTATCAACTGGAAGAAGAACATTCACTATATATGCCAAACTTAAGATTTGTATTTACTTAGTTTCTTTATAAAATTGCAGATATTTTTATATACCCACGTTTCATATTTGATGCCATCTGAATCTGGATTGAAAACAAAATTGGTAAAAAAAATATAACAATTTCAATCATCTAAAGCAAAGGCCATACGGGTAACGCTATCTATAATTATCACGTGTCGATAGAAATTGATAATACTGAAATACGACTCATTTGTCATTGTATATATCACTTAATGATAAATACGATTAGACTATAAAAACTTTAAAAAGATATTAACAAATATTAAATCATTTTACAAAAAAATAATCGGCAATATCTATACCGAATATTATAAAAAATTGGCCATCCAAATTAAAATGTACTGTGTGCAACATGATTAGAGAATATATTATTTTCCACATTTAATATCGCGTCTCTAATGCGATGTCGTCATCAACTATCACCTTTACTCCATGGCTGTTCAGTAGCAGATGCAAACAACAAATAGAAACAATTAGTAATCATGTTTATTCCTGCTGCCATCCAGAATACTGTATGCCAGCGTGCAAGTGTCTCCTGTAATACAAAAGAAAAACAAATACATGCATATATATTTATATCTCAACAAATAAATTTGAAACAAAGAATATGCGATAATTACATGTCCCACTACTATACTGCCGATAACGTAAGGTGCCAAGAAGCCACACGCATTTGCTGCAGCATTTGTCAATCCATACAAAGTTCCCGCGTAACGAGGCGCTAATGCGATATGATTCATTTGATTTCCAGCGTACATCGCGCCTTGAAGAGAGCCTAATCCTGCGAGCATCAACATCACGGTCATACGATCACATCCGGCCCAGATAGCACCGACGAAACTGAGACTGGGACCTAACGAGGCAACCGTGTTCCACAATTTGAACGAGGTCAAGGGCGAGATCAGACGACGTGCGAGGAGCGCGTCCGCAAAGCTCGAAATACCGAGTCCCACCAACCAAGCGCTCAAGTAAGGTAACGCCGAAAGGAATGCATTCTGTTGTACATTCAAATGCAAAATCTTGTCCATGTACGTCGGCAACTCGGTCAAAAGAGTGTAGAATGCCCAAGACTGACCGCATTGTGTAATAGTAATAGCCCACATAGGTAGAGAAGTGAAGACAGATAACCAAGGTACTCCCGAATCGTCATTCTAAAATTATTTGCTTATTAAGCCAAACTTACTGATAATATGTGCGTATGAACATTAAATATAATACCGACCTCGTCTTTTTTCTCAACACTAGCTTCGATATATGCTTTCTCGGAAGGATCGATTTTCGTATGTTGCGAAGGAGTATCGTATATAAATATCAACCAGAATGCATACCATACAAGACCAAGTCCTCCAAATAAATAAAATGCAAGTGGCCAACCGCCCCATAATTCCAATGAACACAGCCAACCGCTCACTGGTAACGAAACAACAGTTCCGAAATTCGAACCTGAAAAAGAAAATAAAAATATTTTCGAATAGTTATATTTATCAGAGGGAAGAGAGGGAGAAGAAAGGACAGAAAAATAATACCTGCGTATACTATAGCAGCAAATTTACTTCTCTCCAATGGTGGTACCCAATGCGCCAGCATACTATGCATCGCAGGAAATGTTACTCCCTGTATTATAAAAAAATATTAATTACTGATCGCATATGCGACATACATCTTATAAGAAACGAAACATTTACCTCGGTAAATCCTTCTGCGACCCGTACAACTAAAAACGGTATTAAACCCCAATATGCGGCGAATGGACTTATCACTGTTAGAACAGCAGTCAGAAACACTCCCAGACCATAAATTAATTTGCCGCCCATTTTCTCGGCCATCCTACCACCCGGCACATTTGTCGTCACATAGCCAAGAAAGAAAGCACCCAGTATGATACCTTGAGTCTTTTCATTCCAAGCAAATTCTCCCGCGCTCTAAAATATCAAAATTTATTTCAAATTATATATACTATAATAAAGAATAATAAAAATATCATGAAATGAAAAAGTAGGAAATAAATTTTCTAATATGATATATTTTAAAAGCTTTGATTGTAAGCTATAAAAGATACAATTACTAAATTAATATTTTTAATTTATAAAGAAATGAATAATATAAATAACTTTAATTTTCAAATATTAATTAAACAATTTGTTTTTTGAAAATATATTTCATGATGACAACATAAATATTGTTACATAAATATTTAATAAAATAATTGGAAATAGAAGTAGAAAAATATTTAACAAATTTACAATAATTATAATATAATATCTTATTGCTTACAATAAATATTTTATTGCTTTTCATATACTATGTCAATAACTGAAATTTTAAAATATAAAATTATAGAAAATATCTAAATGTTAACAAGGAAGATTCTTATTATATAAATTTATATAATTATATAGATTTATATTATAAAGATTAATATTATAGTAGAAGATAATATGACTAGAAGTTATGTGTATATATTTCAGTTGTATAAAATGAGATAAAAGCTTGGATGACTAATATCAAATGATAATTAATATCAAATGATAATTAATATCTAAATGACCTAGCGAAGTAACTCTTTATTTAAAATATAAATTTAAAAAAGTAAAAATAACAATATAATAAATCAACAAATTAACAATTTGAAAAAATAACAAACCTAAACCCACCGGTATAAAAGTTCCATTTATTGGCTTAGTTTTAGGACAAACATCACTAGTATCATTATCCTCGGTATGCGGTATCGCTGTCTGATTAACCATGGAGACAATGGCTACTGATAAATTGACCCTCATAGCATAAACAAGGGCAAAGCCAAGAAAACCCAGGAAACCCAATGTATGACGTGCTTTTATACATGATTTGGTATCTGCTGGAATCTGCAATGTATTAACTGGAAAAATAATAGTATAATTATGTATTGCCAATAAAATACTCTCTATACTTTGATGGTACAAGATAGGTTTCTTAACAATTGTCAATTTGATGGATCTTCCATTTGGCAGAAGGCATGTCAAAGGAAAGAATCGTAGGTAAGAATCGTAGCTAAGAAGTGTTAAGAATAAAGGTTCAACTCTCTTTATATTGCCAATAAAAAAGAGCTAAAATACACAATTGCAAAATGAAAACCTTTCATTATGTATCTATGCACAACAGATCTTATATTATGTAAGACTTTGCAAAGTCTTTAGGCCGCAGCACACACTTTTGCATAAGCACATAACCATAAGAATAAGGAAATTAATTGATCCCCAAGCATAAGAAAATGAACCAATCAATTTTCTTATGCTTATGATTATGCAAAAGTGTGTACTGTGGCCTTTTAAGTTATTTCATGCCTTTTATTATAAAATACCTTAAAAATACTATTTTTTAAAAATATTAATCTGTACTAAAAATAGAACCAAGTCATTTTAGTTAAATACTGTAGTTAAATACTGTAGTTTATACTTTAATTAAATACTGTAGTTAATCATTGATTATCTTGCTGAATGACTAACAATGAAAATTTGTGTAAATTATAATTGTAAATGATAATTGTCATTAGAAATTTTAATAACTGTGATACTGTACAAATTATTTGTGTCAATTAGAATTCTTATGTATATTTATTTCCTCGAAATAATTTTAGTTATAAAAGTGACCTAAGAAATCTATCAAAATTTTGATAGCATTACTAATTTGACAGCATATATCTTCTTCTAATATTTTCAAAACAATAATTGTTGATTTGTTTTTTAAAAATGACATCAACTAAAGGTCAGAAAAGTGTGGACTCGATAAAATCAATTTTGCATATCTCTAAACTCAAAGCACATATTCGCGAGTATTGATAAAAAAAAAAAAAAATAAAAGTTATGACGTGACATTTGAATTTAAAAATATTGAAAATATAAAAATATTACTATTATTTTATTAATATTATTTTCATTTGTAATATCTACGAACTTAATAACGTCCCCTCGTATAATCATTAATGTCATTATCATCCTTTGTTTCCAAACACAACGCGTCGCGTTGATAACGGCTTGAGCAAGCGTCTCTGTTATTTGTGCGAGAACGATATGCAGTTATGTAAGTGACGTAAGCGTACAGAGATATAAGCGTACAAGAATGCGGATGTTTAAAAGAAAATTAAACGGACCTCGCTCTAGAGAATCGTTGACGCAAAGGGGCTGATCGTCTCTAGAAACGCTCGGATCCAGCACTTCCATGATGCCTGTCAACTTTCGCGTCGTCGTCTGTTGTACCCACTCTACGGTGATCTCACGCTTTCACGATGATTCACTACCGTTCTAGGCATTGAGATTATGTTTTTATTACACTCCCTCCAATGGATTCGTACGTGCAATAACGAGTCATTACGGCCGCGTTGCGATCCCGAGTCTCGAGATTAGATCATTGGACCTGTCATTCGTTCATGTGTACATCATGTTTGTATGCGCAGTAAATGGTGGGGCAAATCTCATCCACACATGCGCATCTAGCAGCGAGTCGTGATCATAGACGTAAAATGTATAAATGAGATACAACCATTCAAATCGACCGGTGTTTAGGGATTTTTATTATACCAGGCACGATTGACCAATCAGAGGGTTCTGTGTCAAATCGGCATATAGTTTGTACATCACAATCTATGTATCTTATGTCTATGGAAAAACAGAGTTATCTTCATTCTACCACATTCTATTCATGCTCGGATGACACTTTGGATGTAGTACGAACGAGATTCCAATTTCCAAATTAGACGTCTCAGGATGGCCGCTCTCAAGTTTCTCTCTGGTCGCAATGAACCGCAAGTTGAATTAGAGAGCCAGTTTATTTTGCGGCTGCCATCGGTATGTCCTTGCATTTTGATACAATCTATTTTTTTTTAATTTTACGTGTGTGATTTAAAATCAAAGATTATAAATAATTAATTATTTATTCTTTTCAAGGAACCTGCTCGAGTACTAAGAGAAGCCTTACGTAGCAGTTTACCTTTAAAAGATAGGTTGATGATAAAATTAGAAAATGATATGCGTTATGGTGAAGTCAGATTTGATCACTGGTTGCTCCATTCTAAGGTTAATCTTATTATTATACATTCAATTGAAACCACAAAAATATATGTGCATAAAGATGAATTTATTCATAGGTTGTAGATCTACCGACAATAGTGGAATCTTTAAAAACGATTGATAACAAAAGCTTTTATAAAACTGCCGATATATGCCAGGTAAACTGAAAGAATATTGTAGTGTCGCGTGACATAAAACATTTTATATATAGCATTTTAATGCTTTTACTGTGACATCCTTCAGATGCTGATATGTAAAGAAGAGGATGATCATACTGCAACAGATGAGGAATCTCCTGTTAAGCAGAAGAAGAAAGATCCAAACAAAGTTGATAAAAAATTTCTTTGGCCTCATGGTATAACACCGCCCAGTAAAAATGTAAGACGCAGGAGATTTAGAAAAACTTTGAAGAAGAAATATGTAGAAGCACCTGAGATCGAGAAAGAAGTTAAACGTTTATTACGAGAGGACAATGATGCTGTTAATGTTAAATGGGAAGTAATATGTGAAGATGAAGATCAGTCAAAACCTAGTAAAGTATCATCATCTGGCACAGTTAAGACTAAACGGGAAAATATTAATGGAAATACATCTCAGAGTTTGGATGTTGGTGAGTGATGATTTACATACTGCTTCTAAAAAATATAGGAGTTAGTCTTAAAATATAAAACTAATTTCTATTTTAGCTGAACATGACATATTTGGTGAACCTGTGAGCGATAGCGAAGACGACGATGAAGAGGCTAACATAAATGTGATGGAACTAGATGAAAATAGTCATCTTACTGCGGATAGTAGAGTTTCAGACTCAAATTCCATGCAAGCTGCATATTCTGAAAGATCAAGTAATAATGCAACAACGAGCAGTGGATTAGTTACTGAATTTAGTAAAGAAATGTTTCATAATGACAACAATGGTGATACGGAAACTGAGAAGCAACAGGATGATGCTACTTCGACAAAAGTTCCAAAATTGGAGCAATTTCATGCGGAATATATTATTTCGGATAATTACACGGAATCACCAACGGTATCCATATCTAAAGGTAAAGGTAATTTTAAATAAGTATTATTTGCATTTATAGAACAATATAAATTTTCAACTTTTATTTGCCTAAAAAATCTAGATTCACGTCTTGCTACTCTTCATGCGGAATTGGCGGAACTACGACAAAGAAGACAACAACAAGAAATTGAAATAGCCAATATTGAAAATGTCAAACTGAAACAACGCTTCCAGGAAATTTTAGATAACTTGTTAACTCAAGAAATGCAAAAAGTACAAGAGGTAATAAAATAATACATTATATTTCATTGCATTGAATGTTTTGACTTGCAAACATATATATATATATGTATATTTTTTTATTTCATATATATATACATATTTTTTTTATATTTCAGATACAAGATCTAGAACTGGAATAGGAAATGTAGCATAATTATATAAATATCATATAAATTTTGTACTTAAAGATCTAAACAATTTTATTACTTTCTCTATAATTATATAATTATATATTCATTGTATATGATTGAAATATATAAATTTATAATTTTCTTTGATAATATTCAATATATTGTATAAAAATAATAGAAAGAAGCATAATCATTTTAGTTAATGAAACATTCTTTAAAATATATACATATTTATTTATGACTTCTACCATTAATATATTTCGTAATGTATATAAGAATTTTTTAAGTAAAGTACAAAGACAAATAAGTTATAAGCACCCTTTTATAAAACTTGTGTTCAACTAAATTGTTATAAGTTTACGAAGATAAATATTTCCTGCCATACAACTGTGCCTTTTTCTCAAATCCTACAGACTTGATAGGAGTATTAAACTTGTAAAATGGATTCATAGAATACTGAAACAGAACAGTATATCGATATAAAAATTTTTTCCAATAAAACTTGTATAATATACGTGTGATAATTAAATGAGACTGAATAAATCCTCTCTAAATATTATAAAGGTGATAATTACCTTTATATAAGTTTCATACATTTCGTTGAAGAAATTCTTAATTCCATCCTCATTTTTGCTATCGTGCACCATGACAAATCGAATGTGAGTCGCTGTCACGAAAGCGCTGACGAACCATTGATTAAACTTATCTACTATTTTAAGATGCATGTTCGTCGTTTTCCACGTATGCTCGTCCACAAGATCGAGCGCCGCATGAGCGATGAATTGATTTAAATGCGAATGATCCTCTTTCTGAAGAAAACAATACGAATGACCCCGAAAATCAAGTTGAGGGCATAATCATTTTGAAGCAAAATCTAACCTTCAAACACTAACCTTCGCGTCTTCTCTCTTCCCAGCATTATTGAATTCTATTTCGAATAATGGATTGTCAGCATGGCCGACGATCGCGAAATAATAATTGGCAGTCATCCCGCGAGCGACAGCGGATCAGGTGTTATTCATTCAACACGGATCGACTCTCCGTCAATCAAAAAAAACAACATACCATATACACATCGCATCATCACATGTCGTTGCTTTTGACAGGACCTGTACCCGCGAGTCGCACACGTGAGCAAGTTCTCTGTCATCGGCCACCAGAGCGTGTAATTAGCCTGATCTGTGGAAAATAACAGAGTTGGCGAGAAAAAACATTGATAACACTCGCATCCGCGCGGTGAAAGGAGAGGAATACGATACTGACGAGTGTGTAATCTTTCTCGGTGCTGTAATGAAGAGATTGCGCGTCGCGTCGCGTTGCGTCGCGTCGCGCGATACGACACGCACACACGCATCGTTTTGGACGTCGTATCGCCATCACCACCTCCGACGCTTCCTCCCCCAAATGAGTGATACGGGACGTTATCGGCCGCATATTAACAGTAAGTCGTGAGTTGAAATGGAAACTTCGGCCTCGATAAACGGATCTTTAAGAATCGGTGCGTATGCATACGTCATACAAAGTACATACACACATGCACGCATGTACACGCTCGCTGCGAGAGACGCGCATCGCCAAATGCACCCCGGAGTACCTCTTGTGTGTTTGTTCATATGCATTGCTCGTGTAAGGAATGTTCGCGGGATGATGTTATCGTTGAAGGCTTCCCAGAATTCCGCGAAGAGATACGGTCGGCTAACAATTGACGGAGCATATCCTGTACGAATGCACACACATGTTGATTTTTATTAATCTATAATTAATCTTCGAACCAATGACGTTTTAAGCGCATTCGGCACGTTTGATAGAGTAAACAGGATCGAATGATTTTATAATAAGAAAGACATGTGTGCATGCCGGATGCATCTAAATTATATGTTAAGTTTTCCGATTAATTGCGCGCGATTTCTCATACGATAGCGAAATAAATGACATGCAACCTGGCATTATCGGTGGTGAATAAGCTCATGAATAAAATTGTTCAATATGCATAATGCAGTTGAATGCGGATTTGTAGTTAGACAAACACAAGTTACATTTTATGTTATAACTGAAAACATTTATTTTAAAGCTTTACAGAAATGAAAGCTTATAGAGTTATCTAATTATCAATTATAAATATGCATAATATTAATTATAAATATGCAAAAGTGTAATGTCCTATAAATACATATAATAGCTTACTATTATTCAACATAATAATGGACATACAAAATAGTAAATAGTATAGAATAATGGCATATATATATTACATACAAAATCATATCAAATAAAATAATTTAGTAACATTGTACATATATATTGACTTTATTAAAAAGGTAAAAAATATGTAAAAATATAAAATTTATATTTTGATGATAAAAATTACATTAAACAGAAAGAAACAATACATAATGAACTTTATTCCTCGATAGTCACCAGTTTTTTTATCTCACTGAATTCTTATCTATATTTCTTATCATTATGTAAGTTATTTTTTAAAATTATATAATTATAATTTTAAATAATATAGATAAGAATTCAGTGAGATAAAAAAACTGGTGACTATCGAGGAATAAAGTTCATTATGTATTGTTTCTTTCTGTTTAATGTAATTTTTATCATCAAAATATAAATTTTTAATATTTTTTATATTTTTACATATTTTTTACCTTATTAATAAAGTCAATATATATACAATGTTATTATAAATTATTTTATTTGATATGATTTTGTATGTAATATATATATATATATATATATATATATATATATGCCATTATTCTATATACTATTCTATATACTATTTACTATTTTGTATTATGTTCCATTATTATGTTGCATAATAGTAAGCTATTATATGTTTTTCTAGGACATTATATTTTTGCATATTTTCTTTGTTATATACAAGCACTTAAACAAGCAGTTAACACCAATCTCTCTGTTATAAATTGCTTGCCCACTGAAGATAATATTTCATATATCTCAGCAGTATGCAAACAGTACAGACAGTGCAACAGTAGAGAGCTAAAGAGCTAAAATAACAATGTGATGTTAAAAATTATTTACTGTGACTTGCCTATATACATTAGAGAAATATGTAAAATCAATTTTATTATTATCGTACAAAGTAATATTATTTTCAAGTGGCTTTTGCTTTTTACAAATTTGTTATCAGATATAAATTATTTATCTGCTTCTTTGTGTTTTCAGTATTATTTTTATTTCAGATCTCTGAATCAAAGAGTTTGCAGAATATCATATAATAAAAAAACTTATTGATATTACCTATCTTTCTTGACTAAAGATAGAAGGAATGTGTGTTACAAAGATCATTAATTTTTTTGGTGGATAAGCTTAATGATCTTAAAACATGGACTTGAAGAGTGTATTATCTTATCAGAACATTCCACTTATCAAGTATGTATATGAATATCGTGAAATATTGAATAAATTTATTTTGCAAATTTCACCTGGGAAAGCTATTGATATTGAAATCATCAATTGATACAATATTAATTTGTTATAAAAGTATGTAGATGAAGTAATAAATTATAATATAAAAAAGAAATTAAAGAGAATTAATAATACATTAATAACATAATTTGCACAATGCACTATTAATATATAGATATAATAGTATAATTTTTCATCTTTTCATGATTTTATTATACAGGGTGTAAATTAAAACTATTACTGAATATTATTACTGAATACAAACTTCTAGGATATGTAGAGGATTCAAAGTAGACTAACTTTTAATAAGGAACTCATATTTGGAAACCGTTGCGAGCTGCAAACTGGAACAAATAAAGTTATTATGAGCCATCTGTTTTGACATTGTTAAACATTTTTGTAATGCAAATAAAGTTATTATTATAATTATTCCTAATACTATGTTTAGTAAACTTTATTTGCATTACAAAAATGTTTAACAATGTCAAAACAGATAGCTACAATACTATCCTAGAAGTTTGCAACAGATATTCATTTACACTCTGTATGTAGTAAAATATTGATATTAATAGATAAAGATAAAATATAAATATTGTATTTCAAGTATTTCTTCAATATTTATTGTATTCCATATGAATAATTAAATGCAAGATTCTATCAAATTAATCACATACTAATTATATGCTTGTAATGTTTTAGGAAGCAAATAAAATATCAGTAACGTCATGCATTTTTACAAATAAAAATGGGTACTGAAGACATTAAAATTCTAGATATTGAAGAGATTAATATTGAAATATTTATAACTTTATTGAGTTAAATTGCACTTTATATTATATATCATGGTGCAACAACGGCTTCCCAGTTTTGATGGTAGGTGTCTACTTAATTATTTCATTAAATAAATCTAATTAAATAAATGTCAATAGTCAAGTTGTTCTCTTCTCCTATAAGACATCCAATTTTATTAAAAGTCAAAATGGAAATTATGCCTTGTATTTTTTATTTACATTAATTTTTTATTTACATGTTGCAAAATTAATCCAAATTAAGAGATATTAAAATCTTGTTTATTAATTATTTATAATGTAAAATATAAACACTGATGATTATAACAAATACTGTACATAATAAATGCTATATGCTTGAATTACAAGTGTGATAATTTCAGCAAATTTCTTAAGACAAAGACTTTTAATTTACATAGATAGATTTATTCACACATTTTTCTTGTTTAAATAATAATAAAAAGAATTTTTTTACAATATGACAATGTACATGTGTGTAAACATTTCATGAAATTATTAAAAGTAAATAAATGAGAGTTCTCTACAAATTTATTATATATCTTTCATATTTATACAATCCTAAAACTCAAATTTTAGAATATTAAAGTATGAAAAATATTTAGAGATTATGGATAAATTAACAATGGATAAATCTATCTATGTTAATTTGTAATTTGTAGATACGGATCTGAAAATATAATTTTATAATTTACAACCAATTTTATATACAGGTGGTCGAAGTGGGCGGCGTTTTATACTGACACTCGCTGCTGGAATGGCTTTTGGCTTTCTATCGGCATGTCTGCTTATTACATCTACTAGAGATGTACCACACATTTTCAGGTGGATGCCGGGTAATTCTGGTCTTTCTAGAGATCCTCATCATTATTCAGAACTGGAGTCAGAGGTTAGTGTATGTGTATACAGAACATTTTATTTTATATTTTAAATAAAACTTTTAAGAAACTGTTATGAGTCCTTTCAAATAAAATCATTTAATAAAAGATTGATTTGTTGCACAACACATTTTTAATAATTTAAACAATAAAAATTTGGATATCGAAATATCAAATATATAAATAGAGATTTTGTAAATCTCTTTATTTTTATAGATGTCTAAATTTTTATAAATATCACAATTTATGAAAATTGGAAAAATCTGTCAAATATAATTATGCTAATTTTTAAAGAATGGCTGAATCGAAAAACTAAATGAGGAAAAATGTTTAAAAATTTTTCTTAACTGTAGAAACATCTACGTAAACAGATATCATAATTTATCATATGATCATCCAGTATATGGAAGGACTTTTATATATTAAATTCTTGATTATCTCTGATGATTCAATAGATTGGTCCTGAAACAGAAGTGAAATTTCATGGTGAAGATGAAGATTTTCATAAAGGAGAAGATAGGATAGCTCAAGATATGGCAAAAAAAGTGCGTGTTCTTTGTTGGATTATGACTGGCCCAAAGAATCATCAGAGTAAGGCTCGTCACGTGAAAGCGACATGGGGCAAACGCTGTAACATACTATTATTCATGAGTTCGGCAGAAGGTACAACATTTTAAAAAGTTATAGAAGAAAAGTGTTGTGATATGAACAAAAAGCTTACAACAATATATGTCGTTTATTTTCAGATGCTAGCTTACCTACTGTAGTTCTCCCAGTAAAAGAAGGTAGAGATAATCTGTGGGCGAAAACCAAAGAAGCGTTTAAATACGCTTACGAAAAGTACAAAGACAAAGTAGATTGGTTCATGAAAGCTGATGATGATACGTAAGTATTTGTGTGTGTGTGTGTGTGTGTGTGTGTATATATATATATAATATGTTGTGTGTTTATTTTTAATATATAATTAAAAATGTACACTAACAATTCTTTATTAGCCTTTTTAATATTAATAATCAAAATGGATATAAAATATATATTTAAAATATTTGAAGAACAAGATGAATTAGGAAAAAGACAGAAAATGATATACAGGTTTCAGAGATATTAAGTCTTTAAAATCATATATTAGTCTATAAAATTATATTATATCACTAACAACCTGTTTTTTTTATAATTTTCATTGAAATTATATATTTGTCTTGGGAAATTATATATTATATATTTATATATTTGAAATTACATATTTGTATTGGGATTATTTTATAATTATTTTATATTAATGAACTGAAAAAATAGAAAAAAGGAACAAACAAAAATAATGTCCAGAGAAAGAGAGAGAGCTATGCATCTAAATACTTACATGCGCATGTTATATTTTAATTCACACAATTATGAGATAAAATTAAAAAGATTATATTACTATTTATTGTGATATATATATATATATGTAATTACAAATGAATTTTTCAATCTGTTTGCAGGTATGTAATAGTGGAAAATCTGCGATATATGTTATCATCTTACAATCCAAACTCGTCACTATATTTTGGCTGCAGATTTAAGCCTTTTGTAAAGCAAGGCTATATGAGCGGTGGAGCAGGATACGTACTTAGTAAGGAAGGTTTACGTAAATTCGTGGAAGTGGGTTTACCCGATAAAACCAAGTGCCGGTCGGATAATGGTGGCGCGGAGGACGTAGAGATGGGGAAATGTCTTGAAAAGGTCGGTGTACGAGCGATGGACACTAGAGATCCTCATGGACGGGGTAGATTCTTTCCATTCGTGCCAGAGCATCACTTGATACCCAATCATGTGGACAAAAACTTTTGGTATTGGAAGTATATCTATTACGATACCAAGGATGGTTTAAACTGCTGTTCGGATAGCGCAGTTTCATTTCATTATGTATCACCAAACATGATGTACGTTCTCGAATATCTGATTTATCACCTGAGACCGTACGGTATCAATCACGGTCTAGAAAAACCATCTGCGGATCGACCGTCAACGTTGACCGAATACTAGTCCATAGAGATGTAAATAGAAAAAAAAACGTTTTTTATAAAATGCGGTTTTTTTGTGAAAAAAAACATGCCTTTTCAAAATTTTATTTTTTTAAATATTTAACATTTTTACCTTTTGATAATTGCAAGTTGATTTGTTATTATTTTTGATTTGTTTAATGATAGCAGGAAGAAGATGATAGATTCAAACTAGCCATTTTAAATATATTTTAAATGTAAATTGTATTTTAATTGACTATATACTTATGTAATAATTACTATTATTAAATAGGTAAATTCTTAAAAACATCAAAATTGAACTTGAATGAATTATCTTTATTATAGATAAAAACAATTTGTAATTTTTAAAACTGTACATTAGTCACTAATTTAATATTGTAATAGAAATTAAAGTTCTTATATTTTTATCGAAAATAATTTTAATGAATTATTGAGATTTTTGCGTGTAAAAGATATGACTAAATACATAGTTTGTATAACTTTCAGTTAAAATGTATAATAAAAATTATCTACTAAAAATCACCCAATCGAAAATTATCCGAATCGTATCATCACGATGGGATTTGTGACAGAAGTATCATTAATTCATAGTTAATTTAAAAAAAAATACAAGAACTATAATTTTATTAATAAATTAAAGAATTGGGCTCTATATGTATTAAACAACACGATAAGAAACTAGTAAATAAGAGCCACTGCGGATGGTAGTGCGTAAAATTTTTCTTAAATTATTCGCAAAAATTATAGAAGGGGTTTATAGAATTCTCAAAAATGAGAATCTATATCTTGGTAAATACACCAAATAAAATATATATATATGCCTTGTGCACGTTTAAATTTTTGCGAATAATTTAAGAAAAATTTTACGCACTACCATCCGCGGTGAGCGGTGGCTCTTATTTGCTAGTTTCTTATCGTATAATTTTATTATATTAACAAAAGATTTATGAAGAAAAATACTACATTAAAATAATGAAAAAACTAGAAAACAAATTTTCAATGAAAAAAAAACATGTTTTTTTTCCAACGCTCTCTATTAAAAAAACCCCGATTTTTTTACATCTCTATTAATCCATACACTAAATAGATCGTAAATAGATAATAAGATTATTTTATACACGATACTAGTCATACGAGTCAACGATACGAGTGTAATATGTTCTCAGACGAAAAGTGTGATATATCGTACTTCTTAGATAAATGAACTCCTTATATACGTATCTATGTTAGTCGAAGAATATTATAGAGCCATAGATATAACGCAAAATAAAAGGAGAAGGAAATACTGCAAGCACAATAGATATGCTCCTTTAAAGGAATATCAGTTTAGTTGGTTCTTATGTCACTTTTTAAATTATAAGATATTAAATATGATAATGATTTTTATGACCATAAATGCATCTAATCTTAAACAAAGTTAGCTTTTACACGAAAGAGAACAAGTTTGTTTTATTACTAATATGTATATATCATTGAAGATGCCTACTTTATTTTCTGTTCTCTTGAGTTAAAATATATATATGAGAGCAAGAATATAAGTACACAGAATTCGGAAAACCTAGTGATACAAATAATTCCACATGGTACGTGAAAAATCCCCAATTAGTTCGACTCCTAGTATAATCATGTGTGCTAAATGTTTTTTTTTCTTTTTATTTATAGAAATGAAAAATATTCTTCATTTTATTTCTACTGTGCTTGCAATGTACGTAATTTTTTCGGGCACTGCAAATTCAAAAAATCATGTAATTATATATATACACATAAAACTGTATTTCGTAATATTAATATAATAATGGTAATAATAATTTTAATAATAATAATAATAATAATCCCAATAATGACGTACTACCCAGTAATAAATACTATAGATACAGAGTGAGTGTGGGTGTGTGAGTAAATTAATGAATTAATTAGGGAGTAGGGGTTCTATGTACAAGTCATATTTGTACTATGCGACTGACGCAATTGGCCACCGTGGCTCCACTCAGACGCGCCCCACATTTCTCTCTCTCTCTCTCTCTCTTTCTCTCGCTCTCTTCATGTCTTTTCTTTTTTTTCATTCAAAGTTAAATTGGAGAAAAAAAAAACAATCATGCATAATTGGCTCGTTCTTTCTTCACTCTCGCTTGCTTTCTCTCTCGCTCTTTCTCTCTCTCTCTCTCGCTCTCTCTCTTTCTCTCTCTCTTTCATTCTCGCGTAATTTTCCCCTTTCATTCTCAATTACCTAATCTCGGCGATGTCTCACTTCATAAATTATTTAAAAACAATATTTTACACTATAATGTATGTATAATATATAGAGGTCACCTAATCTGAATAAAATTTGTCAAACAGCATCGAAAAATTGCGCTAACGGGTCCAGGAAACATGATAACAGCGACCCAGTACCGCGCGAGCATAATATAATATTATAATCATCATACTTATCTCACATCGGGGGCTTATACGAGGCATCGTTTATAAAAAAGAAGTTCACCTTTCTTTTCCTTTTTTTTATATCATCTATATAAAATTAAAAAACAACGTAATATCATTTATATTACTTCATCGTCATTAATAATAAAAGCTTTGTACAAAATTTAATTTACAATTAAAAACTTTTGGTTACGTAATTTTTCTAGAGATTCTGATTTGTAATTCAACTATCTATCGATTGAGAGGCAATCGAAAAATCACTTTCTTATTATGCACTCTCTTTTTCAACTTTTCTCTCTCTCCCTCTCTTTCATACTTTTCTCTTGTTCTCTCTTTCTCTCTTTCATTCCCATTCTCTCTTTTCGTTCTATCTTTCTTCCTTTCTCACGATATCTCTCATCACTTGCATTCTTATTTTTTTGTTGTTGTAATACATTCGTTTCTATCATTCAAGTTTCACATTTGCTTTTATTGGCAATAGTCGTACTGAATGCGCATTTCTCTTATGAAATACGAGATACGATCGTAAACACAAAGTACAATCTATTTCGCCTGTTATATAATAGAAAAATGGTAAAGAGAGTCGCGCGAGCGCGCGTTATATTTCGTTCTCATCGGGTTTTGAAGTTTTCAACCGTTGCATTCATCGTGTTACCTTGTGTGTTATGTGTGTGTCGTGTTAATTATATTCCGAGTAAAAAAGATTCTCGGTTCTCTTTACATATGATCGAGAAGGATCGTACTCTGTACCTAGACACAATCTCTTTCTCTCTAAATACCTAACTAACGTAGTATAGGTAAAAGGGCATAGGAAATCAGTTGCTCTCGTAAAGCCCCGAGTGACGGTATAATAAGGAGTGCGTGAGAGAGGTGCACATACTGCACTACAACGGGAGAGGGTGTGGGTCAGACGAGAGCTGCCGTCGCATGGTAGAGATGCATGAGCGCCTGCACATGCACTGGTAAGCAGGACAATCGGTCCTTGGTGTTCGCATCCAAAGCGAGCCACGACAGTGCGTTATATCCTTCCAACACGTACCTGTCAATCGTGATAATTTATTTTTAATAACAATTCGGCGCAAGCTCTTCTAACAAATATTCGAAAAACAGAAATTGTGAAAAAAAATTATATATATATATATATATATATATATATATATATATATATATATATATAATATATAATTACGAATACAAACCTAAGCACGTCGGTGGTATATTGCGAGTCCAACGGATGAGCAGTGGGTGCGCTTTGTTGCTGAAGTAAATCATCGCTGTTCTGTTGTATCGCAGGACTGTGCAGATGTAACGCGTTTTTCAGAAATACCGGACAAACGTTTTCAAGATGAGGACAAGCTGCCCAAAACCATGGTGGCATTCGTCCGGTTGGCGCAGTCGATACTAAATAGCCAAGAGCGAGAGGCTGCTGTAGAAGAGTGCCAACTTCTTCCGTTTGCTCAGCTATCGCTATCTACAGATGATCAAAGTATGCATATAATTTTACATCAATATAGCAATAACAGACTTAATCGAAGAGAAAGAAATCATTAACAAGTTATTGATTTTCTAAATAAATTATTGATTCTTTTCTGCATATTTTTCATCTGAATATTAAAGAAATTATGAATATTAACATAAAAATTAATATTTTAATATATTAAAACAATTAATATTTTAATATATTAAAACAATTCAACTATTTAAAACATAAGATAAACATTGTTAATTATATGAATTTAAAATACAAAGATTAATAATAAACTCTAAGGCAGATTTTGTAACTAATTTATATTAGATTTATCTCTATTATTGTTGTCTAGACACTACAAGAGATTTAAAATTTGAACAATGTAAGATTTGAAAACATTTTGAACATTATTTTTTTTCTGAAAATATATCACTATATAAATGTTTTATGAAAGAACTGAAAATCAAAAACAGAAAAATTATTAAGAAATTTATAATAAATATTTCATTGTTCAATTCACACACATTACCCCAAAAATTTTAAAGTTTGATATTACGAGAAATGCTTAGACAATAGAAACATTCATTCTTAGACAATAAACATTCTTATCTTTTTTTTTAACACTATAAGCGATTTGCATTATAAAGACTTTCTTTTAAACTTACTCTTGGTGTATTACTGCAAGGAAAGGGACTACCGGGGCCATCGTGATTGCCTAATCCCGATCCACCGCCATCTCCTCCGTGCGGTGATCCTTCGGGACGATGCGGACTTCCGTTAGGGCTTTGTCCACCGCCTGCACCCGGTTCAGGCCAAACATTGAATATATCGTTAAAATCTCCCATTCCTTCCATACCCTCTGGCATATCGTCGTTTAGAGCGGAGAACAATTCATCGTCTCCTAATTCGGGTACATTATGTTGCTCTT
Source organism: Camponotus floridanus (assembly GCF_003227725.1). Taxonomy (NCBI): domain Eukaryota; kingdom Metazoa; phylum Arthropoda; class Insecta; order Hymenoptera; family Formicidae; genus Camponotus; species Camponotus floridanus. The sequence goes on from NW_020229658.1 coordinate 1,199,132, forward strand.
GAAATGCTGTCTGCGATGACTAAAACAATAAAAAATGTTTAGTCTGACTCTCTCTCTCTCTATATATATATAATATGAAATAAATAAAGATAAATAAAGATAAATAAAAAAAATATATATGTATATATGTATGAATTTCATTATTCATTACAAATTTATTTTCTTTCAATTATTTTTCAATAAATTCTGTATTAATCAATTTTTCTCTTAATTAGTAAAAACAATCGTGAAATTTTCCAATTTTGCATCTTTTTTTGTAAAATTTTAAATAATAATTATAATTCTATCTAAAGTTTAAATGAAAAATTAATTAATAAATAAATTTATAACAATTTAATCTTTTAAAACATAATTTTCAAAGTCATCCATTTTTAATCGTTTTGATATTTTTATTTCAAAAATATCAATTTATTGGCCATAAATTTTGCAATTAAAAAAGTTTTCTTAACGAGAATATTTTATAAGAAACTGCATGGACATATGTAAATGAATTTCTTTACCTGGGTGGTAGCGGATGTAGGGAAAACAAGTATATGAGTACATGTGACATCCTGTGGTGTGGATAATTGGCAGTTTACAGATGCCTGACTGAATCGTTCATCGGGAGTGAATTGATCAGCCATCAATCTGAGAGTGGAGTCCGGTTCGAGCGATACCAAGCATGCGCTGAGTACGCAAGGTGCTGCTGAAGGATATAAGAGACTACATTGTCCACATATCTCTTTTAGATGTTTCGAAGCTTTCAAGAGTGCTTTTCTGGAAAGTAGCCAACTCCATCCTTTTAATTCACCATGTCCAATGCGTCCTACTCGACCTACGACCAATCTCCATGGTTGCACCTGAGATAAGAAAAATATAATTAATATAAGAAAGCAGTATTTATAATAATGAAAAAACAAATTTTTTTTAACAAATGTATATATACATATGTATGTATATATTACCTATAAATTTGGAATAAAGAATAAAAAGAGATAAATAGTTATTTGGATATTATTAGTTTTAATTATATTGTCATTTTTTTACTTACGCCCTGGGACATTATGCTTAATATAAAGTCCATGAGTTTTTGAAGGCCGATGCGCCTAGCTGAAGCTCGCTTTCTTCTCTTCCTATTGGGTATGTCAATATTAATGGTAGCGGTTTCAAAAATTTCACCCCTGTCGTCGGTCGCGGCTGCCAATAGCCAAGATTGATCCTCGCTCAAACAATAGCTGAGATAAAGCACGGCGCACTCCTCGGGCCTCGCCATGCCAAATGATTCGGGAGCTTCACTCTTCGCCCGCAGCGGTGCCAACACGAAGGCCGGTGCGTAGAGTCGGTAAGGTGCCTTGTTCCGTTCCTGATGTATAGTTGCAAGAGTATTACTAAATGACTGAAAACGATTTATATATCGTGGATCTTTAAAATTCACGCTAATATTATTATCGCGGCGAACAAACCGGATACAGATTATCCTCAATCATGTCGTGACGAGCGATCGAGCAATAAGACTTACGTCTTTACTCTTGAGGAAGAGATCTGCAGCGGCGGCAGTACCGAAACCGGTGAGACTTTTTACTGTAGAATTATGGTTCAACAATCGACGCCCTTGTAGGAAGACATTCAATGCCAAAGCTCGCATTTCATCTTGAATCTTTCGCCTCTCTCGAGCTCGTCCCAATTCCATTATGCTTTCCAAGGATATTATCTAAAAAATACAAATTAATCTCACACAGTCGCATAAATAAATTTGCGATACATAATATTATATTTTAAAAAAGAGCTTAGCTCAAAAAATCATAAATTTTGTTTATACTTTTAGAAAGGATTTAATTTCTTTAAATAATTATAGTATATTAAGTTAGAATAATGTTAGTATAATGTTAGTATAATGTAATATAGTACAATATAATGTAATACAATAATTAAATTATTAGATAAATTATCGAAATATTCAAATAAGAATTTCAATTTTTACATTTTTAAAATGTTACATAAAAAATTTTTTAAATATAATAATTTATTCAGAATCTTAACTTTGTTTTCTAAATACATTTTAAAATCTCACGGCCATAATGATTCAATCATTGATTCCTTATCATTAAGATTCTGCATTTGACTATCAGTTATTACCTGGACATGAATATTTGATCTCATATTCTCAGGCATGCTATTGATTGCGGATGAATAAGCTCTGAGTAGAGCTAAAATGGCGAGCCTTCGTCGATCGGGATCTTCAGTGCCGCCTAAGGAGAATGGTTCAACAAAATAGACAACGATAGCCGGAGGCTCGATCTCCTCCTCGTCCGGGCCTGTAGTCGTAGTAATTGGTGTAGTGCTGTTTGTGGTTTGCGAAGTTGGTGTTGTATTACCGGTTGTAGTAGCGGTCTGATTTGTTGCTGTGCTTGTCGAGGAGGGAGTCTCACTTCGTGGATTTTCTCCTTCTGTAAGAAACAACGAAAAATCTTGTTGGATTAATCTGATGCATAATATTGCTCACTTTTCTTTCAATTTAAAATATAATTAAACGATGAAACATACCGACAGACTCAGGTTTGGTCGTTGTTAATACGTCGGGTGTAGCTGGCATAGTATCGGGAACGGGAATAGTAGATTGCTGTTGCTGTTTGTTGGACGATTGTAAATCAGCGGGGTCTAACAAACTACGGTCTTGTATAACCTGCGTCAAATAGGGGGCTAATCGATGATTACACACTTGAGCATACAGCCTTAATAATTCGCCTAGATGATTCTCTCCCAAAAATTTGAACCATTCATCCATTGGTTGCTTTGCGAGTTTCTGCGCGGTTGATTTGCCGACCCGTAAAATTCCGTCGCGTAGCTGTTTCGAAATTGGCGTGTGTCTTCCTAATCGGCAAATCTACGGTAAATTAAAAAATCTTAATACTCCGCCTATTATAGGCGAGATTAAGCGAAATATTAAAATGAAAATATCATTTAAAAAGCAGACAAAAATGAATATAACTTTGATATTTATCAAAAGTGGTTAGCTACATATTGCCCAATATTAAAATATACAAGATAACTAATTCTTACATATACACTTACCTCATATGTGCAAGACAGTTCTCGGAAAAATGACTTGACTCTATTGATAATACAGTCACTGTCAGGTGCGACTACCACGTAAGCAACATCTCTAGGTCCGGCAAACGGCTCCAACGACAGTTTTTCCCAGAAACAGATCGCGTACGGTGACAATGATAGCCAATCGCGATCGTATCCGACGACTAGAGCGGGTATTGGTTGCGGTTCACAACGATCATCAGTGCCGCGGCCGGCTAAACGATGGAATTGTCGCCACGTAAGCGGTCCGGCGACGGTGTACGGTGCCTCCCACATACGAGTTGTACATTTCTTTTGTACCGCGTCCTGGAGCAATGGCTGCAGCGATCTCATCATCCGCACAATGTCACCGCTGCACTGAGGACCACGCGCTCTGAGAAACACCCATCGATGCACACCATTTACGCGTACGACTCTCTCATTGTGCGCGCCATCAAGCTTGCCTTGATCAAGCGCGGCAACGCAAACTTCGTTGCCGTCGTTAAATTCTAGAGTGTTAACCGTCGGCGTCAGCGTTGGATAGCTCTTTGTAGTGGCGCATATCCTAGCGGCTCGATACAGACTGCTGGCAGAGCTTTGAACAATCAAGCATTGCTCGCGCAATAATTCGAGAACGTTGGGCGATATTATATCCAGGCCATCCGGAGTTGCTTTCGCACCAGGACACGCGGCCGTGGCGAGTGAACCCTTCTTTTTCTCCGCTGGATCTTCGGCGACGCCTGTAATCTCCATTTCGTCTTCATAGAATAAACCTGCCCGGTGCGCGAGTCGGCGATTAACCACAGCGCTGAAACCGCAACTGCATCTAATAGGATCATCATCCTGGAAAAGTGCAGAGCCTGCCCACGAATTGCTGAGATAAACGCCCGCATCGGCACCCTTGATATTGCCTACTACTTTAGGTCCGGCATTGCAAACGCACAGGCTGCAACTATCGAAATTGTGATCGCGGAAGATGTTGAGTGCCGTGTCGCCTAAGAGAATATTTACTATAAGGGAATTGGATTCGGGTGCGCGAGCAGGTCCCGGTGTATCTGCCTCGATACTGTTGAGATTTTTGTTAAGATACGAGGAAGTAGTGGAAGTAGCCGGGCTTGGTTGGTCGTATGGCGGCGGTGGTGGCCTACCGGGAAGGGTGGCCGAGCGATAGGGTGGCGCCGGACTTGAAGGACAAGGTTGTTGCTGCTGCTGCTGTTGTTGTGGCTGCTGCTGCTGTTGCTGCTGCTGTTGTTGTTGTTGCTGCTGCTGTTGCTGTACGGATCCGGGTCTGGTTGGTGGAAGAGATTTCTCCGCCTGATTAGTGGAAGCTGGATTGCACTGCCAGGAAGGTCTGTACACGCAGTGCGATGGCAGTGTGATGGATGGCAGAGATTGGCTAGGCAGATTCGTGAGAGGTGCATACTTGGAAGAACCGACCATCTTGCAGATAGCTGCCGGTTTGAACACGTATGACCAATCATCGATCGGCTCCTCTTGTGGAGAGCCCATGTTAGGATAAATGTCGGGCAAGTGTCTGAGTGGACGCGTGGGCATCAGAAGTTCAGTCTGATCTATGAGAGGGTCGCTTAGCTGACAAGGCGAAGCAACCGGATTATGCTCTAGAGAAGGTGGAGTAGGAAACATCTTGGAAAGCTCTTCTGGTCGTAAAACTGTAACTCCTCGATTGTTGTTCTTATTCGTACCGTCTATTCTCGTTTCCTCGTGCAATCCACCAGATTTATTCGAGCCCGGCGGCGTTTGTATTTGTAATTGATTCAAATTCTGTAAACATTTTAAATGTACTTTTATCCATCATCTGTTATATCTTTCAAATATATTGCCGTTATAGGCAACTTTTCATTTTTGTTTGTCATTATAGCACAAAATTACATTAATTTAACTATTTACAAGTAGATGCAAACTTACCGTTTCGTCACTGGAAGTATCAGCGTCGGAATTGTCAAATATTTGATCTAAATCTTTGTAGGATGGCTGAAGACCTTCGCTAGTAAAGAGAGATCCTGGTTTAGACGGATCATCTCTCTGTCGTCTGAGACCATCAACATTTGTGCCGTTTTCTTCACCCGTTGCATCAAATTCGTATGGATCAGTTCTTCTACCAATACATTCAGCCTGCCAAATATATTTGTTAATGTAACATTAATATAATATAATATTTGTTAATATCTTTTAGCATTTTACAAATAAATAGATAGCATAATAGAGGAAACTAGAGTAAAGCAGACTACTCTTAGATATGTTTAAATATGTTCGGTTTGTAATATTAATTTTGTTTTTCATATAATACCACTTACAACTGAGACAGGTTCTTGTTTAATTTCCAACTTAGGTGCTTGAGATGCTTGGAGCGTTTGAGAGTTTATCGGTGGGTAAAGAATGTTGCTCCGATTGATCGGGGGGCCAGCGGTGTTTGTGGCCTTGAAACGCTTCACGGGGTGATTCAGCCATGCCTCCTGAAGCGAATAATCGTAGAGCCAGGACAAAGGTTGCTCGTCGTCTAAAAGAGCGCCCTCGTATTCCCTGGACGCTAAGACCGGTCGTTTCAATATCGGCCCGGGAACCGATGGACTGTGCACCTGATTGTTGCACGCGGAAGAAATGGACTTGGGCCCTTGCGATGGGGTCAAAGGTGGGGCAGTGTTTGTGTGACTGGGTGGCGGTTGCGGGCTGAGAGTCGGCATCGTGGGTTCCGCGGGCGGAACCGACGCCGGTTCAGAGTGCGGAGTCAGGAGGGGTGACGGTGCCGGGGAACCTGGCGAGCCGACCGACGGTACCGGTAAACAATCTCCTCCCGTTGGTGGTCCACGTGAATATGAAGGAGGACCGCCTGGTGGTGTACTAGGTGCTTCCGTTCTACTTAGTACCGACCTGTTTGATTTTTAAACAGATTGAATACCTTCTATAAATATGTTCACTTATCTTGTAATCGAAAATGAAATTAGTCGTGTTGTATGAATGAAAGAAAATACTAAAAGCGGCATATAATAAGCGGAAATAAGGAAGACTAAAATAATATACCAGAGACATGTTAATATTTCTCAAAGATAATGAGCTAATTATCCAAAATTAAAACAAAATACTTCAAATTTGTTTTACATGTATAAATTATGTTTATGAGGTATATCTTATATCAGTCTTCTTTATATCGTAATTACTTTAAAGTGATAGATTACTTCAAGTTATTTCTAAGTTAGTTTTAAAAATTTCTATTAAAATGTTTTTTTAATATCATTTCTTTGAATTAATGATTTTATAATATATATATAATATAATGATAAATCAACCCATTAACAAAAAATATATTCTGCACCTGTTGAAATTTAAGACGTGCATTAGTATGAATAAAAGCTTATTACAAATATATGTATTACAGATGGAGCAAAAATAAAAATCTAAAATGAGATAAATGCTAGAGGCATATTGGTCACGTGCAAAGCAAAGACAATTTGCTATGTGTGTTATATGTATAATATAAGTAAATTAATGAATGAAAGAGAAATGCACTACCAATATATGTAAAACTTAGATACTATCTACTGAATCATGCGCATGAAAACACTTGGGTCGACAAATCACATGTGAAAGTTCATTAACATGTGAAAGTTTTGTCCCTTGTTTTAACTTTTTAGGAAAGTAATATGTAAATAATAAAATTTATATAAATAATTATTAAGAAAATACACATTCTTTGTATAAATTTGCTATATATCTATTCATTGGCACGTCAAACACATTTGTACTTACTAAATATATACATCGCATTAAAATATACGTGAAAAATTGATAGAGCCTTTTATCATGGAATTTATAAGATATTAATATTATAAGACCCCATTTACCCACATAATAAGTTTTAGATACTTGATGAGACGAAATTTGCACAATTTTATAGTTTCAAGTGTGAAAATATTAGTCTGCTATTTGCCTTTTTAACGCGCGATACGATTGTTGTTAAGACGCATGCTTTACACACTTTGCAGAATAGTGATTGATGAAATCAGATTAATGAGTTATATCGTGCATCGGATTGAGAGTTATTTGGACGAATTCATATGATGGAGCTGCCGAAAGCGATGAATCTGCATGTGGGATCATTATGATCATATGTAAAACTGGCGTTATTGCAGTGACTAACATAAGAGAAGAAATGACGAAGATGATTCTCTTTCTCTTTCTTTTTATCTCGGGACCCACAGAAATTACCCACCTGGGGGCATTAGCAGGGACAGAGGGACAAGTGTCCCATTGAGTGGTAGAGCGTCGGTGAAACGGTACGACCCTCCGTCCACCTTTATCTACCCTCTCCCTCTGAATCTGAGAGGAGGCCAGGCTCTTCCAACCCCCGGGGGTCGTATACCTGCAACCGATGTATTTAACATCTTGTTTCTCTTTGTGAACGTATCTTCTTTATTCTTTATTTCACTTTATAGAGTTCTGAAGCAATGATTATTAATTTCATAAAATACCATGTATAAGAGAGACTACCCTAAAATGGAATTTCAGAAATAACAAATAATTTCTTCAAATAAATATTTAAAGTGAAGATTCAAAGATAAGTTAAGAGATAAAAATTAGTTAAAACTTGTACACACTTTTAATATCTTTGTTATTAAGTTGTGTAATTGATTGATTTATCGATTCCTTAAATATTAGCGAAACAATCACAAGTTGACATGATCAAAAAACAATTATTAACTAGAAATATATTTTTATAATCGGACATTTTACATTAGTCCCTCTCCTAATTAAAACATATAAAAAAATATGTACGCGGCGATTAGAAATTGCAGCTAATTTTTTCATTTAAATACTTCAGAACCCTTTAACTTAATTGAAATCATACTGATATTGGTACTCAATAAGTTTTGATCCTAAAAATCCATTTTTTTATAGAAGCTCAAATGCAACGCATAATAGTATCATATTTTTTATCATGTTATTGTGTGACAAATATTTATTATTTGTGTTTGAATTTTTGCTTCAAAATTATAAATGAGAAATTTATCCAGGCTCATGTGTATGCGTGTGTGTATAGCTTTATAATAATAAATGCATTAACAAGCTGATCACTAAGAATAATTGCATTTGAGTCATCTTCAAAAACTAAATTTCCATGCATACATTATAAATAACAGCATCACTCACTACTCTCTAGTCTATAACAATTTGGATATTCTACATTTTATACTCTGTGCTATAACATGCAAACAAAAACTAATAATATATGGCTATAATGGCAAGTATTACTATTATTCAACTAACATAATATATGCAGCAAAAATTAAATGTTTACTATTATGTTCATTATGCTTTTTAAAAAATTGTAATTGACTTTAGGTTACATTGCGGCTGTGTCCAAATAATGAAAAGAATCTAATATAATTATCCTATTAACGTGGACATAGTAAACAATTAATTTTTACGATGTAATATCGAAATCTAAGGAATAGGAATATAAAGACAATGTCTTTCACACGATGCAATATAATCAAAATTGAAAATGTAGCTCACTTCGAACATGAACAGGTACAGGAAGACTTTTGCGTCGGTTCCACAAACGTCCAGGTTTCAGGTTCCGTGGAAGATTCTGTTTTGGAAGCGGACACTGGCGAACTCAAAGTACATTCTGCCCACACGCGTTCCGGCAATTCGGTAGCTGCGCTCAGTTCTTGTTGCGTTAAAAGGGGTCGTTCGCAAGCGACGGGACTGCTCGGTGGTGAGAGAGGAGTTTCGGGTGGCGTATCATCCATATCCGTAACCAGGACGTAACAAGAAGGATAACGCATGCGCACGCCACCGACGAGGACCTCCACGAGAGGCGGAAGCCCGGTCTCTGGGTTACTGCCGGTACTGATCGGATAGAAATGTTTCCATTCTTCGAGAAGTTGACTATCCATACGACTCACTTGACCCGTTAATGTGCCCGCCAATCCATAAGGGGCTAGGATCACTGTAGAAAATAAAAAGAAACGTTAATACACCGATGATGAATTAACATTTTAATCATATCAACACTACATGAATGGATCTTTTTCTCTGCGTAGCAAACGGCACTTACCCTTAACACCGGATTGAGAGGTTTGGGTACGTTGTAGACATGTCTTTGTAAGATGTCGCACCGCAGGATGCTGCCTAACGTCCACACTTGCGCACACAGTACTTTCTCCGTGGACAAAGAATGCAAACGAGAACGACAGGTGGCTGCTACAAGAGTAATCAATACATATAAAGACTTTCAGCGTTTCGGAATTTTTTTATATTCGACGTCATATGTGTATCGAGCGATAAAGCAATATTCGGAACCTTTGGGTTCTATATTCTATCTAGATATTCGTGATTGTATTGTTCAAATATCAGAAATATATATCTTTCTATATTCTGTTATTTTGATTTTGCGTCTTTAAATCTCTCGTATGTTAAACACTTATAGAATTATCAGACACAAGTCTGACAATGAGTTATGACGCACGAATATCTACATAGGATACATACGTTCCGAGTATATCAAGATGTAACTAGTTTCATTCAATAAGGCATGTAAGAATAGTAAGATGTATATACACCAAGTGTATATCTTGTACATTTTTTACCCTTACATAAAAGAATATATATTTTCAAAATAATAAATATGTAAAATACAGGGCCAGATTTAAAGATTTGGAGGCTCTGGGGCAACGAAGAGGTGGAGACCTCTAACCATTTTTGAACCAAAATCAAATAGAAATGTTTACGTTGTTTAAATAATTTATCGCGAAATAACAAGGTCAAGCAATAGACCTTGTAAGTGTTGTATACCATTCGATAGGAAATTTTACCCAAAAATTTGTGTTGCAGAGGGCCCCCTCTTGTGGAGGCCCCTGGGTTTCAGCCCCTGTTGCCCCCTCTAAATTCGGCCCTGGTAAAATATAATTTCTTAATATTTGTCAAAATACTATAAAGGTGTTAAGCAAATGTACCTGCTGCAACGGTGTTTCTCGTAGCCATTATAAGGTTGCACAAACCACTTTCCTAAACGAACGAAGTCACGGGATAGCAAACACCGTTCGATCAAGTTATGCAGAGCCTTGAAAAGAAGTGACCGGCATTCGTACGACAATCCGCTTTCCCAAGAACCCTGTTCACTTTCTGTAACGACAATAAATGGTAAGATTGTAAAAAAAACAATCACACAAGATTCAGGTATAACGTTGCTGCTCTTTGTACCATGTATGACGAACAATGTAAAGGAGTATAGTAGAGTATTCTAATGCGCGCTTCGTACGGACGATCGATTTCTAAAAATACGCAGAAATAACGGTTACGCTGTTGCTGCTGCTCTAATTAAGCGAGAAGAAACGGGATGTCTCCTTTCAACGTTGCAAACATATATTTCCGCGCGGCGACCATACCTCCTATTTAATTATCACGGAGGGTCTTTACACGATAGAGCAAATAAAATCCGGTTAATATATTCGTCCAACTATCGTGGCCCGCGCGCCAGGTATCCAAATAATGGCGAAATTTAGCGTGAAAGTAATACGCGATTCGCGCATAAAATCGCGGCGAATCCCGTCGACCGACCAGTGAGCGTTTCGCGGAAGGCAGAGGAGAAGTTGACCGAGAAAACTGAAAAGTTCTAGAATCCCGCGTCTCGCTCGGGCTAGCTTTCCCCTGATTTTATTCTCACGCGACCGCCTCGAAACGCAGAGAAATACGGCTTTGCGAGAGTTTGCGCCTGCGAACAGCCAGTGTTTCGTTATATTGTTCCGGTAAAAAATGTACGTGTCGAAAGATTTATTTTTCTCGAAAGATACTCGCGTATTTTTTCCCCCAAATTACGTACAGAACGATATGCAGAAGTAATTCAACGCAGAATTAAACGCGAAATTTTTCGTTCAACGTGAGAAATTTCACGGATCCGACTTGGTCGATGGTCTTTTACAATCACGCGCGTTGCACAGCAACGCGTATCGTGCCGTTGAGAATCACTGGGTAGGAGAGAACACGTGTTCCGTCGATCGATATGACCGGAGCCTGAGGGAGTTGCATCTCTCATGGACCACTAGCCGCGGTGGTCTCGTTGCACAGCCCGCGTCTCCCAAAATCCGAACATTCATCCGAGAAACATCCTTATCGCGCGTGACGATGGAACACGTTATTCTCGACGACAAAACGCAATATTATTTTCCCTCATCGAGAGATCATCGTTTTCACGCGTAATTTTCATGTCTACTCCAACATCAATTATCCCTCGCGCCTCTTACAGGGGATAAAGGAGACACGACGCAGTTGCGTCTTCAATTCTATATTCTCTCGATTGGATTATAAACTAATAATATTCTCCCCTCGCGAAAAAAAAAAAAAAAAAATCGTTATCCGATAAGAGCGGGGCGAGACGCGCACACGAGCGCACGACACGCGCGACAGCTTATTTGAAACCTGTGCGAGACATCGCCAACGATCGGCGACTTTGATTCTACGAGAGCGAGCCGTCGACCCCATCGCGATGCTATACGTTTTTAATCTTAACGGTTCGGCCGGTTAGTCGTCGTTTCGCAATTGGTGCACTCCGGCGCGGCGCAGCGCGCGGCGCGCCGCGCGATGCACACAACATAGTGGATCTATACGTTGCGCGCTGCAACGAGTTGCAGACAAGTGCATGGTTCAGCGACCCCGTGTCGAGAAACGCCGCCGGGGCCTCTGGTCCGGCGCGGCTCGAACGTTGGTCCGTTGCACGGCGTTACCGCTGCACACAACGCAACCTTTTCGAGCAAAAGCACACAGTGGGAAGAGAGGTCATCGTCGATCGAGACACTAGAGTACTACGGAGTCATAAGAATCGGAGCGCGCTAAGAATCAACGTGTGCAAAAAAAGATTTAAGCAGAGTAATTTAATCGACATTCTGTTTTGAGAATGTTTGTGATTGATCGATCCGTCGATTGCTCCGTTTATTAAAATCAATCTCCGATTAATCGCTCCGTTTATTGCTCAAATTTTTTCGCGTGTTTATCGGCTGCACAGACGTCTTCAACGTACGTCACTCGGCTCTATTTTTCATCTCGAAACGGTATAAATATAATATATCGAAAGGATTTTATAATTTAATGATACGTTCGAGATAACTTTAAAACGAACATTTATGATATGATTCGAGGAACAGCTCGTGTGTTACGCGTATAATAAAAATGAATTGTTTAACGTCTAAAGGAAGAAATAACTCCAGTTGCGAGTGATAATTTTATGTATGATTCATGAGGTACCGCGTTTATATACGCCAGTGATTATCGCGGTAATCTAAGAACTAAGCGAGTTTCACTTTTAATCGTATTCCTTTTTTTCTCCGCAGCTTTTAATGCCGTTGTTTCCGATCGAAAAGAATACTTTATACATGTATTTTTTATTCGCACACGTATGTAATGTCCGTCAAGAGCGCATTTGCAAATCCGGTAATGCAACGTAGTCCCTTCGTGTCTCTTACGTGTCGAAACTTCCTCTTGGAAAGTACGTAATAAAAGTTAGCTTAGTCACGGTTTCCTTGCTGGCGTTAGGTAAAGCACCGTACATACAACGGCGTATAAACACCGCGTAATTGCTACTTCCAAGTCCTACATAGATGGTATACCGTATATCGCGCTTGATTATTACGAATTTAGACTGCCAAGAATTTTTTTGTCGTCTCCTCTTCCCCTCTGCGAAGAACGAAGATTCATTTTCAAGGTTTCGATCGACTGTCCATTTTTCCTCTACAAAATCTGCCGCTTTAAGGTACGCGAACCTACTTATGCGAATGTGATAAGAATGAGTGATAAGGATCTATAAAAAACTAAATTATATAAAACAAAATATTATAAATAGCAAGTAAAAATAATATAAAATAAATTACCGTGCGTCATCTAGCGAGATAGCCTTTACAAGCCGAGGCTCCCTAGTCTCGACTTCCGGAAGTCCTCGGTGAGGCGAAACGCGTTTCCGGGGGCAAGGCGGAGGATACATTATACTCACCGCAAGCGATGAGCTCCGGTGATACCAGACCGGAGAGATCGGGTTCCTCGCCGTACCAGAAGATCCAGAGCTCCTTGGCGGCGGTGAGGGAGAGCGGCGGGGGCGCGGGCGAGGGCGCGATGCCCAGGTCGAAGATGCCAGCCCCGGGCGCCGAAGCGGCGGCGTTGGCAGCGGCTGCCGGCCCGGCAGTGGCCGGCGTGGCGGCCACTCGTCGCCATACGCACAGAATGTCACCAGCTAAACATCGCGAGAAACTCGACAACACCGGATCCTCGAGGGGGGTGCCACCGAACCCGCCTGCCACTTCTCCCCACACGAGTTTTCTCCATTTTATACCGCAGAGGGATGTCTGAAAGATAAAGAGGAATATTAGCGATTTCGCCTACAATCACAAATGTATCGATGAAACCATATATATATATTTATTTATAATATTATATTATTAATAATAATTAGAGAAAAGGAGCGATATCGCCGCTATAGATGGTTTCAATGAATTGTTGATTAAAAAATCCCGGAATTCTGTTCATTTATTCTATTCGCGGGATTTAGTTTTCTAGATTTTCCGTGCATCGGTTCCGATAAATTTGTGGAAATTATCAAGCGAAATATGAATGTAAAAAATATTTATGACGGAACAAAAGGTAACATTGACCGTGACCAGTCGGGTAGCTTTAGAACGCGAACGAAGATGTTAAATCGCAAGGTAATAAATTATCCTTTGAACGGCAAAACATGCATTACCCAGTAAAATACACATATGTAGCGTACTCGCGCGGTTCTTGATCGTCGAGAAAGCAACATCGGGTCGGTCCTTGACCTTACGGTAGTGTTTCTATTTGTCACGCGATATGACAAGTCGTTATTCAAATATACGTTATCGCATATATATTATTGTATCGCGATGGTTTTAGCAAATAATTAGGCATGCGCAGGGGCTAATTGCTCGATTGATTAATTCAAAGTGTTCCACTTAAGATACTTCCAACCCACATTTCCTATCCACATTTCGATCCTGTATTAAAAGCTACTTGACCTTATAAAATATTCAATATCCCGTTGACATTAAATCACTCGACTTTAATCGATGTTTCGTAGTAAAAATAGGGACATTCTAGAGCGAAAAACAAAATTTCTCTCGCAGGATTATACATTTTCTAGTAAAATTTCTTCGAGATTGGGATAACGTGTAACCACTTCAACAACTTTCTCTCCGACATAGATTTATATTTCGAGATGACCATTCACTTTTCTTCCTACGCATCTGTTAGTTTTCTTTCGAAAATCAATTTTGTTCTTTATTTATTAACGTCTACATTTCTTCAGTTTAGACTTGTACAAAGAAGGACCAAAATAGAGCGAAATATTGACGTGTAAAATGATAAATAGTTGAAATAATTGCCATTCCAGATTCGCGCAATTCGCATTCAGACTCTCTCACTCTCTTCGCTTAACATTAGAGAAAGAAAGACCTCGTTTACTTTCTCTATTCATTATTCGTAATGTAATACGATGAAAGATATAGCTGTCGGCAAAACATACCGAGATTTTTTCCATACTAAAAATAACATGCGTACAGAATCGATCGCAACGTATAAGGTCAAAGCCGCGATCTTGATTCGCACGTATTTATCGCATCGCACTGACGGAAAATCGCCTTATCTCCGTTAACGAGAGAGAGGGAGCGAGAGAGAGAGAAAGAGAGAGAGAGAGAGAAAGAGGGAGTCCATTCACCCCGATTTGGTATCTTCATCGTACCTGATTCGCGCGCTTTCCGCCGTTGTCCCTCGAGATTAGGTCTCGTCGCGCGGTCAACGGCGAATCATCGACGCGCGTCCTTAGAGTCGATCGTACGCACGCGTGCGCGACGCATTTCGCGCCTCGTCCCGAGATGCACGCGCGCGTAAACTCCCGATTGATGATGAGAGCGGCGACAAACGTATTTCCTAGACACGCACGAATACGTATACGTCCTCTTCTCTTCCTCATTCGTGTATCAAAAAAATTTGCCGATCGCGCGGCATCTTTGAGAATGATTTCGTCTCGTTGCAATTTCCATGCTACGCGTAATATATGCGGTAAAAAAAAATGTCTTTTTGCTTTTATGGTAACCACGTACATTCTGGAAAATGAACGTGGGATATATCGTGCGACGCCATTGCCGATGCACTCGAGGGCTCGGACCGCTTTGAGAGACGCGACCGCGCGCACGCGCACACGGTCGCGGAGTGGGCGCGCGCCGGCGGTCCAATCGGTGCCAGGCGTCTTCTTACGTCAGAGAACCAGCTGACATAATCGGAACGATTCAAATGTGTATACAGCCACCGCACAGGCAGGTAATAAGATCTTGGCATCTTCGGGGATCGTAATGCGAGCGTTAACGTCGAGAGAATTTGACGTTAAGAGCGCGTAGATTTAAGTAAAATAGGCTACGCGTAAAGAGATGCTTCTTACGATACTTTTACAATTTATTTCAAAGCAATTATTTGAATAGATTTATTTAGAGGGCTCTTGTAGTCTCTTTGTCATTTTTATTTTAATGTAATCAGCAATTTTTTTTTCAATATACTATAACTTGATAAAATAGCATACGTCGATTATTCTATGAAATAAAGAGAAGAGCGCTCTCTGCATTGACCCGATCATATATTTTCGGTGGCATTTCATGGTAGCGGATGTGTTAAGTTTCGTCGAAACGTGGCGACCGATCGATAGGAATTTCCTCCGAAAATCGGGGGCATCGCCTTTGGAGACGATTGCGCCTGTCAGTGACTGGCCAGGGTAGCTCCGATTTCCGCGTTATTTTCTCGTATGCCTCGAACGAGACGCATAAATATCGAATGCCAATTCGAGACTATCCTCGTGTCACGATTCAATTTTTTTTAACGAGTCGAATTATCAACAGCCATCGTTCGTCGACGCGACCGCATCGTCGCGAGGAGACGGGAATCTCGGGCAATTACGCGGTTACCGCTCGCTGTCCCCTCGTGGCGAGAGAGCATCTCTTTCTCGAGAGTGCGTGGTACGTGGCGGCCGAGTCTCGTGGAGGCGTAACGATCGGTCGATACGCTCCGCGCCTTCCGCGGAGAGGACGAGCACGGCATATCGCACATCGTCGGAAGGTAGGGACGTCGCCCGCGTAGTGGCGCCTGTTACACACCGACGCGGTATACGTGTGTGTGCATGTTGTGTGCCACCACGGTACGGTGGTGAGACAAAATATTCGCGCACCGACCGACGAGAAAGAGAGAGAGAGAGAGAATACCGAAGGCGCCCGCCGTAACGCTACGGGGCTGTCAAGCCCGCTGATCAATACAAGCAAGGCGACGTGCAAGGCCGCCCGCGTGGGCTCGCGTTCGACTCGACTCGGGGAACCCCCATATCCCCTCGAACCATCCGTCCACGCGCGCCACTGTGCCTCTCTCTCTCTCTGCTCCTCTACCTTCGAACAGCCTCCTCCTCCTCCTCCTCCTCTCTCGATTCTCCTGTGCTGTCTCTCCTCCACTCCCCTATACCTTTTTCTCGCGCGTCCACGGGGAGATCCGACCGATGGTCAACATGTCGCGCGAGATTCGCATTCTAGACATGACTACGTATTGTGATAATTTCATAGTTCGGAGGATACGTTTCAATGGTCGCATATGATAAGCATGCAGAACACTTGGAATCTGTAAACAATCTTAAGTATGAGACTTGTAAATCTCTGAACATCGTACGAGATAAAATGATATTGTTGTATTCTTTAAGGATGTTTTGTACCTATTTTCAAAATATTGAGAATTTAATGGAAATTGTACAGAATGTCCTTACATATGTTTAGAATCTTCAGTACAATTTTTAAATCTATTCACTAAAGCGTTCACAAGTTATAAGGATTTTATTTTGCACCGAATTAACATGTGTTCTTATGGGAAACGTATAACCACGTCGATTCAAATGACAAATACATGGAAATAATAGTCAGAATTTGTTTAAAATTTGCAAAAATTTAGATACAGAGGAAATATTTGGTCAAATAATATTATACAAGTACTAACTGGTTAAAAAGATATTAAATATAATTCAATGAAGTTAACCATGTGTATCTGTCATAAGGCGAAATTCTCTGCCAAAAGTTAATCATTTCGATTAATAAAATTCGGAATATTTCAGTAAAAACGCAATAAATATTAAAAAATACATATCTGCACTGTAGCTAAGATTCAAATTATAATTCCTCACAATTTTTCATACTCAAAATACACCAAAAGTGGATATTCGTCAATATTGATTTTCAGCTACTCTTTGCTGGGATGGTACATACAAACATCCTTAAAATGCAGTATCGAAACGTCTATTAAGAAAAGAAAAAGAGTCAATTATTAATACGAAGGGGTCCGTAAATGTTGCAAAGACGATTGTACGTAATTTATGCGCGTAACATGGCAATTTATTGCGCGATACCACACGCAGACCGCAATTCCGCCCGAGCGGAAAATTAACAGGTATCATTATCGGCAATGATAAAGCACGGAGCGGAGAAAAACGTAGGCGCGCGGGTACGCTACGCGAGGAGACGCGCGTGGAGACGGGGTTGGAGAGAGTCTCGCGACGAAAATATCTCTCAATATGACATATCATCGATGTGGGGTATCCCGCGTTCTATTTTTATTGCGCTGCAACGTATTTACGGTACTCGGAGAGCATTCCTCCGCCTGCTATAGGTTCCCATTTCTGTTACTGCCCTCCTTACGCCCGCCGCCGTTAAAGCCGCACGAACATTACGTCGCGTGCGTGTGCGTAACGAGGCAGAATTCTCCTCGCGAGTCGAGCCGCTCGCTCGAAAGTAGATTCACGGATTCTCGCTACCACAACCGCCTTAGCGAGCCTGCCTGCCTGCCACGGTAGATTCCTGCACAACTTGACGTTCCGTTTCTATACAGGGTGTCCCGTGACGACATCGTGCGCCTTTCGTCTAGAAAGTCCTTCGATTCTTTCGACTCGATTTTTCCCTCGACGAGAAGCAGCTGACGGAAGATGGAGGAACTCTCCTCGGATCTTTCTCGAATTAAATTTCTATTCCACGCTCGAGTATATTGGAATTGATATTGTTCCAATAGCATAGGGCGGAAATAAAAGAACACCGCGTTAACATTGAAAATGCGTTGGGTATTATCCGCGTGAGAAGCGCGGAGGTGCTTGGCCAAGACTACCGCCGATGCTGCGATTCAACAATCAACCGCTGAGATCTAACGTTTCGAGACGACGAGCGAGTTTCCGCGGGGCAAAGGCTCTTTTATCGCGTACGCAAACGTACAACCTCGCGCCTCTTTTGAACGAAATAAATTTATGCGCGAAGCTTTATATAACTCGTCTACTTGTCTTCCGCGAAAGAGCTTCCCGAAGAAGAAATCGAGAATCGGCTATTATTGTACAGGACCGAGACCGGGACAAGGTTTTAAAAATTGAGAAACGAGTTTCGAGTTCTCACTTACAAGTTATTCCATTGTACGAGAGATTAGATAAACTGTATTAAGTTTTCCAGAGATGACGTTACGAGAGCAAGATGCACTGACATTTCCAAGTATGATGACGCGATTATTAGGTACGGTGAAGCGTAACGATTATTAGACGACAGAAACGAATCGATCGCTAACTAATGGAAGTAAAACTAAACTAGTGAGATTCGGAACGAACGGGGAGAGGTTAAGCAGCCGATGATCCGTTCGATCGAGAGAAAGCAAATGCTGTAACAATGGATCTCGTTATAGTCGCGATTATTCGAGTCTGATACGATGGTTAAAGATTTTTTAATTTTGTCTCGTTGAATTTTGTACAAGTATTCCAGTCTTTCTCTTCAGTTGTTGAATTTCGAGATTAGGAAAAATAATTATAAATTTAGTATCTTTGTTGTATAAAAAAATGAAATATAAGACAGAATTCCATATTCATAAAATATTTAAAAGACTAGTATAAAAGAAAATAAAATACAAGACAGAATTCTATATTCATAAAATATTTAAAAATAAAAGTAATTTCATAAAATTACTTTCAAATGCATTTTCACGAGCGTAGAATTGAAAAGATTATATATCTTTTTCACGATGCACGTTGATATTTTCGATAGACCTGCATATTTTCTACATACGCGGTCATTGTAAATTTCCATTCCATATGAGTAAACTGGTTACGACTAACTCGAAATTCACTCTGTTTATCCCGTAAAACCGCAGAGTATTCGCCGCAAAAGACTACATTATGCATCGTGCGTCATTAGTAATGTCAGCTTTTATTCCATATTGTTCTTTCACGTACGAGCACCGCTACGAAAGATGCTTGAATGCCTCACCTTGAAGATCGGGCCGCTAACCGCAGCTTTCTTTTCGAAAAATAGACACACATGCTTCGCGAGGACTCGCAAAACTCCTTTCGCTACGAAAAGTAAAATATCTATAATTTGCGACGAGAAACGTGGGCGAGATGTGGATGCGAATGTAATAATCGTAACGCAATAATCTTGCCCAGATTTTGCGACTTGGCGGTACATAGCAACACTCCGATCTTGAGTTTCGTATTTAAAGTGCGCATATACCAAGCATTATTAATATTTATTATAACAATTTATCAATGTAACTCGGAAGCACTACATTCACGCGACATTCGCATAAAACGCACGTATATGCATGCGGCTACATAACGAATACGTCAATAATGTATACGCTTTATAAGTGCTAACAGACTTGTTTACAAACTGTTTATGAAAGCGGAATATCTTAAAATTGCTAAAATATTGCAACGAGTTATGGTGTTAAAGAATTCTATGGTCTTCAGAGCGTTTCGAACGTTTGCGAATTCTTAATGAAGAATATTCTTGTGCAAATTTTATATCCTATAAATGAAAAATTGACAAGAAAGTGGAAAGGAAAATTTAATATAAATCTCTCATTAATGTGTTTCTAATATATTCGATTAAAAAAATTCGAAAGAGAGATTTTCGCTTAGCGAAGGACACCCTGTATACCGTTCGCTTCCTAATCGGTCACGTTATCCTCGCGCGCGTTCTATTTTTATGCCGCAGGGATTTCGAAGGAAAGGAGCAAGGATGCAGCAGGAGGAGAGGCCGAGACAGAGAGACCGAGTTTCGAACCTGAGATGAGCGAGCAACCGACGATTCTGGCCGTTGTCTCAGCGGGGGAATCGGCCAAGGGGACGCCGAAGAGGGCTTCCCCCGCGCGTCGCGTGTCCTCCCCCCCCCTCCCTATCCCCCGGCGCTCAAATCGCGGTTTAGATAGTTTAAAATTCGCCTCGACAATCGCCTTTGTGCCCCGAGCTGCGCGGCACCTCGGTCGATTCCACCGGCCCCGCCGGTATATTTTCCTCGGAAACCGTACGCATAGTAACGGAATCGCCGCCTTTCATCTCTCGCGGCGGATTCTTTCTCGGATTCGGCCTCTTTTTCTCTCCAATTCATAGACTCGCAGTCGCTCGACATTTTTCACCGTGAGTTTCCTCTTTGTCCCGTTCCTCTCGTTATTTTTGCTCTAAAACGATTAATTGTTGTCAATGAATTTTGACGAAAATTTGTGTCGAGCGAAGGAATCCACCAGGATTGTGATATCGGTAAATTTTTATGGGAGACTGTCGACAGACACGAAATGCAGGTAATATCGTTATACGCGACGTGTAGCGAGATTTGTACCGATAACGACGGGACTTGGTCCGATTTGAACGATTAATTCATTGACGTTTCAATAATCACGTACAATGATCACGAACAGCGATCGGCGAGTCAAAGTGTATAGTATATATAAAGTATATATAAAGAACCTTCTTAAAATACATCTTTACGTGAGTGTGTATTGGACACGAGATGATCGAGCATTTCTAAATACGGCAATGTCAATACGGCAAGTCACTTGTGAATAAAAGCAACGCATCCGGACATCCGATGTGAGCCAGATGGAATGGTTGCAAATCGATCGCGTTTTGTAATCTTATTCGAAAAGCTGACCAAAAATGATAAAATTTTTTCATTTCGAGATAAAGATGACGAATAAAAATTGTCTAAATATTTCTTGCAATTTTATAAATTTTTTAATAGATGTTGTTATTTGATATCGTTCTTATTAATCAAATGAAATATATTTCTTTCATTTTGTGTTTTGCATCTTTTTCAAATTCTACTACTTCTCAATACTACTACTTTTCGTCGTAGAGAATCTAAATTCTATCGATAAATAAAACAATGTATATTTTAGTGACAAAAGTACGAGGAAAAACGACACACGTAAAGGCAAAGCGAAACTCGACTCGAGGTTTCGAGGCTCTTCTATAGTTGTAACTCGCGTCCTCGCAAGAGTCGGTGCAAGGCTTTCACCTAGACTGGGCGGGGGACCCCCTCCCCTCCGATCCGCGGCTTCCCCTACTGTCTCTCTCCTGCCGGAGAGCACCAGTTTCAGCATAATCTAGCCGACTGACTTGGTCGGTGCCGCGAGGAGACGCCGCGTGCCTGACGTATCTACGCCTGGCGAACGCGGGGAGTCACTGGAACGCTACGACGTGGCTGCGTAAAGTTGCCCAGCGGTTCCCAAACCGGCGCGAAAATCACGACATGGAATATATACAGGGTGATTCTTTATTAGCGAAACGGAAAGCGAGTAATATCACGTAAAAAAAAAAGAGAAAATGGAGAAAAATTTATGTAAAGAAAAATTTTGTCTGCACGAGACGATTTGTACTTGAGAAACTCGCGGATTTGAAAATTAACATTTTTTTTTCTCTGCTGTCACCTTGCGTAATTTCCAATTATATACAGGGCGTTTCTTAAGTGCGAAAAATTTTAGGAAATTATTCTTTGTTGAAAATTAAGGGGGGGTTTTCATATAAACATATACTTTTACATTCCTCCCTATGGAGTTACACTCCTGCAAAAATGGAGGTAAAAATTAGATTTTTTTCTCAAATTTGGCACAAGTTAAAGAAATGAAATTTGAATATTTTCTACTAATAAAAAGATAATTTATTAATATTTTTTTCAGCCTCTTGTATTGTTACAAGAGGATAAAACTAGTTTTTAATGTTTATATGAAAAACTTATTAAGAAACCTATTATGTACGAGTTATAGATCAATAAATTCATTCCCCGATTATAATAAAAATATGAATACAAATATTAAACGCAAATTAAAATAATGGACTACTTTTGAGCAGGCATCTGTCTTTCCGTAAAATTTCTCTTCGAAAAACTTTTTTTTTCGCGTCATAAACTCGAGGATAAAAATATAAAGAACTTTTTAAATAAAATTTGAAATCATTTTAAATTTAAATGTTAGTTGTATTAATGTCATGCCATTGTTTGTCTAGAACTAATTTATCTAATAAATTAATAATTTTAAATACAAAATTTAAAGAATAATTTAAAAGAAATACTTGACATCTAAAATAAAATTAAGAAATACAAATCATATATATATATATATATATATCGATAAGTATTAATCTATTGATTGAAGAAGAAGCATGCCAAGCGGTCAATGAATTAACATGACACATTTAAATAATCACTTTTGATTGACGCAACTAGAATATAATTATGCGGTCGGAAAATTTCAGAATCTCTTTTGCCATTTGATACTACCTATCTGCTATTGAATAAAGAAGTCGGTTGATTTCCACTATAGCGCAAAATGTAATCGCAGCACAATTGCTTCTGGGAGTTGCTGCGAGTTGAAGAAGAAGAAGAAGAGAATGGATGAACCGACTCCCCATATATGCAACCATTAAATTGCACCTTTCGAGCCGACGTTACCTTGTGTTATTGCAAAAAGCGACCGCAGCTATGTCAAGGATGTCGATTGGACCAAAAGAAGCTTCAACGATGAGAAATTTTACTTTGATTAATCGACCAGTGAAGCGTTCCGCGTAAATAACTACGCAATGCGTTTTTATTTTCGCTGACAATGAAAATGCGCTGAAATCGAAACCCCGCTTTATCGATGCTTTAATTGCGCGTATCACAGATCTGGCGAAAATTCTCGGCAGAGTAAGCTAATCAAAACCATGTGTCATTATCTGGCGTACATATTATTATCTCGTCGCTCGTTTAATTCGATCAAGTGCGCGATATTGACCCGCGTTTCTCGTCAATGAGCGTCGCTGTCTCGTAATTGAGTACCACTGTGTGAGAGTATTATTCTTACGTGCCATACCGCTCGAGTTTTACTCGCGAATACACGGGACCGTAGGCACAAAAAACCACCGCGAGCGATTTCTTTGTAGTTCTTTCCTGTCGGTGCGGGGCTTGTAAGGTGTATGTACATCAACGCGTTACACGTCGTCTTAATTAAGACCAATGGATCATTACACGTTTCACGTTGTCGGGCTCGACCTGAACCTGGGACAATCCTGATCATGCAAGCTTTACTCGAAAAAAAAAGACAATATCTTGCGCGTCAAATTACTTGTATATTATTACGAGAAAAATGTCGAATTTCGAATAAGTGAGAGCTGATAAAAGTTGAAATTTAAATTTTTCAGTCATCGACAAAAATACATCTTATTGCTTCTATTATTTATGCTTATTGGAGATTGCATGTAGGAATAAAAAAGGTTTTAATAGTATTTTATCTACTTTAAAAACTTGAAAAAATGTTTATATTAATAAATACAATTAATTATGATAATTAAACGCAACGTGTGCAAGATGCAAACGTTTACTTTCCATTTTTCATGGAGCGTTAATAAGTTTGGAACAAATTATCGACAAATTATGTCCAAATACTGAAAAGTGCGACTTTATGCAAACCGATTTCTGATATTTGGTAAATATTAATTAGGCGAGCAGGGTATAACCGATCGCGTTTGAATTCTGGGAATGTCAAGCGAATTAATTTCCTCGAAAAAATCTATCGATGTGAATTCATTATCAGTAAGAGACTATGTTGCAAAAAGAGACGATTATAGATATTTCATGTTAAGCTAAACAGATGTACATATACGATTGCTAAATTCACAATTTATTTCCGTTTCTAGCGAAAAGCTCATAACGTTTTTCCCTTTATAAGCGTAATTAATTATTCGTGTCATTACTTGCGACTGGCATCTAATTAAATCGTATTAACTTCTGATATATATATGTATACACTCGTGCCGTTATAAAGAACATAACAGGGATGTCAAGTATTGCGATCAAACGGCTTTGATAGATTGTGCGCGGACTTATACATTATCGCGTTTAATCGAATAAAACTATGTGAACTATATTGGCTGCTTTGTGCCGAGGGAGTGCCGAATTAGCTCGCGGCGTGCTTTTCATAAAGCTCCGAAAAAAGCTCGCCGCTTTGTCGGAATCCGATGAAACGTGCGCTGTTTAAAATAATTCCAGCCGTTTATCTGCATTAAATTAACAGTTCTTTGTAAAAATTTATGTCACAGACGCTAAATACGGGAATAAACGCGTATTTCTTCCTTCAAAAAATGTGTTTATCTAAAAGACGAGAGAAAGAGAGAGAGAGAGATAGTCGTCGAGAATGTTTATACAATATCGTTAATTTCAGACTATGCACCAACCGTACGGTAAACATCGACTGTCAGTAAATAAGAAGACATGTTATTCGCACGATTCGCCGATGATGCGCAAAAAGAATCGAACCGATTTCTTCAACGTAGTGGTCTCGCTCGATAAATGCTCTTAACTGGCGATAAATGATGCGTTTTATCGGACTGCGCTCCGTGCGAGAAAAATTGAACGGGCACGCGTCTGTCTCGTACAGTGCAATCTCGCGACCGAGGAACGCCAGGTTATACTAATAAATGTGTGACGCAACTGCATTTTTTGGAAAAGTACTTCGCAATCAATTTTCGCTCGCTACCGATCAAAACGTGCGTAAGTTTTCAAATATCGTTTCTAAAAATTGATAAATTATTAATGTCGATATAAAAAGAATTTCCGGTCCTCCACTTTTCATTCGCTATATTTACGCAATATTTATTATCCGTTCTTCGCGGAATTATTAAAATTAAGC
Organism: Camponotus floridanus; assembly: GCF_003227725.1. Classification (NCBI taxonomy): domain Eukaryota; kingdom Metazoa; phylum Arthropoda; class Insecta; order Hymenoptera; family Formicidae; genus Camponotus; species Camponotus floridanus. The sequence goes on from NW_020229658.1 coordinate 1,224,185, forward strand.
TAATCGAAAATCGCGTTCGTTATTAAAAATTTATAGTATTCTATTCTATTTATAGTATTCAATTCTCGTATGTAAATATATATTAATTCTTTAGTCATTTTTAATGTTCTTTCTAATTTGAATTTACAAAATTTTGCGTCAAAATGTCGACCATCAATTTATCCTTATTTCCATTACTTTGGAAATTAACATTAATATTCCCATGTCCTTTACCTCAATTGTGATTTTATACATACATAAATTTGTACAGACTATGGAAAAATAAATAATCGAAACGAATGCGAAAAGAATATTCAGTCTTTCGGAGAAATATTCAAATCTATTGTTAAAAAAAATCTACGCTTCGCGATTCATATATATGTATACCTTTTTGTCGATATTTTTGTAAAAATTTGCAATTCATTAACGTTTATAAAATTTATTGAAATATATGAACGAGGTTTCGATTTTATCTCTCGTCACAACGTAACTATAACACCTTGAAGCCGCTTCGAGAGAAGGAAGGCGCGTCATCCGTTCGCAGTGACGTTTAACCGTACTCTGTGGGAACGCGAGAGATGCAACACGAGCGGCAGAAAAGTGCGTCCGCCTCGTCGCCGTTAGCTTGTGTCGAGAGTGCGTGCGTACCTGTGTACGTACGTGTGTCGGCACGCACGAGTGCGCGCGCGCGCACACACATGAGCGCGAGCGCGCGTGGAGTGGAACGAAGCGCGAGAAACAGAAGATACGAGAATCGAGAGAGAGAGAGAGAGAGAGAAAGAGAGCTTCTTTCTCGCACCGGGCAGGTAGATACGTAATACGTAGACGCGAGTGCGCTTCGGAAATAAGCTCGAGGAAATAATTTCGCTCAATTTTTCGAGAAATTCCGGCGACCTCGGCCATAAAAAAAATCACGCCATCGGGGAAACAAACATATCGCCTGACGCAGTTTTTCATTCCAACGGGCGGCCGGCGCGACGCTGTTTCCTTCGCGACAAGTCGCCGAGGCGAAAGGAATGTTACGCGACAGACACGATCTCGCGCCGTCGCTGTCGCCGCCTCCAATCGCCTCCGTCTCTTCTTCCTCCCGCGAAAAAAAAAAAAGTCCGCGAGAGAGGCGGGAACGGCTCTATGAATTTTCTCGGGGAATTTTCGCGACTCCGTCGCGAAAATATCCGCGGCTACCGAGAACCTATCTTTCGCTTCGCACAAACCCGATATTACGCCAAAGACGAGAGAGAGGGAGAAGGAGAGAGACACACAGCGTGCCTGTCTGCGTTCTCGCCCTCTCTCCGCTCTCCTCTCGCGGTCACTTCTCGTCCTCCTTGCCTGCCTCGCACCTCCCACTCGCTCGCTCTCTCGCTCTCCGTCTTTCTCGCTCGTTCGCTCTTTTTCTCCGTCTCGTACGGCGTACCGTAAGACTTCTGGGGTCTGACGTGAATCAAGCGTGACATTGGCTCGACACAACAAAACTTGAAATCTCACTGACGTATGTACACACGCACGCATGAGGCCACAGCGCGGAAAGAGGGGGGGAAGGGTATCTGGCAATACACAACACCAGCACGAGCGACAGCGACGGCGATGACGGCGACGACGACGATGACGGCGACGTTGACATTGACGTCGACAAATGATGAACGGTACGAGACGCACTCGCCACATAATGCGCGACACGGTCGCGAATATAGGTTAACGTTCGGAGCGCGACGGTGGTCGCGTTCTCGCTGTCGCTCGGCGACACCGTGTGCCGGCGGCCACCGAGAGCCCTCGGCTTGGTTCTCTAGCGCGAGCCGAGCCGAGTCGCGCCTGGCCAGGCGTCAAACGTCAGGCGTCGGGCGTCAGGTCGACGAGAATTCCATCGGCGCGCTCCGCTCGTGGAATCGCTCTCTCCTTCCGCGCTGGAATCGCGCGCGCGCTTACGATCACTCACCAGTGCGAAGAAATTCGTGTGGCAGTCCTCCAGGCTGGCGCCGTTGGTTTGATGCGATGGATGCGTCATGGCTTCTCCATTGTACGCCGTACACGCATTAGTCTAACACTCTCGAGCGGCAGCTTCGGCGCCGATATTTCCCCGGTCACACGAGAAATCGCGGAACGGCGGGGCCACACCGCGCTTATTCACTCGACCCGTGCATTTAGGAGGGTTTTCACTTCTCAATGGCGACCGTAAAATGGCGGCGGGCGGCGATGGGAAACAACAAGCGCAGCCGCCGGGTGCGCCCCCTAAAGCTCACTGCCGCAGTTCTAGTTGCCGTCGACGGCTACCGTCGCTGCTGATGCTGCCGCTGCCGCTGTTGCCGCTTCTACCACCACCACTGCTACCACCACTGACACTGACACCGCGACGGCGACGACGACGACGACGAGCGTGAAAAAGATGGCGGCGCTCATCAGGCATGGCTCGTTCGCCAACGCTTTTAGGAGTACCTCGGCTATACTCGTCGCTAACACGGTCAGTGAACTACTCTCGTCGCTCTCGCTCGCGCGAGCCCACACCCGTCACTCGCGGATCACGCGCACCTGGACGGACGGGACGGCTCGCGGACGAGTACGCGCGTCACCGCTAACGACATCGTCATTTTTCTTCTTCCAGACGGCCGCGCGTCGCGATATCGTCCGGCACAAGATCGACAGGAGCAAGGTCCTCAAGCCGAAGGTGAAGACGACGATCGGCTCGATCGGGGAATCCTTGGCCGCTCGCGGGTAAGCACGATCGCGTCCGGATTCTCGCGTCGCAGATGTACGGTTAAATTGGCGTTACGTCGCGGCGCTGCCTGACTAACGGGGGCCGCACCGCGGCCATCTTACCGTCTGCCACCACTCCCTCCGCGCGTCGACCAATCGCCCGACGAATCTGACAGGTCCGCAGGGCCGTACGTCGCTCCTCTCCCCCTCCCGCCTCTTATTTATATCTCGACGCGTCGCGTCCAGGCGCGACCGCGAAAAAAATGAGAAAACGCGTCTCCCCAAACTTTCGACTCGATCTCGCGACGATAGTTTATTATGATTGATCGATGCCCGCTTCTAGCGTTTACGTTTGCGCTCTCGTAATGCGATCTCCTCCTGCCACGCATGTCGCTGTTCAACGAGCAAAAATCGTGACGCAACCGACGTCTTTCGAAACGGAACGTAAAACACGAGCGAGAATTGGAGAGGGAATCTTTCATTTTTGCTCGCGAGGAACGATTCCTATTCGGGATTGGCTTCCGATTATGCATCTTTCGTACAATTCTCGTTTTTAACATCGATCGATTAATACGTCCAATTGATGCATTAATTTGTAACGTACGGTTAATCGATATTTTTCTCGATATCCTTCTTGGAAAATTAAACGATGCTTACGATAATTGATTGCTGTTTGCGTATTTATGAAAGTAACGAAACCGAGAGTTTCGCGAGTTTCTCCTCCATCCGCGGGGCACTTTGACGCACTACAAATACGTCACTGTTCGATGAGAAACGACACGCGTGGTGGCAGCACCGTACGGTCAGCGGACATCGATCTCCTCCCTCCTGTCATCGCGTCCCGCGTCTGATTCTTTTGTCCCTCATCGCGTTGAATTTTTCGTTCGCGAGAGAGCAATCTTTTCCGGACTGCGCGAAAAGTTCCACGCGAGTCTCATCGTGACAATAATCGCGCAAGATTACACCAATTGACGTGCTCGCGAAATCGGAGACGCTCCTAGAGGGCGAGAAATGAATAAATAGATATTTTAAATACATGTTAATAATACAACTATTTTTTCTATCCTATCCCCTCTTCGATATTTTTTTATTTCAACAAGCTTGTAAATTTTCTCAATGTTACTGAAAGATTTGAGAAAAAAAAGATTTATCTTTTGTAGTTGCAAACTTAATATCTTGAATTGAACGATTAATGTCAATTGGAATTCGAATTATTCAACATTGGAAATGATCGAGAACTTTTCGCGCGTCATATACAACTATTTAAATATATAATTTTTTAAATAATATATTAAATAATAAATAATCTATATAATTTTTTAAAAATTAGAAAAGCCAATTAGATACCATTTGTTTAGATTTTTGAGGCCGCAGAATGGTTATGAGCCTCCCGAAGATGTGGTTGATAGGATTAACAAAATCTGTGAGAAACAAGCCATTTCCACGCACGATGACACAAAACTAGAAGATCCTGTTCTTCGTTTCAAGTTATTTGTCGCCTGCGAGGGAGAATTTAAGCATTCCATCCCAAATTCATTGCTTTATACCATCGAGAGCATCAGTTAGTAAAGTTCTTTTTTTATTGTATTTTGAGAAATTTAATAATACGAATTTAATAAAACTGATAATAATAAATGTTACATAGAGGACTTGAAACAATTTTATACGACACTGGTAGACAATACGACGCCTTACGAAACGTTAGGCAGATTAGATTTGCCAAAGAACTTGCACGTCCAACAGGAATATCATCGATTTCATCCAGGTGAGACGTCTTGTAGAATTTGCAGAAATATTGCTGTGAAAGATATATAAACTACTTTATACATGATATATGTATAAGTATTTAAGGGACGATATTTTTTTCATAGATACCGATACATTATTCAACGGCAGAACGGCCTTTCCGAAAAGTTCTACCCTTGTGACCAGTATCAAGTATAAGAAGAAATATCCTGGACATAAGCAAACCAATCCATGGTTGAACGAGCAGATGAAGCTCTAATTAATCTATTGTCAGATATTAAAGATAATTATAATTATAATCTCAAAAGTATCATTAGGGAATAATAAATTTGTTAAACAAAACCAGTTGCCTAAATTATCTGTTGTTTTTGTAGTCCTTCCAAAGGCGACTACTACTACAATTTTATTATTGCAATAACATTGCATAATATTACAATCATGAAATATTTATGTATTGGTATATTGACGTTTTCTTTAGGAATCGTCGTTGTTTTCAGAGAAAAATGTAAATTTTCATCATATATATCATAGGAATATAAAAGAGTCGCATATGTGATCGCGTAACCACGGATGCGAGTTTCCCCGATCGACCCATCAGACGCGCGTAGCAACGTCCCCATGTAGGATCAAAGTAGCGAAGTCGGAGAGCAATTTATTTAGCTCACAGTGTGTTATAGTATTGTACGTTGCAGTATTGTAACAGCGAGCGTACGTCGTTTTTTAAAGAGCGATCTATTATCATAATCAAAATGCCCGGAATCGCGAGTGCGACCGGTCTCATCTCCGCGCGAATTCATCCAGTTCGCAGACCGAAGCCTAAGGTAAAAGAAAAACAAAATTATGCCAACGAAACTGGGCGCCACGCGCGTCACTTTATGTATCAGCCTTCATTATTTATTTAGAGATTACGTATACGTAGAGCGTGGAATTATCGGGTTGTACCAAAGCAGCGCCGTTTGTCCTTCGACCGTTTGCCGGCCTTTTTAATCCTTATCCTTATGGTTGCTCGGTACTGTGCAACCATCCAGCGGATTGCGAGGCAAAGGAGGTGGTTCGACGCGCTAAAGATACATGGGTAAAAAAATGTTATCCATCGTTACGAAGAGAGAGGATAGTAATACGCAGTTTCATTTAGAGTGATATGAAACTTATGTGTTTCATTTATATTTTATATTGTAATAGAGCGATATTTGAAGAACTATTAAGCAATTGTTTACTAAGCAGAGGAATTTGATCAAAATTTATTATCTTCTCTCTCCTATTTCGTTTGTTTATTGTCATGTAACAATACTCGTCTCTTTATTTATGTTTCGTAACGTTAGGCAACCGAGGGAAAAGCTCTTTTACTGCCGGAGGAAATGGAAATGATACGGACGAGTCTGTTGGCGATGGGCGCGGGCGGGAACAGAGGCGAGATGACTGGAAATGTCGGAGGTGACGCCGGCGATAGTTACAATACCGACATGATTGGTTCGGCGGTGCCTGAGGAGCTCTTCCGAAAATATACAGAAACTGACTCGCGACCTTTGACCCCGGCGCCCACGCTTGCCAGCGGTCCAACCGCGTTAACTAACCACGCGACGCAGGAGGACCTACCGGTGACCTGTATTCCGCGCGAGCGCACCACCCTCGTCCTCGATCTTCGAACAAACTCGCAGAATCAGCAGGTGGTCAGTATTAGATACGCCAGTTTCGCTCGATTGCTGCTATCAGCATTTTTTTCTGCTTTATTATAGATCAATTTTCTCTTTCTTTTCCATCAAGCAAAAAATAATATTAATAATCTATTATTAACAATATTAATATTATAATAATTTTACTAAATATTAATATTAATTAGTAATAAATAGAATGATTCTTGTAAAAGTATATATATAATAGTTGCAGTTTAGACAATTTTCTGTGATATAAAAATAATAAATAAGTTACTTTATATCACAACAGATGATAATGTGCTCTAAGAAATGAGATAAAACTAAAATTAATTAACTTTAACTTAATTTTGAAAAGATCAATTGTAATATATCAATACATTGATATATTACAATGCATTATAAAATGAAATTATTTTATTTGAGATGATTGTTCTGTATGTAAAAATATTAATGATTCATTTGAATTTTAGGAAAACGAGACCTTTAGCTGGCATGCTCTTACGCTCGAACTACCGCCAATGCCCCGGAAAAGCGAGATACTTGTCTGTAAGCCGGTCTCGAAACCACAACATTTGTCAGCAACACCCGCACCGCCTCCTCCGTCACCTCCCTCACCTATCGCTGAAAGATGCGAAACGGTAAGTATCCGACCTTTCTCTAGAAACTGCTACATATGCCCTCCTTTCGCGCGTGAAATTTTTTTGTGAAATTTTATGTCATTTGAAAAATAATGTTGAATGTAATCGATGAAAGAGCTCATCCAAGAACGTGGAGGAAGAAGCTGATAGCGGCAGTGAACAACCGATAATTATTCGAAGACGGGGAAAGCGATTGCGTAAAAGAAAGTGTAGGAGGGGCTCGACTTATGGTCAACAAACGGAAGTTCGCGATCCGCTCGAGCCTACGGTAACGCAGGTCTCACAGATAGGAAACGGATCGCGGCGGCCATCGTTAGTATTTACAAAAATCTACATTAAAATTTATAGAAACAATATATTTTTTTAATGTATGAAGAGAGAATTGAAAAAAAGATAAGAAAAATAATTTTCTCAACAAGAAAAAAAACAATGTAACAGGGTTCATATTAATACCGATAATGTTGACGATTCGACATCTTCTAAGAAGACGCCCATGCCTACAACGAGTCACACGATGCCTCCGAGTTTCCTTGCACCCGACATTCTGAAACACTTGTGTCGAGAGCTAGATCGCGATAAGGTGGAAGCAGAATTCTCAATTAAAGTAAATATGCTGAGATTAATCTTTCCAAGTTTGCTAAATGCTTTTTTTAAATGCTAATTAATTATTTTAGAGACGAATCGCCTTAGAGGAAGCGTTACGGGTAAAAGGCGATGCTTACTCAACTCTCCGCGGATCTCGTCAAGCTAGTGCCAGTCTATTGGCGCAAAACGCACCCAGAGTATTTTCTCGTCAAGCAGTGCGATTTGAATTACTCGACAGTCAAAGTCTTTGTGGTATGTTTTATGTAGAGTTCATTAATGTATTCTCAATATATTGGAAGAATCTAACAATATATACTAAAACAAGTAACAAATCTTATACAAGGTATTCCTCACGCACACTAAGCAAAGTTTCTTTAATCTATCTATATATATATATATATATATATATATATATATATATATATATATATATATTTCTATGCTTCAATACAATCTATACTTTAGAAATTATATATAATCAATATTTATACATAAATATTTATATTTGTATTTTACCTGAATTATTTCATCGTATCACTGTGGATTTTGGATTTATTCACGATATGATTGTTGCAGGATTAACGCCACTTCAATATCTCAGCAAATATGCGTACATCACTTCGGGAAGAAAACTGATTTTCGGTCGAATATTTAACAGATTTAACGAAGAGGCATTGCACAGCGTGCGACGCATTTCGTCGAGTAGCGTCGAAGAAGCTCTTCAAGAAGTGATCGGGAAGGCGTTGACGGACGAGCAGCGATCCTATCTGAAGTCTGTGATAGGAGAGATAACAGACTCGTTGAACTTTAGAGAGTGGTGCGGATTGTGCGCCGCTGTCGAGAGGTTGCTATGTCCTCTGCCGTCAAGAACAAGCGATCCACCAGCCTGGCTCGAAAAGGTAGACTTCGAAGCTCTGGAACGAAGACTTAAGTCAGCCGAATCGGTGGATATCACGCTGGCATTATTATTGAAGGAGATTCGTGACAGATAAAATATGACGTGTGTTTCTCTTATTATACATGTTCTTTTTTTTATCACAGTGATCGCTAATTATAATGTTCGTATCGTAAATCTTACGATGAAATTTAATGTTATAATTATTTAATATAAGCCTAAAAAATAAAACTTTTTTACGATTCTACAAACGATCCCTATATATATCTTAACGAATTGCACAGTAAATGTTCAATAGTTGGATATTTAAAGCAGAAACGTACAAATTATGAATATCAATTCGTTTAAATTATGAATGAAACTACAGAGAAGATATGAATTATTACTTAATTATAACTAATATGAATGATTAATCGAAATGAGAAATTGGTCTTTCATAAATATATTAAATCTCGATCGTTATAAAAAATGGACCATGAATCAATTCATTCGTGACATTGATATGTAATTCTTTCTCGTATAACTTTGCTAAATCGAACATTTACTAATTTCATACATCGTTCGATCATGATGACGCGTAAAGATTACGATCCGTTCAAACATAATATAATGGAGATCACAAATACTTACTCGCGCCTTTAGCGTTGATTTATTGACACAAGATGTAGGACGAAAGAAAGCTCTTCTCATCTACGTTCATCGCACATTTTATTGCCAGAGCGGACTCGCATATATCCACTCGAGCGTACACATGTTGCTTGTATATTCGGTATTCGATTTTTTTGGCTAATATACAAACGAGTTTTCTTGTTCTCCCTCTCTCTCTCTCTCTTTCTCTCTCTCTCTCTCTCTCTCTCTCTCTCATTCTCTCGCACTTAACAACATAATAAATAATGGGTCACTTCTATTTCATCGTAAGGACAAGATATAAAACCGGTGTCTCTTTCTCCCTGCATTATTAAATAAATTAAGTAAACCAACAATACGACGAAACGTAAAAAAAATAATAAGAGCACGGGATCGCGTATAGAGTACTAGATTATAATAATACACTACCGGATGTGTGTCTCGTGTTTTCCGTGTGTTATCTGTTAATTTTTGTTCGTCGCTCGGTCGGTCGCTAGTCGCTACGTCACATATTGCACATACAACTAATGTACAAATATAACGAGATGCCTACGTGTCCGCGCCAGTGACCAGAAGGAGCTGCGATTAAGTATATGTGTATCTTCGTGAGTGTACACGTGTACGTATATGTTGTATATGGGCATGCGCGCATTATCCTCATGGCCCTGGGAGAACGTACGCACGATACGATACTACTTGGCTAGAGTCTCTATAATACACAGCGCAGCGCTATCCGCCGTATAACGGGATTTTTTTGGGACGTTGCGTTTGTAATCGAGATGTGCCAAGAGAGGGATTTTTATCCGCTTGTTTTTTTTTATTAATGCCGCAGCGAAAAATTGAGAGCGAGCTTTCGGAGGACGAGGCACTACGAGTGCATTTTGTCACCGACATCATTCCACAAGAAATGCTCCTCTCGCTCTACTTGAATCTCTTTCTTCATTCATCGCCACTCTCCCCATCATTCGTTTAGTATAAAAAAAGTTGCTGCTGTCGCTGTTGCGGGGCAGTGGGACTGGAGTATGTTGGTGCAACGTTGCACGTGACGGCGATGATGGGCTAGTTGCCGTTTGTGGATCGTTGCGTCGCCGGGATCACGGCGTCTCGCTCAGTCCCGTAGATCTTACCTGCTTTCCTCGCCATATTGCCGAGCATCTCCATTGAGCATTTGTGTGCCGATCTTAACGAGAGCGCCCATTCCTTCAAGCTTATCTCGTCCTACGGCGAGTTAATTATTGTTAATGTTTAAATTTTTCGGCAATTGAATGATTCAAAAAGTTCAAACTCTCTATTCGAGAAACTTAAATTTTTTTCAATTTTTTACAATACATTTATGTCATTAATCTTTTAAGTTTCATTAAAAACTATTACTCGAAATGTACGAAATACTGAAACTTTAAATTAAAACATTTTCACTCAAAACTATTTAAACAATTAAATCATACTAATCATAACAATTAAATCATGAATTGTCATATCTTTTGTACGAGATATAATTTGTATTTTATCGCTAAATGAAAATAAATTTACTTACGGCATTTGTAAGTACAATCTTTGCATCTCTTGTACGCATTACAATGCATTGTTCTCCCTTTACAAGCTGCAAATCTGCCCCGACTTCCTCGACCTGAAAAAATTGCATGTTGTACAAAATTATTTTTGCTCACGAGTAAAACAAAACTTGAAATTTATACAATTATTAAGTAAATGCTGATATATCTACATTTTAATTTGGCAATTTTATTCCTGCTTTATTCCTTTCATATGCTCTTTGTAAGCGACACGCTTACCTGATCGAGAAACACGAGCTCGGGCTTAGTCGCAGATTCTGGATGTAACTCTAACCGATTTGGATAAAGTTTCGCGTAACGCGTTTGCCATGCGCTCGCGAATGGACCTCCTAATTTTTTTATATAACCATGTAATATACAGTCCGAACCTGTAAATATGAATAATCGACATTGTATCAATTATAGTTTCATCTAATCTTAAATCTTAGAATATTAATACAATGCAGTTACCTTTCTCATCCGTGTCAAACCGTTGCTTTTGTTTCGCCTTTTTCTTATTTTCCAACTGTCGAGAAAATAAAATGCAATCAGTTATTAAACAACAATGAAGAAAAGATATTAAGCAATTAAGATGAGTCTCTTTTACCTTATCCGCTTCGTTATTGATTGTCTCGAACACAGTTTCGGCTACTTCAGCCTGCCATCTTTCGGAGATGACTAGGGGAAAGTTTTTGTACAGATCTTGATCCGCCTCTGTCAGTTTGATTCCCTTCGTGTCTTCCTCATCGAAGGAACCAATGTCAAAGGCATCTGCAGCATTAACTTCGCCGCGCGGCGGTATTAACGGCGGTGTATACTTTTGCAGATACACCTGCTGCCAATCGATACCACTGAAAAACGGGTGCGCCTTTAACTCGTCCGTGCCATTGCCGCGACAGCCGAGTCTGTTGTTAACATCTCGTTGTAGCAAACCTTCCAACAGCGATCTTAACTCTCGCGAAAATGTCTCTGGTAATTCAACGTTCTGCAAAAGATTAAAAAATTGTTCGAATCTTCGAGTATGTTTTTTTTTTTCAAAGAAATCTTTATCGAAATCGCTCAAATATTTGCTGATTGTTCAGCGCAGCAATAGATTACATGTGATGATCCGAAAATTATTTAATTTTTTTTCATCAAAAGTTTTTTTCAATGTCATGATTCAACACACGACTGCAATGAAATATCTCAGAAGTCTCAATGCAACTCACCATGGTCAGTGTCATACGATCAATCTCGTGTTTGTCCTTGGTTTTGTGTTGCCTGAATGGACTATGGCCCTTTAAGAGCTTGTACAACATACAACCGAAAGAAAACCAGTCCGCACTCGAATCGTATGCGGTGCCCTTCGAAAGTACCTCCGGCGCCATATATCCGTGCGTGCCACTGTTACAAGAGAGTTAGAAAATCTAGAGTGATGCGTTATATGCGTCGAAAAGTTTAATCGTGCTTCGAACAGTATTATACGTACACGCTCGCGTGCGGTTTCTTCTTCGAGAAATCGCATGCCAAACCCAGATCCGATATCCTGACGTGACCATGCTCGTCCAGCAATATATTCGCGGGTTTCAGATCACGGTAGACAATGTATCTGCGGTGCATGTGTTCTAAGCCGAGGATGACTTCCGCGGCATAGAACTTCATTTCCGGCTCGTTGAAGACTCCGTGTTGACTTAAGTGGTAATGCAAATCGCCGCCGTTCATCAGATCCAGGATAAAGCATAGTTTGTCGGCCGTGTGAAACGCGTACGTCATACACACTATGAATGGACAATCTACCTGCAACGACAATATTTTACGTTTCGTTATTTATTGCTTATGATTCATCGTAAAGATATTTTCATTTAGAAAAAAAACTCACTCCGGTGCTGACTAGCGAGAGCATTATCCTCTCGTTAAGAGCTAACGTTTCACCCTGTTTCATCTTAATGCGTTTTTTATCCAAACATTTCATGGCGTACATCTTGCCGGTATCCGCTTTCCGACAACCGTATACCTCACCGAAGCCGCCCCTGCCTATTATTCGATGCACGCTGAAGTCGTTCATCGTCAACTGTAATTTCCATTAAACGATACAGTATCAAAAATGATGTCCTTGAAAAAAAATAATTTGACAAATAATTCGAGAAATATACCTGAATATTCAATTCTAAGTTTTTCCATTGGCAAAAACGAGTGTATTTATCGCTATAAAAAAAATCATATACAAATTATTCATTTAGAAATCGCAGCACGGTTTACATATCGTCAAAGTGTAGTTGTACCTTTCCAGAAATTTTTGAAACGGTTCCCCTCGCAGATGATTGAAAATCTCTTCGATGTACGGCTACAAATAAAAAGGATTTCGTGAGACATGTAAATATCGACACGTATGCGCAATCACGTAGATAAGGCTACGAGACTGTGATCTACCTCGAACAAGTTAACTGGAACTTCATTCTTCATGAGATATTTGTGCACGTGAGATACCGCCTCTGGTGAATATTCCTACAAAATATATATAGATATATTATTATATGATATCAAAATCACAGAGAGAAAATTTTTCTCTAGCGATATCTCTAGAGGAAATACGTGAACGTTCGATTCAATGCCATGTTATACTCACGTGAGAATGCGACAACAACTCTTTCATAATATAATTGTCGTAGATCTCTCTGGCAAGTTTTCTCCTGTCTTCCGGACATTCGAGCTTCTCGTACGCTTTGATCTACAATGCATAAATAAGAAATTCCTTTACGCAGTTGTCTCAACGATACATGGATATATGCGACGCTACTGAAATGTAATTAAATAGTGTGCGGGCTAAAAACACGAACCTCTTCGTAAAACCTAAGTTGCGGAATCGGTTCCTCCGCTACAGTCTCGCAGAAGTCTTTGAATAAAAGGTAACCTGGAAGTACATGTGGAGTTTGCTTGACATCGGCGAATATTACAATATTGTCACAATTCACTACATCGATGTTATTTTCACGAAAAGTGATAAATAAATCTGTATGAAACGCCACGGTTCTGCTAAAAAACAAGAGGACAGAGTTTTCCAGGTCATCTCGGAGCGATAGCGATTAATTTATACATTTCATGTTATGCGACAAAAAATCAAATATATTATTAAATCTGAAATATTTTGCAATTTTCTCAGATAAAAATCTCTATTCGATATTCAAACAGATGTATCAAAATAATGCTTTACAAATAGTAAACATTCAATTAAAACGAGACTGTTAATTATCTCGAGGATATTTTTGTTAATTTTTTTTTACGCGAATGAATATTACATTTACGTTGTCGCTAAAAAAATCTTTGAAATTCACGGTGCAAAACATAAGTCGCGACAATTATTCTGTATAATAATAATATAATTATAACTATAATTATCTGCGAATAGTGCATGCACACATCTTTCTAATTGTATCAATCGAAGAGAATATGCCAATATCTAAAATAGTACCATATACCTCGGTTACATCGTCAAATACAAATAGAAACGTTTATTGAGAGGAAATTTTCCTCGTTACAAACTCGATAAATTATTAAATTGATGAATTTATCATCTAAATCTCAGGATTTCTGTCTTTGATCTTGTCAAAAAGCGAAAGTCGCGAATAGCGATTAAAGGATGGAATATCGAAACAACAGCTTACTTACCTAACATTTGATTAAATATTTTGTCGAAGTTTACTTCGTTATTCTTCTCCAGATATCTGTGCATAACGCTCCTAACACTGAAACAAAAAATATTGATTTTATAATTAATAAGTAGCCTTAATATTTTAGATTAATATTCCCCCTCTTCCTCCCCCCTGCCCTCTGTCTCTTTGAGCAACTATAATGAACGCACAACAATGAAAATATAGATAATAATTACGGAAAATTATTACAAAGAGTATAAACTAAATTAAATACATTAAAAAGAGAAAGTTTAAGAATAAAAAAGCAAAGATTTAAGAAAAAAATTGTAAAACAAAAATAAAACATATATATGTACATATAATGAAAATATTTACAATTAGACCAATATTCTGTCTGGAAAGTAAAGCATGAAAGAAAAGAGATAATTTCTCCATCAATTAATTATATAAGATTACCATCTCAATCGAGCTTCGACCGGAGATTGTATTCTAGAAAAAAAAGGGGAAAGAGAGAAGAAAACCTTACTTTACTCTCTTCCAAAATATAACATCTATTCATAGTTGAGGTTAAATTTTGATGTATATAAGACTTTTTCCTTAATTAAAGGTAAGTATGTACACTGAACAACAAACAGCGAATGCAAATTTTCGTTATTAAAGTTCGGAAGATATTTACACTATAATGAAATGCAAACGGAATGTTCGTTAACGTTTAATTCGCTCCTAAAGTGGTATGTTAAAGAAAGTTTCAAATGAATTTAGTTTTGCGCGTTTGCTGTATTTATTCGCTGTTCGTTTGCCTATATGTATCTACTTTTATAGAGACGTTGCCAATCAATCGCTTGCATGCCAAATGTTTTTTTAATAAATTAATAAATAACACTTGACGACATAAAGAGATTATTTTTTATTCAGGACGAATATTTTCAAAGATTCCGAATTCAGAAAAAGAGTGGCAACCCTGATCAGTTATTCCATCAAATGTCGATAATAAACTTATCAAAGATGCGCTCGGCATTTCGTGGAAGATATATTAGCATGTTCGGTGATCCGAAATTTCCATACGTTTCGCTGCATCCATATCACGGCAAAATTGATCAATATGTAAAACGATAGAGTTATAGCTTGTCGCATCGCATTGATATGACGATTTACGAGTTTCCATGAACACGAATGCTCTCTGCCGTGCTCAAATAACAAAGCGCAATGCTATGATGAGATGCATAATAGCCAATTATTTGACAAAATACAGTGAGTATGTATCTCTTTCTCTCCCAATTATCCAAATGATTCATGGCATAATATACGGAAAATACGTAGGCGTAGAGTTCATCGATGATACGAAGGCGCTAATTAAAATCGCTTTGACTCTCTTATTTTCTCATATATCGCGCTGCTCTACGATACCTGATAAAATATTAAAACGACTAATTAACCGTCATAAATATTACATTAGTAATTCGAGCGATCGCGTCTGCAAATTGCAATACTTACGTAAGACTTATCTTTCGATTGTAAACGACAAATAAAAAAAAATTACTTTTTATATTCTAAATATATTTCTCAAACCATTTCAGAGAAATATACGTTATCAGAAAGCTCATTATGATAAAAACAAGTATTAATATTGTACCATACAATTTCTTGCTTTTAAAATTACTTTTATACTATTTTTCCACTTGATGTGATGCCTGCATTTCATACTTTATAAATTGAAAATTAGATCAATAATGCGAGAGGTAGTCTTATCGAATATTTTGCATGTTTGTTTATCAGATTATTGCGTTCAAAAATTTGTAATCAAAATTAAAATTTAAACAAAACAAGCTGTTTTGTTAAATAATATAGAATCAAATAAATATAGAATCAAAATAGAAGTAAATCATATTCTATATATTCTTAATCTAGGAAACACGCTATAACCGATTAAAAATCCAACCAGTCGATGATTTAAACCAGACCTACATCATACGTTGCGATTATTTTTATCGATCGCACAAACACTTTGGGCTTTAATTTGATATTCTAGCCATAACTGTAACATAAGTCACGTTGATGAGCATTTATGCAAATTGGTCGGTAAAGTAAATAATGATACAGCAGTATCAAGTCAAATTGAGCATCGTAAACTATTAGATATCACCGCAGCATCGCGGTCAATTGCTTCTCAATGAATGCACTTCGAAGCACCTCGTAACTGCAAATGGTAATTGCTATTTTAATCGAATGACCAAAGTGACTAGGCGATTTAAAAAAGATACTCGTTAAAAAGCAACGTTCTCATGATAACAAGAATGTAATCATCAATGACTCTTCAAGAGATAATGTTAAAGGGCGTGTACGTTAAAAGCGCATTCCTCGAGAATTCTCTTCTTTTTGTGCTATTTAATACTTTGGACTTGTGGAAAAAATATCAGTCGGATTAATATTAAATTAAAGATTAATATTTTTTAAAATCCGAAAATAAAATATTTATGGTAATACATGATATCGAATGTATTCTTTTATCCGTTTAAAATTACTGCAAGAGAAAACCATTTATTTTTTATTTCCAAAACTTTTAGTTTATCGTGAAAAAAAATTAAACAAGTAATCGATAGTAAAAGATAGTTAATCATTGAAGGATTAAAATTTTTATATGAAAATTTCCTTTTAAGAATTTGACTCCATAAAATTTTTATATGAAAATTTCCTTTTAAAAATTTTACTCCATCGCAAAATTTTCGAATCTTACAGTTTTATTAATGTTCAATTAACCGTATTTATTATCACCGTCACTTGGTCGATCGCCTGTGAAGTCTATTCGGCTGGATTCAGTGCCTTTCTACTTTGCGAACGAATAATTAAGTTCGCCGCGTTCCACCTATAGTGTATCTCTTATTTATGCAATAGCGCCTCGGGGATTGGTCACCATAGAGATACCAGGGGCGCTGATCCCTCTAAATTATACAAGTTATCAGAGTCGTGAGTAGGACGATCCAGCCACTGATTGTCAGTTAACGGTCGGATTTTTATTAATTTCACGCAATCGTGCAAGTTTAAAGTACCAAGCGTTTTTCGAAAGTCTCAAAGAATTATTATGTAAAATGACTACTTGTAAAAGAAATATTAAAATTTATTCTCTCGAACGCATCTCGCACTACGCCATAGACTCTTATTTCAACCTGACGTAAAAGCATTTTATCATTTATATTATCCTTGCTAATTCTTTAATAGTCGCACGATTATTTATTACTAAATTAATGTCGCAATTTATTCGCATGTCATTACGGGAATAATTAAAGAGAGTAGCTCGGGAATTTTTGAAATATTTAAAGACGAGTAAATAAGAGATTAAGTAAATATTTATCGAGCCATCGTGTAATGCGCGAACGATACATGAGCGTTCAAAGTTTTAGTTCTTCGATCTTTAGTTTGTGGCGAATTTGTTGTGGTCAACGAACTTCCGTTGGGAAAACGATAGCTTTCCTCTTCGTGAGACGCTGCCATAAATCTGACAAAACTTAATAGCGCTCCGCCTCCAGTTTTACTTCTCCATACAGTTTATCGTTCAAAGTACGACAAATTCGACAAGAGAAAACGTTAAGGGAAACGAATGAAGAAGCGACAAATGCTTGTCAGAGTTCTCGGGTCATTGACTTTGACATTTGGCGTGTCCCACCCTTGCTGAATATATATGTGTTTAGGAAGGATCATTCGATATTTTATTGTTGATATTTCCCACGCACGAAAAAATAAAGATAGGAAAATATCCTTGAATGTCGATGAAATATATTTTCTGTAATTAAAGTTATAAAAAGAAAAAAATAAAAAAAATATGCGAATAAACAACCACATCCTTGGCATTTTAGAGAAAATGTCTTCGCACAACTGTTGTGGTTATAAAATAGAGTGATAAAATAAAAGCCACGGAGAGAATTAAGCAATAGAGTTCAAGGATAAACGCGTAGCTGTAAAGTTTTGTTTTGTATCAATTTTTGTAATCGAAGATGGATTAATTTTCGATGGTGGAACAAAAGTATTGAGAACTTAAGGGGAAGAGGATGAATGAGCTTTGCAACCAAACAAAATAAATTCGCGCGTTTCCAAATGACTGGTTGGAACATCGCCAGCCATCACATACGACAGTGTTATATACAATAATGATAGATTTTTATTTATTCGATGATGCCAATCGACGCAGTGAATCTGAAGTCGAGCATAATATTATGCGAGCATGGAAAAAAAGTGACAGTTATATGCAAATTCATCTGTTCGGAATCCGTTTAGTTAATTGACTCGCATAATCGCCCACAAAAAAAAGAATACAGAAGAAGAAAATAAAAAGCTGATAGCAATCTGACAGACTCTCCTGTTGCCAATTAAATATCACTTCCGAGGACTACAAGTTTTTTTCAGCCTCTGGTCGTTCGAGATCTTGGTTTAACAAATCTTCCACCCAGTATTTATAGTCTTTATTTGAATCTCGAGAACATATCGTAATAATATACGTCAGCATCTGAAGTTCCGCATACTTATTTTGAAACGCAGCCAGCGATTTCGATAATCGTAAAATTCTATCTACCAAATTTCGCGTCTTAAAAACTCAGCTGATTGCTTATTTCCGCGAAAAGATATATAGACCTTATCGTCTTAATCGTTTGTCGATATTTTGTACCGCAAGGACGCAGGATTTCCAACGATCGCGAGATTACATGCTCGATTAATCATCGGCAATTGAATTTTAAGTGGCACGGTCGTAGTCGGCAGAACGATCAGTTTATGCGGAAAATACGGCGCCAAGATCGCGTAAACCGCGGCGTATTTCTGTTCGCACCCTAAAAATCAAGCAAGACCTTCCGCGCGCGTCGCAATAAATGTTTCTCTGGAGGCAGAAGTTTATTGAAACTGAGATTACTCGCGTCGTTCTCGGTTGCATTAGCTAGTCGCGCGGTAAAAGCTGCAGCCAAGCCGCTTCAACACACTCGTATTTATTTATTTCTATAAAATATACATCTGAAATGTAAATATAATACGTTCGCGCGGTCATGTATCTTGGTTGTGTATGTATATCGATTAAAAGAGACCTTATACTTTTTTCCGCTGTCATTGAAATTTCATCGATTAGGTAGCATTTCAGAGGCAACGCGTCGTTAACGCTCGAGAAGATATACTCGTCCATCAAGCCGAAAGAACTCACATTTAACCTTTCGTGTGCGTAGACGAGAATATTTAATACGTAACCACCACCTCTATATCACATAGCAAAGTTGAGTTTGTCCCGAGGCCATTTATCATATCGAAAAAAATGACTCGAACTATAATAAAAGAAAAACGAGAGAGATACTCTTCGATATCGGTTTGAAATTCGACGTAACGTCATTTATCCTCGTGTCGCATAATGCGATCCGGCCGCGGTCGAGCTCGAATATCAATCATTTCTAAAGTTATGCCCGGCATTAGGGATTAAAACCGTGAACGCAGCGTTAAAAGCGCGTAAACAAGCGACGACGGTAGCGAAATAACGAGGCGACGTAGATCGGAATTTTCATCAGCCATTATCCATTTCCATCGATCGGCTGCTATCGTATTCCGCGAGCGATTTAACGACGAAAAAATTACACTTTGTTCGCAAAAGCGGCTTCGGATTAACGAAGGGAACTCGTGCGGGTGTCCCTTTAGGCTCCCTTTAGGCAAAGCGGATCTCTTACATCGGCTTTTCGGGGCTTCAATCTCCCTGGCCTCCATTCCCCTTCTTTCTCTTCGCTTGATTGCGATCTCTTCTTTCCTTTTCTCTTTTTTCCTACATGAATAGAGTAGTTTCGCGGCTACCATTCAACGCGTCTCAACGCGTTGCAGCGTCGATAAAGGACGGTAATTAATGTACGTAGCACGACGGTATCCCACTATTTACGGTGACAGTTGTGCGCGCCAACATGCGCGAATGCGACGTATATCATACGACGTGTAGCATGATGGGGATGCGCGATGTATCAATTGTCACGTCTATCAAGAATACCTTTTCTCGAGAGAAGCAAATCGTCGCGATCGCGTTTCGAGAGAGAGAAAGAATATTCATTTTCATTGATTACCATACTTTGCTACCACTTTCTTTAATACGCTTGACGTTTCATTTTTCTTTTCGCTAATGAGATGCAAATAAAGTGTTTATTATACGGACTTTCATGCTAATTACATTCGTAATTTTCAAAGTTACGTCATCGACGCATAAACGATAAAAGTCTAATATTGATGATGAGGAGTAAAAAAACATAAAGAGTTTGAAAATATCGTTAAAATCGTAAAGAGGAGAAAACGACTCCTCCGGGCATCAAATGTCACTCGGACATAATTATTTAATCTAGCGAGAGTTCGTCACGAAAGTTTGCGATAGCGCGCGTGACTGGGTTCCCTCTCTCTCTCTCGAACTTTATTTCGTTTATTTATTCTTCGAAATTCGTTTTTACACAGCAAACCAGGCGTTTTTACAACGACGCAAGAGCAACGAGAGAGAACGTGTATTTGTCCGGCTCGCTGATTACTACCTTTAATTACATCTGGGACCGTGGCTTCCTCGATACATGTCCTCTCTGAAGGACTGGCAGCTGCCCTTTCCTCATATATTTGCTCAGAGTTATTTCCTTCCGCGCGAAAAAGGAATAGTAGTCGTTCGTTCTGAATATCGGGAGTAGAACGAGTGGCCCAGTATTTTATCGATTCCACCTGAGCCAATCAACGATTAACCGATCCCGTCCGACGACACTGACGGATAATGTCAATACCGTCTCGCGTTTGAATCCTCGTGAAAGAGAGCTGTGCCAATGAGATAAAAAAAATCTATTTAAAAAAATATATATGCATAATTAAGAAACAGACACGGGAAAAATGTATCTAAATATATATCTGTGCCATTGTAAGTGATACTCTGGCGAGTAACGGATTAATGTGGCAATATAGAGCTACGTTAATAATCTCGAACTAATACGCTTACTCGCCCCGTCGTAATAATCCGAGGATTTATAGCAAGTCGTTTTGCGAATAAGAAGATTCTGAAGAAGGGAGGCATCTCGAGAGGCGCCGGCACGTCGACATCACGTTAAGAGAGGAAGAAACTGAACGAGAATGTGGCGCACATCGCGAACGAGAGAGAGAGAGAGAGAGAGCCAGAGTAAACTTTACCGAGCGTCAACAGTAGCGATGATTCGATTATTTGTGGATTGAAACAAGGTACACACTTTCGTACGCTGCATCTTTCTCTCGCAATTATATTTGGCGCATCTTTTCAATCATTTTTTTTTTTGCAATCAAATTTATCATTGTCACGGTTCGATCGCTGGCCAAAAATCCGACGTTTCGTTCCAGACGAGAAGCAGAAAAAAAAATACGAACAAGGTAAATAGTTTACATTCGCATTGTATACGCAAGCGGTATCTCTTGGTTAGCTCTACGTATATTTTTTCTACGCGTATGCTAGGAAATTTACCATTTGCCTCTGGCATACCGGGAATCGCGGTAGTAAGATATCGAAATGTTGTAACGAGTGCATGCCTGTTTCGCGCGAAGAGCAAGAGACGTCGGTTAATTAAACTCGAAAATTGAGTTGTTCAAGCTTCTACTATATTAGACCGGCACACTACGTGCCGTATCACAGTATCGCATCGTACTTTATAGTTCAAGGATGTATAGTACGCACGAAGCTGTCCCTCGTCATTAAAACATCAACATTCGCAAAATGCCGAGTATAAAAGCTAAGCGCTGGCAACGAAGATAATTTTGAAGGATACCTTTCTCGATAAATTTGACGAATCTTTTCTTGGATTTTCCCGCCTACGTGACAAATTCTTTTTTATCGAAAATCTTAACTTTCGAGAAATATGTACATTTCTTTTGTTAAATCTTTCCATCCTTAAATCTCGCGTCGATCGTAGCATTTATGCCTAAGGATGTTTCGTACTTATTTTCAAAATATTGAGAATTTAATGAAAATTGTACAGAATGTCCTTACATATGTTTAGACTCTTCAGTACAATTTTTAAATCGATTCACTAAAGCGTTCACAAGTTATAAGGATAATATTTTAATTTGCACCGAATTAACATGTGTTCTTATGGGAAACGTATAACCACGTCGATTCAAATGACAAAAACACGTGGAAATAATATTCAGAATTTGTTTAAAATTTGCAAAAGTTTAGATACAGAGGAAATATTTGGTCAAATAATATTATACAAGTACTAACTAGTTAAAAAGATATTAAATATAATTCAATGAAGTTAGCATGTATCTGTCACAAGGCGAAATTCTCTGTCAAAAGTTAATAATTTCGATTCACAAAATTCGAAATATTTCAGTAAAAACGCAATAAATACAAAAAAATACATCTCCGCACTGTAGCTAAGATCAAATCGTAATATTCCACACAATTTATCATACTCAAAATACACCAAAAGTGGATATATTCGTCAATATTGATTTTCAGCTACTTTTTACTGGGATTGTACGTACAAAACATCCTTAAATATCACATAAATGATACGTAGCATTTCTCGTTTTATGCGCAGGTTGCGAGCGCAGCTCGTAATTTACCAAGTTAATGATCAATCTTACAGGCGCTAGATTTTTTCCTCCCCCTTCGGAATCTTATTTTACGCGACGAGTGGCGCGATCCCTCTGCGAGGTCCGTAAGAGCGCGAAAAAAGGGATAGTTATCGTGCTTCCAGATGCGCGTTCACGCATTTTTAACTTGGCGGCCGCGTGAAGGTGCGAGGGTACGCTACGTGTCACTGCATTAATGCTATCATGAATAATCTGACCGTCGCCGCTGTGTATGCGATTTTTTTTAATTAGCCAGCACTCTGAACGAGAGGAGAGACTGCGACGTCGCCGTTGACAGCGCGTTAACGTTGACTTATACCGGATTTACAGTCGACGTAACGGTCGACTGGGTCGATGTGACAAGTCGAGTATACTCGACCAGTGTCAACGCTTTTAGTCGGGGTTAATTTTAGTCTAATATTAGTCGACTAAGCTTCTCAGCGATTACTACGCTACGTAAACTAAGCATATGACCTGGTTACAGTTTATTTGAGAAAAAAAGACCGTCGGCATTGTGTGTCCCCATTCGATCGTTCAAACTCGCCATCGAATGAGTTTATCACGCGTGCAATTTTCCCTTTCTAATAACGTCGACGTCGAATATCGATTTGACGAGTCGCGGTATCCGAGTCTTATCCCGTCGATCATCGTGGAATTAGGCGCGAAAGGGAGAAAGAGAGAAAGGGGCAGGCCATTTTTACTTGAATTTACTTCTCGACGATCGCCTCGATGATGAATAATACAAATTAACCGCGTTCGTAATGTTATAAAGCGTTACAAAAATAATGAGCTAAAAACAACTCGCGCACTCTGACATTTTTTAAAATGCATCCATCGAGGTCGGATCTGATCTCGCTCTATAATAACCGAAGGTTGAAGAAAATTGGAAACATTTTTTTATGCGCGTAGTAACTAGAGACAAATTGCATTTTTTCAATCGTAGACCAAGCTCATTTTTCACCCTCCACAGACGTTTGATTTTACGATTCCCGTAAAATATGACGTTTTATAGCTTACTTATTACCGCGATCGAATGCAAATGCGTGAGATCTACGGAGATAAATTTCATTGATTAATCATAGAAATGAGAACGATGACATAACCCATTCATTAAGCTACACCATGCGTCGCGGCATTCCCTGTTATTCCGTTATACAAGAGTTATGTATTTCGTTTATACATATCGGCCATCAATTTCAATCCGACCTTTGCACCGACGTAAGGGTGAGATTACGTTCAATTGTAATACGAGACACTCGCACAAATAGCCTGTAGATTCTTCCGATCGCAGAGACGTAATATTGAGGATACGTATACAGGGTGTTCTAAAAAAAGTATGTCAAAAATTTAAGGA
This sequence comes from Camponotus floridanus, assembly GCF_003227725.1. Lineage (NCBI taxonomy): Eukaryota > Metazoa > Arthropoda > Insecta > Hymenoptera > Formicidae > Camponotus > Camponotus floridanus. The sequence continues at coordinate 1,248,105 of NW_020229658.1, forward strand.
GATATTCCTCACACCTGAAGGATGAAAAAATGTTATATGGACATAGGTACGAAAATGCTTATTTCAGGAGTTATGTTGAAAATACTTTTAGCTGTATTACTTATACAAAGAAAAATTTAGGATTAATTATTGTAAACGACAATCGTTTAATTAGGCTTATTTACATTTGGTTTTAATGTGACTTTGAGTATGTTACAATAAATGTTGAAAATGTTCATCATTTTCCTGAAATACAAGCAGTAATATGCATCGATTCACGGATACGTTCAAAAATGCCACCAGTGCGTGATATTCAAGATCTTCGTAACCGTATCACTACAGATTGCGAGACAATCCGCTGTACGCCAGGCTTGTATTCAGGAAAAAAATGGTGAGCTCAAGGTCACATTAAGACCAAATGTAAATAAGTCTAATTAAACGATTGTCGTCTACAATAATTAATCCTATAAATTTTTCCTTGTGTAAGTAACACAGCTAACAGTATTTTCAACACAACTCCTGAAATAAGCATTTCCGCACCTACGTCCATATAACATTTTTTCATCCTTCAGGTGTGAGGAATATCTGCTTAAATTTTTGACATATCTTTTCAGAACACCCTGTATATACGGATTAAGGACGCGGGGAGGAGGGGGAGGGAGGTCGCGCGCGATATCCGTGTATTTGACGGCGCAATCAAATGTCTATACGCGATTAATTACGCCGCTACCGCTGTCGGTGTCGATGGCTTTGAAGGAATTGCCCGGGATCGATCACGCTCCGAGAACTTTGCTCCTAGCCGAATACAGTTTAGCGAACTTTCGTGTAAGAGAGATATATAGCTCCGCGGAATAATCGATACTCTTTCTACGAAGCTGCTCGCCGACGGGGAACTTCCGTTTGCGTACACACCGTGTAATTGAAACGTAATTATATTTGACGAAAAAGACGTCTCGCGCTCGAAATGCCACGAGATTATCGACTTTTAAAGCCTCGATAGACGGGGACAGCGATGTAATCCGATATTCAGCATCGTCATTCATTCACGCAAGTTGGGTGCGCCAAATATGTACTCCGACACTGACAAGGAACTAACAAAATTATTACACAATGATTCTCTATTTTAATCCGGAGAATAAACGGCATCGTTTAATGGAACGAAAGGGATTAAAAATAAAAGCATTAACGTGGTTTGTTTTTGAAAATTCTTTCTAAACCGCAGTAGTTTGATTAATCTGTCAAATGCTTGTTTGCTTACGTTCAAAGGTTTCTCTGTGATGTTTAAAAACCATATCGTGGTTTACATAATTAATTGTACGCTTTAAACACTTCGTGTTTTCTCACGAATAATATGAAAGCTAGTCACGAAATGTTCCTTTAAATACCGGATATTAACATATCCGATTGTAGACGTGTACTCTTTAACAAGAATTAAAGATAAAAAAAAAATGGTTGAAATGTTTCGACACACAGGAAAAAAATCTACTAGATTTTTAAACCTGTCATGTTTCTATTAACGATACATTGACGTATATATTTTCCTTGAATATATATTTTCCTGACGTATATAGTTTCATAATTAATGGAATTTCCCGAGTTTTGTATTTCTAGTGTCATTTTGCAAATATTTTCTAGAAGGCTAAATAAAAGAAGATATTTCTAATGTCATTTTGCAGATATAGATATTTTCTAACAGGCTAGATAAAAGAAGATATTTCTAATGTCATTTTGCAGATATAGATATTTTCTAACAGGCTAGATAAAAGAAAATAACGAATACTGGGAGAGATACGTCATCCCGTGGAAATTCCTAGCCACTCATTACTCTCAGACACCACCCTTTATGCCGTTCGAACACGCAGTTTTACCTTATTCAGTGTTTCGGCCGTGCACGTGAAGCGTTCGCTTGGCAAGTCGCCAGCAAAAACGAAGCCTGCTACCGAGTCGACTTATTTTCACGGAGCGAAAGCTTCGGTAATATCCGCGGTTTGCGGACCAAAAATAACACCGACAGTGTAAACATTAGCAAGTTATAATCGATGCAAAGTATCGATCCACGATATATGATCGGAAACGAGTGATTTTCCGAAAAAAGGGGAAGGGAAGAGAGAGAGAGGGAGAGGGAGAGAGAGAGAAAGAGAGAGAGAGAGATTGTGATCGATAGAACGAAATTTATTCCATCCCGGGAATTTAATCTCCCCAAGATAAACCAAAGTTTAACATGCGAGCGTATATCGTGTGTACGTTATATATTTCTGTGTGGAGATTGACTCGGAATATTGGTATCTCTTTACGATGAGAGATCCGAGATAGATTGTCGGTCAAAGAGAGATGTTTCCACGTCAAAACATCTCACGCGAAACGGATAACGTAATTCATTTTCGAGATTTATCGAGATCGAGCCTCCAACAAATATACACGTATGAGAATGCGATTATTTTTCGACATTACGCGAATCCGTATCAACACCAACTATCGAGAGAACCGGAAACGGATCGGCTCCCCAAGAGTTTGGCGCGTCGACTTTCGATATCGCGGCTGTTTGTAAACATTTTTTTATTCCCCAAACTCGGGAAACCGGGTTCGATGGCGAGGAGGAGGCGGACGATCGAGAGACGTCGTCGCTGGAAGGATGCATCGGCGGACTCGAGCTGGGATTTCGAGCGGAGCGTGCGAGACAAGGAAGATTGGGAAGGTAAAGGAGGAAGAAAACGGGAAAAACAAAAGCGGAAGAGAGAGAGAAGGGAGGGGCAGGAAATGGGGAGAGGTCCTCCGGCCGCCGCCGTCCGCCTCCTCCTCGTATCGAACCGCACGCACCGCCGCCGGAAATCGCGTAGTAAGGAGTAAGGAGAACTCGTGTACCTAGGATCCGGCAGAATAATCTTCTTGCTGGCACGGGCGGCCGGCGTGCATTTGCTCTTCTCCATGGCCATCAGGTAGCTGACATCGGCCAGCACCGCCTCGAGGTCCGCCATTTTCCTCGGTGATCCTTCCGTCGATGGGTTGTCGCGCGAACACGATGATCACCCCCTTCTTCACTCCCTCGAGCGGGATCCTGCCTGCCTCCTCTTCTCTTCTCTTCTCTCTCTCTCTCTCCTTCTCCCTCCCCCTCCCCCTCCTGCCCCGTCCGGCACCTCCGGACCTAGCACACGCAGCCGAGAGCCAGCCGCTTCGCTCTGCCACGGGCGGTGCTCCGCCGTGCGTTTCTCACTGCCGCATATTTTTAGCGTAACACCGACGACGACGATGACGACGATGACGGCGACGGCGACGATGACGACGGCGGCGAGGATAGCATTCCGATAGCAGCGCGATCCAACGAGAGAGAGAGAGCCTCGCTTAATCGACGGATGGACGTTGATCACGGTCGAGCGAGCAACACCGACTAAGGTTAGTGTCGTGGCAAGGACAACACGACGCTTCGGAGGACGATGCTCTCTTCCTCTCTCTCTCCTTCCCTCTTCGTTTCTTCCCGTCTCTCTCGCTTTCGCGCTCCTCCCGTCGTCTCTCTCTCTCCTTCTCCGTTATCCTCGCGGGATTCGCGACGCTCCTCTCCTCTCTTCCTCTTACAACGCCGTTTCTCGCGCGTACGAGATCGGGCGCCGCGACCGAGACGAGGCTGGCCTCTTTTCGGCCGCGCGAGCTCCCATTTTAACGCGACGCTACGCGCCGCGACGTACCGTTCCTCTCGTCACGCCCGTACAGGCGATTGACGTCGCGCGTCAACTACGCGGAGCGATTCGAGGTTAATGACGTATCGGGGTGATCGGACGCGCGCGTTCACTTCGAGACGAGACGCGCAAAAATCTCACGCGTTACGAACGCAATAGGCGCACTGACGAAAAAAAAAACAACCGGATCGACCGAAAGCTCACGACTGCTCGCCCGACAGTCGACGACTCGCACTCACTCCGTGCTCGCTCGCGCCCCAATTGGCCGAGCGCCTCTGGCGGAGCAAGCGCGAATTATCCGGCCGGTAAAACAGTTTTGCTCGGTAAAACAGCTCGCGATATAAATCTGCGTTTGAACGATCGTCGGAAAGATAGTCCTCCTGTAAATCTCGCGCGTCATTTTTTTTAGCTGTAAACAAAAAAGCGTTATTAGATGATTTAATTATTGATATTTCTTATAATTATTATTGACAAAAGTTAGTTTGACATCTATATACATGTTTGTATTCGTGTGTGTTCGATGATTTCTTTTTTTAATTAACGATGAGAGATATGCCTATGTCGGCTACAATACGATATAGCGATTTTTAATTAATAATTAATTGTAAAGAATTTTTATTTAAGTAATAACATGCATTTTCTTAATTTAAATGTAAATTTGCCGTTATTTAAAATTCCATTAAATGCGTTTCCATGCATCCTACCCATAATAAGGAAATGGCTTTCATTTATACGGGCCAATGACACCGTCATTATTCATCGGAAACGGTGGAATCGATTTATACAAAATTGATCGGATCGATTGCGCTCATTGTAACACATGCCATTTAAACTTTACAATCGTATTACAAGCTATAATATTACAAAAGCAAGCGTGTGACACGCAGTTTAAAATTGCTAGACATTTAAAAAAGTTTTAAATACATATTAGAATGATAAAGACTTGACTAAGACTTTAATGAAAAGGAATAATTAAACATAGAAGAATTAAATGAATAGTTATATATTAAATATATAAGAATATTAAATATAAGAATTAAATAAAATAATATTAAATATAAGAATACATTTAATATTATATTACTTAATATTCTTATATTTAATATGAAAAATATTTTATATTTAATTATGAATAATAAAGTGAAAATTATTATTGTAATATAATCTTATAATAGCAATTTAGTGAATGTATAATTTAGCTCTCTTTCATTACTCCAAAAATACTATTAATTCTCATGAATTAAAATATTGTAAATTTTTTGTTCATTTGCATTTATTTCGCAATAAATACTGTATCACGATAAATACGTCATTTATGTAAGACCGTCATGTACCCGCAGCTCAATATGCTATAAACTCACAAATCGAAGATTTCACTCATGTTTAGTAATAAAAGTAACATAGTGAGTGATGAAAATAAAAGTGGAGCTATCAGTTTAAAGTGAGAGTAGTAAAATTTAAAGATAAAAAGCATTATGACATCTTTCATGTCGTTTATATAACATTTTGTATGCTTTTATTATAAAATATAATTGTTTTCTACTTTTACTTGCCCGTATGAAATGACTTCAAAAAGTAGATAAAGACTGACAGCAATTTATTCTGCAAAGATAAATATATTATTAATTCAAAAAATATTTGAATTTCTCTTGCTTGACTTTTTTTACGCAATACATATATTATTATGTAAAGCGGATTCCATGCTTTTATCTATCCAAAAAAGTTTTATGAAATATATGTATAGTATAATCGAAATTTTCAAAAGTACATCTATAATTTTGTTTTATATCCTATTGTTATTATTTGAAAGATATCTCATTTTACGAAGTGCACATTAGCCGTTCCGTCTTGCTGTATCCATATATGTATATGTGACTGACTAACAAGCGTAAACGATGCCAAAGAGTTACGTAAAGCGAAGGACACTAGTTTCGATGTTCACTATCGATATAGACTTCTAATGCTTGTTTAATTGTATAGTTGTTGCGCTATGGGAAACCCTTTAATAGGGCATTTGGCAGTCGTATTAAACGCGGTGTCTGAATCCATTTAAACGCCATTGTAAAAAAGCCTCTCCTAGATATATATTTATTTCAAAATGTAAAGGATTTCTTCATACCTATTATTAAATTTTAATTTTGTTAAAATTCAGTCCAGAATCAACTGGGAAAGCGTACTTGCATAATTTTTCCATCATTGTGAATTTAATCAGACAAATAACTCACGTTCAAATAATTTAACGTGTCATACTTTCAATGGTATATTAATAACCAAAGCAAACACTTGCTCCTCGACAGCAGGTCTCTACTTTATTTAAGTATCGAGTACTTCGTAATCGTCCACGATAACGATATGACGAAGGCCGAATTTGTGTCACCGATGAGCGAACGTACGTATACTTGGGCGGCGCAAAACATCCCAGATAATCGTTTGCCGACCTCGCCATCGTTTTTTTTCCTATCTTCCTTTTTACGACAATGCCGGTGAATGGATTGATGTGCGCGGAGCTGTATTTACCCAGCCGCATCCGATCGTTCGATCAGGCAGGCGGATGGCACGGCCGGAGGATGCCCCTCTGCTCTTCCTCGTCGTATCCGCCGTTGTGGCTCGGCGCGCGATAGCTTTTCATTTCGTTACGTGTCTGTCCCGCAGTTGGTTAGTGGAACGTTTGCCCGTCCATCTCACTCTCTGTATAAACGAAAGGACGACGAATGTACGCGGAGAGTGAATCGCGAGCACGGCTCGATTACGTCGAAGAGCGCATGCAGTCCCTGGGGAGATATATCGATCTTTAACCCGCCGACGATGCACACTTCAGCTAACAATAAGTGTGACAATTGCTACTAGAGAGTTCAATGACGGATCAGCGGTTTGCGTAAGAACATGTGAGTGGATGCTCCACAAGTATAAAAGGAGAAAAAATTCATATATTCACAATTTCTAAATAGTTATTTAAATCTAAAAGATTTCTAAAAAATTATTTAAATTTTAATAGTAAAAAATTCCTCTAAAATGAATATTAATGTAATATAAATTTCTTATTTTTAATGTATATCGACATTTTATACATTTCATTTATTTCTCTGCAATATTACTTTTTTTAATTAAATCAATTTATAAAACAGAACTTTGTAAACTTTTATTTTAACTTTTGGCTTCACAGGAATCGCATTGTTACGAATATGATTTTATATAATTAATATAAAAAAAAACTATGTAAATTATGGGGATTTATTCTGGCGATTTGTAATACTCTATAATTTTATATAGTAATTTTAATTTAAGCCCTATAGACTTATAGTTCAATTACATTCTAAAATTATGCGACTATGGGTATGATTACGTGTAAGTATAGAAATAGCTGTTATTCTGTTATCAGTCATCACCATTTTAATAAGTATGAGTAATCATCGGCATAAATGTCACATTGCACATTATTCTTTCATTGTGCTGTATCCTTTTCACAAGGATATAATTTATAAGGATCTAATTATATTATTATATACATTATACTATGTGACATAACCGATTCTTTTAATCTGTAAGTGAAAAGATTTGTTTTTTACATATTGCAATTATATTATCACGAGACTTTTGATCGCGGAATGTAAAGGCACGACCACATTTTTTCTGCACTCATCTTCGCGTGTTTAATAAAGTTGAGTATAAAATCCATTGCAAATCGCTATCGCGAATTATGCCGTATGCTTACGCAGTGTCAAGAGATAGTGGAACCAAAAGCACGAGGTAAAAACGGCACACGATAACATTATGCAGCGAATAACTCGCTTATATGTGAGAAACGTTGCATTATCTTGAAACCTTGAAGATAGGAGGGAGTTCTTAAAGGAGCAGCTAACGCGGATGATCGCATTCGACCGCTTCTTCACTCGACGATCTAATGCATGTTGATTTCAACTTTTTTACAAGTGATAATGACATTACGTAACGACATTGATATATATATATAGGTAAATCAGCGACACGAGAGAGAAGCAGAAGATGTCGTTCCGCAGTTTATAGAACAATATCTGGGAATCCTTGAAGAGGAACTCTTCAAACTCTCGCAACTGATTTCATCTCTTCGCATTTGATACAAACGCAAAGATACAGAATGACGGCGACAACTCTATGTTTCATGGTTTTCATCTGCAGTCTTGCATGCAACACAGGTAAGAATCAATTTACACAATTAATTAAAGAATCTAATGTCTTCAATAAATAGTAAATGTATAACGAATATTTATTTATTATTCAATATTATGAGATATATAAAGAGAAAATTTATTTCTAATTAATATAATAAAATTTTATCTCGTCAAGAAATGAAAATGTATAAAAACTGTACTGTTTCTCTCGGTACTTTTTCAACGATAATTTTATTTGGCTCAAAGAGAATTCGCAAAAATCATTTTTCTGACTTGTTTGTGTAATGTTATTTTTACTTTGAATATCTAAAATTTGACAATTTATAAAGTATATTTAAATAAATTTCTTTTTTTGCGTTGCAAATATAATTCGTTATGTAGTATCACGCGAAAAGTATAGATAAGTCATCGGCGCGCGCGATACACGCTATTTAACTGCACTTCGCACTTTATAAGACTTACGTCCTTCAGGTTGGTCTCAGAATTGTCAGGATCAAGATACGGGATGGGAGAAAATCATCGGAGCTAAGCCTGCAAACTCTGTAGAAACTGTGTTATACAAAAACAGTGCCATAGGTAATAACGGTATTGTCGTGCCTTGTTTCGACAGGTAATTCATCGATTAATCATTTTTAATGGGAGCTCTATTTTATTTAATCTAATTTAATATACTTAGATATTAAAAAATCTTAATATATAATAATATAAGCATATCTTTTTAAATTTTTAGACAATTAGATTTGTATATTATATTATTGAAAACCTAAATATCGCAAAATTTTTTATAATAAAAATTAATTTCTATTTTCTACAAACACAAAGTAAATCATTATATGTATCAAATATATAAAAAATATTAATTGAAAATATTTTTTTATTTTATTACAGGTGTAAAAGCTTGAATTGCACAGCATTTGTGATCGACTTTGTGAGTAACATTTGTTACAGTGTGCAAGTAAAAGGCGAGGAACTCATTCCCGAAACTAACACCACGTTTTTCCATAAAATCTGTGTTAAAGGTAAAGATTGTTCGTTTTTCCGAATAGTATGCTGTAAATGCAGAGTATTATTTATATTAGTTATTTAAAAAATTTCCTCTCATCAGAGAAAAATGCACTTTTTAAAATGTGTTTTACTCTTCAGTTTCACCAAATTGCAAGCGACAAAGACTGTGGCAAGTAGAGAGAACCTTGGGAGCTATTTTAAAAGATGGATACTCCAACTTATATTTTCAAGCATTGTTACGGAGAAGCGAGTGTTACGAGAAATGTCTGAAAGCAGGTATGCACTCCACAAAATAATTACACAAATCGTGTGTTGAATATAATCTACCTGAAATAAATCAATTTCAATTTCTAAAAAATGATCATTTTTTTATGTATAAAATTCTGCACAAAATTTTTTTGTATAATATTAGAAAATGAATGCGAATCTACGCAATTTCGTACGAGCGAGCCTTTGTCAATTGACGATACCCTCGGCACGTGTTCGTTGTCAAAGTTCGAGAGAGGTACTAGACCGCAAGCCTACAGATCGTCGATGTATCGAGATGAGTATCTGCAAGATCAATGCCATAATATATGTAAGTCATTAATCTCTCTAGGCTTTTGGTTGCAAAAATCAATTGAATTGCATTCAACTTGTACATATTTTCATGTAGCGAAGAAAAACTATTGCTCTTATGCGGAGTATCGGAACGTAACACTGCCATACTCGGATATAGCATTACCGGGACTCGACTTGAAACAGGTAGATCTCGTATTTATCTTATCGGTTCGGGCGTGAATGAATGTGTGACTCAATTATGAACCTTTTAGTGCGAGGAGAAATGTGATCGCAGTCAGCATGGTTTCATATGCAGAGCCTACACCCTCGATTATTCGGAAGAGAAACCATTCTGCTTGCTGCATTCTGACGATACAATCAGTCTTGGAGTCAGTTCATTGGTTACCAGACCCAACGTCATTTATAAAGAACAAGAAGCTTGTCTAGATTGTACGTTTGCGATAAACAGATAATTTTATTAGCGATATTTCTTAATACTTAAACTTTTAACACTGTTATATTTTACAGTGAAAGTACAATGCGGCGAATCAACCATGACAGTTGTATTAACCACTGCGGAGCCTTTTGACGGACGGATGTATGTGAGTGGATTTGGAGATACTTGCGGTGTTAATGGTGTTGGGAATAATGTGACAATATTAAGAATACCGCTTCCGAAGAGAGAGATCATCGGTAGATCTAACATTGAGTGTGGTCTTACGCCCGCGTTTTCCATCAACAACGAAAATCGGTATTTGCATTCTTAAAACCCTATAATTGACAGTAAATTTGGAATTGTCATGCATTTGAATTGTGATATCTTGCGACGTCTCTTATTTGCAGAACGCATACATTAGTTTGGGCCACCATTGTCATACAATATAATCCAATCATCCAACGATTGGGAGATCAGTCGGTGAAAATTGGATGCTCCTTAGATGGCCGCGATATCCCGGAACCGCGAAACGTGTCCGTTAATTCGAGCTTTTCTTTCTTGGATCCAAAGTAAGTCTATCTTTTTTTCGTGCAATATCATTTACAATTTTTCAAATGAATGCCATCACTTTATAATTTAATTATGAGTCTGATATAAAAATCTTATCTCGATATCATTACAAGTATCCCCGATATTTTGGCTCTGGATATTCTTTTTAGCGCAGGCGTACCGCCGGTTGGATCAATCGTAATAAACGCATCATCCGAAGCACCAGTGGTGACGATGAGGATCCTTAACGAAGAACATATGGATGCAGTCGTTACCCAATTAGGACAAAAGTTAACGCTCAGAATTGAAATCCGACCTGTTGACGGTGGGTCACTCGCGTGTCTCTTGATACTTGTCAAAAAATATGTCAAATTTCACGTTCTTTTTCTTCACTTATGAATTTTTCTTGATCGATTCAAAGAAATGAAATTTTTTTCTAACGAAATTATGAAGCATCAATAATTTTTTTTTCACAGGACCTTACGATATCATAGCTGGACATCTTGTAGCTAGTAGCGCATCCGGAGATTCTTCGTACCTTCTTCTAGATGAATCTGGATGTCCGACGGATTCGACAACTTTTCCCGCGCTATTAAAGGATCCAATGGACAATCGTTCTCTGATCTCAACATTTACTGCCTTCAAATTTCCGGATAGTCAAATTGTGCGATTCAACGTCATCGTTAAATTTTGCCTCGAAGAATGTGAGCCAGTAAGTTGATGATTTTTTGAAAACTGTATAACACGTTTTCACGTTATTAAATTGTTATGTAATTGACATTATTATGGAATTAATTTTCATGTATATCACAGCATGTTAATTATTTTTAGCATTACAAATATTAAAAATATTAATGATAATTTTTAAATTAATAAAATGATAAATTTGTGACTTTTTTGAAGGCTACATGCAGAGGAGGCCAGATTTCATATGGCAGGAAACGACGATCGATCGAGCAGCCGCTCATCGCCGAGGTAACAGAAATTTTCAGAAACCTCACCCCCGCGGAATTACCGTTGCAACTTTCTATCGTCGTTCAAAGTCCGGTGATAACAGCGGACCATTTACTGTCCAGGGAAAATCCGGTTCCTGATACAGTTCTGATTACCGGTGGAAGTGAGTTTAAGAATATCGGTATCGTTGCCTCTTCCAAGCATCGGGAACGTCTATAAATCCATTCGCATATATTTCTGGTTTTTATGATTATAAAATTATCGTACAGTATAAATTATCGTACAGTATAAATTGTTTTTTAGGATCTATAGATGGCCTTATTTGCGTGGACGCGAGTCTGGCTCTGGGTCTTCTGATCTTTTGGTTAATAATTCAGATTATACTCACCGCCGGTTGCCTTTTAGCAGTTCGTCGCTATAGAAAGATGGCTGTTGAGGCCGAAGAAGACAGAGCTGATATATTAGCGAGGCATCTTTACGGGATTCACGGAGGAAACTTTGAAATCGCACGAAGAGTTAGATGGGCCGATCGAAACGATTCCTCGATTGGATGATTAGTTTTTTCAATTTTTCAAGCAAAGAGAATTCAGGTATTAAGTTGGTGGCCAAATTTTTTAAGTAAAATTAGAAACAAAATTTTCAGTTTTAATTTCTAAGTTTTAAAGAAACGATATGTTCAGTTGAAAATGCGAAGTCACCGAAAAAAAACCGGAAGCGCTAAAAGTTAGTGAAAATATCAATCTTTTGATATAATGCGATAATAATTTAAAAAAGATTGAAATTCACATAATAACTTTAGCATCATTAATCTTAGTCATTTAGAAGGTCATTTACAAATCAAAATGAAAATAAAGTGTCTATCACTAGTTATTATTTTTGCTTAACATGAATGAATATATTTGTAATGTATGTATATGCTATGGTATGTAAATATGTATATTTTCTACATATTAATCTTTTATTCTCATTAGAATATTTTTTTTATTTTTTGCATCGTTTAATGACGATTGTAAATTATCCACTCGTTCTTGTTGAACAGCGCCCATAATATTGCAATGTCACTTCTGTAAATATATTACATTTGATGTTTTAATGTATCCACCTAATAATCGCACTGCCTTATATATAATAAGTGTATTTCTTTTTATTTTAAACTTGATAGGACAAAAATTGTCAAAAAATAAGAAATAAATATATATTTACTAAATATTCACTATTGTACCAAATTTGTATGCTAGAACAATTAAGAGTATTAGATTAAATATTGAAGATATAGAAAGTAATAACGATCATTAATATTAATCAAAGATAATCAAGATATTTGATTAAAAAATATTAATAACTAATTCAACTTTTAATATAAAACCGAAAATTTTTTTTAAATTTTACTCTCGTTTCTAATAGAAAGCTTATATATATAACTTAATCATATATACTTTTTTAACAGCATGACAAACTAAATTATTGAATATAAGGATTCTTTCTCCTTTTTATTAAATATATCGTACCTTTTCCACATATTTGCGCACATCCTACTCCTCCTGGATTGGTATAATCAACATTGTCCGTACCGCAAACAGGATTGTATTCATTTGTCACCTAAATAATTAAAATGTGTATAATTAAAATGTATATAATTACAAGAATATTATCAAAATTATTCTCCAAACGAATACAAATATATATTTATATACATATATATTTTTACATATATATATTTTTTTTCAGTTGTCACAATTGTCTTTTTTATAGTCAACATATATTTTTTTTCAATTACAATTGTCTTTTTTACAATCAATATTTTGTAAATCGAGAGAAAGTATACATAGTATATACAACCTTCTTTAAAATGTACTTTTTTTCTTGTGTTTTTATTATATAATTTATTAGAACCAATTTACAACTCATTTTACATATGTAAAATAATTATTTATTTAAAACATTTTCTCGAATCAAATAAAATATTTATATAAACATTTGCATAAAATAAAATAATATTCTTAATTAAAAAATAATTACCGGACAAGAAGTGATGCACGCATTGTATTGATTCACGGACTGAGAAGTCGTAGTCGTAATACTATTTTCGTTCCTAGATGTCACAGTCGTTGTGAATGTTGATGTAGTTCTTTGTCCATTAGGCGGTGTGGCGACTGGTCCGTCAAAGACAAAATCTGCCTGAAATATCTTATTGTTACTCATAATCTAAATTTTTCGAGATATTTAGATACTGAAATAAATTCCCAATGGTTCTTTTTCTATTTTTGAGAAAATACGTATATATTCTTTCTTTAAAGGAAAATACAAAAAAGACAGAAAATTTTACATTAATGACATTATCCATCCACAAATTTGCGTGTCTGTGAAGCTGGCACGACAATCTACGAATTTTAAAAAAATATTAAAAGTTCTGATAGCATTTTTCATAATTCTATAGTTCCTGATAAAAATTGACAAGAATTCCACATTCCTTGTATAAGAAATTAAAATCGAAAAAATGTGCCAACTTTGCGAATCTAGCACGACAATCTTCCCTCTAAAGTACCAAAACGCGTTGAATATCATATTTTTAACAAGAGTTCCCGTTCTATTATAGATCAGTCTATATATACAATTTTAGATTGATATTTCAAAAATTAATAATTTTTTTATGAATTTCTAACGTTCTCGATCAGCACGACACTTAGTGAAAATGTGTCGTACAGATGATTTTCCGCAGTTTTAACGATAGTTCTCGACAGTTTTATAAAAGTTCTTTATCCTTTAGAAATAGTTCTACGCAGAGTTCCAACAGTTTAATTTTTTTAACAATTTTTTACAATTACCCAGCACGACAATCTCCTTCTAAAGTATTAAAACGCGTTGAAAATTACTATTTCTGATAATAGTTCTCGATAGTTCTGCTATAATTCAGCCTACACTGAAAAAAAAACTTGATTGAAAAAGGCAAAATTTTGTTTTGCCCAATTAAATATATTGTCCGATACGTTCATATAAATATAACTAAAATATTCCGAAATAATTTGTTGTAAACAAAGCTTATTCAAATCATCAAAACAGAGAGTTCAGTACAACGATGTACAGTTACTACAACAGAATCTTTTTTTGGTAAATTTTCAACCAAATTTTTTTTTCAGTGTATAATATGTAACTTTTGATATTCCAGTAATCAATGATATAATTATAAAAAATTATTTAACAAATAATAAGCACATTTTTTTAATTTTGATTTTTTAATATAAGGATTGCAAAACTCTTTTCAATTTTTATCAGGAACTGCAGAACTATAAAAAATGCTATCAGAACTCTTATATTTAATATTTTTTTTAAATTCGTAGATTATCGTGCCAGCTTGACAGACACCAAATTTGCCGAAAATTTGCTTAGATTTCACATTGTGATGTTTGTTTATAAAATACATACAGTTATTGCTTTTAATTATAGATGGGCTGGGACATAAAAAACACATTCTAACTTTATTGTAATACTTGTGTAAAAACCATCTTTTAACTATTTAAATATTTTTTACTGTTTGGATATATTTCTTTCTTTTCTTGTGCAAAAGAATATTCACTTACTTGTGGGAACGCAGCGATGAGAAACGGTGATGCAGCAACTATAGATAGAAATAATTAAATATAATTGACGATAATAAAAAAAATTGATTAATAAGTAGCACACGAAGCAAACAAAATCATTTTCTCACTTATTGTTAGCAAAAAGTAAAATAACATATTGATGACGTTAGTGACGTTTCGTTCTTAGAAGACCGCGCCGATCGGCTATTGAATAATGTATATATTCGAGATGATCTACCGAAGGTTGACGATCTACTGTTTCAAAGTATGAGCTGCATTCCCTTTTATAGCATTGGCTACCAGTCAGTGTTAAGTCAAACTACAGTTATATATATTTTTAGCGTAATAATGAGACTTACTATTTAACTAATTCACATCATGATTTTGCAGTTTTTTTATAACAACAATTTATTTTTTTTTATCAGCAATTAGCGTTATCAGCATATTAGTGTTAGTACCAGTAAAATAATATAATATTTGAATAAACTGGCTAATAAATCAAGTTAATTATTAGCTCGCAATTTTCAAATTTGTAAATCAAGTTAAAATATTTGCAAATTATTTAATATCTATAATACTTCTGCTACTTTTGTTCTTTTTTTTGAAAGAAATAAACTCATTTTCTTAAGAATAATATTTTCAGAGATTTTATTATAACCTCTTCATGTTCCAGCATTTATTCGTCAGACATATTTCTACAAATCATACAAGAATGCTAATAAAATCCTATTAACAGAATTATTATTTCTTTGATCGTATCGCTCATCAACGATAATGGAAAACGTTTTTGTTTTTGAGCTAGAATCATTTGGTGATAAAATGTTAATGTCAATATTCATAATTGTTGAATTAATCATATGATAAATAATGAAATGTATTACAAAATATTTTAATTTAGCTAGAATATTAAAATGTACACGTCAGTTTTCATATTAATAACACTTCGTGGAAAACATACACTTATACACATGCGATGTAGTAATCTATTGACTATTGATAACATATGTAAGCTTATAAGAAGATGTAATTAATGTGATAATAATTTGCGATTACGATAACTTGCATA
This sequence comes from Camponotus floridanus, assembly GCF_003227725.1. NCBI lineage: Eukaryota > Metazoa > Arthropoda > Insecta > Hymenoptera > Formicidae > Camponotus > Camponotus floridanus. Next base: position 1,264,031 of record NW_020229658.1, read on the forward strand.
TCGAGAGAATATACTATAGTAATGTAAAAATCTGCAATATTTAATATACACATACAATATACAAAAAATGTCAGAATTATTGTTGAAGAAACAAAAAATAATAACAGTACAAAAAGTTAAAATTATAAAAGTATCAAAATATTAAGATATCTGTACTTGTCCATCTGGATTCTCACGTGTTGTTATGCCGTTTTCTCAATCATATGGAAGCGAATTATAAACCATGTGATATTTAACTACTGCTCAATTGGCTGTATGGCTCGCAAGCTCTAATCACCTTTATTTCAAGTCCTTAAAAAAATGTTTGAAATTATTAGACAAGATTCTTAAAACTATAAATAAATAAATAGAAATTATTAAATAAATAAATATGTAAACATAATTAAAAAAGAGAGAAAATTTGTTCAAAAATTATTTATGTGAATTTAAAAAATTATATTTTCATTAATAATTTTTTGCCCAATAAATATGTCTTAGATAAAAAATGTAATTATATACATACACACATGAATTACATATAATAAAATATAATAAAATATATATATATAAAACATGATATTTAAAACAATTAAAATAGTTTAAAAAATTGGATAATTATGATAATTAAGATAATTATAATAATTAAGATAATTAAAATAAGATATATTTAAATAATGAAGAAAATTTAAAAATTAAAATTAAAACTATTGAAAATTAAAAGTTGAGGAGAATTATAAAAAAATTGGAAGATAAAAAGGCAGAAATATAAGATTTAAAGAGAACTGAAAATTAATTGTTGAAAAAATTGAAAGATTTAAACTGAGAATTAAGAATTGAGACTTTTAAATTAATAATTGATATAAAATATAAGTTTAAAATATTAAAAATGAATACATATAAAAGTTTATATGAAGCAATAATATTTAAAAATTGTATCTTAACAATATTATTTTTGATAATAAACGAAGAACAATAAAAAACAATATAATGTAAAATTAATATTACTTACGTGGATTACAATTTTTTGCACAATTAAATCTTCCCATATTCCAATATGTAACATTATCGGTGCCACATACTGGGTTGTATTCTGCAGTTGCAATACAAGGACAATTCGTCGTTGCTTGTGTGGTGCTACTCGGCACATTATTATCATTATCATCAACATCAAAAATGTCACTCGACCACTGGAAATCTCTTTGCGGGAATGCCAAGGCGACCAACCAAATCATGGCCAATATTTGTACAGCTATTGAATAAAAGAAAATTACACAATGTAGATGCACGTTTTAGTATTGTAAACTTACTGAATATGAAAAAATACTAAATAAATAGAGAAAGAAGAGAAGTCATTCAGAGAGAGAAGGAGAGAGAGAATCTTTTTTTTAATGTTTAAAATTTTGCAAAAATTATATTAAGAAAAAGCATGTCTAAAATTAAAATATTATCTTAAAATTTTATAAAAAGAATATACTTAAAAGATATATTTCTTTTATTCTGCATATTTGACAAATCAATTAGTATTTATTGTTATATTATACTCACATGCAATAATATATTTCATGATTATTTTCAACCCTTATTAGCCTTTTTATAGTTCCAAAATGAAAAAGAAAAAAACGAGAAAAGAGAAAAAATCGGTCTTGAAATGATACACAATCAATCGATTCAACTCGAATGACGATCTTTGACTGTTTTTCAACTTATATATTTCTGTATATTCTTATCTTCCACATAATTTCCTTATATAGGAAAAAACCAACGATATGTCGAAAGCGGTCGGGGATAACCACATTACGCACTCGTCTCATTAACATTGATATTACGGATAGAATCATTTAAGGGGCTGACGTGAATTATTTCTTCATCGAAAAAAGACTCGGGATTAATTATTGACCTTCTAAATTAGGTGTATCAATTTTATATAATTTAATTATGCGCATAAAAATCATTATACGATTCTATTAAATTTTTAGCACAATTCGTTAAACTATAAAATAATAATTTTACATAATCTAGTCTTTGACTTTGAGTTTCAAATAATAAAGGATTGATTTCACTTATATACTTCTAGTTTAATAAATTTTTTGCAAAAATAATGAAAGATAAAATTTAACATTATATTCCAGTCATGACAAAATATGCTTTGTTGTGAATATTTATACGAAATTCAAAAATAGAAGAGAATTAACCTTGAAATTTTATACACACATAATAAGCAAATCATTTATCTCTTCCTCGCATACATGGACGCCTACGAAGCACACGCATACACAGATATCTATTTCCTGCTCAAACACTTCCTAGATCTATATAAGCGTGCTCTTTAACAGTCTGCATTTTTTACAGTCTTCTGGGTTATGACATTAGAACTGTGGAAATCCATGCGGTTGATATTTGTGCAATTTGCATTTACATAAATAATTTTTCATAAAATCTAAATAAAATTAATTTCCAATAAAATAGATATTATTAAAGTAGTTGCGCGAAATATAGTGAATATGTATATTGATTTTAATATATTTTAATATATTTTTATGTTATAAAAACGTTTCCTTTTTCTTGATATTTTACTTTTTTTGAAAAATTATTAATAATTAAAAATCTTATATACAAATCTCTATATAGATTATCAACAATACAAATGTCTTATTGAAGCAAATAAATTTTGTTTAAAATATCTTTTAAAATATTTCGTGATGTGTGGGTATATATATATATATATATATATATATATATATATATATAATAATTGTAGAAACAATTTAATCTGTATAATTTTTATTCTCTCATAATTCTACTGGATTATTGATTGAATATAGAATCGCTGTAGTAGCTAAGGCACTGATAGAAATAAGACTTCACGTGTCTGTGCATAATCTTTATTTATAGCAATATCAATCTTTCTCGGATGACAGCGTATCGTCATGTGTCGGTAGATGTTTTCTTATACGCGTACCTCGATATAAATCGTCCATACTAAAAGTATGGCAATACTGAAAAATCATTCATACACGTATTTTTATTCATTTACGACGTACCATTTTAATACGAAATGCAGCTGATCTCATTCGCGTGAAGCGTGTAATCTTAAATTCTATGTACAATACGTATACATGCTCCGATAAATGAATGAAAATATACGTATATATATAGCATATGGACAGTCAGTGCCAAGATGACGGCCACGATGCGCGTGATTCATTCGCAAATATATCTAGGGAACGTTCGAAAATCCTACCGCTCGGGAAAAGTGACGTTTAACTGACCAATCGGGACAAAGAAATCTTTGCTCCCTATTGGTCAATTAAATACACTCCACTCTGTGAGTCAAATCTCCGAACGCATCCCTAGGCAAGCCTCGCCGCCGCGAATCGAGGCAAGGCGCTGTTCGATAAGCCGGGCGTGAACGTAGGAGACGTTCGAGCGCACAACCGAGATGTCGAGGAACGATGGCAGGAAGGATACTTCGGCGTCCGCGTTCCGCAAGATCGACGTGGACCAGTATAGCGACAACAATTTCAAAGAGGAGGACGCCGATGGTGGCGTAGGCGCGCCCACCGGTCCCGACGAGAACGAGATTTTGACACTTCTTAGCCAATATCCTTTACAAAGCTCTCGCGTTCGATAAAGGCTTTACCTTTCCAGCAATCTCATCGTTCACGAATTTTTTCCTTAGCACTTTATTAAGGGTAAGAATGCGGAGGCGCTAATATCGGTATTAAAGTCCGCACCACTGGAATGTAAAAACCAACAAATCAAGGTAACCTCAAAATATATCCTGCGTGTTATAACTATTCGTTTTCGCAGAATAATATACTTTTTATTATTTTATATATCGACCCCAAGTCCGAGAATTTGTTTTACTCTTTGACAATCCATTACATTATTCTTTAGGATATTACTTTGAAATTATCTGCTTTTGCGCACATCTGGAATTAATAATTTATGAAAATCATAGATATACTTTGTATATGATTTAATTGTTTATATCAGTGTATTCCTAATACATAACTTTAGCGTTTTTCAGCAAGTAACACAGAGGACACAGTGAAGTCATATTTATCCTTGCCAAATGTAAACAAGAATGAAATGATTCATGTGTTAAACTATGTCTTCTGCGTCACTTGCTGAAAGACGCCTTTTATATTTTATACAATATTACATATATATATTCAGTAGTAGAACATAAATTTCCATATATATATGTGAAATATATCTGTTTGCAGGACAGTGCACGGAACCTGACACTAAAGGTGCTTCTAAGTATAAAGTCGAATCAAATGGACGATTGCTTAGCACAATTAGATCGTGATTTAGTGGATGTTCTAATGAAGTACATTTATCGAGGTTTTGAAATTCCAACGGAAGGTAGCAGTAGTCACTTGTTAATTTGGCATGAAAAAGTATTTAATATAAGCGGCGTTGGTTGCATCGTTCGTGTATTCTCCGACAGCAAACGGGCTTGAAGTTTTGTACATTTCGCAGTAACGCTCATTACGGTAATTACCATTAATTCTTACTGTTATTCATCGTCATTGTTAATATGAGGATGTAGATAGGAAAGCCATTCACATCATTTTCCATATGGAAAATATAACAAATTTGTGTACATTTGTTATCAATAAAGTAATTTTTATTTCTTGTACGTTTGAAGAAATAATCCCTCTACATTCTCCATTGTTGCTCTCATTTTACTCTAAGAAGTATAAATAAAAGTGATTTCACATTTATTTATATATAGTAATAATATAATTATGTATAATAATATATTATATAATTATTAATATATAATAATATTATTTATACATAAATGAGAAGAAACATATTTGCTTATATATTTTGTGATATTTAATATTCAAATGTGTACTATTATAATGTAATCTCATTATATTTCAAAATTTGACGTGTTTCACTTATATTTTATACTCTTTAGAGTCCATCCAGCTTCTTTGAAAGAAGCTACAAAGGAGTATATATATATATATATATATATATATATATATATATATATATGTATACATATGACATTATTTTCATATAACAACAATAAAGTCATTCTCATATCTGAACATTTCATTGTATATACTATTATTGACCATTACAATGAGAATTGACGACTAATATGATATTTATACCTGGCTCTTTAAGTTGGCACAAAATAAAAGTATAAATAATTTAGAATAATAGACCAACACTTTCATTTTATATATATGTATATATATGTAACAAAAACTATAATGCAATCAGATAACACGGAAATGTAATGATGTTAAATTTTCTATATTAGATATTTTTAGGTTCTATTGTTCGTATAATTGAATATGCAAGATTAGCAGGTTGTAATATCTATAGATTATCTGACTTTTGTGATATTATCACATTCGATTCTGGAAATTCATTGTAGAATTGAGATTTACTCACATTTATCCTTTACAGTAAGCATAATCATATTTGTTTGGTGTATCAGATACAGTGCACTCACAAAAACTGCATTTGCTCTGTAAGAAATATATATATATTGCATTATATTGTGACAAATATGAATGTGAGATTATAAATCTTTAATTTTTTTTAGATGTATTATTAATTTTATTTCAATTACACTTTATTTATTCAAATTCTATTTTTTTTATTTTACATTAATTTAAGAATAAATTATTAAAATTTATTATTATTACATATTATGGTTTAAATACTAAATACTATGCAATATATAATTTTTTAAACTGTCTTTAAAAATATATATACTTACTGTCCCTCTTTGAAATATTCCTTCAACGTATTGCTGAATCTTTTACTGTATTTCACAAATTCTCTTTTGCGTTGATCTAATGCTTGTTTACCAGTTGAGCCAGGTATAAATCCGGTAACTTCATTCACAGCATCTAAAAGTTTCTTTATCGCACTTGCTATTTCTCTGAAAGAAAATATAGTTGATATAGATTATATCTTAATAATATCTTAACAATATATAAATTCACGTTTTTACATATACAAATGTTATACAAACTTGATTGTTTCGAGAAAAGTCTTTCTATCTGTGATCTCATCAGGAATTCTACTAAGTATTCTTTTCAAGGAAGTAGATTTGCGATTTAGTTCTTGAAATGCATCTTCTGAACGTGCTGAACGATATTCCACAACTGTAAACATAGACAAAATATAATTTATCTAAAAAAAATCTTAAAATGAAGAAATCATGGATATCACAACTATCTCAATAATAAATATGAGATATAATTGCATTTTCTATATAAAGAATTAGGATAAAAACAAAGAAGTAAGATTTATCTTACCATCGTAATCAGATGCAGCGCCTTGCAATCGTAAAACACTCTCGTTCATATCAAGATTGAGTTCTGCTCTGCGTATTATACCCATAATTAAATCATGTGTAATCCCAGGATGTGAGCTCTCTGCTTTTGAGAGAGCTGCGCGTAGAGTTTGCGCTGCCATGACATTTTGCCTTTCCAGCTATAAAAATTTTATACATTATAATCAATAAACGTTAAACATCTTTAACAAAACATTTTTTACTAAAAATGCAAAGTATACAATATAAAGAGCAAATAATTTGTCAAGTAAACTAAAAGAATGCTTTCGACTTGTTTTATATCCACTTTTGTTCCCTCATACTGTTTGAAAAATAGCTATCCATCAACATTATACGTATGATGTATAAAAATGAAATTATTTGAGAAAGAGATAATCATATTAGACCATGACATATTTACAAGCAAAGCAGATAATACCTTGGTTAATATCGGTCTTAATATTACAGGAAGAACCAGTGATGTAACTGGGATCTCATCGCCCATTGTCATCCTTCACAGTGTGTGTTGTCGTTTGAGACGTCAAAAATACAAAGAGTCGAGACGCGAGAGGCAAAGTCGACGCTGCTTCGGGACGAACGACTGACAAGAGGATTGTTTACACACCACTGACTCACACCAGCATAACTCTTTCTATGACAGCTGTCACAATAAGAGCTAGATACGCGGAAATGAGGTTATTCGGCACTGCCAACATTAGTCGGTTACGAGTTGAAAATATAAAGTAGAGATCTGTTCGTTTTAGCACTTTCTACACTTTTGACCTCCGTTTTATTTTTTTTCTTCAGAAACGCGAGTTCTACGCATTTTATTTTAGATAGAAAAATGCAAGAAACGCAGCTCGAAACGAGAATGAAGTATCTAATGTTATTTCCGCGTCGGTGAAACCTGCAGGTGACGTGCATTCTACTTGTATCTGTTTCGTGTCGAGTGGCGATATATTTTCTCTCGATTATCGTAATAATCATATTACAAATTAAATGAGCTTTTTATGCAAACGCACAGCCTGTTATTATCTTAATAGTTATTATCTCAATGCGCTCTCATTCGTCGCTCTATATATCAGCATTTTTCGCACGATTTCTCTCGAACAATTGGCAATGAAATTTATGTTGCGAATCATTGCCGATGGAAAAAGAAACAATTGGAGCATATTCCTTCCGACATTTCATTATATTTTTTCCCGTGCCTTATTAACGTTTGAAAGTAGCGGGTGATAATCACTAGTGAAAATTGCGAGCGCTGTATAATTTCGAGAGTTGCAAGCATTAACAAGTTCCAATAATCGATAACTTCATGATGTACATTAATTGCGACGAATGAAATGTATTCATCTGCAGAATGGAGAGGTACGTTCCCCATTAATAGGTTAATTAATAGGTTAATTAAAGTCGTGAGTGAAAAATATACAATGTTTTAGATAATCAAGATGATCAAGATGAATAATTATCGAGCCATTTGCATCATTATTCGAGATTTTATTTTACTCTCATAAGCATGAACGCGGTCACCTCTCATAACCACTAAGCCTGAAATTTGATCAAAGAAATTTCATTTATTTTAATTCGTCAAATTTCAATATTTAATGCGTCGTCTGATGCGGACTTTACCATCATCCTATCGAATGAAAATATCTTGTAAATTGAATTTGCATAAATATTATCAGATATTTATTTGAAGATAAGCTTAAAATTATATTTTTGTCTACGTAGGCTGTTCCGAGGTGTACGACCAGCGAATATTTTGGATTTGAAATTCTGACGTGCGCGCCATTTTTGTCGCCTGTTTCGATGCGCGCGCAAGTGGTCGCCATTACTGATTTGAGTCTCGCAGTCGTGAACGACGCAATCGACGCGATCGCGTATATTTTACCGAATTTCTTCGAATTTAGTGGTGCGAAACTGTCGAAAGTGCATACAAGTCGCGAATTGAAACTCCACGAAATCGAGGTGATAAAAGATTTCCGTGAAAATCGCGATAATATCGTTTAATCCGGAAAATTGTCCATCGCGCGTTTCGCGATCCTTCCCGCGAAGAACATTTGTGTCGCCACAAGACAATCGGAGGAGCAAGAGGGATTCGGAGGACTCTGGATGCATAATCTACGATGGAAATTCGAGAATTGAGAATTCAGGATCTGCTGTTGAATACTAAGGAACGAGGCCAAAATCCCGTCTACAGCAGCAACGAGAAGAAGGTAAGTATCTTAGATGTTAATTAATCCATTTATAGTATTTAACTGATACTATACGTTCTTGAAATATTAATTTTATACTTTGAATAAAAATACAGCAATATATTTTTTCATAAGAATAATTTGCTGTAAATTTTTAGCATATTTGTAAAGAAAAGAATTGTTATTATTTTGCATATAAAAAATAATTCAAATTCAAAGTTAAATGAAATTGTTTACATTAGAAAATAATTAAATAATAAAATAATTGATAAAAAATAATTTAATTTCAAAGTTAAGTGAAATTGTTTACATTAGAAAATAATAAAATGATAATACAATTTATATGCATATTTAAATATTTTTGTATGTATATCACACATAAAATATCTTTACTTATGTACAAAATCATAGAGTTTTACAAAATTTCAGATATATATATAGAATTGTAGCAAAAAATTCATTCATATTCTACATATTTCACAATCATGTAAAGCGTAGAGTATATTTGTTATATAATCATTAAAAGAAAAAGGTGTTGATTACATGGTGATCGATGTGAATAATACAATTGCTTTTTATACGAGAAAAGAAATTTATTTGATTGATAACGTAGGGATATCCAAATACGTATATAAACAGTGTGTGTATAAAAGTATAAAAAATAAATATTAGTAGCGCATGCACGCCGTCATTTTGCAAGTCTCGTGGGTATAATGAGTTGGTCGAGATGCGCCCTTGACAACACGGGAATGCGTTGCGAGCACAGCCGAGAGTAAAACTACGTGTAACAATAATGATAATTGTAACAGTAGCACGAGAAAATAGGCGAATCGTTCACTTTAAAAAGATAACACACTGCTGAGAACGAGACAGCATTTACAATCTATTTATAATTTCTATGGTTTGTTACGCGTGAATCACAGTATTTATAAATATTTTTACAGTTTTATTTGATGTTATTAAAAATTGGAAATTGGTAAAAAATGATTTTTGCGAATTTTTCATAATTTCAAAGAGATATATTTTAAAATAAAAAAATTAAAAAAATTTTAATTGTACATCTATATCTGGTATATTATTTTTAAAATAATTGGGTGATTTATACTTGTAATATATAGTCCAGTATTTCTTTTATAATTGTAATATAATCATAATTATATTACTATAATTGACATTGTATTAAAGTGTTACAGTAGTTAAAGTTAAGTTTCAATTCACTAAAAACATTCTATAATGCTCACGTCTTTTACTCACATAAGTACAAGCATTTTTATATTTGCTAACTAGTTTGTATTTCGCATGTTTTACATTTGAAAGACTAAATTGGAAGATTATTGCAGATTTGCACATTTTAGAATTTACTGTTTAATTCTGCTAATTAATTGTCTTACACACATGATATGAACGATTCAACCCTTACATTATATTATAATTTTATAAATATAAATTAGGTCTGTATGTATAGACAGATTTTGGGGAAAGTTTCTTAATCTCTCAATTTTTTTATCCCCAGTATGTAATAAACTCTTGTTTACAACGATTTTTGCGGTTTCAAAATTTCGCTACATAAGATTATTTATCTCAATATAAATGTAATATTAACATTAATATTCCCAAGCGCGCGCATATTCAATACAACACACACACATACACACACACACACATGTACGCACGATTAAATTAAATTAGATATAAATCCTCTAGTTCAAAGAATTACATGGCACATTTAATCGGATTTCGTCATAACGGAATCTACAATCAAGGATTCTTTATAACGGAACACTCATTGATATTTGTCAACTTTCTTGTGTACTTTTGGAAACCAATTGCGTCAGAGAATATTCTGGTCATGAGAGGTCACGGAAAAACACAGAAAGACCCTGCTCGTGATTACTCGTGACATGAACGTTAATTAGTGCGTAATTGATCGCTCGCGATTCGCTGTTCACGCAAAGAGTCTACGGTGCCTGCTCTTATCGCAAACATTGTCGCAGTTGTCTCGCGACAAATATACGCGATCTCGTGTTATCATCTTAAATTATTTTTGCGACCTCGTTTGCGGGGAGACATTTTTCATGACTGTCGATTTATAATCTACACTAATCGTCCCTAATTGATGAAGTCGGTAAACGATTGAGACTAATCGCATACAATATCATATATAAGATTGCAAGTTCTCACAATTTATTTATAATAACATGTTTTGCTGGATTTGCCAACAATAGTCGATAAATTAATCACGATATCAAATATGATATGGATCGTCGCGGGGGATCTTCCAAAATCAATTTATCTTGCATAAGTCTGCAGGTTCTTACAATCCATTTATAATAACATGTTTTGAATTCATCAACGATAATCGATAAAACCATTGTGATATTAATCACGATGGATCCTTACAGGGGACCTTTCAAAATTGTTGTATATGATGGAGATTAAGATATCTAGAAATAATATAATAAATGATTTATTATACTGATATATTAAAAAAGAAACCTTGTAATACACTAAAATTAAATTTTATATCTAAATCTTGATTATATTTTATTTTAAATGGCAGTGACTGATTGAATATAATCGTTTCATTTAATATTTAATTTCATTAAATATTCTTAAATATTCGCACATCATGCCATCATGTTTTTTAGAATACGTCGCGCATGTGAAAAGATCAACGTTTTTATGAATCCAATGATCGATTTTGGTCGCATTTTCGATTCACCATTTTTCGTAGGCCGATTAAATTAATTATTTAATTATTGCTCTACAATTCAACAATATTTCCTTAAATATATATTATCTATTCGTTCAAGAAATTCACGAAGATGTACTTTCCATTACAAACTATTCTATTTTTTTTTTTAACTTTTTATAATTTATCTTGGATAACATTCTTCAACTTTAATCATATATCAAATATATCAATCTATATATAATCGATATATCATGCTACGATAAGTTTTTTTATACAAGCATTGACAAGAATATCTGTTAGCTCTTCTTTTTTCTTTTTATTGATTCCAAGAAAATATTTGTCATCGATAAAGCTATAGAATCTCATGTAAATAATGAAAATTAATTTTAACTGGTGTAATACGTTGTTTCATTTGAAGCAAAGTTTTCTTCGAATTTAATCTTTTCCATTATCGCGATTTTTTTCACGAGATCATGTGTAGAATGACAATTTTTCGCACAACTTCTCCTTGGGATTGGAGACATCCAACACTTTTTAGAGAAACGTGAAAACGATTTATACAATTCGGAATGATATTAATACTTTGGTGAATTTTGCTCGTTACTTTTATCCCTTAATTATGTCACAGCGCAGACACATCTAGTCACTTCATTTAATCACTCTTTCGTTATACCATTGCAACGATAACGTCAAAAACAGCTTCATTATCGAACGGTCATCTTCAACGTCCGTTAACCACCCGAAAACTTTAACAAAGAGATCCACGAGACTACTTCTTCTAGATCTCATCGATCAGTTCGATCGTCAGTGTTAGTCCGATAATCCTCGCCAAGAGGATGATCTTTTCAAGATCTTCTACGCAGGCGCCTGCATTGGTCTGTGAATCGGCACCGAAATCACGTAGATGTCCACCTTTTCGCCGGTCGTCTTGTCGATGATTTTGCCGTAGTTGACGGAATCGTAAGAAGGCGGCGCGAACAGATGATAAGGTGGTGGTGGAGTTTCCGTAACTCCAGGGGTATTTATCGTCTCGGCCCGCTGTGCATAGGGCACCGATAAAGATCGGCTACCTCGTCGACAGCACCATTCGGAGCAGCTGACAATGAGGAAGAACGCCACCAGGCCGCCGAATGAGCCGATGTACCAAACTATTGACCATGGGTCCAGCGGACTCTGCAGATCGCTGTTGACTACAACAAAACGGGGACCTGTGAGAGAGCAGCTCTCGTTAATAACCAGAAATGTGTTAATTTGTTAAACTATATGCTCATGCAAGAAGATTAATAAAGGTGCAGCTGCAAAATGAAGAATAGGATGTTTATAACGAGAATTTAAAAAATTAATTTTTTAAATCGATTAATTTTTATAACGAGAAATCTTGGCGAATCATGTCAGAAATTTTATAATTATCACGTTAACGAATAATTGTGATTCGTAGATTTGCATGAAATTGAAATGATAAAAATGTAATTTATAATTTGAATATGAAAGGTGTAAACACATACACATACACATATGTATATAATCATATTTTCATTTATTCACATAATCTTTTATTGTTATGATGACATGTTTGATAAAAACATCGAACGTCGGATTTAAAATTACATTGCTTATTTATCGTTAAAAAATACAAGAAAAGTATTAAGAAATATTTATTTAAACATAGTTGTTAAATTTGCATATTTTATTTGCTAATATAATTTGCTTGGAATCTTACACAGCGTATTTTTGTACTTTATACTCGCGTTGAAAAAATTGGCAAATTGCTTTGCGAAAATAGAAGCGATAATGATTTCGTACAAATGGCATATTCTACATTCTTGATATGGTTGCGATAAATATTTTTAAAAAAATTTTAAAACCACGCTCTTCTTTTTCATTGACGATACGCGCGTGGAAATGACATTCTCGATTGCTGTTAATACATGACGAGCACGAAGTGAAACTTGGAAAGACGATGTAAATGAAGATGGAACGACCACTAATTTGCATAAATCCTTGGCAGGAGCGGCATAGATTATTCTTTGCAGTCGTGATTTTAACGGAACGCTAGTATAGTTGTGATTTAAAATCTCGTTTGTCTATGATTTTATTGGCATTAAACTCGATTCTTTATAATGTAATATTTTTAACATATTGACTTCTTTCGATTTATGTTCAATATTATGCAAAAGATAAATATGATTACTAATTATTTATTACTATAATCAATTAATAATTATTTAATTTTAGACATGTAAATGTAAAAAAATTAGATAAAATCTGTTGCTATTTAAAATTTTTATTATTATATTATAAAGTTATAGTTTTATTATTATATTACATAGTTTTTCTCTCGCCATTGAAAATATTTTGCATTTATTATATAACATTTAATAGTTTTGATTAGTAAAATGATTATATAATTCGACATCGTTTACGAAGAATTACATTAATCATCTCAGTCATAATCTCAGTCATAAAAATGAGTATGTCGTGTTTCATGGTAAATTGATTTGTATTTGACGTCAGAGGAAAATATTGGAAAAAGAAATCAAGAGTATAGTACGATATGGACGAAACGAAGTAATAATAGTATATAATTATCGATATGTAAATATTCAGCGAAATGTTAAAAATTCGATAGAGTATTTCCGCTTTTAGCGTTTGCTGACCTTTATGAAAGCTTGATATGAATGTGAATATAAAAAAATATGCAAGCGTGAAAAAAGATTAATGAAATACATCTACACAAAAGCATCACTGAATGATGCATGAACATGTTCGTTGATAGCAACAGGAAGTGCGCAATACTATTTATTATATGAAGTCATTCTCTCGTGTTCATAAGTAAAAATGATTCATATTTTTTACCGATTTCTTCCGTATCTCTATCTTTTTCCACTTTCTCGTCCTTCCTTTCATAAATTACATAGGGCCCTTCGTCGTCATCGTTGGATTTCGAGTCGACTGAATGATTGTCGTTTACGCTGTAAGTGGCTTTATTGCTCTCCATTCGTCTTTCAGCACCGATGCTGTAACTCGACACTGCGTGAGCTGCGACACAAATTGCAACCAATTAATTAATGTGTACTTAATTTTATGCTTGAATATATAAATTATATTTTCTGAAATTTGTATATGTGTATGTGTGCACTGAGAAAAATCGTTTGATTGTATCATCAAGAAGTATCTGACAGAAGACATTTTGCTTAAACCAAGCAGAATTTCTAATTATCATAATAAGACTCGATTTTTTATAATTAGAACGTTTAATAGATTTCACTACAAGGATTTGATTAGTATTTTCTAGTTGGATCTATAATATATACTTCTTGTTATATTAACTAAACATGGACAGAGTGATGCCATTTTTTGTAAATTTAGTATTATTACCAAGAAAATTTGGTAAATTTAACAGGAAGAAATTAATCATACTCATCTAGTAATTCTTAAAGGAATTCTGATTCGTCCATTTTCCAATAGACATACTGATTGAATCTACCAAGTTTCTAATTAATGCAACCAAATTTTTTCTCAGTGTGATATATGTATGTGCACTTATATCACTCTTACTCTTACATCACTCTTATTCTAAAAGTATTCATATATATATATATATATATATATATATATATATATATATATATATTTCTGGATAAAATTAACGCATAATTTTTTTTCATTTTTTCTTTAAAATTTTTCGTTAAAATTTAAATATCAGCTTTTAAAGAAAAAATGAAAAAAAAATTATGCGTTAATTTTGTCCAGGAGTATATTTGGGAATATATAATGTAATCGTAGTCATTTAATTATCTTTGATATTTAATTCTCGAATTTTTAATATATATTTCTAAATCTTTCAAATATAATTAATATGTGATTATATTACAATTTGATGTAGAAAAGTTATCTTTTTCCTTTAAATTATTATATATTTATTAATCGCTTTTTTACTCGTCCTTTTCCTCAAAAAATTTCAAATATCACGCAGTTTATTTACCGCTTGCTCGCATTCCCAAATAGGACACAACTATACGTGTATTATCGAACGAGATCTCAGGGCTAAAGATGTTGTAACACCTAACAAACAACTCCGCCTGTCACTCGCTAACTTGAATCGCAATGTTAGAAACTGCTATTCACGTGCTACTTATTAAGCCAACTCTATTTCACCGTCAGTCTTGCTCCGATTTGTTGGTATACGCGTATCTTTTAATAAATAATAATAAAAAGACTAGAACAAACATTCGTAATTATTAGCAAATCAATCATAATTTGATTAATTATTGCCCAGGTATTCTAAAAAACTTTTAATTGCAAACGAACGTTATGTTAACGAATTTATAAACGAAAACCTCTCATAATCATTTCTTTAGTATAAACATATTGATGATTAGACGGTCGAATAAATTCAATCAATATAATAAAGATCCTTGACATTTCCAAGTAATTTTCACAAATAGCTTCTTTTTCGTAACAAGATTAGTCTGAATAGCACGTTCAAAAACTATTTTTGTCTATTACAGTATCAATATTTGATTTTGCTTGCAAAGTTAAATTTATTCTTAGGGAGTCATATCGACATTAAGTATTACCGCAAAGTAATTTCAATTATGAACAGTCTGGAAAGAAGTTTCGCGAGTTCATAAAAGTCGAAGATCGCGTTACGGTCTTTAAACTTTTATCTGTACATAACAACATCCGTTTTTACAAAGAAAAGGAGTAATCGAGAATATAAGAAAATAATTTAATGCTGAAATAATAATTATAAAAATTTCAGATATAATTAGCGACAATTAACAAATATTATTGTCAAGTCTCTCGATAAAAAACATGTTTTTTTTTTGCTTTTCTTTAATCAATTATATGTTGATGAATATTTTGCTGCTCTGTGCTATTTTCAGCTCATTGTTTTACACTTACAAAGTGATAAGACGTAAAATCGATCGAAGCTCAAGCTTCCCTTTTTAAAAGAAATGCTGATATATTGTTACTACATTTTCTTAAAGCGAGGTGTGGTCGATACCTTTCAGTTCTGCCAGAAACTCGCGTCTCTATCCTGACACGATTACCTACTACTTAGCAGCACCGTTGCCTGACCAGATTTGGCTTTGGCTTTATAGTCAGAGTCACTTACGTTTAAGAACACGTTACGATCCGCGCTTAAAGTTGCTTTTGCGTTAAATGCAAATTTGGTCTAATATGTTAATACGGTATAATTTGCTAATACACTATAATTTAGTAATATGTTATGATTATATTGTAGCGAGTTGAAATACCCTTAATATAATTTCGATATGTCGATTATATTTGAGGCTCTTTAAAATTGATCAAATTTATGTATAAAACTCATATGTGAGAAAGATGAAAAATACAATTGTAATAAATACTTCTTCTTGCGCGATTGTATTAATAAATGTTGCAAAGCTGAAAAGAGCACAGGGAAATAATAAATGATTTTAACATATCAGAAATATATTATGAATATATTATGTCAACACATAAAATCCCATTTCAGATAAGAGATTAATACTTTTCGATAAGTTTTATTTTGATAAAATAATTAATAAATAATAAAATTAATGAATATTTTCAAAGTCCGAGGGGGGGATAAGAAATACTCAACTTACGTGTTACTGTCAAGATAATAATTCTTTGTAAGCATGATCGTTTTCAGTTTGTTGATCCGTCGTATCATTGAAGGTTGTGTGTAATTAAAGACAAAGTCACGCGAAGTAGAGAGAGGGAGAAAGAAGAGGGGAAGAGAAACGAACAAAGACAGAAAGAGACGTAGTCGTGTCCTGACACTGTGTATGAGAAATGTCCATTACTTTTTGCTAGCTACGGCCTCGTCAGAATCACAGCATCCACGTTTCGCGAGTCACGTATGCTTTTCGATAAACAAAACCGATTATGAGAGGGATTTCCACAGACATGAATAAGTAATTTAAGTCGCGACAAATGAAAACTTTTCGCAATTTTTTATGCGCGCGTGCAACTGACAGACACAAGTGCAAACCTTATAATAAAATGAAATGCGAGAGAAGACGATCCTGATTTTCATCTCTTTGATATACATAACGATAGTTTTTTACCATACATGATAATAAGACGCTTAAGTCACACAACAATGTCGCGCTATAACAACAATGTGTGAAATTCAGCGGTCGCTTTGCGCGACGTATAGACGCTATTGTTTACATGTCGCGAGGTCGTCTCATCATTC
Organism: Camponotus floridanus; assembly: GCF_003227725.1. Classification (NCBI taxonomy): domain Eukaryota; kingdom Metazoa; phylum Arthropoda; class Insecta; order Hymenoptera; family Formicidae; genus Camponotus; species Camponotus floridanus. The sequence continues at coordinate 1,281,427 of NW_020229658.1, forward strand.
ACGCAGCGAGGCTCGAAGGGGAAGAAACGTGGCGCAAGTGCTCCGTATTAGATCGCGAACAAAGCAACAGAATCTATCTTCATCTCATCTTAACATCTATCATAACAGGTTTGTACTTATGTCAACTGCACGCGTCGCATAAAAATCGCGTAATTTCACATCTGTCGCGATTTAAATTACCTCATATCAGTGGGAATGCGTAGTAGTGATTTCTACTTCGTATTATATTTACATCGATGCATCGCGCATCGCAAACGTGTATGGGAAACGGTTAATATTAACGTTGTTACGATGTATTATGCGACAGACGTAGCGTTTACGTAACGGCTCTTAGGCGCGATCGCGAGTCACGTTTCAGCAATCGATCCAAGTGTTTGAACGTACGATTGACTACGCCTAAAATGTTAATTTTTTCGTTTATGACCAATGACCAGCGAAGCTCACAAGGTTGCGCTTTACATATATATATTATAACATCACGATGTTATTCTGAGCATACACACTTGGTCACGTGAGCAGTTTATTCACGTGAGAGGAACTTGATCTCGGTACTTATAAGCATTGTCGTCTCGATAGGCTTTGTCTTTATATGCTAATTTGCCGCTCGTAATCCGAAATGTGTCGTGAAAATAATTTATTTGAAAAGAACTATAATACTGTTAAGCTTTCCAACAAGATGCTTAAGAGATAATTAACTTTCCTTATTTACACCTGCCGTTTCAATTATGTAGCGTACACAGACGTACATATATGTTTTTTTATTAAGAATATTTTCAAAATATTATACGACTATATGACATGTTACCAATATTATCGTGGCATATTTATCTTGTCTTTGTTAAGAAACGTTACATATCCACTTTATGTTGCTGTACGTTGATAAACTTTTCTCTCTCACGTAAACTTTTGAACTTTAAAAGAAGGAAGTCTCTTTAAAGTCTTTGCCGTTCAAACATTTCCTTGTGAAAATGACTCCTTCTGTTTCGCGCGAACGTTGTTTATAAAGTTTTATTTGACGTGCGCGAGAACGACTGAGATACATCGTGGTTACGGAGACACCGAGTTGATCGAAATATTTGCAAAACTCTGGTCAGCAACGGAATCAAGACAAATCGCTGACATAGTATAGCGACAAGTAATACTTTGAAATCTTATAGAAAAAAAAGATTATATAAGAGTCTAGAATTTATGATTTTGCAATCATAAATTTTTTTTAAAATGTTATTAATTCAAGATTTGTGCGCATGCAAAAATAAATTGTAAAGTCTACCTTTTATAATTCTATTTGTCCTCTTAATCAATTTTAAATTCAATTTTAAATAAGCTATTCATTTTTACACAATATTTGGCTTAAATTAATTAACATCATTTTTTTTATTTTTATTTTTTTTACAATGCTTCGTTATAAGCTCGCAAATGGCAAGTTAAATATATGATTAGATGTCAGAGTAATAAATATCATAAAAATCGATTATCGTAAAAATCGAATATCTCTCGTATCTTTCTTTATTTCTCATAAAGAACGCATCACGCGACGAGATACTCCTTATGCATCCACATGCGCACGTTATCGGGAAAGTAGAAAGATTCATATGTGTACCTCAAGCGAGGTTCAACGTGAGACATTTTAATGATCGCGTATATCCGTTGCGTATATCCGAATTGGGTTGATAGATCAATAATTCATGAAATTATAGCTCGGCGCAATACGCACAAGTTGCACATTTTCATTCATCCATCATCATGCATTCGCCATCAAACAGCGGCATACATATCTGCCTCTTAAAATTGTCTGCTTATAATTGTCGCTTATAATTTTAGCCATTTATTCTCAGTGATGTAAATCTAGCTTGAAAACATTAATTTTAATTATAAAATAATAAGTAGGATAGAAACGTTGATCCCCTAAGATTTTTCGAAACTGATTTCGCAGCCGGTTTTTCCACTTTTTTCAAAATAAAGGATTTGTTTATATAGATTGCTATACAAGTTTTGTCCGCTTGTTTGACTAAAAAACTATTTTTTAAAGATATTTTGTATCTAAATTGCATCGTAATCTACATGACAACTTTCTATCGTTTATCGCTTTTTTGTTATCAAGATTTTTATAACAGGATATTTATAATAAAAAATAAATAAAAAATCATGTAGTGTCTTATATAGATAAAATTAATAGCTTTCAAACACATATACGTTATATTTGGAATATCTAATCAATGATATAGATTAACAAAAACACAATATTTTACTTACTCTTCTTTATAGATAATAGTCTAAAAGTACTAAAAGTTTCTTAGAAACGATAAGATAAGTTCTTATGTTTATATTAAACAGTGTCGGACAAAGTTTATATAGCACTTTAAAGCACTTAATAAGAGGTGAAATGAATTATTATTGTATTAAATCTCACATATATACTTGATGATATACATATGTGTATAATAATATATATAATTATGTATAATAATATATGTATAATAAGACATGTATAATAATATATAATTGCAGATACGTATACGTGTGTGTCACGTGTCTTGCATCGAGGCGACGATTCGATCGGCGAAAATCACGTCGCACCTGAATCTTTCGTGAAGTTAAATTATTCGCTGCGCGAAGGAATCTCGGGAGTGCCGATCAAAGTATCGCGCGAGTGAATCTCGGGAGTGCCGATCAAAGTATCGCGCGAGTGAATCTCGGGAGTGCTAATTCATGTATCGTGTGATTGGGCGAAAGTGCCAATTATTTGTCCCAAAAGCGTGTTATTTACGCATGTTTGCCGATTAAAAGCAAATGCGTCAAAGGAAAAGAATCGAAATAAATGCCGCTTGAAATATCGGACGATTGTGTTATCACATTAATTGGAATACGCGGCTGTAATTACAGCAAATTGTTTCGGTTAATTTGTATAAGTGTACTCTGACGACATGAAGGATTATCAGCTGGAACATATCAGCGATGAAGCAGCGAATGGAACAGCATCTCTTTTCTCTATCTCTCAGCAAATTGGTGAGTCCAATTAATTTATTATGTCTGCATCACATAAATTGTTTGTTACTTGAAAATGATATTGCTGCAAAAAGAGCTGCATCCCTATTGGAAATATATCAATAGCGGCACATAAAATATTTCAATCTGTAACTTGAATCGAAACGCGACATAAAATTTGAATAATATTTTTTACTATTATGCATACACTGCATTGAAGATATCTGTTATTAATTAATAAATAATTGCACGAGATTGAATAAATTAATTCTTATAGAAATATTTCAATCAAGTATTTTATTAAAGTATTTTATTAAACCTTGAATAAATAGCATTGATTGATCGCGAATTAACTATACGTGCATGATTTTATGCTCGATTCTCGAAGCTACCTTAATTTTGATGGCAGCATCCTGATAACATTGTTTGCTCTTTCAACAATTATAATCGCCGCTTTTACGTAACTACTGAATAATTGAGATCGGCTTTAACGATCGTCCATTTGTGCTATTGATGTATCCAAATGTAGAATATATTATTAGGATTTTTATGTACCCACTATACAATTGAGAAACAAAGAGCTCGACCATTTACATATCAAAGTAGCCATTGATGTAAAACGCAATACTTATTAACATATACTTATTATATTAATTATATATTCACGAGAAGAATAAAAAAAGGGGTGAGTAAGTAGAGGTACAATTACAGGTGATGCGCTCACGCGCAATTGACTAATAGGTAATTAAATCATCCGACGATGGTAAACAAGTGACGCAATCATTGAGATATAGTGGAAAACAAGCCGATTGTGCTCGCGAAATCATCTCGACGCGAAACGCGATATTTGGAGTCTCTTCGATTCCCTCTGCAACGAGATATCGGGAATCGCTCGACACGATCGTGACCTTCGAGTACGCTTATTCAAGTTCGTTTCCTTTAGTCTCATCTCGCCTGCTCTCATCTCGTTCGCACTAAACGCATCTTATTCGCGTTGTTCCATTTCCACTTCGCATCATTTTCATCTCGTTAAAAAAGAATCTATCGAGCATCGATGAATTAATTAACGATACATGTACAAGAGTGCAATTATTCCATTGATATCAAATATTAAATAATTATTAATGTTATTGCTTCAAATTTAATTTAATTTGAGAGATATAATCTTTAAGATAAAATCTCTAAGATAAAATCTCTAAGATACAATCAATAAGTTAGTATATGCGAGATATTTATCAGAATATTCAAAATGCAAACGGAATTTTTTTTACAGAATGACTTTACTATTTTTGTAATTTTCCATTGAACAATTTAATTTGAAAAAAATATTAATCATAAAAATAATTAATATAATTTTTTTTATATTTTTTTAATTTTTTGTTTTACATTTATCGTTGATAGAATCAAATTAAACTTATGAATGGTCCTCCCTTTTCCCTCCAATTATCTTCGATAAAAATCTTTGGAAATGAGAGCCAGAAACGCGGATATCATTTCGTATTTTTACTTAATGATCCGATCACGTAATTTTCTAAAATCTACATAAAGATGCGCCTAATTGTACTCGAAGAACGCGATTGTATTCGAAGAATTGCGAATTATTCAAAACTTTATCCGACAGTAAAGTTTTCGTACCTTGTCTAATTGTACTTTGTGACCAAGTCCGGCGTGTTCTCCTGGCATCGCTCCAAGTTTCGTGATCACCGTATATTATTATCGGAAGTATTGTTAGTTGGTTTAAGAGGGCATCTATATAGAGCCTATTGTCGATGAACATGTACAAGCGAGTGTTGTCTCCTTCTCTGAAGAAGAAAGAGTATCGGTCTCGTTCTTCTCTCTCGTCTAGATATAGATCAAAAGCGGAGCTTCTCGCCTATATTTCAAAGTCAAGTGTATATAAGATTCTGACGTCTTTCGCGCAACACACATAACAAGCGGATAATTTATAATGTAAATCATAATACATATATATTATATCGAAGCTTGACTTTCAAATAATCTGGCCTCTAATGTATATACTGATAAATATATATGAATGATATGTATAAATATATATGAATGGATGTACCTATGTTAATTTTGCTATATCAAGAAATGTCCGGTAAATATATTCCGATTGGAAAAATATATTACGATTAATATATTACGATTGGAATAAAAAAATTCACAAATTTCATTCGATATGACCCTTTTTCTTTTTATTAATGTACAACATTATGAAATTTTTATTAATGTACAACATTGTGAAATTAATAATAAATTCGTAATTTTATAAAATAAATTTCTTGATAAATTCAGAGTTAATATTTATCTCGAGAAAAAGAATAACAAGAAGATTCGCAGTTTTAAGTATACTATCTTTAAGTATACTTATTATTAAATGTAGAAAGTTCGTAATTGTGCGTTAAGGATTCGCAGGATATATTTGAGGCTAGAGATATATGTAACGGTTTCCAGTTGCTCTCTTGTACTTCTATATTTAGCAACGAGTACATTATATGTATGATTATGTTCGTATATCCGTTAACTGACATCTAGACCGGTTATATAGAAAATTTGTAAGATACATTCGGTAAAAGACTTTAATATACTCCTGGCCAAAATTAACGCTTAATTTTTTTTCATTTTTTCTTTAAAAGCTGATTTAAATTTTTTTAATTTAAATTTTAACGAAAAATTTTAAGGAAAAAGTGACAAAAATATTATCCGTTAATTTTGTCCAGAAGAATATATTTAAAGTAATGATTTATATTTTAAAATTTGAAAATTGCCTACACACATTTACTACATACATTATTGTACATTGCATACTCTTCATTTAAGAGCAATGATAAAATAAAATATTTTTTGAAGGAAATAATTATATAAATATATAACATATTCATTGATTTTAAACAATTATCGATTTTTTTCTAATCCTCTTTTAATATTAATAATAAATTATATGTAATTTTATAGTGTGCTTGAGAAGTTTTTCCACCATGATAAAATTTTCTTGTAAAAATAGTATCGCGGCAAAAATGATCGCATTCTCTGGATTATAGGTACTTTTGTGTGGATTATTCAATAGTTAGATATGGAAAAAGCTGCTGCATCGACATTGCTCAGACGCCACTGAATTATTACGATGTACTCTCGTTAATAAAACAATGCCGTGGCGCGTGGCTTCTTGACACTTTGCTCAGAATTAAATTTCCGCGGAGAAGAATTGAGTTTCGAAATGAAACCGAAGATTATTAAATAAATTTCTTCGATTCTTCGTTTTATATTTGTTATTCTGAGAAATTATTCTAGTTAGGCAAATGACTTGAAAGAGCAATCCAATAATATTTATACCTTTGTAATTAGAAGATTAATAAGTATCATTTTTTATTTACATAGTATCATTAATTACGGATACATTAGTCAGATAAAAAAGATGCAAAGTACAGAAGCGCAGGGTCAAGTGTCTTGTTAATCGCTTTATAGAGCACTTATTGATTATATGATCGTGTTCTTTCGCGCGGATGAAAGGAGAAAGAGGATAATAGTTGCTAAACGTACAAGAGGACGATTGAAAATTTCGTATATCGATCGGTTCCCGACGTTGAAAACGGATCAAGTCCGTCTCACCTGGATGGTTATAGTTCAAGTCAAATTTTGATCGATTGTGAGAGCGCGCGCGCGAGATAAATCCGTCATTCATAACGTACGCAAAATGCACACGCGATAGAATACAATGCATTCGCGGAATTAATCGCTTTTTAATGCGAGTTCTTTCGTAAATCATCCGTGCTATTAATGCTTCCTGTCGCATACAATCTTTGCGTATTCGATATAAACTTTCGATAATGATGTCATGTGAAAGCGCAAAGTTCTCGCTGCATCAATTGAGATATCGATTTACAGAAATATAAAGTATAAATTATGTATCTTTTTTCCAGAGAAATTTTTTCATTGAATATTATCGTATTTGAAGCCATGTGTATTTAAAACTTTGTAAAAATTTTACAAAGAAATCTTGAGATCACTAAAATATTTGTTTTTATTGTAGTACATTAAATTAGAAGCAAATATTTATTTGTATATTCATTTTAGATAATATTTTATTAATTTTCATAATAAAAAATTTTTAATCTATACTAATTAATATCAATGAAAAAATTTCAATGAGATATTGAAATGATTTATGCTTTTAAATTTCAGAGCGTTTTTTAATTTTAAAACTTAATGATTTTTTAATTGTGAAATTAGTGCATGCGTCATGTATTGCGTAATATCGAGAGCTTTGAGACAATATTCTTCGAAAATCGACTAAATTTTGAAATACAAATAATTTATTCAATATCTTTCCATCTTCCTTGACACGGAGTGTGTCTAAATGCCTGGCTAATACATACAATAATTGACTTTAGACAACCAAAGTGAGATGGATTTGGTTAATTAATTAATGCTGGAAAGCTTGCAAACTGAAGAGTCTAATCGAATTATGGAAATCTCATAATCGTATGGATTATACCGTGCTTTAAATAATGCAACGTTATCTATATTCGGAGCTGGATCGATCGAAACGCGGTCCAATAAACCAAATTTTCTTCCTCAAGCGTGTTTATAAAACTTCTGCGATGCCTGTCTTTTTTTTCTTTGTTATCTTTACAGTGTTTTGGCACAGATCATTTCTTTGAACTGGTTTCGTAATATAGCACATCGCGATCCAAGCGCAATATTCGAAGCATCTCGAAACGGAAATGACAAATTTAATGCTAAGTAGTTTAAGCAAGGTCTATTAGATGCTATGAAATTTCTGTCGCGATTAATATATATTTCGTTACTGCTTTATTTAAAATAAATTGTTTTACATATTAATTCCTTCATACTTAGAAAATTGTATAGAGGAAGGAAGAGATTAAAGAAAATTATTATCGATTTATGTGGATTCATTAGTATAAAAAATTATTTAGATAGTATTTTTTATCACCTTATTTTCAAATGAAATACTTCAATATTATGTGTACGATTAGTTTCGAGCGATTTGTAGTTTCATTCAAAGTCATTTAGAGTAATCTTGAATTAAAATACAATCACAATCGATAAATTAATCACACGTGTACAAGTTGATACCCAAAATAAACCAGTGTTCAAAGACCTTGCACAACCGCGACACACGAGATCGCTTTTGTCGGTACGTTAGAAAATCAAAAACAAAGCGGATCATTTATCATCTCATCGCAATTCTTATCACTTAACGTGCGATAAATTCTGTGCACAAATAATAGTTCGTTGAAAAAGTAATATAAAAACTCCCCCGGGGAAACAAAAAACTCGCATGACCAATCACGAGATCTCGCCTTTGTTCCACCGACAAGATATTCATCGTAACGAGATAAATCGCGCCATGCTCATCGGCGCGAAACTTTACCTAGAACGTACCTGGTATCGGCGCGTTGAGGAAGGCCTGGTTTTTCGCCACGAGAAACGAGACGATAACGAAGAGACACCACGCGAGGATGATCATCCTGGATCGAAGCGATCGTTGATCAGTGGAAATACGATCCGTTTGCCGATCAGCTTGTCGAACTGGCTCGGTCGATGCGCGCACTTTACGTGACTTTCACGTGTCTCTTACGCGTCGCACGCATGTAAACTCGATACCGGTCGCACGATGATATTTCGCTTATAAAAAGAAAAAGGGAAAAGAAAAGGAGAACGATTTTTCTCGTCGGCACACGTGACTCTCGTTTCACTTGATGTGGCGCGCCGCGCAGACGACTCGGCTTCGCCGACTTCTCCGACCGGTTAGCCAGCAGTGAACTGCTCGTGTTCCTACCTCGGGTATCGTAATATACATAAAGTCGCCAGATAAGCCACTGACACCCCACCACGGACGCACCTCGTCGTGGGACGGCCCGTTCCTGCTCGCTCTCTGGTGCGCGCCGCTGAAGTGCTTGAAATCCTCTCGCCTCCCAGTGCGAAGTACAACAACGTGGTCCCCTAACTCGCGGCCCCGCTCGTCCCCCCACGATACGCGGAACGTGATACTCGCGATCGTGATCGTGTCCCTTTTTATTGTCACGAAAATTGATGCTCTTTCCGTCGACGGCAATTAGCCAACTCTGATTAATGATGACTCTGATCATTCTTTCTAAATGAGTAATGAATATAAATTGAAAAAGAATATTGTATAGTTAACGGTGTTTTGATTTCCGTGCTGTAATGTGAGAATGATGTATATGTATATGTTTTGAACATTTAGATTTTTAGGACGTACATTTTTTTTGCCTCGAGTTTGCTTTCTTTTTCGCGACTGGAAAAGAAACGGTCGGCTGATAATGATTATATATAACTCTAAATGCGACAAATATACAAATGTCCGCGTCACATGTTGATAGTAGGCGAGTAATAAATGGCAAATTGATTATGGAACGATAAAAAACTTGCGTATATATAATGAAATATCGGTTTTGCTGGATCATTTAAATACCAAGGCAATAAAACATAAGCTCGATGTGAAGTGTTAAGATCACCAGATCACCAGTCGTCATGGAAATCCTTTCGTAATCGCGCGCAACGATTACGGTTTATTTCCACGCTCCTTGATCCAGCCGCATGCGTGTCGTTTTTTCATTTCTTTTTTTTTTATTAGAGTGAACTAAAAAGAGAATTCAATTTTTTAAGGCGAATTTGCGAGACGTCGATCTTTTTTCTCCCGAGTCCTCGACGTTTCCATAAGTCTTCGTTCGGCATTTACATACGTGCCTGCTTCTCGAACCGTGCAGAGTAGATATCATTATATTTCTTACGGTATATCTCGCCGTAAAATTGAAAAAAATTCGTCGACTATAGTCGCGCATTTAGAGCCACACATTTTCAACTTATCGGACGGTACCTTTATGCAGTTTGCATGTAAAATGGCAGAAGGACCAGAGACAATGGATATTTATAACTTTATAAAGTTACCAGAATTATGAACATTTGTTTTTCTCTCTTGTGGCATTTCGTACAGGAATAACAGAAAGAGATATATACAGAGAAGCTTGGGAATAATTATGATAACTTTAACGAAAGTTTCATATACACGGTCATATACGCGCAAAAATATTAAAAGATATAAATACGCACAGGGAGGAAGGGGGCGAAGAGTCATCGATCTTCTCGACGATCGATGGAAACAAATGTGTATTTTCATCCCGATGGAGAAATGGCCAAAGATACGTGACACGACAATTGTATAGTTTTTTTTTTTGATAAGATTCGGCGCGCGCGCGCATCTCGGCGACACGTGTGTTCGAGAGGTAATGATTAATGTGAATCATATGATGTTTCCATCGATAAGCAAGTCATCCAGTCACGATGACGAAAAGATGTCACCTTTGTCGAAACGTTACGAGATGATCCAAGAAACTCGTGAAAATCCTATTGCGTCAGTTTTCCGCGAAAGACATTACCGACCATCTTATAACTTATTTCACATTGTCCACGTGAGTGGAACGTCAGTCAGAGGAACGTTAGTCATGGGATATACACGAAATTGATTTGCGCCAACCGAAACACTTTAATCTCGCACCGGTAATTTTACCGGTAATATTGTCACAATTATTGTGATGACGTTGGCTAAAAATATCAATGTGATAATGATATATCGCGTCACTATTTCTTGTGTCATCTTTCATTCGCGCGATAACATAAACCGCAAACAATTCTTCCTGTTATAACGTCTTTAAAATCGAAATAAATGTATCGTGTGTATCTTTGTTACGATTTTATCTGCCGTTATTTTCTTAGAATTCATCGCTGAGGTCACCGTCCTGTTGTAAAAAGAGAGCCTGAGATGCAATGAAATAAGATATACGAAAGGAGGGACATGATAAATATAAGAATCCAACTCTCATTATGAATATAATGATAGAAAAATATACATATTATTCTGATATATTTTTATTCATATTTTATTATTAATATTAATTTATATTCTTGGGAAGATTGATTACAATTTCGTTGCCTCGAGTTTTCTTTCATATTTTTAGAAGGACGTCGATTAAAAATGCTTGCATTTCCCATCAAATAGACCTTGACGATAAATGCATATCTTCATTTTTGCGATTCTTATGTCATTGTTGTTCACTTATTATGATGTCATCTCACTGATCTGATGCCACGGTCGAGACTTGTCGAGAATAAGGCAGATTGTTAGGATGTTTTGGAATACAGGATGCGAAAATAAACTGCGTTTCCGCAAACTTTAAAGTATCGCGGAAATAAAACGGATGCACATGAATAGTTAAATGTGTTCCTGCTAATCACTACGAAAACACATTATTCGCAGTATGAAAATAAATACGGAAAAACTTTACATTATAGACACGTGTCAAGAATTATACAACTGAATGATTCGATATGTGTAGTGTCTATGTGTCACTGTAGTAATCGTCGTTGCAACTCGGTCATTTCTCTTCAAATGTTGAACGAGTGATATATGGAAATGTTTCACGTGATCTCCATTAGGTTTCCAATCGTAACACGGTTATATGTTCTCGATCATGTCAGCCGTTAAAAAAATAGAGAATTCACATATTTAACATCTTCCGACATTAGCTTTTCTATCCGTCTGAATAGATTTTTTTATCGCCTTTTTTTATAAGTTTCACGGAGTTTTCATGATTTCTTTTTTTATTTCAACTACTTTTCTACTGCATAAAAATTATATAAGACGTCTTTATCACTGAATATAATACTTGTATATAATGCTTGTTTTTTTTTTGCTTTATAAAAATTTTGTTTTAATTTATCTTCAATAATATGATCACGAACTCTGGATACAATAAGATTTCCGGATTTTTAATTTTTGAATATCAATCTGTTGCCGATAATATATAAATTGTAATCAAATTTATTTATGTTTTTACAATTTTCGAGTAAGTAATTTGAACTTTCAAGCATAAACACACATATAATAAAATATAATATTTAAAAAATATGCAATTATATGTTCTCTGCCGTAAACACAAATGGAGGAATTAAGTTATCGAAGGAAATAATGGACGGTATGTTGCATAATTTACGGAACTTTGATCCAGTGGACATTGTCTGAATTTTCGTTTCTCCGAGTCGCGTTTAGCCATCTGCAAATCCAAATGTCACCACACACGCTGGCAAATCACTGCCACTGAATTAGCATAATCTCCTCGTCTGCGTGTTATATGCTCGTTGTGCTCGTATGCGCGGTAATTCCTAGTCCAATGTTCCCGTTACAAGTAAAGCCGTCTGGAGTTTAACATTTCATACATTTTATCGCGTATTAAAGACGCGCAATTATCTCGTTATACATAAATCGTCACTCATAAAACATGCACAATTATTGTGTATATAATGACAATACGAGGAATTAAAAATAAGACAAATAAGCGCATTATCTACAATTCCACCTGCATTGATATTTTCAATATGTGACAGAGCCGCTACTCGTTGCTATTCTTAATAGACGACTGATGGATCAACATGTATTTTTGCCTATGCATACACGGCACGAAGTATGCATCGCTAAATTGATTCTTCTAAGCTTCATCGATTTGTTTACGCGCTAAATTTGCAAGCGTTGCACAACGAGATAAAAGTAAAGAATGTAAAGGCGAATCTTGAAACGAGTCTCTCCCGTTGACAGACGAAAGATCGATCGACTATGAAAATATTTTTAACACGCGAAACCACGCGATTGTAGCGAGGGAAAGCGATTTAAAGCCGTGTATTCTGAATTTTGTCCAAGAGACCGACGCAGAGGAAATACGTCAGAACGTCGTATAACGGTACGTGATCGACATTTCGCTCTCGACAGCTGCGGCTCCTTTTTTTCCTCTTTCTTTCATAATTCTTCCTCCTTCATGCGGCATTACGCGAGTGTCACGCGCGTCGAGGCTAACTTATGTGATACTTGACACAGAGCTACCGGCGGTAACGAGCCACCTGGAACGAGACTAACGAGCATCTCACATTTCGCGCGATGCATCTCGGTGAGCGATACGCGTTGACGCCGAGTCGCGATGAGTCATGACGGTTTTTCGGCGCCATTCATCGCTATGGGCGATTTCGGACAATGCTATAGGAAAAGACTCACCGAGCGCCTAATCTCGGTTATTGAAGCTGTAAGGCTGTAAGGTATAGTTTGTGCAGCGCAGGCATAAATGTATTGACACACTGGCGACTGCGTATCAATGGATTAATGATATACGTGGATTATGTAACATCTATCGACAAATAAATGAATCAACGAACGAACGAACGTTGAAGTGCGATTAATCTGTTATTTCTTTTTGTTTCCTCTTTTTACGGATCATCATTTTTTCTCGTGTTTTTATCTTTTTGAATCGTGAATCCAATGGAAATGTATTGTATATAAAGAAGAGATTTACATGCGAAATATGGCTATGGAGGTTTAATCTTTAGCCGATCAACTGCCGAGAAAGCTTTTGCGACTCTGAACAAATTTCGAAATTCTCGTAATATATATTATATAGAAAAATTATTATATAGTTATTATATAGAAAAATTTCTGGGAAAAAAAACTATTACTTTGACGAAAATATGCTGGCAGTATAAAGGTTAACAACTGCTATCAAGATTTATTATCTTTACGTATCGTATGTGCAAATTTCACATTCAGAAGGCGGAAAAAAATATTCTTTTATTGCACTTGTGCTATTCAGAAGAGAATATAAAAAAATATTTTTTTCTACTTTTCTCGGAGATGACGCAAGTATTGACGGACCAAAGTGCAGGTTCTCCGGCATAACGTCTGTCTGCAGATGCTCTTGAATAAACTTTGGCGGTACGTGGAGGAGAATTTAATCCGAACGTATCGCCAAGTTCCTCGTCGGGCTTACATTTCGCGGTTTCCTTGTCGCGAATCGACTTACGCTCGTTGGACCGCGCGCTTCAGCTCTGCATTTACTGTTGTCTTATGCTAATTCGAACACCAGACATTTTCGTATTACGCAATGTTCTCGCATGGTATTCCCTCCCTCACGCGATGTGTATTATCCTGTTTACACACATCCGATCGCATATCAAATATGCACCTGTCATGGGCGATCTATCGCGCCATCAATATCGCGATATATGTATTGTTGAAAGATTTTGGATTCGGACATTGTGTCACATATTTTTACATCTTATTTCCATATTTTTTAAATACAGAGAAACGTAAGTTTGAAGACTTTCGGTATCTTTCTTCAATTATCGCTCAATTTCCGCTGATATCGCGACGTAATATTTATATATCGTTCAATCGCTTTTCCGTCTCAGTGTCAGAACATTGTCTTGCATGTGATAAAGGAGCTGTGTATTTTTTTCCACGTGGTCTTCGCGGCTTGATCGTTAAGCGATGTTTACGGAATTGATACCAGCTGAGGTTGCACGAGGACTATCGTCATTAATTACGCGAAGACGTGTATTATTAACATATACGCCATTCTTCCCAGTTCAAAATAAGAGTCTCATGCTCGGTATTTTTTCTCCATTATCTATAAGAATCTCATTATAATTCCTGCGAAATTATATGCACTAGACATTATCTCGCGATAGAAAAAGTATCCTAAGTATATGTATCTCACAGTAATTATAAAATTCATTACCGGACTTTCTCGTGCGGCGTAGATAACGATTTCGTGCGTGTGTAATTAGCGTGACAAGAGAATAAAGCGCTCATTGAAATATTGTAAATACCGGACTTGCTTCGTTACGAGGCTCACTAGTCGTGTTGTGACTCAGTTTCCGTGTAACATATTGTGTTATAATGATGTTTATCACGGCACGTGCAAGAATTATTACTTATTATTATTAAGAACATTATTACTTATAATAATTAGAATAATAATTATGCACAAGCATGATTTTACATATAGCATTATTAAAATAAAATTCGAATCAATTTGGTATATGTATGCATATGTATGTACCAGGCTTATTAGTGCAATTTTTTATTCTATTTTTTTTTATCAGCAAAAATATTACAAACCAATGTATTATTACCAATTTATGTAATATTTAATAATAAAGATACCGACATTATTAATATCTGCTCAAATTATGGGCATCAATAATTATTCAAATATATCCGAAGATAGAGATACAGGATTTAAATTAATATGCAAGTCAATAACAAAAAAAGTGAGTGAAAAAGAATAGAATTTATTACATCACAAAGTAGCAAAGAAACATCGAATATAAAATACATTTACGAAATATATGCAATGTCGCATTTATATTTTCCAGTTTGTTCGATTAATTAGAGTGAGATGTTTTAAATTCGCAATATTTATACGGGGCACTTTACATTAATATGATAAAAGTGATTTATGTGACTGATCTTCATTATTAAACGAATCAGAAATATTAAAATGCAATTACAAATTTAAACATATAATTTTTTGTGACAAAATAAGTGGCGGCTCATATATCATAAAAACATAAGTAAATATCGGTTTCTGTTATTTCAAGCATTTCTCTATTAATTTTTAAACATTAATGTGAGCTTACAACAATAATATTATGCATTTGCATTTAGAGTGAGAGATGAAATTCTTTTTAGAATAAACACAATTCTAGACTAACATTGTTTACTCTTCTTAATTAATCGTAAAATGATAAAAATAAAATTTTTTCTTTCTTTAAGCTTAACCTCAAATAATTTAATAATTTAAATTTTAAATATATATATATATATATATATATATATATTTTTTTTTTTTCAAATTCATTAAATTATTAGCAGAAAATTTATAATAAAATATGCAGAATTTAAAAATGAGCCTCAATTAATAAGTTTAATTTCAGACTTTTACAAAAAGATAGATATATATCTTGAACATTTCATGTCGTTTTTATATTTTTAGCATTTGATATGATAAAGACAATATCACAAGTAGGAACCAGTTCACCCGGAAATAAAATATTGTGCGAGATAAGATTTTTCACATACCATCAGTCGTTTGTTCTTATGCCTTGACAAAGCGATATTGTAAAGACTTTACGATATTAATACCGTTACCTTACTACAATTGAATGCATTTTTTTATGAAAAGAATTGTAAGGTCAACAAAAATTTGCACATATTACATATTAAACATACGCTCAGTGCTAACTAAATACGAGCCTTGAATCATATTGACTTTTTATTTCATTCATTTATCGCTATTATCTGCGGCGAGCTCTAACAATTTCTTCAAACTTATATTGCTTATAATAATTTGTTCTGTTTTTATTACTACTATAACAGCATGTTGCAATATTCAGCGATATTTTTCATTGCTCGAATTCCGAATGAAAAAATGAAACGTAAATTTGATGACTAATGTTTTTAAAGCGTATTTTAATAAATTGTTGAATTTTAACCGGTAAGACGTGTTTTCAAAATTGCACGATTATATTTATATTTACCTTTATCACATGTGCGAAGATAAATTTACTCACATATAAGTTCACTCGATTTAAGTATTTGTAGCTATCGGTCGATATTTTAATTCAATATTGATCCAACTTTCATAAATATGTGTGGTATTATTTGCGATATCGAATACAACGGTTATAAGTAAACAAATTGGTGTTTTAATAATTTTGTACAATGATCTCCGTGTATAGATTTTCGGTTAAATAATATCTAACAATCGCTTGGAGTCTATAAGTGCATCTGTCGCAACACAAGTATGTTCTCTATTTTTAACATCGCTTAGTTACTAACGATAAGCCACACCTACGGAAGTCGATAACGCCAGTCACATCCGAATAAAATGATAAAACGCAAATTTCATAATTAATATTTTAAGATGCGTTTTAAAAAATACTTATTTAATTTTAACTGGTAGGACATATATATAGGAAAGGTAAACGCGATTAATGTTGGATATTGTTTTAAATTTTTTAAACTTTTTTTTATATTCTAAACTTTTATTAACTCATTAAACATAATTATATCATTAATTTATTACATTGTTTATTTATAATATTTAAGAGCATAATAGAAAAAGAAAATTATTGCATTAAAATTTTAATTATTTATTCATTTTTCGCACACAAACGAGAGCTAAAAAAACAAAATTCATATTATAAAATGTAATAAAAAATGTATGGATCGAAAAATCTTAATCGTTTAATATTAGTTTTTTTAGAAATCTTTTTTGCATTAATCAATTCGTCTGATAAAAATAGATAAATATTTTCGAGATTATTTATTGAGGAAAATGATTATTGAGGAAAATGATTGAATTATTCAATAGAACATTTGTATCTGATTATCATGGACATGTATATATCATCGGTGCAAATTTTCTTTTTATACTCGTAATATAAAGCTCGTTCTACATAGCGCGCGTTAGCACGTTACATTGCGCTATTTATGAACGTATATTCGCGGACTTATCAGGTTAGCTTGGCCCAGAGATCGTAGAGTGAAAAATACACTTGATATCACGTCATAAAGTGCAATATCATGTAGTAGAATGTAATAAAAGTATTTGAAAGCTGTGTTAGTTGTCATTTAACGATCGGCAGCTGCAATCGGTAAAAATTTTAGATTTTTCGATACTGTAGATAAAAAGAAGAAAACATAGAAAAAAAATGAATTTGTCAATATGTTCACGGATAAACTTGATACTTGAGATGGATGAGATAGTACCTCTAAAATATCTTATCTTGAGATATATAAAATTCATTTTACTCTCTGATTGAGAGTCAAGTTCATTTTTAACTCATCTCGATGAATAATTTTATTTCCCTCTTTATCAGTTGTGCGGCTTATGCAACAATTACTATTTACATAACATTGTAATTATTTTACGAGTGCTGTAATGTTAAAATGCATAATCAGATATATCGATATTTAATCTCAATAAATAATTACACACACAAAGTAAAAATGCCGTACTTTACGATGTTTCTATCTTCTGCAATATTTTTATTATAGGTTGTGTATAATCAAAAATCATTAGTGTTTTTAGATCCGAGAAATAATGGATCATCTTGTTTCCGATTAGAAAAAAACGGTCGCGTGAATCTAATCGTATATTATATTGTTAAGAAAATTCGGTGAATTTTCCCTTTCTTCTTTATAGGTCGCATAGTCTAGATAAAAGAAGGCGAAAGTAGGCCGAAAGGATTTCGCGATACTGCTCGCATATTTGTTTTAGTCGATTTTTATGTGAGGATTCGTTTGACATTTATGCTGCTGTTGGGTCGACAGTTTGCCACTTGGATTCCAGGATAAGTTTAAATATATAAAGCTTCTCAGTGAGATCGTTATTCGGAGATCAAAAATAGTTATCAAGTGTATCATTCTTCTATATATGTACTATAACAATAAGTAATATTTCGGACATCAGTCATATAAACTTTTACATATCGTATCAATTTAGAATTTAGAATATTTTCCTTTATAAAACTTGTTATATATTTTATAAAAAAATCTCTTTGGAAATTAAATGCGCTTGCGTTTGAAAAAAAAATCAGTTTGTAAAAACGTTGAAAGATTGATCTATCGATATATATATAGTTTGGTCAGCTCGACAAAAATATCGGAACAATATTGAGTGTCTATGTAAGAGAAGAAAGACAAAAAAAAATAAATGATAACCTGAGTCACCTTCCATTCGACTCGAAGGACAATAATCACGGTGATTGCTGTATAATGACCGTCGTGGCTCACCATAATCTACGTCGCGACTTTCACGTAGACCTCTCGACACGTATATGTAAAGTCTCGGTTACGTATATTTAAGGAAATTTCTTGAGTGACCCCGCATATTCGTGGACTATGCAATAACAGCAATAATAATAATCGCGTAATTAAATATTTGCAATCGAATATATACTATGCTTGTACTTATTTGCACAATCAGATAAACTATTTCTGTTCCAGATTGGATAAGATTCATGTTATAACGGTTGCATACATATACATAAACACATACACCTTTAGACTTTCGAACAATTCTACCGTCAAAACTAGGTCACGCGCGCAGGAAGATATCGTGCTTTGACAATAAAGAACCGTAAGAATAATGCTTTGGCGATGAACGCACCGAGTGCTAAAAATTTTGTGCAAGAGTTTTATAGACATGTTTGGTACGATGCATGATTTCTTGAAGAAGAGTCCGAATCAATCCGGATAAGTCTGGTTGAACAAAAGACTTATGTTAGATTTAGTGGACAGAGATAGACTCTATTGTAAATGTATGATAGAAGAAGAATAAGAGAGAGAGAAAATATACGGAATATAATTTTTTTATAACAAATAAATAATATATCTTTACTATATAAAAATTGATAAATTTTTGGAGACAATATTTTTAATGTAAATAGAAGAAAAATTTATTTAATAATTACTGCACATGGTTGTTGTCATTAAATTTCGTAAAAAAATATGTGTAGTCATCTAGTGATTATTAAATGAACGCTTACCTGGGAAGAGTTACCTGGGAAGTGCAAATATAGCCGGTATTACTAGTTAGTTCTGCGTTTGTCCAGTTACCATTTGATGTTATGACCGACAAAATTGCTTTATTTCTTGTTTTTTTTCTCGATTGATAAGCAGTGAAGAATGATTTAATAGCAATTTAAATGCAATAATAATAGTATAATAAGTATAATAAGTCTGATTATATACTTCGCGCATAATATAAAAAAACACAAAAGAACCCAAAGAGGGAATATAATAATACAGAAAAATATTTATCAAAACACTGCTGATTGAACCATGCAACAAACAATATAATAACAATATATTTTATATATATTATAATAATAGTTTATATATTAATATATCTTTTCGCTTCGATATATGCATCGTGATAATAAAATATAAATGTTACGTCAATAAGTATAAATCTTTTTTTAACGAAATTGTGCAAAAGTACCAATTATCATAATTTTTATTGACTCTTTTACATGATGGGTATAAATATCCATTTTTTTTGTCCATAAAAACATTACAGTAATCTCTTACAAGAAAAGTATGTGACTGTATATTTACATTAGTTCAATTACAATGTGATTACACTTAGAAGTGCTATTTATCTATATTACATATGTATAATCGCACCGATATAATAAATCGTAAATTATCAAAAAATCAAACACCACAATGGCAGTGTCGTCTTAATTAGAGATATACGCATACGGCTCGAAGTACGATTGGCAATCGTATATCTCGTAACCATTAAATCGAGAGGCTATAGTAAAATAAGGCAGTACGTAAAAGTCGCAATTACAATTAATATAGACTTTATCCATAGCAAAGATCTTAGTACGACTAATGGACCTATAAATTCCATAGTCTTTCCGAACAATATTGAACGCATTCGTGGCACGAAGGGAAAGATCGAAACATTATAAAATCGGTTTGCCTGGTCAGTTTGCCTAGTCTCTACTCGAATATGTTTCGTTCTTATTTACATTAAATGTATTGTATATAGATATGCGTCATATAAAAAAAACGCAAAGTAATTACGCAATCTAATCGTGGTATAACCGGCATCGCGAATTTTTTAGTCGTTACTTACGTTATACCTCGATTTTCAAACAATAGCCACTTGTACACTGAATTTAAACTGAAGAGTTTATTTCTCCAAGAGTTTATTTCGCTTTAAATAATATTTAAAATTATTATTAAGAAAAGTTGAGAGTATGTATTAGAAAGTTAATACGGGAGAAGTAGACGTATAATCTTCTTATTTTAAAAAATATATTTATATATATGAAATATAGTTTATCTGTGGAGAAATAAGCTCTTGAATTGTACATTTATACATTTGTTTTCGACTATTTTCTCAAATTCATCGATGATATATCCAAATGTGACTGGAATTTTTTGGCACGATAATTGATTTATTTTCCGATTATGTCAATACGATGGCATATGCGATTACATATTTACAAGATTCGGAATGCGCTGATTGGACAAAGAATCTTGTTTTTATTCTACATGAAATAAAACGTTATATTACATTATTTTCTTTTATAACGGTATTGGTCAAGCGATTAAACTATCCCTTAGTTCTTTTTTTACAAGTAAATATACAGTATTTACAAGAATTTTAAAGGAGGAATGTAATGAAATAACTGCCCATAAGACAGTAGATGGATCGGATAGTAAGATATAAATTATTATCATTTTGGTTACCTTTAGCTTGTCGAGTCACTATTGATTATTTTACAATCGGAGACAATTGCAATTATTTATCAGTAACATTTAAAGATTGCTACATCGAAATGCAGTGATATTATAAGAAATATCATTCTAAATACAACTAAAAAATTGTCAACATTTTTTTCTAATATTTAATATCTAAAAAATTATAATTTTTTTGGATAAATTTAAAAAATAAGTATGTAAAACATTTAGATTACAATTAAAAAAGAGATGATACACACACATATATATTAATGTATTACAAAATATAGAAAATATATCGGCAAAATTAAATTAGTGAAAGAAAAGAACAACAAAAATTATGTAAATCATATTTTTATTACGATAAAAAGTTAATAATAAAAAAGAATATGCAAATGATATTGTGCTTAAAGATGAAATATGTGGTTTTGAAACATTTATGAGATTACAAACATGTAATGTGATAAATCCTACGTACAGAGAATAAAAATCATTAATTCGTTCAAATATAATTTAATAGATTACCAATTATAGATGACTGGTTTATGAAATTATTAAAGTATGGCAAACTATATATCGCGTTTTAAAAATAAATTTCATTCATTTTTGTATATGAAAGACGGTTGCAGTGTAGATTTCTTGCGAATAATTAAACTAAATAACTTAACCAGAAATTACTGGCTCGATCTTATGGTAAATTTGATACCTTATGAATCTAAGCAACTGATATTTTAACAATTGTGATGCGAAACGAAAAAGCATGATTATCAACATATTATCCGTTATTTGAATAAATTGAAAGAGAAAAATTGAAAATCTCTTGCAAAAAAATAAAACGAATTAATTTGTATACATTAACTTAATTCGCTTAATATAATATATTTAATATAAAATATATTTTTCGAACTTAATTTTTGTTACGTGATCCGTATATTCTTTGGCGAGATTGCCCATAATCTCAATGAGGATATCGGATCAGGTTAACAAATTAAATTAATGGAACGATGCACTGGCCGGAAATGTCGGGTTTAGCAAATTGTTTTGACGATTTTATATTAAACGTAACCTACATACATCTGTGCTTGTCGTGTACTTATAAATACAGAAATCATATACATATATTGGAATGTATCTTTTTAAAACAGTCATTCTTAGTTTACTAGGAGATGTATGATATTTTTTTTAATATTTTAATCTCGATAAAGCAGATCATTACAGATCTTGTGTATACACATATCGTATGCATTATGTTCGCCACTCGTCATAAAACACATGAAAGAGACAGATAGGGGAACAATATTAAAAACAATTATCTATGAAAAGAGTATTATTCGTCTTAAATAGCACAGCCGCTTTGCTAAACCCGCGTTTTCACATTCGCGCCAGTGGCTCGGGAAAAATTACAATCGTCAATTAACTTAACTTCTTTATACGGTGAAACAAGTATGACTAATCAACATCACGAATCAATATCGTGTACTTATGATAGAGGTGTTTCTAGAGTGAGTCGACAATAAATTCGTATAGTGGACTTGTATGTAAAATAACAACGGCGTTCCTTCAACAGATATTTCTCGTTAATTGTACCGATATATTCGATTAATTAACATCATGAACTTTACAGGGAATAATTTTGTAAAAATGTCTTTAAGGGAAAAGAAGGATATATATATATATGACATATTTCGCATTTATGCTCGAACTGTTTAGCAACAGGTTATCAAGCAATCGATTGGCACGTAGATTGATCAGAGAAAACACATTGGTATTTAGATTTTTGTTTTATAATTCAAGATGCATTTTGCAAAAGTTAAAAACTTATCAATTGCATTTCATTTTTTTATGTGATTATTTTATTAATTATGTAATTTTATTTATAGTATTTAATTATTTTCGTTCACGGACCAGCCGCGTTAAAATGTTTTACGATCTAATTTAATATTATAAAATAATATTATTAATTTAATATTATAAATTTTCGGAAAAATTTTATTTTTTGTCTCTTTTGTCCAACGAAATAAATTTTCGTAGATTCGGGAAAATCTTGTGATATTTTCTCAACAATTTTTCCTACGAATTTTTGCTACGTCGCTAAGTTCGAGCATAAATTAATACGTAAGGAATCGTCGTGTATATTCTAGCACACAAGATTTATAAATATTAACAGCCCAAGTTAGCACGTTGCGTCACCCACGTCTACTCGCACGTAATCCACGTAAAGCACATAATTCATTCAACTGCACGTGCAATTTAATACATGATATAAAATACATACACTCCGCTCATATTTACCATGTCGACCCTTCATAGCAGCATATGTCAAAATCTCTTTGATATTATTTTTCCCGCAAAAGATTCCATATCAATATAAACATATCAGATTATTATTGCAATTCATAACAGCGTTTATTTGTTGCAAACAAGTTTGTTACATGCAATTTTCAATATTTTTAGCAAAGGATAAATGTAAACATAATATAATTAATTAATTTTCTTTTTCAATTTTATTTAAAAATAAATTTTAATAAATTTTTTAATTAAAAATAAATTTTATAATGAAATGTAAAGCGAGTGGCTGGTTTTAGTAAATCCATTTCCGAAATTCACGAATTCGTCATTGTGTTCAATCTGAGTTACCGTAGCGATAAATAGCAGCTATTTTAGGATCAATCGAAGGGTCGAGGAGGCTTTTGAGTGACGTGTTTTCTGACGTGCGTGCGATACGAATAGACAGGGTGTACGACGGACACCTGGCCCGCTGATGATGGAGGGATGTGCCTACTTGTGGGATCAATATGCCCGAAGTGGTACGATCCATTGCCATCGTTTTAGCGAGAGCGATTGGAGCAAGGGAAAGTTATTGTACACTCGTGCGTGTTGTATGGCTGCCGTTCTTCCCCGTCACGGCGGAAAGTTGTTGTTTCAAGTGTTGTGTTATGCGGTGAAGTCGACTTCTCTCGTTCACCGCGCCCCCACGACGACGTTACGTCGATCGACTTTAATGGCTCGACACGTTTTAGCTCGCGGACCTGGCGAGGGTGCTTATCTGTTTTTTTCCCCATATATAAACGCACGAAACGTATCGACTTCCGTCTCCGAGCGAAATTCCGCAATCGACCGTGTCCTTCGAATCTTGCCACGGTCGAGCGATCAAGAGTTGCGAGTCGTATTAAGGATCAATTGCATTTATCGGTTAACTCCACCAGGATGCTCGTTTGCCCGTATGTACTTAGTACGATTGAGTTTTACTAAAAATAATTGATTAACCACAATTAGTGATGGCTGATGTTGATTTAATCGGGTCTGACAGTCAACTATTTGATAGGTTCAATTAACTAACTCTGGTTAACGAAACTTTCTACCTCTCTTTGAGGCAAAACTGCGACCCCTCTAACTTTATAGGTGGAGAGCGAAAATGTAGTTAAACGATTAAACGACGATAATCGAAGTTGATGTAATCGGCCCCGAGACGTTTCGAGAGAGATCGAATTGCAAGTACCAGGCACAGGATGAGATCTTATTGTTTGTTCTACGAGTATCGATTCTCAGTGGAATCGAGTCCGCGTCTTAAGAGTCACTTGTGATTGCTTGTTGACTTGGATTAAGAGAGGTGTGGATATTCTAGAACAAGTCGTTTTTCGATTCGAGAATATCCATTTCGTGTAATCCAATAATTCACTCTTATACTCTTGTCATTTAAGACACTTGTATTTCAAATTGATATTTTATATATATATATATATATATATATATATATATATAAATTATTATATATATATATTTATATATATATATATGAATATATATAAATATATATATAAAAAAATTATTAAAAATATAGCCAGAAGCGCATTGTATTCTTGTACGAAATTCTGAAATTTTTTTATTTATCTGGAGCGCGTTTTACAGACTTGACTCAGTGTAAAAGAATGAATTATCTCATAAATATAAAAAAATTCTAGATTTGAGTGCTAATTCATGTAAGATTTGAAAGCAGATGCCTGTCTTTCGCAATTCTTGAGTGAAATATTTCGGTGCGCGATTTCTCGCAAAGAAGTAGATACGTTTCGCAGGCAACGTCGAGATGAAATATCGAGATGTTCCGCTTTGGTGATGAAGACAAACGTTACTTTGGACGTTTCATGACAATATCATGCGACGCTCTCCAGTCGAAAAACCTCGCTATTGAACGCTCGTGTCGGACATCCTCTCGCCGACGTTGTCCGATATTGAGAGAAATTAATTATAATTAATAAAAATGTGCATGGCAATAAATTCTATTTTATTAATTAAAAAATTTTAAGCATTCTTTTAAATTAAATATACATCACCGATTTAAATACGATATCAATAAAAAGTTAATTTTTTTATTTTGTAAAATTGAACGTGCTACAGATAAATTGTTGGTTCATTTTATACATCTTTTGTATATTAAATAAGAAATATCTTTTAATTTTTTTATAAAGTAATAAAATTAATTTCTACGAAATGCCAAATAATGCGGCTATAAATATATTTGCAAAATCTGTCACTATTTTGGAAGATTGCTCCAAATCTATTTACGATAAGAAATCCATCTACGAACAAAATTAATTAACGCGCGGCAGATAAGAATGAACTTCGAAAACAATCAATTTCTCTCGTTATCCGACATATAATCAGCGAGTTAATCGATTGAATGGTATAGAAAGAGTAGGACGGGAATCGTCGCGTGCAATTGCGAAGTTTCTCGGATGTTTACAAGTCGAAGGATTTGAGCGGCACGAACGTAAAGTTATCGGCAAATTTGATTATCGTCGAAGAATCGCAAAGATAACAGGCGTATTGGCATCACCCGTCTGACGATTTTTTTTGCCTCGATCGCCGTGAAAATCTCTCGAAGGGATTTATGTTTTCTCTTCATCCAAAGGAAGTTTCAATTGGTCCGCTCGCCGAAGCTCCAAGTCCGTGTCGAGGTCTTGTAACTCGATCAACGTAGCCGGTTAGCATCTATAAAGACAAGATGCTAGACTGCCGTGGGGGCACGCGATTGTCAATGCCACTTTGCCTTTTGCGCGAATATATCCGCGCGCAAATTTTGCGCGAAGCAGATTCCCAGAATCTGAAAATAGCAAGGATACTTTATTTATTTAAAAGCTACGAGAACTACGAACAAAATTATTCCTAGCACTTCCACAGAATATTCATATGTTTTAAACATGTTGCTTTTTATATCTGATTTAATTACAGAAGAGACATACAATTTCGAAATATTTTATAATTCCTCTATTTTACAGAGTTCTAAATTTTACTGGAAAAAATAATAAAAAAATTAAAATGTTTCAATCATCTT
Source organism: Camponotus floridanus (assembly GCF_003227725.1). Taxonomy (NCBI): domain Eukaryota; kingdom Metazoa; phylum Arthropoda; class Insecta; order Hymenoptera; family Formicidae; genus Camponotus; species Camponotus floridanus. The sequence continues at coordinate 1,307,877 of NW_020229658.1, forward strand.
ATTTTATTTCTGAAAATACGTATTATTTTCATATTTTTGATGAGAAAAATTGAAAAACATATATGAACGTTGAATCAACTCTGTGAAAATGAGAAATATGTAAAATTTGTATATAGCTGCAGAGAGAAATTTAAAAAATATACATGAAACAACCGTACGCATTTTTCAATCGAAAGAAAGCTGCTCAATTTACATTTATTTACTTGCTATTATTTGATAGTATACTTGTGTATTTTTTGGTGCATATATATATAGTTGATATACGTTATATATAATATATTCGTAATTTTAAATAACTAAGTACATATGTACATACATAATTAGGGATATCTGAATAATTATCTAAATAATATAGATTATGAAATAAAAATAATAAAATCTATCGTAATACAACAGATAATATCAACATGCTTGAGTATTGATTCGACTCATACATGAACAATAATAAAAATTTGGTGCCATAAATAAGCGGTAATTTAAAATCCTTTAATGAAATTTCAGAAGGCTTAATATATTACATTGATTAATGCACTTGCATCGCTTAGCTACGTATTACTATGTATCTCGCATCTACTTTACGTCTTCTCGCGTGTAACGCGCTACGAACGAGATAGGTAACAGTCAACGTTGCAAGCGAGATAAAGTCTCACCTTATTTCCTCTAGGGCATGCAACGGCTCTAATAATGCTCTCGTAGCAGGCCGCATCGGCGAATATATTACGAGAAACGTGCTAAAATCTGATTTTAACACTTTGAATCAATGACGACAATCTCTCGACCGACATAGAATGTATCTGAATCGCAAATTGAAAATTAAGCAAGTTGTAAGGTTTAAGTTTTCCATTATAAGCGGAAATTTAAAAGAATATTCCGCGAAAGAGAGACAAAGATATATATTTAAATTTTAGAATAAAATTTTTCAAAAATTTCCATCAAACATGAATTTTCATCTGAGTATTTTGTCAAAGTTTTATGATTCTTTACTCGAATCAAGCGTAAAATGGAGAGATTCAAAGTGTTAATTATTCGCGAGGCGGGTCGATGGATTTGCACGTACTCGTTAAAAGTTCACCGATGCGTGTCGAAGGTCGGAGTTTGTACTTATACTAATGCATTTTACTGGCGAGTACCTGAGCGAATGCCGTACCAACCACACCGCTGGCAATCGCGAGGAGATTACGCTCCATCCACTCTTCGCCGGCCTGTATGCAACCTTTTTCGTAAATCACTTTGGCGACCTCAAAGTTCTGAAAAAAGAAAGGAGAAACGGCTACTTGGCTTACCGTTTGTTGCCCCCCCCGGTATGTTATTATTATAGTTGGTTAGTCCAGGACAATTCGATGGCGTTAGTTCCGTGAAGGTTTCCGTGGAGAAAGTGAAAGGATAACTTGGCCGTTCTTTATGTAACTCCAGCGTTTTTAGCGTCGATCGCGTCAATCGGTTGTTATTTTAATGCGCGCGTGTCGCAACCGTTTGTCGTACCGTTGCGATGTATGTTTCGTCATTTATGCAAATTGCCGTAATAATTTGCATTAGATTTGACATAGGCGATCCGGGTAAATGTTTTTTCTTTTAAGATATATTCTATGTTTAATGTTTTGAATTACTGTATCAATCGTGTCTCTCTCCTTTCTCTCATGATAGAAGATTTATTTGCTATAAATGAATTGCAATAATAACATTGATGAATTATTATGAAAAATTACGACGAATTACGCGGATGCGAAAGCCGCTTACGAGTCCGAGAGAGGATAAAATCTGCGGCGTCGTTAACTCTCGGTCGCTCGAGCGAGGATCTGCGAGAAACGTTGAAAAGGTCAGACCGTCCTCGCTTTTACATCCCGCCGCTCGATCCCGGTCTCCACTCCGTTAAGTGAAAACTCAATAAGGTACTTGGTCCGGCAGGCATTTCCTCTCCGTTTTCCACGATTCCGTCGCGAGAACTATATCATCGGGAGAAGAATCTCGCGAAGCGAGCTTTACGAAGAATGGTTCGTGCATTACGTGAGTGACGCGCTTAAAAAAGCGACTCTCTCGGCCATGGATATCGAACAATAAATTCCGCTTAAATCTCCTAGCGAGTTTCCGGCCGATAACTTCAATTTCCAGTCATATAAAGGTAGCAACCTAATTTATTGAGGTTTGGTGGACGGGGGGTTGCGTTGGAGGGGCTAGATCGAGCCAAGATAAAATGGTTCCTGGGGAAGGAGGAGAGGAAGAGAAGAACGGAAGGAAGATTCCGAGGGGTGGGAACGAGAGGAGAGGACACGTACGTGCTCAAGAAAATATATACGGGCACGGTGGCGCGCGAAAGGCGGAAATGGGGGGCGGGAAAAGGGGTCTAAGTAACAAACCTACTCTGTTACGTCGTGCCTCGCGTTTACTCTCAAGGAACCGGCGAGTAACTACGCGAGGCTTTCAAGCTGCTACTTCATTTACACCTTATCCCTCTTCGCGACCTAACTTTTCCAACATCGTCGTCTCCCCTTCTCGTTTTCGCTGATGCCGTGATACGCGACGATATTGTGCGACTTCCTCATTAGCGGGGCGTTAGATGCCCTAATTACTCGAGTCTCCGCCCTGCCCTCTTCGTCGTTTCGAACAACTTTGAGCGGAAACTGCTAATTTATTTCGACTCGTACGCGTCAAAGCAGCCGATGATGCGCGCGATGAGGGTAACGACAGAGATTGGGATGAAAAATAGGTGACGAAGGTCTGATGTGTACGCAACGTGACTTTGGTTAAGCGCAAAGTTAATTGAGACTCTCCGACAAGGCGTAAGGTAAGCGAACGACGAGAAAATTTTTGCGAGTGGCAAGGAAGATTAATTTGACGATGAAAAAGACCTCTGGAGAGAGACTCGTGCCCACTCGTTTTTATTCGTTTCCACCGTTCGTTGTGCGCTACATTTCTCACCCCTTGACGAAGACCTTCTTTAAGCGCTCTCGTGTTTTTTTTTTGGACAGGCACGAGGGCAATGGCAGCCTCCCTATTTTAGCGTACTATAATCTGCCGTATTAGCATAGATAACATCGCAATTCTAGCACGGTACAATCACGTGCGCTAGCATAGATAAGCGCGCGATTATAGCGCAGCATAATCCCGGGCTCTAGCGTAGTAGTATAATCTCGTGATTTTAGCGTAATATGATTCTGCGCCGACCGGCTCCGCGCGTACGTAATTCTGACGTTATATAATTGCACGCGAGCGACTTTACGGTCTCGCGATGTGCCTTGATAATTTCCCTCGAATCAACATAAGTCGGACGTTTGTCTGTCCTGAAAATCTTCGATCCACCAATCTATAATCTATAAAATCCCCATTTCAATGAACAGAATTTACATCGACTGCCGTCAGTCGGTCAGTTGCGATTTTTTTTTTACTAAATCAATTTATCGCCCCATTGAATCATTCGTTAATTTCGGAGCTACATATTGACTGACGGTTAAGTTAATCGTATTTTAATAACAAATTTAATTATGAATTTCTCGATAATTTTCGATTAAACGTGTCAATTAATGTAATATTAATGCGCACCAGTTTATCGGCCGATATGTCAATATGCAATCTTGTTGCGACATAATTGCATGCGAACATCATCGAAATAATAATAATAAAACTCGTCGGCCGCGAAATTGAAATTTGAATAATTATCATGGAATTAATAGTTGCGCTAAGAGAAGGAAGAAGAGAGACAGAGAAAGGAAAAGAGAGGTTCATTTATGACGTGCAAACTAGTTTTTCGGACTTTATTACGCCCATCGGAGGAAGGGTAGCATAATAGTTCTGGCCGTCAAGATTATGCAGCGAGTTGGCAGTAATTTACCGTACTGATTATGAGACAGACAAAAACTCGTATTATTGCATCGCGTGCCAGGTTCGTATAAGCGCTTTTATAGAATAGTTGTATGGTATATGCGCGCTTATGACTTACGCTCCTATCTTCATTAAAGAGAATATAATGTGCCTAATTATGCGAAAAGCGGCGTTTCCAAAAAAGAAAAATATGAACGAAGCGTTTTGCATTTTTTTAAATTATGCAATATTTCTGAAATATGAACAATAATTCCACAAAATTCATAAAGAAACTACCCCAATTATAATATTTGTTTAGACAAAGGATATATACAATATATCAGAATGTGTATTACATATATTTGATCTAATATCGTGTTTGAACATCATCTATTATAAATTTCTGTCGCAAATATTTCGATCGACTATTCAATTATTGCAAATCAAATCTAGTACATGTATACACATATATACACATATGTATAAAATTTCATTCCAAAGACGTACATCTCTCTGGCGTACACCGTGTTTTGCAAATAAATCAATCGTAATACGAGCTACGTTTTCTATAGACCTGTTATGTGGGACACAAAATCTTTTGTGTTGGTTTCGCTTCGATATTGCACTATACTATGTGTTTGTACACGTGACGTTTTTGTTTAAAAGCGGATATATACGTGTTGTACTTACCGTATCGATTCTTTCGCACAGCCATCGTGTATAGACGTAAAACGCATCGATAAAAATGCGATATACACGTCGTGAATGAGTGTACTTACTTGCAATTTGACCCATATAATGACAAGATATATTTAAATGTACATATTAATGGTGACATTTCTAAATTTGAAAAGGCGAACATGTGTCATAGAATAGTCGATATAAGCAGAAAGAAAACGGAAACGTCAATCAATTTTACACAGAATGTTCCAAAATCGTGACTAATTCACGAAAGCCCTTTCCGTCAGTCGGTTTGAAATTGATATATTTTCATAAAAAATATCAAGATGCAAAACTACACAGTAATGAAAGGACACTCTGGTGACTGTGGAACGTTCTATGCGCAAAGTTTCATCACGTCTACATTTAACATACATGCGACCACGTTGGCAAATAGTGGCATCTCTATTGAAGGAATCGAGAAGTTGGGAAATTGCAACTTTCTCAAACTCGGCGCGCATATTTAGAGCTAATTGGCATCATAGTCGAGACTTGCCGCGCGCAAAATATCGCTTAATGGAATTAAAGTTTCAACAGTAAACCGCTTTGCTTCGCGCGCGCGCTCTCGGTCGATCTCCCGCCAAAGTTTACTTCTTTCGGTCTTTGCACCGTGGCATAAAAGCGGATCGATCGGCGGCAAACTGTGTAAGCGCGCGGCCTGACATATTCATACGCTTTTAGAAAGGTATGTAAGGCAACGCACGATCGAAGATTCGATGGCGGAAATACGCGCCCTCGCAGATGTCACCGCCGAGTGCAACGAACGATAGTTGGTACTTTCCTTTCCGTGACGACGATCGCGACTATCAATCTCCGCGAGCGCTTTATTGTCGGACGGTATTTCTCTCTCCGCGAAACTTATATACGCGGTTTGTCTGAAAATCCGCGTCGCTTCTTGCGAGAGATACTTTATTTCTACGCCGTGGCGCAATTTCGCGCCCGAATAAAATAGAAACTTTCATTCATGGAAATAGAAATATCACTCGAGAGGTTTTCATAGATAACTATATCCGGCAAATGTATCGCGGAATTGAAAGCATCATTTTTCTAAACGTGCTTATTTTATTTTGAAAAATTCCTTTTAATATATTCTATATTAAAGTATTATACAGCAAACGCATTATATTTGTATTTAGATTTTTGGATTACATTCCAAGCAGAAAAGGTATTTCGATGAATTCGATTTCATCGAGCGATCGATCGATGCGCAGTTTAGTAGCTCAGTTAGTCGATCGACGAGCAGAGAAAGTTCAGACTTCCCATCTTGGTGGACGGCAGTTTTCAGGGAAAGAGTACCTGCAAAATCATGGTGCAGACCACAGCACCAGCGACGGGTACGAGGTTCAATTCTAGCCACTCCTCGCCCGCTCTTAGACAACCCCGCTCGAATATACTCCTCTCTCCCGTCTGCATTGGCCCAAGGGGGCAAATAGAAATGATTTTAAAAGTCGGCAGACACAGGATCTTTATCTAACAGCTCAGACAGAGACGCTCGAAATTAAGTCGTTGTTGTAAACCGAGAATAAACGTCGTCTCGCTCCCGAGAAGGGAGTGAATAGAAAAAAATAAATGACTCGCCCGTTAGGTTCTAATCGCGATTCCCGCGCGCAGATATATGTATTTTTTATGTTACCACGAATCTACAAAGCGCACGCCCTTAAGGGAAAGAGGAAACTTAAGAGGGTTTATCGACTGACGCGCGAGCATAATTTAGCGGTTTAAACCACAGGGGGAAAGTAAGAGAAATGTAATAAGGTGTTCGTGATGCTCGCTGTTGCGTGAAGTGGTCTAGTGCAAGTGTGCTGTAACGAGCGAAAGGGGGTATGGGTATATTCGTGATGGTGCACACGTAACATTAGTTCTCTTCCGCGTAATAAATTTTTACAAAATTCACCCGTAGCAGTTTATTTCGGACTTAATTTTTTATTTGTAAAATTAGTCAAACGATGATATCCGTTTCGGATTTAATTTCTATTAATTTGCACACATATGTTCAAAGTGAATAGCCGATACTTTGCTAATGCGCCGGAAAAAGCTCTTTTTCATTATTTATTTATTCGCTTTTTATCGACTCGTAACGCATCGCGGCGCATTAACGATCGTCCGGCAAAAAATATAATTAAGCGATGGGGGTTTCTCGATGAAAGCGTAATTAGCGAGGGCGAGTTTCAAGAGCCATTACATCGGGGATGATATATCTGCTCTTAAAATAGAAGACGGCACAGAAGTTCTTATTTCTCTTCCACACTTTCTCTCGTCCCTTGGATTCGAGCATTTTCTCTCTAATTAAGTTCCACGGTTTCTTGACCCGAGTCGTTTTTTAGCTGCGCTTGTGTAGACATTGTGTAATCCTGCGCGCGCGGCCTATGCAGAACTAACTACCCTTGCGAACCACCCTTCCTTATCTCAAATCTGGACTCGCGCGATAGAACGCAATTCCAAAGACAAATTATTCGGTGCCCCTTCGAGGCACGTTTTCCTTCCCTGGTTTACCGTATCTTTCGCGAAATAACGCAAGTTTCGAATCGGAAACAAAGCAGAACTAACAGTCGGAATACGTAAGATGTCGCTTAGAATACTAGATGTAATATAAGTATGAAGTTTTATGATTGTTAACGAAATTAAAAGAGTTCTGTTTAGATGATATAAGATCTCTTACAATGAAAGATGAACTTAAAAGAATATAAAAAATACGAGAAAAATTGAACAAAGGTAATAAAAAAATAGCTATTATTTGCGCTATAATTGAATAATATTTATAGACGTTAGTTTTTTTTACGTCTGGAATTTTCTGTTACTCGATTACGTTAGTCATTACTTTTACAATAAGATGGGAAAAACAAGGGTTTTTAATTAAAAATATTTAATTGGTATTAAAACGATAAAAGTAAGATATTGTACTTACATAACTAGGCTTTCTAACGTCGTAGCCGCATTGTTTATTTTTAATAATTTCCTGAAACAAATAAGAAGGATTGCTTGACTTTCAACAGTGCGATTAGTACTTGATGAGAAAATATTTTTCAAGACGGCAGAAAATTGCATATTCTAATCAATGTATAAAAAGTTACATTAGGTTTTCGCTTGCAACAGCTAAAAGGCACGCCGCACGCTTCCCTCGAGCCGATGTCGCTCGACGAACAATTGAAATAATTGTTGCGGTCCCAATCCTTTGGGCCCTCAATACCGCAACATTGCAACTGGAAAAGATAAAAGATAAATTTTATAATTTTGTGCACAATAATACATTTTTTTTAATAATTTTAAAACAATATTGATACGTGTCTGGATTTTTTTAATATAGACTTTTACAACTTTATATTGAACTCTAATATTTTTTTTCTCGTTGATCCATTATGTATAGAGCGCTAGAATGGAACTCGTTTCTATACGTAATAGTCGGGTGGAAAATTCGCCGCTTTAAAACGTTCATACAGACGAGAATGTTATCTACATGAGAGCAAAGTTAGAGAATCGTGCTCAAAGCGCATCAAGGGGATATTTTGCATTATTGGCGGAGTTCGCGTAGTGCCGATATGAAGTGCCGATATGATCAATCGTGATCGAATTTGCGATGAATACCACGGATGAAAATATGAATTTCAAACGCTGTCATAAATAATTCCGATTGCGCTGGGAATTGAGGAGCGGTATGATATTAAATACGCGATTTATATAGAGATCCAGTCGCGCGCGGGGGGGATAAGAAAAAGAGAAGAAACGAACTGGCGCGTATCGTCCAGCGGCGAAGTAATAAGAGTGCGAGAGAAAAAAGGAATCCCATCGCAAGCAGCAGAGTATTAAAGGAATGAGAAAAAGGCTGAGAGGATGCGACGTAAGTCGGATTTGGTCGGTTGGTCCAAATTTCGAGACTTTCATTAAACTTCAATATCTGTCTTCTCTACGAGACTCTAAGGCTTCTTATTCCTTCTCGTATGTGATAATCGTCAATTTAGCATTTTTTTCCCGCTGATTACATCAAACGTCAGATTAAAGAATAGCAGATGTACATACATGCACATTGTAAAAAAATATTACAAAATTATGTGAATAATATAAGCGTAAAATTATGCAATAAATAATGCAATTATTAAATAATGAATGTTATTATTTATCGTATAATTTCATATTTCATACTCGTTCATATAATTTTAAATATTTTTTTATAATATATGTATACCTTTTTAAAGCTCATCTAATAAAAAATCTTTTAGAGCCAATGTTAATTTTGCATACAAATATGCCCTTGAAAATGACGTATTTCGTATTAATGATTACTTTTAAGGGACAATTCATTCAGTGATCTTGCAAGTATTAATCCATTTGGGATAATTATGAGATAGGAGTAATTCGCTGTATCGTCAATTAATATTACCATTATACGATGCATTAATTAATCAACCAATGTTCGCTATATGTATATCTTGTGAGTTTATCATATAATTAATTAATCACGGGAATATTCATATTTTTTGGTACTGCAATTACGCGAGTAAAGACATTTCACGTTAATCAGAGTGAATTATCCAGCACGAAAGAGATTCTATATCAATGTTAAAAATAGATAATCGATACTGAGAATATTTGTTAATTTCAGTATTAATAATGACACGCGGTTATATGCGAGAATGTATCGTTTGTTATATTTTTTTCACACGTGCTTTATACGATTCGATTATAGGCTTCGTAAGAAGTGGCCATCACACAAAGCCGATACACCGAGAGAAAGGAAGAAGGAAAAAACTTTGCGTGGAGGACGGAAAAGTAATATCAAGCGGATTCCGACCAACTGCGTAATTTAGCTGATTTGTTTTTAGCATCGTTTTATTTCAATCATTCATGCGGCAACGTTTCAATTCGTTCCAATCAAATATTCATAATACGAAACACGGGCGCGCGGAATATTCATACGAGATGCGAATGCGCCGAGTATTGAGATAGGGGATACGAGTTTCCGATTCTAGCTGGATTTAATTATTATGCGCTCGACACGCTGTACAGACGATATCAAGAGACGTCAACAACGGATCTCAATTCCCGTATCGATTTTTTCCCGGCTAAAACTTGCGCTTAAATCATGTAAAAAAATATTCACGCACAGGCACAACAATATAGATGCACGAATAGTAATAGATCGGACCATAATTCATTTAATGCTCGCATCGTTGAACGATAATGAAATTAATTTAGACTCCTTGATACGATGCTCGACGAAATCAGACGGAAATGAGATATTCCTTACGGAAAAGTCGACTTCTAAAATAAAATTTTTATCAACATACATATACATCTCTCTTGATACGTCCTGTACATCGATCGTGTTGGTCAAACCGACCGAGTGAGTCAATTGATAAGTGGGATGGTGATAGTAAATATGCTCCTCGCCTCGCTACCGCACGAAGTCGAAGTACTAAGCATTTCATTAACCGTCTATAAATGGTACCGAATGGATCCCGACGAAGCCAGACAATACAGTATACGGCAACTCGGCGGTATCTCGGTTTCCCCGAGGTTGATAGGATTGTCGAAATTGCGCGTCGGCATACCGGGCGTCCCTATTGAAATCTCGCGAACCACAATTGGTCGGCCGACCATCGATTAACGAGTTCTTCGATATTGCGCCGGAAACGCGACTGTCATATTTAAACAAACTAAATGAGATCTTTCGAAATATCGCTGTTCTTTATGCACGTACTTAGACATTTTACGTTAAACGTGGCTGATTCTACAGAATTTCTATGAGAAGCTATGATAAAATCATTATAAACATTTTTCTGATAATTGCTCATTAATTTGGCAGAAATATCCGCGATACAATATTCTTTTCTGGTCACTTTTATTTTATTCAATTGGTTAAAATGCGACTTCCTCTATCAATCATCGATGGCATAAGAATATGTCTGCTGGAATAATTGGGCCGATGATGGAGAATTGTGGTAGTAATTCGATGTTTGTGGACTCATCAGCGGTCTCTGAGGCCTGCCGCTCGCGTGTTCCGACATTAACCGAATCAATTCGCAAATGTTTCCGTATGTACCCGGGATGCGCGGAATAATTTGTGCGTGTATGCGACTCGATCGATCGATCGATGGATGCAACGAATATATATATATATATATATATATATATATATATATATATATAAGTATATAAACGCCCATAAGCTTATTATGGCAGATTCCGCGACCAAAGTCATTCATCCCCGTCTCCCTTCCGCGAGGTTCACATTTTAGCTAAACTGCGTTTCGCATTGAGAACGCCACGGATCTATCGGTTGAATTAATTTTCGCGGTTCCACTGGATACTTGGCCGAACGTAAATCACACCGTCGCGTCCTGTGTCCGCTAAAGTCTGGCGGAACGGATGAAATTTTCGCCAGATCTGGTAATGTGTGCGGCGCGACGCGCGAGAGCGGCGTGTGCGGTTTACCGTCGACTAGCTTCTACTGATAGGATTACCGAAATTGCGGCAGTGTACCTGAGCGGTTCTATTGAAATCTCATAAACCACAATTGGATGACCAGATATCGATTGTCGAATTCTGCTATTATATTACGCGCTATTTGGGCGGTCGCCGAAGCTGATCTCGCGGCCAGATTTTCATGCGGCGCAGACTCGATAAAGTTGGCGCAAACTTGCATATCGGTAACCGTCTAACCGCACAATTTCCCCTGCTGCTTAGGAATGCGCGCGAACCCCATTCCCTTGGTCACTTTAGACACATACGTACGTTTATTGAGACCGAGTCGGTTAGGTTTCTCGAGTTTGGTTATTTCGCGGGGAATCGTATATAAGGGAAACGCGTGTGTCGAAATTATATTATTGAATCTACGGAAGAGGAAATGCACGTGCGGTATACGCCAATGTAATTGAATAATTTTAATCAACTTGCCCAGTCTTCTTGAATCCAGTCGATGAGATTCTGCTGATCAGGATCTTCACGATAGTGGATGATAAATGCTTGGAAGCCTCCCGTAGCTTGTGACTTTATCTGCGTGGCAAATAAAATATCAGTCTAATTAATGCGTCCATTATATTATTTATATAATTTTTAGATCTATTTTAAAGTGGGAGATCTATTTTAAACTATTTACATTTAATAAGAGCTTCCTCTCCAACAGTCTCTTCGTTAAAAATAAAAGGGAGAGAAGAGAAATTTCGAAGAGATGGAATCTCGTGTAAAAAGTTTCACAATTTCTCTGCGAAGTTTTACAATCGGTAATTTCTGGCTCGGATATTCCCTCTTCTCGACAATCGACGGTTGTTATAGGCGTTGCAGGTGCAAATACTCAAGGACGAAACTTAACTTCTCTCGCCGGTCGTAAAGCAAAACGACGCGCATTAAAACGCGAGCTGCGCGTGATACGATAGCGCGCCGTTTGTCGGTTGTTCAAATTTTCCACCGGCTGAAGAAAATTCTCGTCATGTTTAAAGGATACGGTTAATGGAATTAATTAGTAACCTGAGAACTTGCTGCATAATTATACGCAAACTTCGTCGGCGCATGGTCTAGAGTCTGTTCTACGTGTTCGTCTTGCTTGCGAGCGCGCGTGCATGTTTTCTCGGCGAATAAGATTGTAAAATATGCACCGACGAATATTTTGCACAATGCATTGGACTTATTTGCTTTGACAATTTAGCCATGCTTTCCCTATAATTATTTAATTAATAAACACTGCATGTAGAAATAATTACGAATAAATGCGACAAAATTGTTTCGAGGAACAAGTACACTTGTTTTGCAAATGTTTAATTCCGTAGAAATCTTTTGAATTTTAGCAAAACTGTACATCCCGTGCAATTTTATTCGAGCGAATAATTAAATTCCTGCGCATGCAACATAAAAAAATGATACCAAATTATAGCTGTAAAATAATATTGTCTATGATATATTACTTTAATATTTACTAGATATTTGCTATTATTATTATTATTATTATTATTATCAATTCTGAAAATAAATGAGTAATTTTTTTAAAATTTAAACTAAATTAAACAATACGCTATGAAATATTTACCCAATCTTTAAAGATAAATCCTAGGACACCAGCACCCATTTCCATCAGCAGTAATAGAGCCAGAAATATCGCGTACTACAACAGTAATACGAAATTAACTCTGAATGAAAATTCTCGTAAGATCCCTGAAAAGAAATTAATTAATGGCTATTATAGTGTCGTTTCCTATTCGTCAAGATCATCCTTTTCAACCGCCATTGGACCGATCGTTATCTTTCCAGCAACTCTAATCTTCAAAGAAAGCCGAGTTCTTTGAAATTTTAAATACTTTGAAACGTTACATTTTTCAAAGGACTTTTGTTTGATCGCGCGGGGAACGGGCAAGGCAGCGATAGACCATAGATATCACGTAATGAACCGGAAGCGCGAAATCAAACTTGAAAAGTTTCAAAAGATATTGAACAATTAAAGTAATTCAGCGAGATCTTTATTGAATCCCATAGAGAGCTTACCGCAGCTAGGAGGCATGTGTTCTCCCTTAACGCGCCGACGCATCCCGTGAAACCGATGATAAATGTCACTGTACCTGCAACAGAATAAATAATATCGGGTACTTCGTCACATAGCGCGCGAAATATGTAACGCGAGGAACACACGAACGCATTCATCAATGTATCGTATAATCGTGAATTATGAGCGTGAGTCCCATCGGTGAATTCATTCTCGCATCGACATTCCTGCGCGTGAGATTTCACAGGTATATTTATATATTGATGTGTGGATGCAAAGTGTATAGAAAATCATGAAAATTCCCCAAAAATCAGACAAAATTATACAAATAAGCGATGATAAAATACAAAATCGAGGGAGTTTCTTTTATTTTATCCTCGTATTTACTTAAGCTTTACATTTCCTTACAGTCTTGATTCGTGAGAGTGATAATGTTTATTGATCGGCGAAATCGAGAAATATTCGTAGAGTTCTGGAATTTCATCAACTTTGATTTACGTAGCGTACGTTGCGTATACGCTACACGTGGATTTGCGAACGTTCGTAGAGTTACACAAGTAATTATATTAAAATTCCTCTGCGAGATTCAGTTGAATTTCGTGATAGTGCGTCATCAGCGGTACTGCGTTGCGCGTGCGATGGTAATGCGGAATATTTATGAAATTATCTGCTACTCGCGGACGAGCGTAATGAGCGCTGAATCAATTTCGTGTATATGCTAACGAAAAGTTGGCCAGAGGACAAATACTCGAAATTCATGCTATCACGATTAATCTGCGCGTATTTGAACGCAGGTTTTTAAATTTTAAATTTAATATCGCTGCAACGAAAATACAAATATTAATTTTTAAGTGGTATTAAAAAGATCAAACCCGCGTAAAAACGTAATAAACAGTATTGGAGTTTGCATAGAAATAAACTCGCAAGTATAAATTTAAAAATTGAATTTCATTTATTTCTATATATTCGATATATAATTTTATTTATTTCTATATATTTAATATATATTCAATATTAATATTCAATATTAAAGAAAATAGTAGTTGAGACAAAAATATTTTTTGTAAACTTTTGCTGATGAATCTTACAAGACACATTCACGAAGTGTCGGGTCGGCTTTAGGGAAGTGTGTATATTTTTAAAGTACTTGTCGCGCGAGACAAGTTCCACATATATATCATTACTGTCCGAGATCAGGACAAAAGATCAAAAATCGGGAAACTTAATTTTAGATAAAATTCAAAATTTGATTGATGCGCAGATAATTTAAGTATTTAATATCATCCGATTTAGCATCATGAGTAAATTTCAAATACATCATCGTATTTCGATTTTAAATCAACTTATCCGCGCACAAACAATTAAAATTTGAATTTTGCCCAAAGTTGGGTCTCCCCGATTTTTGGTCTTTGACCTCGTCTCGGGTCATACAATGATAAACTGTTGAATTTGTCCCGATGAATCTTTTCAAAAATATTGTACATTTTCCCAAAATTGATTCGGTACTTCATAAATATTCCTTACTAATCAGATGATAGTTTTACGTGAACAGAAGTTATATGGCTCAAATGTTTAAAACAATTTAAAGCAAATTTTATCGTATATAACGTTGATGAAAGTGGCTCCGGTGTATTAAAAATTAATAGCTGCATCGAGAAAACGATTATAAGCCAAACTCGGTGGGCATGCTGTCGGACTTAATGAATTTTATCTATCATCGAAAGTTATAAGATTTTAGGATGTATTCCGGAAATGGAGGTAACTTTTAATCCGATGGTAAAGTGGGTGCGGTAGCGTAAAACGAAGCTTTCAAATAACTGAATAATTAGTCCGGAGTTACTTTCGAAACTTTTGTTAAGCCTTGCTGCGAACTAGAAGAAAATGGCAACGACGGAACGCTTTGCGCCCGAACGAAAAAGTCAACGAAGAAAAACGAAGACCGAGAACACGTAGGAACGTGTATCTACTTGAAAATGCAGTTGAACAATTTTTGTATAGGTTACTGGCTATTATACACGATACTCTATCTCGAGTATACTTGAAAGCATGGAATTTATTTTAATTCACATGAATTTCATTGTTAATTATTAATGCGATTTTTTGTAATCACGCTGAAAAAATGTCGTTTAACTTACGTTACATCTCAGCTCGCATTCGCATTAATATGTGGTACATACTCAATGTTTTATAAAAGAGACGTTAGTAGGTGTGAGCCAATAGTAGCCGAAAGGGCGGCTTTGCCGTCTCTGCAATATCGCGACGTTGCTTTATGTCATATGCTAATAAAATTGCATGAAAGAGAGACACATCCGTTTGATCTCGGCTCGCGACACGCGAATATAACGGGGAATGTGGACCAACGATATTCGTTTCGATTTTAGATTTTTACTAACTAAAAAATATCCAGAGAGAGAGAGAGAGAGATCTTTTTCTCTTTTTTCTCGATGGATTTTATAAGCAATTTAAAATCGGTTTTTATGGTTCAACTTTAGTTGGATATCCTTCTGTAATTATTTCATATTTATTGTAATTTTGCGATACGAATATTTGAAATAATATCCGATCAGAATTGGGACATACGCAGGCGAAAATCAAAATGTCGCATTTAATCGTGCACACGGGATCGCATTTATTTAAGTACGGAAAATAAACGTAATCCGGGATTCAGTGTTTCTCTTTGCATGAATTGCGATTTATTCGAAACGTCACATGGTTTTAGCGGGCAGCAATGCTAATAACTTTAGTCGGATTTTCGAACGGATGTTTCTCGCCGTATCCAACGTATCAGGATTTATGAACTTCGAAGTACGGATTAATTTTGAGAAATGTATATTTACATTATCAGAAACTTTTGAAATATAATTTTTAATTTGAGAATAATTGTATCGAATGTGACAAAAAAGGAACGTTACCTTAAACAATTTATAATATTTGCAATATGGTATCACAATTTCATTTTATTAACGGTTTAGATAAAAATATATGCTGTTTTTAAATGCGTTTAAAACTTTTGGTGTAGCGTATCTAAAGTCTAAATTGTTGTTATTTGGCAACCGTTACACTAAATTAAGCGCAAGCCAGAAGAGGTAGAGTTACTTGTCAAAGTAAATGGAAGTAATTGGAGCATAGGATAATCGAAAGCCGGGCACAGGTCGATGGAGCACGCTACGCAAGTACGAAATAATTAACAAGCGCGTCGCTTTCCTAAGTATAGATATAATAATAAGATGAATAATGAAAAGATGTTGTTTTGAAAATGTCTCTTGAAGTTGATATCGTTAATATCGATTTTTAGCGCATTAAATTTTATATATACAATTATACAGTTATATTAAAGATTGAGATTAAAAGACTGTCTGCTGATATTTGATCAGCTATAACGAATATTCGTAATATCAAATACTACTGCGCTGAACAAACTCTTAATGACTGAAAGTCAAACACAACGAGCTAGTTCGCTGCTTATTTTAACTCTACGAATTAAATATTCACGCAAACTGCGCATATTCACTGCTTTAAATTACAAATATTAAACTAATGATATTTAATTTGTATTACAGTAGCGGAATGAATAACAAAATTAATCGATGCATTTATTTTGACGGAATAAAAAACAGCATGTGTAGATAAAAAACGACAAATATTTAAAAAAAAACGTATCAGATATATCTCTTTCTCCCTCTTTTTATTTTTAATATAATATATATATTTTTAATATATATTTTTAATAATATATTTTTTAATATATATTTTTAATAATATATATATTTTTAATATAATATTATTTACGTTTAAAAATTGAGCGCGAATCTTTAATACCATTCAAGTAAATTGAGGAATAATTACTATTACTATCGGATTCGATTAAGAACAACGACCGAGCGAACATGCTCCGTCTCTTTTCGCCATCCCCTTCGAACTCCGAGGAGATTGTTTCCACAGTCTCGAGGCAAACAAATAGATGAGCTCCCGCAAATCGGTCCCTCTTTTCGTACCCGAGCGGTCTCCCGCGTACGGTCCGTTGTTCTTTCGACGTACCGGATCACACGTGCAAATTCGATTTGGGCCGCACGACATCCCGCAGAGAACGTCGTACCTCGGCTCGGTCGTCTCAGACTAGTTTGGATTCGGTCGCCGGGAACATTCCCGGAAGCATTCTCGCCATTACGGCTCGGTGAAACCGCGAGCGGCTGACCGCTCCGCGAGTGCGAACGGCTTTCCGGAGGACGGAATCTCCCAGAATCCACGTGTATACCCAGTGGTAATCCGACTTACAGCATCGCGTTTTGCGACGGTGCATGTGAAGCTCTCTGGGAACGCATCTGTTTCTCTCTCTCTCTCTCTCTCTTTCTCATTGTCTCTTTGTTAGAAACGTGACGTTTGCAACCTCGATGCAACCCAGAGGACCGACGAAATAAATCGGACGCAAACCTCGTCCTAATTTTATGTCCAATGCTCGCTGCCAGCTCGTATCCAATTAAAACTTTGACATCGTGTTAAAGAGACAGACGGAGAAGGAGAGAGAAAGAGGATAGGAATGGAATGGGGCGCGCAATCTATGCCTATTTGTCAGCAAGGCATCTGCTTTAGTTGACGGAATATTATATTCACGTGGCAGAAACAGAGAGAAAGCGCCTACGATGGTTAATGAAGATGTATCAAGGATGGCGGCACTTTCTACACGCCTTTAACCCTTCGTATGCGCTGTACATTTTAATTAATGTTCCCTTCAAAATCCTCGCAGATTTCTCTCTGGGTGACATTTCTGATTTTTTTTCAAATCGAGCTTTTCTCGTTTAGCAAAGATTGAAATTTCATGCTCGAAAAGATTCAAACATCGCTTCAATATTGAAATAATCATTAGTGTTGCACCAGTTTTGCCGAGAAAAATCAGTTCGAGTTTTTACGAGAAATCTATCCGCTTTGCACCAATCTTTATACATGCTAATGGCGACGAACATCATGCAGTCGATTCAGTATTGTGAAAATAGGTCGTCACGATCGTGACCACCGACAAAAAGCGACGTGCTCTTCCCTTTGCGCGTTGGCAAAACGCACCCTTTAACGACCGGTAATGTCGCGTGCACATAGCTTATCTTCCGCCTTCGCGGCGAAGAAATTGTGTCGTTACCTTTGGGACTCTGATTCATAGGACCGCATTCGGCACCGAGGCCGCAAGTATCATTTATACATTACCGTTATACGGCCCCGACATTATTTTTCATCCTGTCATTCCGCCTAATTTACTCTACGTTTTACGAGAGAGCGATTCATCCCCGAAGAAAACCACCAATCATTTTTTTCTATCTCTTTTTTCCGCTTGATACACTTGCCATGTTAATTGAAACAGATTTATTATGTTGTAAACACGCTTTTCGTAGAATGCTTGGATAAATGTTTACCTGATAAATAAAATTATTCTCGTTATAAATATATTCTCGTTTCTAGAGGAAAAAAGCTGTAATTGTTTCAAAACGATTGTAAATTGTGTAAAATTTCAACCATCTGTTCTCGCTTTTCTACTATATTTTGAACCTAAAATGTGTGGACAAAATAGATTTTCCATCGTTTTTTACTATATCAATCCTCCACTATTAATCTTCCAGTACATTAAAGAGAAGTGCTGTATAAATCAGACTAACGGGATAAGAGTTTTCCGATCTCTATTATAAAGAAGTTGTACTCTGAAGAGTGAATTGCAGAGCGTGTGAATAATCAAATATTTTTGCTTCGGAGACCATACTTTAAAGTATCGTAAAGATTTTATTTTGCATCGATAAGTCTTGGTCGAATAATTATAAGAAATAGAAATAGTATAGTATATAGTTTGTTTCTACTCGGTATTATTCCGATCTTAAATCTTTCTTTTTTAAAAAAAGATGATATTTGTCTCACAATTTTTATTTTCGTGACCTCGTGAATTTCGTGAATTTTAATGATAGATACATCGAGTCTAAGAGGAGAGGAATAAAAAAGTGTGAGTTTTCTCTGCAATGCGCGAAAGAAAAAGCTCTTCTCTTGAAAGATTTAAACTATCCGGAAAATTCACGACTATTCAGACATCTTAATTTCCGGTCCGCATCGTGCTTCGTTTCTCGGATATATATATACGTACAGTCTCTCGGCGTTATCCAAATTACAAATCCGTGCTATTGTTGGCCGCGCATTACGCGATTTCCGTGCGAATTTCGCGGACGAATTAGAACGAATGTCGTTTTCGGGCAGTTTTATAAGGTCAGTGAGCGTCCAAGCGGCGCTAATACAGAAATTAAGTTACGACGAGAATAGCGGCGGCGCAGTCGTGCGAAATGTTTTCGTCGACGGAAGCGATAGCCACTTCGCAGGCAGTTCTGAGGAAAAATTGCGATTGCTGTCTCCGCTCCGGGAATGCACCAAATGTCCGGGAGCCGAAACTGCGATTCTCGCCATGATCAGACGGCGCATTATTGAAGTCGTTTCCCTCCTTTATTACGACTTGCTCTCGTCGCGAAGATCTACGATAATATTTTTCTAATTTTTTTTTATTTCTCTAAATAGTGATTATTGAACATATCTTTCTGAAATGTTTATATTATTTTAAGAATAATTAGGAGTTATATATTTAAGAATCTGAAGAAAGTTGCCACGTTTCTTTACACCGTGCAATTTTTTATTAAAGTTCTTCCGTTTTATTACAATTCTTTCTCGCCCTCCTTACGAAAATTTACGATAATATTTTTTAAAAATCTTTTTCTATATTTTTAAATAAAAATATGTTAGACGTTATAAATATCTTTCTGAAAGGTTTAAATCGGAGAAACTCTTAGGATTTATATACTTGAAGATATTTAAAAAAATGAATTTATGCGTTCGCGTTTTGGCAGTTTCAATTTAATATCTTCACATTATTCTAGCGTTATTTTAATAAAAAGTTACAGTATTTTCTCTAAAAGTGACATTGGATAATACTGATAAATGAGGAATAAGCGGAAATTATTCCGCGTACGAAAGGAATTAAAATCTTTGGCAATCTCAGTCTCTAACGAAGTTGCACGTTGTATATATATATATATATATATAGTTAGGATTTACCTCTTCATAAAGTTTAGCTCCAAGTCACTATAACTCTTCATACGAGTCGTAATGAGTGAATGAGAGAAACAGAGAAAAAGACGAAATGGAAGGAGAGAAAAGTACTCACCGACTAGAATAAGGATAAATGCTGGATCGAGTGCGACGTTCGTGAGGCGAGACAGGTTGTTGAAGGTGTCCTTTTCGGTCCATGCCCAGACGCCCACTGCCATGATGCCCAAACCGAGCCACTGCGACATAGAAAGAGAGAAAAGGGATGAGTCTCAGAAATTGACTTAAGTGAAGACGAATATCGGCGGCAAGTTTCGACCGGAAAACTTCTTCCGGACTGTTTTCGCTTCGTCCGCTATATTTGTGTAAACAGAATTTTTCAATTATCTCAATGTAAAGGAAAGAACAAATTTCAGTAGTAATCTTAGATTAGATTAGTGCAAAAGGACTTGTCATATTTGTAACAGACGAAATGTATTATATCTACGATTTAATTTTACAGGAGAGAGAAAAATAATTTTTATTAATTAAAATTTTGTCAAACACATATGAAAATTTTAATATTCTTTTTCCTATCTAGAAACAGATTTAAAAAAAAAAGCTTATTTGTTGAATCTTTAATCATTCAACATAATTGTTAGCGCACACATTTATACACGATTCGTACATTTCTGGGGAGACAGCTACTTGGCGAAATTGCGGTCGGGGTCTCGGAGTATAGCATGTGCAATTGCACCGTGGTGGATACGATTACTCGCGGATAATGAGAAAGGCGCCGGATAAGAGTGAGAAAAAGAAAGGAAATCAAAGTAAGGGGGGTAGTAGAGGTTTAACAGCTTTCGACCGTTAACTCTCACTCTTGTGGCGGCCCTTGTACGCGTAGACTCAAATAATTCGTAAACGTTTGCCGAGTGC
This sequence comes from Camponotus floridanus, assembly GCF_003227725.1. NCBI lineage: Eukaryota > Metazoa > Arthropoda > Insecta > Hymenoptera > Formicidae > Camponotus > Camponotus floridanus. The sequence goes on from NW_020229658.1 coordinate 1,328,836, forward strand.
TCTTCTATAACCGGATCGTTTCATCGACGATTCTTTTCGCTCGTGTTTTGAAGCAACTACGAAGCTTTGAAATCGTGATTTTAATATAGAGCGGAAAGAAATACCTCTCGAACGCGATCAGATCGATCGCGAATTTCTTACGGCTCCAAATGTACCAATTAAATTTGAAAGTCTATTCTTTATAAGTGGCTGCTGTTATGCGGAATATTTTCGTTTATTTTTAATAATTTAAATTTTAACCATTTTTTTTAATAATTCCAACTTTTTTTAGCCTAGAATTTTTACTAACAATTTTTGTTTTTAATGTCAGAAAAATTGAAAAAACACCAGTCTGATACATTGAAGTGACAGATAGAGCTGTGTTTGTTTGTATGAGCAAAATTACATAACATTTAATTCCGTTAATCAAGAGGGCAAGCGCAAAGTAAGCTTTAATGTTGCTTTGACCGACGTGGCAATCGCATTTGCAAAGAGATTGATATTCAACGTTGTGCATTTACCGACGTTAAATCCACGCAATTACCGATGACACACGTAGAGCGCATTTGCGTGACAAGACCGACTTAACTTGAAGTAGCTGCAACACCTGAGGCTGCGCCCGATAACGCGTATGCATCTCTCTCGCGGGGTAATCGGCTTTAATCTCTCGGGGACTCAGTTTATGACAGCGCGTGTAACTATTCTCCGTTTGCTTTGCGTTCAATAATTTCTAGTCGCGCGCCATGCGAGGCGGAATAAATGGGTCATGGCCTTGTATAGCGCATCATATAAAATTAGAGCTTGTATGTGTGTGTCTTTGACGATGTGTACTATAATTACATACATTGTCGGCTATAAATCAGATTGTCCTATTCTGTGAACTTGTATAACAAAGATCGATACATCTCTCGTGTGATTTAATTTGCACATAGCAACCATCCAGTTTTACAAATTTGTTACACGGCTTCATGGACATACACTCGATGCTCATAAAAATTAGAAAGTTTGGAAAGTTAAACGATCCGTGTACACGCGCGATAATATCTCACCAACGAACTAGCGACTGACCCCTTTTTTTTCACTGTGATCGATTTGACGGAAGTTGAAAAAGGATTAAAAAGAATTGCACAACGCGAGATTTAAATTGTTTGTGATCCATTCGCGGTAAATCATCTCGAAGTCAATACAAACACGCTGACATGTAAAAAAATTACACAATCCCATATAAATATATTCCTGAAATATACGACGTTTGTGCTTTTTTACAAGCGAGTGTCAATTTGTTAGTGTGGTGAAATCAACGATGTACGACTACTGATATTGAAAAAAATGGTCACTTTAATTTATATATTTCTAACGAATATTTTCTCTATATTTTTTTATGAAAATATAATTCTATGTGATTCTATTTATATTCTTCGATTTATTTTATTATCATTTATTTTAAGTATTAGTAAAAACTTTTTGCGAACTTTTTCGTCCGACGCATCAATTATTGGTCGATCGATATGTATTGATGTAAACGAAAAAAAAGGCGAGAACACAAATGATTTTCCGTCAAATGATCTGTCGATTTTTCCGCATGCATCACTTTTAGTTTTTGAGAATAACTTTTTCCCCTTTGTGGATGTTCGTGGGTATTTTATTTTTACATCGACGACCAACCATTAATAAAAAAATCGTCGAGACGGTGTTTTGCTTTCGCGCCTCCTGTACACCGCCAATGTCATTGTACGATATAATTTTAATGCACAAGTTTGCGAAATATAAAGAAACAAAGCTGAGATTGTCAGATCATAGAAATTTTCTTGTGCCATAATAAATTTTATATAGAAATATTTATTTCTATTTTTGAATACGTGTCATGACCATGTTTGGCGTCACGCATGTCATTCTGATGACTGCAAACAATTTCTCAGCGCCGCACAATAATTCACGATCGAACGATTTTTGCTACTCAAGAGACTCGTAACGTTGAGACGAAGGTGACGTCGATGACATGAGTGACGCATGTCCTCCTTTTTCGCTTATTATACCGAGATAAAAATATAATTTGCGTATGTGAGAGAAAGAGAACAAAAATTAATGATATAGTTCTATTATATCACGTTTACATTACGTGAATTTTTAATTGTCCAACAAACAATTTTGAATTGCGAAAATTAATTTTACAATATATTTGTTTTGCTCAGAATAATTTACTTGGTCCTGTGTAATTTCGCGAAATGAAATGAAATATAAATATATTAAGAGAACGAATATGTATTTGTGTGCGTATTTATAATAAAAGAATCGCGCGTGTACACTCACATTTATGGTTTTCACATTCTTTACCTCGATGACTAATCAATACACATGCTATATACGTACGTTTTCTTGCGATGGTTATATGATGCACTTAAAGTTTTATTTTGCTGTCTATATATTTTTGCATCGTAAATAATATTCTTCGCATCTTCTGCATAAATAGATCCCTTTTTCAACATTGAATATAGCAGCATAATTTTAAACACGTTACAGATCTGTCAAATTATATTGTATTTTAGCAATGTAAATTATATGATTATATTATTCGTGTTACTTTTTAGCGTGTATTATTTTGCTTCTCACTTAATTACATTTATATAATTTACATTAATCTTTTGTTTCGCAGCTGCATGCTTAGCAACTTATTTATTATTCAAACATTTTTGGATTTTAATGCAATTGCTTGTGTAACGCGTAGCAATTAAAATTCAATTTTACAGCAATTTCAAGCATTATCGAAAAATAGAACATTTACTGATTATAATGAATGATAATAGTATGTTGTGTGTTTAAAACTTTGTTAAAATATTTGAAAAAAAATTTATTAAACGATTTTTATCTGATTAATTAATGTTACCAAATATTTTGTTTGGTTAATTAACTATAACAAGTAACTTTATCGCGCTATTTTAACGATGAAAACTATTGATAACAAGTAACCTGTTGAAAACAACAAGTTTCGGAAAAAATAACATGATCGACAATGTCGGGATGAAACTTTTCCTTTGAACGAACGCGTATGTGTTGACATGATCGAACAGAAAGTAAATAAAATGTTTATTGTGCTAAGTTAATATTTTTCCACCAACTTTTTATTCGCGAAATGTTTTTGCGGAAGCGCAATCGAAATCTATCATACAATCTACTATACCAAAAAAACTATACCAAAAAAAAGCTTCCGTAAAAATATGCACTTTTGATATTAATTTTTTAAACACGATTGTAGTGAGACTTTTTGTTAGAAAACTAGATACACTCGCAAATTACGTTAATCGAAAACCATGACGCGTAAACATTGTTATTTTTAACTTGATATTATAAAATTTAAATCTACATGTTTGCAAAATTCACAATGTTTTCAATGATTGATTATTAAAATGGGTTACGTCACATTTATAATGTAAATATATTATATAAGATAATTCTATTTTTATATTTTTTATGTATTACAAAATTATTATTAAAAATGTTATCAAATATATTTAAGAAACTACTATATATTACACGTACATATTTATTATTATATATGTTTGCATCTCTTTTCTAATGCTAAAGTTTTAGGATAAAGTTTTGCCATAGTATGTAGTGCCAAGTACCATAAGAACGTACGTGCAAAGCATGATTAATTCCTTAAGTTTGTGATTAAAGATGTAAATGCAGTTATGTTTTTGATTTACAGTACACAACATAGCAGCAACATTGCGGCAATGCTGCAATGTTCTGTGCTACATGAAAAGTTATTTTCATAATCACATTTATATATCATACTGCATGTATATATATATACATATACGCTCATAGATATGTCGATTTTATAACTGTACATCTCATTTTTAGACATGATCTGGGGAGAAACGAATGTAATAAATAAATAAATTCGTGATCACCGATCAGTGGGCGGAAAAATGTGCGGATCGTTCGGTTAATGAAGGGAACTCTCGTAATTATTAGCAACCGTATTCACGGTAAGATGTACTCTGGGCGCGAGTACAGGAGATATCGTCGCGGACGTAACACAAATCCGACGACGTCAGCAATCGGGAATCTCATTTTCTTGCCGACCCGAAAGTTAAACACAGCCGGTCTGCTGTTATCGTATAATCAAGTAGTATCATCCAGCGAGGATGAGAGGGACGGAGGCGGGGTGAGATGTCGGGAAAGCGAAAAGCGGTAAAGAAGAGGGCAAAGTGGAATTTATCGGCCTGGCGTTTATCTCATCTTCCAAGTGCAATAGGATCCTCGTCCGGACGGAAACTGCGGAAAGCCGCTCGACGTAATTTGAATTCATGCAAATAAAAGACTGGATGAAAGTCGAGACAAAGCAAAGCGATAAACGGGGAAGGGGTTTAACAACGAGATCGAAGAGGTGAGCGAGAAATTTCAGCAACGATGGTACATATAAAACGTTTAAAGTGAGTTATTAAGTCTATTCTGTTTTCAGACGTGGAACATTCATTGCTGGATATTTGGCGCTCTTTTGTCGTCAAAAAATTCGTCGTTCAACCATTTAATTCGTCTGAAAATGTTTCGAGCTCAAGTTAGCTCAACTATGATACACTGTGGCATTATAGCGCGAATCACTAAAATTTTCATGCGCGTCTTCGTCGCGTCGGTTCTCGTGTACACTACTGAAAAGAAAATCTCTCTCGCCGGAATAGATGAAGCAGAGCTTACTGCGAGGATTTTGCGTGCGAAATAGAAATAGCGAATTGCATCATTGAAAAGCTCTCGAACGAAGTTCCGACGAGCGTGTCATAAATATGGAATTTGTAATCTCTCGTTGAACAATCAAACTAGCACGATGACACTGGCGGTCCAGCTAGATAGTTCAAGCGTACTCGGACGGTTAGCCCCGGGTTCATTAATTGCATTAATTAAAAGCAACTACGGAGAATCGATAGTAATTCTGTTACATCTTGGCGATAACGAGGGCTGAGCCACAGTCGTTCGGTGTCACGAGCTACGGTGACCATCCTGTGAATGTAATCGGGTCATCGTTTTCGAAAGGGTTTTACGTGATCAATAGCAAATGAACGGCACACTCATAGAATCACTTTACTTTTTAATTAAAACTTCGAGGCAAACTTAATATATACTTGGTCAGCAGAAGAGAATATATTTAAGACGATCAATTTTGACAATTTGATATCAAATATTTATGTAGATTGCTAATCAGGAAAGCAAAACTCTTTTTTTCTTATGGCTATTGGAATATACTATAATATTGTTTTATTTTTGAGTCATCGCTTTGTTTTATTTTAATTATTTTATTAAAAATGCCAACGTGACAAAACAAAGTGAAGAAAAATGAAACTTTAATAAATATTCGAGTTTTTATTTTCGCGTAAAATTTCCTCTCTTTATCGTCAAAAGAAGAGGGATGTTTCATTAATCATTTCTGAAATAATTGGAATGTTTTCTTTTATTTGTTTTTGTATAAAGTAACCGAAATATTTTGCTTGAATTTTTATTCTCAAAGTAAAGTTTAATTCTTTTGGAAAAAATGAAAAAAGCGTAACATGATATAAATATCTTTCTTTATTCCTTTATATTCATTGTGTTGATAAGAAGCAAAACAGGTAATTTTCGAATATAAATACAAAAGATAATTATCGATGAACAAGCATAGAGACCAGATTGTAAATTTCTAAACTTTTCAATGAAAAACGGAAGAGGAATTAGATTAAAATAAGAAGTATGTTATCAGAGCAATAAGAATTTTATAAATTAGACAAATTTAATCTATCTATTATTATATAAGAATACATAAAGCAAGTATATGTGGATTAAAAAAAAAATTTATGACTTTGATAAAATATTTTGTTTGTGTAAAAAAAATCCCTTCGCTATCGATAAATATCTATCTGCATCTCGCAAACGAAAAATTGGAAACGTTGGTCGACACTGACGTGATTTAACACGGTTCCCGATAGCGATTAAAATTATTAATTACGTTTATCGTTTGTGAAGAGCGTACATATATATATTTTTGTCGAGTATTAAATGTTCCCTTCGTTTCAAGCATTTAAACGGCATTTATGTTATATCATCGTGACACAATTAATGCGAAATAATAAATCCATAGAACTTAGAGAGAATAAAAAATAAATTTTTCCATGACACGAAAAAATTTAACAAGATGATAATTTAGCCAAAATGATAAGTTCAAAATTCATATTATTTATTTATCGACATCACTTATGTTCAAATAGAAGTTATGTTCAATTTTACGTTGAAAATATCTTTATGTCAGTAAAAATTGTGCATATTAAACAAGACGATGATAAACAAGCATGAAGATAAACAAGACGATAATTTGACGTGAGAGAACAAATCATATTCGATACGAGAAAAGTACACAAATAATGCAGGTAATATAAATACTTAAAGCATGCTTGATTCAGTTTTTGAGTAATGGAAATGCATCTTGCATCGAAAAATAGCGTGACTGATAGACAAAGTGCAGAACATTGTCAGAAATAAATATTTCGCAGTTGATTTAATGATGAGACTACATCACGCACGATGCGGCGTTGTTAAATAAATTTATCGCGCACCTGTTTTCGACCGAAAGCCGAACGAGTCCACAGTACGCGTATATATATATATAGGTATATATACGTGTCACGTGTAGAGTGCGTCAATATTAACGGTAAAATGCGTTTTGTTGGCGTTTGGCAGGAATTTAATTTTTTTTCCTGGCCTTTTTTTCTTATAACGTCGCTCCGTTATTGGCGAATATGACATAGAGAACAATGAAAACATAGAAATTCGCGAAATATTGAGCATGACGAATCGATTGTACGAGTCTTTGATGATATTTAAATCGACAGTCGTTTTAAGTAACGTTAATGTAAATAATAATTGCATATGAAACGCATTCTCTTTCTCTTTCCCTCTCTTTCTCTACATGTATACAAACCTACACAAAATAAGACAAGTGATAAATTAAATACCAACTGCTTATACACCGAAGTGAGCAATCAAAGTTTACATGACAATCGTACAGTTACGGTAATTTGAATGCAATGTACCATGAATAGGACGTAATTATTGTCGACGTTGAATAATATTTATATGTTTTATTCACGCATTTGATTGAGAACTGACGAATTCATTTTCCCTACGTAAACAAATTGCTTATATAAATGGATTCGGTTAATGAGTTTCCTGCGAGGTTCCATTGTTTGAACTTGAAAATGTGTTCGAACAATCGATAAGCGAACCGACACGAGTTCAATAGTTGCAGTTGTGCGTAACACATTTGAAAAACTCGCGTAGCGGTTTCTCTTGACAAAACGCAACGCTATGCGATATATTAGAGAGATCGGAATCTGAAATATTAAATATTATGAAAAAGAGTGAAGAAAAATCGAGTATAAAATTCTACAAATTTTATGGAAGAAAGGAATATCGTTTTGTTTAAAATTCGAAAATTTGTAACCAGTTCGACGCGTTGCAGCTGATACGCGAGAAAAACAGGACTCGCATTAAAGACATACCGTACACACTGACTAACTCTGTACGTTGCGATCCGGCGCGACTTTAATTGATTTCGGATTAATTTATTCCAGCGCACGCGCGCGCTCGCGAGGCGATGAAGCTTATCCGTCCGTGACATTTCGGTGCTGAATTATTCAAGCGTTTTCGCATTGGTCGGTCGGCTGCGTTTTATTTTCGTGCTCAATGTTTTAATTAATGCCACCTGTCTTGTCGCGCGATGCCATCCCGATTCTCTTCCCCTCTCTCTTTCTCAAGACTCTAAATGGCAATTAGCTATTCGCCAGCCGACAGTTTTACGATCGAGCGAACTGCGATCTAATTTCCGCGATCGACGCAAAGCACTGGCCGGACTCGTTGATTTATGACGCGTTCTGTGTACATACAGCTCGCGATTCGATAATAGCCGTGTGTAATACCACGCGACGCGTTACCTAAGAAAACACGCGCAACGGGTAATGCACCTGTCAAACTTGGCCGCGAGAGGGATTGATTTATCGCGCTCGCCACTCCCCGCCTGATGCCCCGTCATTAATGGACGCGATGATGTATCATTGACGTTTGGCCCTGACATTTAAACCGCCATCAACCACAATTACTCTTTTAAATTGCAGTTTCACCAGAGCGTGAATTCCTGGATTATCTTTCGCCTATATAACAAGCTGATACATAAATTTTACTTAAATGCGATGTCGATGGGATCGGGAAAGATTTAGCCGATAATCCAAGCCAATCGTCTAGCCTGAGATTCAGCTCTTAAAAAAAGAACGAAGGGATTCCGAAGGTGATTTTCCGCGACCGTCAGGGCGCCGCAACCGGTTTCCGGGGCGACGTCGGGACCGTCGGTGTCTGGTATGAGAAAGACGAGGGGTGGCAAAAGACGGAGGTATCGAGGAGGTGGACCCGGACAACAAGTCGGAAACTTTCAAGCTCAATTAAACTCGAGCAAACTTGGAGACGCCTCGCGGCAATGAGAACGGACGCACAGTGTCGGAGTGTCCTTTCAGCTATCCGTACGGTTCGTTCGGTGCCAATTCTTCGATAAAAACGAAGCGAAGAGCCCGAGGAAGGAAAAAAACAAGGGGATGGATAGGCGGGATGGGGATTCGACATGGCAGCGAGAGCGTGTCATTATGACACTGAGGGTAGTCATCGATTACCATTTTCCAACTAACGCTTTCCCGATGAGAACGCTTCCTTGCAGCATTCGTGGATTAAGTAATTTTCGCGCGCAAATCTCTCTTTCTATCTCGTTTCCTTTGATCTTAACTACAGTGCAGACATGTATTTTTTAATATTTATTGCGTTTTTACTGAAATATTCCAAATTTTACTAATCGAAATGATTAACTTTTGGCAGAGAATTTCGCTTTGTAACAGATACGTGGCTAACTTCATTGAATTATATTTAATATCTTTTTAACCAGTTAGTACTTGTATAATATTATTTGACCAAATATTTCCTCTGTATCTAAACTTTTGCAAATTTTAAACAAATTCTGAATATTATTTCCATGTGTTTTTGTCATTTGAATCGACGTGGTTATACGTTTCCTATAAAAACACATGTTAATTCGGTGTAAATTAAAATCCTTATAACTTATGAACGCTTTAGTGAATCGATTTAAAAATTGTACTGAAGATTCTAAACATATGTAAGAACATTTTGTACAATTTTAATTAAATTCTCAATATTTTAAAAATAGGTACAAAACATCCTTAATTCTTTTATATTAATTATTACCGCATAAATATGTACATATATTCATGACTTTTTTATTGATGAAAAAAAATATTGTCCATTCTGCACTACTGTCATGCAATTCTTCTCGCGTTTCCACCGCCTTAAATTGTTTTTGCGAAACGCATTCGTGCACACATATGCTATGAATTCCAAAGCAGGAGTGGCTACTGTATAATTACTTATTCCTTCGTCGTCTATATAAAATTCAACCTTTGTGCCTCTAACGGCGGGAAAAGCGGAGAAAGAAATGCATTACTTTTTTATTTATTCACATAAGTTTGCGTCACCGCGAGTTCGCGCTTTCCGTGCGAAATGAATTAACACGCGTCGGGGAAGATCTTTCCTACGAATGCTATTGTCCCTTGTTGTATCTTTGCATTGTCTTTTGTTCTTCCAGCACGTTTTCGACAATTCGAGATAATATGTTTAAACTATTTCTTTGAGAGGGCGACGGTAAATTTTAATAAGATTGACATTTGAACGTCAACCATGTGTACCTTTGCGAATTTTTCACGAGTTTCCGCGATTTTCCGTAACATTTGGCGCGTCCTGAAATTTGTTGAAAAATTTGACGCTTGCATGAACGCGCGGCGTAATTGCAGTTACGATCGTACATTTTTCTCTTGGCGCAGTACAATGAAAAATAAAAATACAATGTTTCAACTTACGAGACGAGTTATACACATGGATTTTAGCATATACACATCGGCAGCTATCCAACATGGTACAAGCCGCCATGCATTAAAATAAGAAAAAAAGGACGTGTGCGCGCGAAACTATAATTAAAATTACTCTCTGCAGTTAATTAATTTCCCGCTTTAATAGCCGCACTGTTATATATTAATGCAGTCTTGTAATACACGGCTGAAGATAATGATGAGGTTTTTTTTCTAATATCAAAGCTTTAGCCTCCAAATTTCGTCATTATTACATACGTTGAAAATCGATTAAAATAGATTTAAAAAAGAAAATATCAGAAAGAGAAAAAACGTGACAACTCTTAATTAACTTGAAGTTAACTTGAAAAGTTATTCTCATTCCTTTAGGACTGTGTAGACTTACGATCAATAAGTACACAGTGAAAAATAAAATGTTAATTTTAACATTTTTTATATGTCCCAGAAAGTCCACTCTAAATTTTAAGTTAAAATAACTCATTTGTCGTATGTTACTTATTGACAAATTAAAAATGTTAAATAATTGACACAACACTTTACATTCATTTTTGTTATTTTGACTTTGTGTAATATAAAAATAACATACAAAAGTTCAACATTATTTGAAGATTTACTTTAACATTTCTTAGAATGTTAAATTGATTTTGAGACATGTTGATTGTTTAAAATGATTATATTAAAAATACTCAAAATAATATTCCATTTTCAAGAGATATATACAAAGTGTTAAATTATGAAGTTGACATAAATGTCAGCTTCATAATTTAATACTTTATTTATATCTCTTGAAAATGGAATATTATTTTGAGTATTTTTAATATAATCATTTATAATAATTTTACATTAAAATACTAATCAAAACGTGGTAACACAAGAAAATTTTAACATATGGACAATTTTGTACTGTGTACATGTTGATAATGCTTTCGGGAGGGAGTGCAAGAATTTTCTTAAAATATTTTCATCGATCTTACGAATGCGATATATAGACAGGGCAGGACATTTGCAAGCTGGCTTGACAATTCAAATCGATTCGTATTCGGATGCACTTTTCCCCTCTGTCTCTTCTTTTCTTCCTCTCTTTCTCTCTCTTTCTTTCCCTCTTTTTCGATAGTATATTCTGTCACCGTTCTTTCTTCGGTGCAATATCGCTTCATCTTCTTTCTCGTACGAGACAGACCCTATCCCCCTTTCTCTTACTGTCTCCACGTTTATCATTCACTCTTTCCTTTTCTCCTCTTTCTCTGTCTATCTCTCTTTCTGTATCGACGGAAAGGCAACCGCGGAAACAAAGCTATAAGGCTTTGATGTTCCGTGCAACCACGGTTAAGCATTTCAATCTATCCGATGCAATCGCTTCCGACGTGGAACTGCGTGCAAGTCTACCAAGCCTTCCAGCGATGCGGAGGATGAAATTTCGACTGAATTTTCCCGAAATGTCGAATGTGCCAATAGAGAGTCTACCGATGGGTGCGAGACGCGGGCGAAAGAGACGCCGGGAAGTGATTAATCATGTACCGCGTCTCCACAACATTCTCCGAATGCGACCAGGCTTATCGGAAAGCTTTGCATCGTTCGTCCTTTTGTTAAACGCCTGAGGATGCGTTCATGTTGCGCGATTCCGAAACGCTGTCGTAAAATCGATTCGCTCAATTGCCAGACTGTTAATCGTTAAACACTAAAATGCAAATTAGTATCATTTATCGATGCTACAGAGAGAAAATTAGAATTTATCAATCAATCAAGATTTAGCACGCTTTAGTAATGAAATTTATAATGAAATTTATTTATGTTTAGAAACGCACATAGATGAATATACTTTAATAAATAAATTTCATTATAATCTGCTCTCGTGATTGTCACTAAAATTCAATTTAGGGTACTAATTGTAAGAAGCAGAATGCGATTTATGCGCTCAAATAATTTCGCCAAATTCTAAGTTGTCAGTCGAAGCGATCGCGTCGCATGCATTTAAAGCTCAAAAAACCGCAGTGTAATAACAAGCGTTTGCCACAACGAGGTTAATTACGGTAGCGGCCGTTAATGAAATGTCACATGTATCATTAATGCTGTATTCTTTATTGTTATTATGTTAGCTGATGTGTTCCCCGGCCGATTTTCGACCGAAAATTTATGTCGCCGGTATGCGTTGTATGCCGCTACATAAATTTCCATGTAAATTTCGATGCATTTCCCGTCACGAATGCTAATCAACTAGTTGTCGTGCGACCTCTGAATATTTTGGAATCTCGGAGGCTGCACTCGTGTATCCTTTATGCCGCCTAAAACCGTGCGAAATAATCGCGTATGTGTGCGAATATGTTAATGAGACGGCGTATGACAATCGATATGGAAATGATTTTTGAAAGTCACGTACGCGACAATAATTGCTGGGTGTAATTAGACGCTGCGGCAGATCTCTACAAATTTATATTTAATTTTTTCAGCAGCGATATTTTTAATCTAATTTTTATATCGATATTTTATAGAAAATGTTTCATGTAATAAACAATTTTTACCACTAAAGAAAACAATGACATAATGTCGTGTAATTTACAATTTAGCACACACATTTACATACATATACACAAGGTATAATACTATGAATATTATTTTACATTGATATTATATTGATAACTATTAATGCATACGATGTTTGCAAGAGTTTGCAATTTTTTAATTAAAATGCATATAATAACATCAGAATTCATAATGTTAATTAGAGCTAATGATTTCTTAAATACATTTCATTTTTAATATAGATTTTTTTATTTTCGTGATACCAAAATTTTCCTGTGTCTTTTCAACGTTCACAAACGTGTTATACATCTCAGATATTCTAATCGATATTCTAATAATGCCCGTGTGGCTAAGAAACGTGCAATATGCTCGTGTGTCAAATTCTTGTCGCGTCGTCGGTTCAGAGATGCGACAGGTTCGCGGATGAGATCGAGGAACGTGGCTCGTATCATCAGTGGGCCGCTATCAGATCATCATAAACCGACAGAGTGTTCGGAATATCATCTTCGTAGGATGAAAGTCGATCAAAGATGTGGTGGAAGTGTGGAAAAAAAGGATTACGAGAGTTATTCGATGTGTGCATAAAATCGGATGAACCCTCCTCCCTCTCTCTCTCTCTCTCTTCCCCTCTTAAGGCTTAGAAACTAAAAATACATCAACGAAAATGCAATAACGCACACACACATAGCCGGTGTAAAATTTCTCGGTGAAATCAATTTTACGCAAGCCGAAAAGCATACGAGTCGACGACGAGTGAGCGAAACCGTCACTTCGGATAACTGTTTCAATGAATTTTTATTTTTTTTATTTTTTATTTTTTTGTCCACGCTCTCTTTCTCTCTCTTTCTCTCTCTACGTTACTATTTCCTTCTCTCATAAATTGAAAGACCGAGAGAACATCCGGAATCACGGGATATATTCCGGCGGATTACACGTGTACGGGATGAACAACACATTGGACGGCAATGATAAAAATATATATTCGTCGGATAATTGGAGTAACGAATAAACTGTGGAATTAAATTTCCCAATTAGTTGAATTATTAGTATTTGAAAAGTTATTGAAATATATTATTATAATATATTCGAAGACGTAATATCACATCAAATGTTAAATATAATTTCTCCAACTAAAGGAAAAATATATTACGTAAATTTTTCGCTTTACGTAAATCTTTCTTATGTAAATATCGGGGCGTTTTGTAAAATATTTCGCGCAAACATTTCATATATCTTGATGTATAACGATTTGATTTTCTGATTCTGTATTGAAAGTGCATCTTGTAGTTTTTTTTTTAGTATATAAATGCGTGTGTACCTTTATTTATTTGACGATCCGACGCAAACAATTGCGCCGGCCGCAACGAATTTTCGCCGACGTGCGTGCATTCGGCGTTGTAAATCAATTTCAGAAAATCCGATGTAACACGCGGATGTACCGATATTACTTTAAAGGATTACGGATGCGGCGTGCGCGTACCGAAATGAAATAGCCGACTGATAAATGCGACCCATGGTGGCTACGTGGAAGTCCGTCGTTACTCCCGCTAAGCCGATTTTTATTTTATCGCTGTTCTCCGTGAAGCGAATGTTATCTAGCCGTAAGAAAATTGGAGATATTCGCTTCCCTCGTGTATAAACTTCGCGTCTATATCCGCGCCCGAATGCCAAATAAAATTCATCGATCGCGAATTCGATGGAACGTTCGGAAACAGGAAAAGTCACTTACGAGAAAATCCATTTAAGTTGCCAGCCGTATATCATCAGAAAGCATAACACATATTGGAATCATCGCATTCTATAGATGTATTTCGTAAAAATTTTGATAATTTTTTCTGCATAAAATAAGGTTGCTGTTTATGTAAAAAATCATATGGGCGCTTTATTCTTTGAGGGATTACAGATAGAGATATGAAAAGTCGAAATATACTTTAAATGCATCGAGCATCATCATACAGTTGTAATTTCCTTTTTTTTTTAAACTACCCGTCGATGCTATCCCGAATTCTTAACCGGGTGCGACCCGTGCTTTATAACAACGTGTAAACACACATTGCCCGACGTAGTCCCGGAATGCTAGCATGCATGTGAATGCAAACGACATCGATTCCTTCGCACGTGCCCGTTCCCGAACTTCGGGCTAGCGTTCCGAGTGTGTAAACGCGATCCGGAACCCGTTGAATATCGCAAACTACTGATAAACAAACAGCGCGATCGCCGTGAGATGTAGTTGCAATTAATTTCTAGCATAGAGCGAAAGAAAATTGATTAATATAGTTTGCTTGCAATTATTTTAAAATAGCGCGATATGAAAAATATTGAAAATATTTCGTTTTGTGCGCAAAATTCGAAATCAAATTAAATCATTTTTATCATTTATTATGAAAATTATTTTTTATCATTTATTTTGAACAAATTCATTTTGAAAAAATTTATTTTAAAATTCTTTTTCTCGCACACATACGCAGAAATTGACGAATGAATTGCAAACGTGCATAAGCAGTTAGAGACGAATTGTTTAAAAAAGAATCCTAGAGTTATTCCTTGTAGTCAAATAAACATATAAACGATAATTGTATTTTCCTAAAATATAAAATAGAAAAAACCTGACCTTTTTAAGAAATTACCTTGCACTAGTTATATAAGAGTCACGTACATAGCTTTACCGATGCAACTCTCTGAGTCGTATCTTGAATTAAAAATCCGGAGATTTTTCACTACAGAAGAAATCTCTAGACGGTTTAAAGCGCTTTTCCCGTTCGCCATCTTTCTTCGTGATTCGACGGGAAGAAGGGACGAAGGGAGGAGGAATCATTTTTGGAGGAAATAGAATTCCCAGAAGAAAGTTGGAGAGACTTGGAATACGTACTGCGGTCGGTCAATAATCTTCAGGTACCGAGAAAGAAGAGTGCGGGTGAAAAAGTCATCGACGGGCAAACATCATGACCGGATTGCATTTATAAGTTTTAAGTGTGGGCCCAAACGGAAAGTTAACTTCCATCGCCACGAACGTGAAACGAACGTGCCGCGGGAAGTTTTCAGAAGCGGCGGAGTCGCAAAGTGCTTTGAATAAAAAATTGAGATGCGGCCGGCGGCTACATATTTTATCAAGCACGCGATTTATATATGAGATAATTATACGATAGACAGAAAAGTGGTAGGAGATAAATCAGAAACGTGACCTGATCGATACAAAAAATCTTTTAAGATCTTAATCCTTAAGACTCACTCTAATAGATATAATTGACACTATATTATTTTAAATATTATGATAAATTTATTAGCACATTTTTTTTAGTAAATGTTATCAATACTCTTAATTTAGATGGAGTAATCGATATAATCGAAATAAATAATCAATTGCAAAAAAATGATCGATTTCTAAGTTTATAGACATAATTCAAAAGCAAAGTGCACGTGTCTACTTATCATGATCTCAACATGATAAATAATTTAAGGTGAAGTCTGCAACCTATGATAAGAAATATCTAGTTACACAAGAGAGCGACCCCTACTCTGAAATTTCTATCACCCTGTCGACAGAGGGTTATCGATCCTTTTTTCTGCTGTTTCAGCGAGGGTGCGAGATATGCAACAGGCTGAGGGAAATTATTCGCGCAGCTGTCGTGTATACTTCTTACATTAAGAGTTTCATCCTTTTTATGTAATTCCGTTGTGATTAAGTGTGCGTTTTTGAAAATGTAACAAATCTCATTAGAATAAAGTTTGCGCGCATTTCTCATCTTTTATTATGGATATCGAGTATAAACTCGGCATGAAATTGCGTTGAATTGCCTCTATTCACGACAGAAATCGTTCCTCTGCTACTTAATATTACATTCCATTAATTTCAATTTACATTTTCTATAAGTGATTCTTTCACAATGTTTGCTGACAAAATTAATTCTTATTCACGAGCAAATGAAGTACTTAATATTTAACACGATTTTTATATAAATATGCAAACTTCTCTCTCATATATTCTTTTAACTTATACATAATTTACGAAAGAGCGTTTGTTTCTTAAAACGTTAAAAAGAACTCGATTGTATGCTCGTTATCGAATATCAGTTTTGCAAATATTGTGAATAAATGTGCTGTCGCGAACAGCGCGATCCGAATTGTGAAAGCGCGACGACGTATTTCGAAAATAGCGTAGAAAAAACTCGCGGAAAGTAGGGTGGATGTACACGCTTATTTTCGTTGTTTTTTTAAATTCCGCGCTTGGATAAATCTGGCCTAGTTCCTTGTGGGACTTTTCATTATGCCATCCTGCGTGCGATATTTCCGAGCGAGAAAAGCGCGGAGCGTGAAAACGCTTTTTTTTAGACCAGATCGAAGCGACTGACTTTCCTAATGAGAGCGAAGCAATCACGAACGAAGTTATACTTCCGTTGCGAATTTTTCATTTTCCTTTACAATTGACATATGCCAATTTTCAAATTCAATTCATCAACGTTACACAATAATGGGATAAGTTTAATAATAATTCCATAGCACGAAAAAATAAATAACATTATTATGATAGTTTAAAGATTTGCAAATATTACATATAATAAATAATAACATTATTCTGAGATAGAGATTTACAATCGTTGCACCTCTTTCTTTATGCTGCTTTCTATTGAATGTATCTTCCGATTTGAGCGCAAGACACACACACGTTGCTCTTTTGGCACTTGAATAAAGTTTGCGTGAACCCGTAAATGCGGCGACAGAGACTTTAGTATGCCCACGAAGGGTGGCTTAAGGATTTACGAAAGCGCCGATAGAAAAGGCAATAAAGGGAATGCACTTGGAACATTTGCTCATTTTATTTTCCTCATCGATTTGACTGAGAAGGAGTCACACCGACGAGCGGACTTCGCCCACGTGCGTTACCATAAAACTTAACTGGCGGAGGGTGGGCCGGGGAACGGAAATCCCCATTGGATAGGGTTTACGAAGGTGAACGATAACGACACACTGGGTGGCGCTCGAAAGACTTCCGAGTTTTCCGTTGTGACTTGAAGGAAAAGACGCTCGATCGTCATCGATTCGAGGAATACTCAGACATGCAAATGAAAATTTAATTACGTTTGATAGAAACGTAAACTACATATACCTGTCTCGTGCAAACTGTAATTAAAGTTACAACTACATTAACGGCTTACGGCTAATCAAGCTTGCGTTGAGTTGATTTATTGATGTTAATGATATTAACCAGCTTTGCCGATAGTGTTGCAGATGAGCTAAAATAAGATATGATACCTAATGCAAGAGAGAGATATTTGTTTAAAATTTACGAATAATTGAATAATTCACTTGTTCGCTTCATTTGTATCATCTTTCGAAAAATTTATATTAAGACTTCAATTTTTTGTACTTACAATATGTCGCTAAATTTTTGGACTAGCATATTTTTCTTGTTTATCGATCGCCATTTCATTGTTCAACGTGAATCACGTTCTTTAGGAAAAACAGTGAAATTAGAACGCGAGAGGGAAGGAGAGATCGAGGAGAAAGAGAGCGGAAAACACGTACGAGCAATGTGGGAAGCTGCCATTGAACATCGCGAGAAATGCAATCAATTCCTTAAAGAACACAATTGTTTGCTACGGATTTCTGCTCTCCTATTCGGTTATGTTACATCGGAAATAGTTGGCAGTGTACAGAGAAGATTGGATGGGTTTCTTGCCCGCGCTTGCGCATATCCATGATAATGTAATTACTTTAACCGTGCTAGCCATGATGTTGTAATTTGTATTCGAACGATTAATTTACTATTTTTTTGTCTTTTCGTAGTTATTATTTTGCATCGGTAATACGCCTTATCTCTCTTATATACGCTTTTAAGCTTAAAGTTTAATCTCAAAGATCAGACGATGCTCTTGAACGAGCAAAAGTCACCAGACAGGGAAGAAGGGAGGAAGTACCGTTTAGGCCATCGAGACGAATAGTCTCGAGAGGCGAACGCATTAGAGGGTAGAAAAAAAATTTCAAGGCAAGCGAACTTTCGCAAAGGAAAAGGGAGACAGAGGTAGAAAGAGGAAGGATTCGAAAATGTTGAGCTTTTCGACGAGAGTTCCGCGGGGAATTCGAGCACGATCGGCTCGGACCTATTTCGCGATTTCCTCCAGACATGCCATCAGCGGAATGACAAATGGAAGCTGCGTCTTTTACCCGCCTTCGATTATCCCCTCGTCTTTGGTTCACTCCCTTTCTCTGCTTTCTCTATCCTCGCTCTCTCTTTCTTTAACTCTCGTCAATACCGGTGTTTCGTGGTAGCTCGAGCCGAATGGTGCGTTTGTTGCCGAGAAAATCGATTACCCACCCTCAGGGAGGGTGCATGGCACGAGGTTACTATAGGATCTATGGTACTCCTGATTCGTCGAACGCTGCGCAAGGGTGCTCATGAATTTTTGAATAGATTTCGCATTCGACTCATGCAGAACTCTCGCCCGAGAAGTTATTATCTCCCGACGCTATCGCGTCTGTAATCAGCGATGAATCATCATTGTCGTTGTATACTTAGATTCCACTTCTTACTCGTGTATCTGTTGTACTTTACTTTTTCGTTTTACGTGACATCTGTATCGCTGCTTCTCGCTGTGATATTACAGAAATTGAAGTTTCTCTCTCTCCAGACATTCGGGATTAAGCGACGCGCGTGCGTATTTGGAGATTAAACACGGGACTCGTTGACAGTGGAAGGTATTTCGCTTATGAACGTAACTATGTGCGAGTGTACGAAAAGCACACGAAAGTGCTGTATATTGCCTGTCTCGACAAACTGTCGACAAACATATGCCATGCAGTCGCCGAACCGACGTTGCGTGATCAACTATGGAAACGTTCTGCTTTGATAAGGATTTATTTAATTTAAGAAATCAGTTCATTTGTCGGATTATCCGTCGTGCGAGAAATATCGAGCGATTAAAAGATCGAATTATCAAACGTCTATTAACAGAAACGGAAATCGGAAATCGACAAAGTCATTTTACGACCGTCTACTGTCGTTATATGTTGCGAGTTTAAATAAAGCAAAGCCGCGAATATTCATTTCATCCAGTATCGCGTGTAGATTCCTGTCCGAATATTATACGAGATGAGGGGTAGGTTCTGCAGGAGTATCGACATATCAGCCGAACACAAAATAATCTCGCTTCCCGGCAATGGCATACATCGGAAATACACACGGATGTATTCTATATAAATATCGCGTTTCACAAGATCTGGCGGATTAATCGTTAAAGCTCGTTCGCGCGTTAAATCGAGACATACGAAACAAAACAGATGTGGATTTTTAACATTGTCGCGTTATACGATTACCATTTGTGCTTAATCGGGATTTAATCTTTCTTACGCGATGTCAGACATCAAAACGCATCATGTTTTCAGCATCAACGAAACCCGAAAGAGGAAGGAGTTGAAACACATAAGCATTTCGCTTATGAGACTGGGAGGGTTTCGAGAATCCGTATTTCGCGAAAATCTCGACTCTGAATGGTTGTTGTTCGCATACCGCGACACAATAGCGGTCGCCTCGACAAGAACAATTTCGGCTGTCTTGAAATATCGTTGCAACGAGCGGAGACAATCGCGATACTCAATGACGCGGAAACAGTGCAGTTCATCCCTCTCGGATCCGTTGTCTTGTATCGTGCACAAATCCTTGTGAAATTCGCTTCGTTATTTTTGTCGTCGCATTTAATTCGTATCGGAATATTTCCGTATCGTCTTGTAATACGATTTTGTTGCAATATTTAAAGAGACTGAAGGCAAATGCTCTCGGCGGAAAATATCCTGCTGTACAATTCAGATTTGTATTTAAGATGCTGAACAAAATAAAAAAACCAAGTTAATGACAAAAATCATGTTTGATACAAAATTAAATATTTAAAAATTGAAACTTTTCGAAATTCGCTTTCTTCAAGTTCAAATGTATCTTAATTGTTGTTCCCGGCGTTTTATTTTATATTAGCATTATTCTTGTTTGCAATTATCGCATAAATATTGCCTCTTCGATACTCATCTAACCACAATTAATGCGGTGCGAATAGGTGGTTGGCGGTTTCTTGGCGCGATAGTTTCTCCTCGATGAAAAGGCAAGCGCCAGGCTCCTTGCGGCTTAATACTTTACCTTAGTGCATTTACACGTGCACCTTAACCGCGTCTCTGCGGAGGCAAGTGAAGCGGGCGGTGCAGGGGCGAGGAATTTACGAGCTGTAGGAATTGCATGGGCGAAAATTTCTCGTGACGTACATCGCATCCGACCTTCGGTCGACTTGCGCGAAAAATGCCAGCGCGAGAGAGAAGCCAAGTAGCGACTCCCCGTAAGACATGTCTTCATAAAGTCTGCTCCGAGAAAGCGACTCATCTTTTCGTCGTGGTAAGATGGAAAAAAAAGAAGGAGAGAAGAGAGAGAGAGAGAGAGAAAAGATCGTCGGAATTAAGTTTCGACGTGGCGGCAGTGCCTTATCGATCTGCGGAGGAAAATACCGCGGCCGGTTTATTAGAAATTTTCCTCGCCGCGAGTCTTTTTCGTTTGGGAAAAAAAATACTTTGGGAATAGAGAGTTTGACAAAGCATCGCGACGCACCAAAGGAACGCCGTTTAATCACCGCTATCCTAAACGAGTAACATTATCTAACATCCTTGGGAAACGTGCATCGGAAAATTCGACTTTCAAAGTCGGTCGTTAATTAGTTCGGATAAGGAAAGCCGCGCTTTGTTCGGTTGGCCACGTGAAACTGCCGCAGCTATTAACATCGCTTTCTCGGCAACGATAACAATAGAGTTTGGTTACTCGTATAGCTCTTCATTAAAGTGTCTCAAAAAATGCATCTTGGTATTATCTCGAAGAAGATAAATTCCATGTTGGGTGTCTAAAATTACGGGTCATTACTATCACGGAATCGATTTACGACTGGCCAAAAACTCGGTTTTATTTTACCCCAGGATAATACATCATTTTTCAACATTAATTCTGCCTTTTAACAGTAGCTGCTTCTCGTTTAAACCGAGAAATTAAAAATCGTTTACTCGCACAATTTATTGTTTTTTTTTTTACTAAAATTTTTACGTTGAAATAACGAGTCATACCGGCAATAATGACCGATAAATCTTTTTTTTTTTATTTCTTTTTCTCGTTTATTATACCGTTGATCTCCTCTCTCTTTTTTTTTTTTGGTTCTCACAAGTAGCCGAAAACGTCCTCGTGATTAAAGCGAGAGAGAAAGGAAGCTATAGTATCTTCGTTCGCGTGAATATATGTTAATATACACACGGGTACGCTATTAAACTTCTGCTGGAAATCTCGCTCCCATAACTTTTAATCCTCTTGCGCGTATATATTTCAAGAGGAAAGTTGAAAGAAGTTTTTAATTTTTCGCTTGCATTCTCTCTCTCAAACATTAATCTCTTAATTATTTTGTTGCGCTACTCGCGTGTATCAAATTCATTAATGGAACAGTCCACTTACTCAGATATAAATGATTAAAGCTAAAATTTATTATTTCCGAATTGACAGAATTACCAATTATATTAATTTTCTTTCCAGATCGAATTATTTAAATTTTATTCCCAGAAGTTTCCAAAATAAATTTTCTCTCAAGAATGATTCGATCAAAAAGAAGTCGCGTGGAGGTTTTTTCTGGTACAAATTGACATTGAATCCGCGGCTCGTTAATTTCCCTAGAGTCATTTCAGGAATGTCGAAGGATTCGTAGACATCTTGTAGAACACAGGACGCGACCTTCGAAACGAAACTCGGGGGAGAACCGTGACATCTTCTATACTCTCTTTCGCTCTAGGAAAAACATTCGTCATCGTTGCTTCCGACGGTTGAGAGAGTGGTTTTGATTCCGTTGCTTTCCTCTTCCTCTCTTTTCACTGTCTCGTAGAGTCTCAGCTGACAGACTTGTAATAAAGGGTTAAGGCACGAACATTAATCAAGACGTAACAGACATTAGTAGGAAATATCTCAGCAGTCCTGATGTAGGCACCTCTGGCGAAGAACATCTCGCGAAACGTGTGAGAGATTGTTTTTTAAAACGATAGATCCACCAAAATTGATTTCACTAAATTATACAAAATATATCTAATTTGTCGAAGCAACGTGAGTAAGGTAATATGACAAGGTAATTATGAGCGGATCCTAGACAATTAAGAGAAAAATATAATCCAATATTAGAAAATAATCCAATATTAGAATATAATCCAATATTAGAAATTCTCAAATAACTGAGTTTTTTATTATTAGGATAAATTATTTTATATTACTTTTAATAAGTTAAATATAATATCTTAGAAAAAATATATATAAAAATAGAAAAATATATTTTAGATAATTACATAAAGAAAATGAAGTTTCATTAAATTTAGACCTATGGCTTTAAGAAATAAAAATTATTGATACTTGAAAATTTACGTATATTTTTCCAGATTATATATTAAACTTTAAAAGAGAAAAAGCGTCTCTATGGTTATCGAACTTTGTGACGTTGGCAGTTTCACATCAAAGTCGATTCACGCTATACGTCACGTCAACATCACATCAATATCGATGGAAACCTGTGAATGGAACCTCATCGCGACGTTTCTATGATCAAATTTCTATTTATTCGAAAGTGAAAGCCATCTGTCTTTGCTATATGATGCATCATGATCAACAATTATTAATATTTAACATAACATGAATATTATAATTTTATTTGATTAAAATAGCAATATTTGTACAATCATAATCAGCAAAGTGTCATGTTCGAGTTTTAGAAATTGTTAATTCAATTAGCGCGTAAAGCTTTCTGAATGAGAGACCAATCATTTCTCCAACTCGAATTATAACGGTCCGGGCTTCCTCTGTACAAGAGCGTCTCTTTCGTAGAAACGGACTACACGGCTGGAGGTGCCACGCGTTTTAATGTTCGCGATATTTCAGAAACTGACATACGGCATTAAGAAGACGTTGAGCGGAATGACGCGAGCGGCTCTTCCGCGTTCCGCGCGTGCTGCAGGCATCGCCGGTCATCAGCCGCGAAGCGCGCGAGAAAAGCGAGAATTTATTCGATTCCATTAAAGCTAATCTCTCGCCGTCGCGAGATAAGTTCTCTCGAATTAAGTCGTGAAATATGATTCGCTTTGTGCCACAGCTTCCACTGCTTTCCTTCCTTCTCCCTCTCTCTCTTCCCCTCTTTCCGCTGTATATTCGCATATTTAATATTACTTGATTACGACCGCCGAAACGTAAATGGGAATAATAATTCGCCTTGCTGCGAGTTGGATCGTCCGGCTTTACGAATTCGCCATTTCCGCTTTTAGCAATATCGAAAATCGAAATGCACCGATAAAATTGCCATTATTCGTATTAATTTTAAATTTTGAAATTTGTATAATAAATCCTGTTTTTTTTTTCCTATTTCTCTTTCCTCTTTCCTCTCGAAATTTTTTTCGTAAATGTAACGAATATCTTCGTAGAAAAATTATTTTGTAAAAGAATATTATATTCTGGACATTGGAATTCAAATGATTGGATCAATTTGTGCAATTTCTCATGTAAAACTAGTCGATCAATCTCCCAAAGCACTTTTAAATTTCCGAAACGTACGGTGAACAGTTAGTGCAAATAATCCATTTCAATTTTTCGGTACGTTAAACCGATGCCGCTTGCATGCCACGATTGTAATTTGAATGTAATACTTGGTGTCAGAGTCGCGACAATAATTTCACGCGGAACGCGCGAATTGTCACTTGGATATATATTTATGAAGCGGGACTCTTCTTGGATGAAGTAATTCCCTCCTGAAGTGAGATAGTTTTTCTTTTTTGAATCTTTAAATTTCGTCCTGGTGACACCTTGCATTTCTCTTTTGTCAATTTAGTCTATTTTCGGTTGATGAATAGAAAGAAATAATTCAGTTGTCGATGCTTGTTCGAAGGTGAAAAGTAGTAATTCACTTGTTCAATCTTTCGATCAAAAGAAAATTAATTTTAGGCAATTATTATTAAATATATTTTTTCGAAATACAAGCTAAAATTGAAGTTTGCGCGCATACTTTAGTCACTTATTTTATAAAATATTAAAAGAGAAAAGAATTTGAAATTTCTGTTAAAATAGATGCACGCTGTATTATATATACATATATGTTAAAAGTCAATTATGTATTTTAATTTGTTCTAAAATTTGCTGTATGTCACTTTCCAAGTAAATGACAGATATCTTGTTCATTTTTAAATACGTCAATTTTTAAATACGTCAATTTCATGTATATTTTTTCCTTTATAAATTTGGTACCATTTCGGTTGGCACAATTTTTTTATTCACATAATGGGAAAGAGAGGAGGGGGAGGGAGGGACAAGTTTCTATTTTTTCTTAAAATATGGTTAATATGGTTATATTATGTTTATATGTATTTGTAGAACACTCTTATATATAGTTTAAAGAATTTTTCTCAGAGTGTTATAAAAGAAAGAAGAAATCAATTTTATGTCATTTCTTATCAAACTAATATCGCATGGACGCTATTGGTTCGATCAGAGATGCTCGCTTAAAATTTACGAGCCATGTGGCATACGTGTTATGACGAGGACGAGTTATACTTGATGTACCAATATTCGTAGGTATGAAACTTTTGTCGACGTTTTATTAAATCTGCGAACTCTGCGGATCGTTTTGCTGCCGGTGCAACGAATATGTATTTTTCGTTGTATTAGATCAGCCTTCTCTACTGATGTTTCCAAAGAGAACATTGCAAACCTAGGAATGTCATTTTAGAGAGAAAGAGTATATATATTATTATATACTTATTATACTATTAAAATAAGTATATATATTATTATACTTATTATATTATTATATTATATTATAATATATATATTATTGTACTTATTATACTATTAAAAAGTATATATATTATTATTTTATAATACACAAGTATATATATATTATAAAATTACACGATATAACAATATTTCTTACAGTTGGAAAACTGCACTTGATAAACTCTGCCATCATATAAATCAACGTCAACACGATATATTTTTATTACGTGATAGATTTCTCTACAGATTTATTTTTATATAAATATGAAAAAAAATTATAATTATTATATGTTTTTAGAAAAATATTGCGATATATAATAGATCGTTTTTGAAGGATAAGTGATAGGTAAACCGATAACACTGCACCCTGTATGCAATCTACGGGGATTTCGCCAATCGGTACACATCCTCGGGTAATCATTTAATGTCAACATTCCTTCGGACTTATGTTATCCGGATACCGAATGATTTATCGGTCGTATACCGGGAAAAGCGTCGTCTCCTTTTGTTGTCGTAAAGACGAGAGGGAGTCAAGTTCGGGGGGAAAAGAGGTTCCGGCCGAGAAGACAACGACTGTCATTAGCCGATAAATAAAGGTAGTAAATAATTTCCCACGGACCGGAAAAAGGGGTTTTATTCGCCAGGAGCTCTTTCCCTCCCTTCCGGACTTCCTACTTTAAGTGCCGACTTAAAGTCCCGTCGCGCTCCGGAAACTTTCGATCGCGATGCACTGCAATTATCGGAAAGACTTTGAATTTATTGTCGATGAAGAAGGGATTGTCGTAAGTTGGTGGTATTTTTCTAATATTGGAATCCTTCTCTCCTCCTCTTCCTTTATTGTTAAGAATTACGAAGTGGAAGTTGAATGCGCCAACATCAATAGGATTAAAAATAATTAATATAAATATAAGTTATTAAAGCTATATAAATATACGTATCTTGTTAACGAAATGAAGTAAAATTCGCTCGTTTATTATTAGTTTCAATAGCAAACTCAATAACGTTTTTGACGACTTGGAAAATTTTATTTCCAATTACAAATCCAATGTAGAAATATCGCGGGCGTACATTTGGATCTTTTGAGGATCAAAAATCGATAAAACGCGATAAAGTACTGTAAAAGGGCGATACCCGATAATCGGAAATATTTTCCGTTATTTCCCTCAGGTAAGATCGAAACGTTATATGCACGTCATATTACCATTCTACGCGTCGTCGTTTCGCGGATACGTGCCCGGAAAGTATATACGCTACACTTTTCGCAGACAGATAGTTACATGCATGCGGGTGGAACGACCGAACGCACAAAAAGTCCGTGTGAGATCCGCGAAGACAGAAATTGTCGAGATTTACATTCCAGATTCGAGGCATATTCGAGCGTGAAGGCACCGAAAATTAATGGTTCGTTGAATTTATAGCCGAGTTTGGTACATCCGTGCCTGTCGAGCTTATCTTGTAACACCGCGTTTAACGATTTCTCCTCTCGTCCTCCTCGCACGAAGACACACGCGTCATTAATCTTTAACAATTGGAGAAGTTTCAACGTAACAATGGTTTAATATAATTTCCCGTGAAAACATTTGAGAAAATCAATCTTAAAATAATGAAAACATTTAAGTTGTAATCAATTATATGATTTACTTATATAATCCTGTGATATTTCACTTTAAAATTGTGAAATTTTAAAAGTAGCTTACGTTATTGAACATAAAGTATATTTTATGGTCGTATCCTTTATACTCAGGTTTTTTCTTTCCTATTACATCATACATTATTTTAAAAATCAATCATATACGTATTTAATATTTTTATTGAGAAAAATAGACCGACTGCAATCGATTAAGGATGTTTTGTATGTACAATCCCAGCAAAAAGTAACTGAAAATCAATATTGACGAATATATCTATTTTTGTATGTACTGTATTTTGAGTGTGAGAAATTGTGTGGAATATTACAATTTGATTTTAGCTACAGTGCAGAGATGTATTTTTTAATATTTATTGCGTTTTTACTGAAATATTCCAAATTTTATTAATCGAAATGATTAACTTTTGGCAGAGAATTTCGCCTTGTGACAGATACATGGCTAACTTGATTGAATTATATTTAATATATTTTTAACCAGTTAGTACTTGTATAATATTATTTGACCAAATATTTCCTCTGTATCTAAACTTTTGCAAATTTTGACTATTATTTAATATTATATAACAAATTCTGAATATTATTTCCATGTATTTTTCTCATTTGAATCGACATGGTTATACGTTTCCCATAAGAACACATGTTAATTCAGTGCAAATTAAAATCTTTATAACTTGTGAACGCTTTAGTGAATCGATTTAGAAATAATACTGATGATTTTAAACATATGTAAGGACATTCTGTACAATTTTCATTAAATTCTCGATATTTTGAAAATAAGTACAAAACATCCTTAAGTAATTTGTATCAAAAAGACATTTCTCTTTTCGAAGAGAAATCACCGTCAAAATTGCCAGGAAATTATTAGCTCAAGGATTGTCGCTTTTAGGCGCTATTATCCTTTGAATTTGGGCATGGTTAATCGGACTGATCGCGAGTAGTCGAGCGTTAATGTTGACCGAGGCGCAAAGCAGTCTTCGTCCTCGAGTCTTCGTCCTTGTTCGCGACTTTCGCGGATTAGCAGGGCGCTCGAATGTCGGTCGTCGGGAACAATGAGCGAGCGGATTAACGGGTTTTGAAGCGCGGGGCTATCGTGGCTGTTTTCTCGTGTTGGAAGGCGACGAAGCGAGCTGTAGAGTAATTAACACGACATCGTCGCCGGCGCGAATATACCTAACCCCGGTTACATTGCAATGACGACGACCTTGCGTCGCGCAATGCGCTTCTACGTACACACACGTACACACATGTGCTCGTACATGTGGTTTGCGCGTTACAATGCACGGTATTTCGCTATAATCGGCGAGCAACCGACCATGGAAGTCTATACGCGTTCGTTTCGACATACGGCGCCTTTCGTTCGTTTTCGCCTTTCTGTTTTCCGACGTATTTATTCGGGAACGGAAATGTCCGAAAAACTCGATCGAGCTTGTAAATTGTATTTCGACGTGATTGATACGAGACTTCATGCGTGATAAATGAAAAATGTAATAATCGAATAGTATCTTGTATTATGACAAGAATAATGAGACGCAATCTTGTTTAATGCAGTTTTGTAGTCAGTCGGCGAATGTGATGTACGAGCAGATCGCAGTTCGCAATTACTTCGCATTGTGCAGCGATTCAATTTATAAGATAGCTCCGATTCATCAAGGAACACACTGCCACAAAATGCGTCCAAATGATTTAGTATAACATCTCATATTAGTATAATATAATTTTGTTCCTCATTTATTTTTTAATTTCTCATTTTTTATAATATAAATTTATAATATAATCTAATTTTGTTTTTTTCATTTAATTTTTTATAACAAAATACTTTTTTTCTA
Organism: Camponotus floridanus; assembly: GCF_003227725.1. Lineage (NCBI taxonomy): Eukaryota > Metazoa > Arthropoda > Insecta > Hymenoptera > Formicidae > Camponotus > Camponotus floridanus. The sequence goes on from NW_020229658.1 coordinate 1,357,558, forward strand.
ATTTTAAGAGATTTTTTTCTTGATTTACTCACATGTGTCTCATTTGTACATATAAAATTTTAATTAAATACATATTTTTTCATTTGCTACATTACACGGTGACAGTACTCTCATTTCGATAAATCTCGAGTAAAGCTCGTAAAAAAATGTTGTAGAGTTTTTTAGAATCATCATAAAATAGGAATTTATTTTTATTTGGCAAGGGGTGAAAAATTTACAATAAACAAACTCAATGATCCTGACGAAACGGATGCTGGATTAACTGGCTTAGGAATAATGGCAACAGGATGCTGTGGAATAATTTAACGGGACGCCGTGCCCCGTCGAACAATTCACTTGTGTAACTTGTTAATCCTATAAAATGCATATGTAACCAACGTTACGTAACCGGCACCTAACTAGTTGTAACACATCGCCTTGATAATATAAATTTTCCGCTTATTGATGTAGAAGCAACAACAATCAATCTTATAGCTCGCAGTTGTAAAATAAAAAAAATCCAACTGATTATATACATAGATTTACATCGATACTTAAAATTATACATACCAAGACGTATTTTGATTAAAAAATTTAAGGGTATACAATTATTTTTACTCCTGTGGAATGCATTAAAAGATTAAATTATTTTTATTTTTATTGCATTTTAAAAACTAAAATTTGTTTCATCGTTTTTAAATTTATCAATATATTGTTTTTAAATAGATAATAGATAACAGATAGATTAACAAAACCAATTATTCAAAATAAATGTCAAATTATAATTTTTATTTTCTTGTACAAGTGTGTTAAAAAGATGACATGTTATTCCATATCCGAATAATGATAAAACGTTTAAATTGTCAATTATTTTCACGGCCTAGCGTGGCTTTGATATGTGTTTATAACGGAGAAGACAGCGACTCGGCAAACGACCAAAGTAGAATTAACCAACACTCGCTACCGGTATTCGAGAGCGAGAATGTACCCGGTTCTAATTAACACGACATTGCTGTTACGCCCACTCGATCTGTATGACACGAGGACACGTTGTAAAATTTGCGGTGCCGTATTTCAACAGTACCTCTTATAATATTAATGTAAAATGGGATAGTAATGGCAACTATGCGTTCTCGTCAATAAAAATAAATCTCTAATTGAAACTATTAATTCAATCTCGAAATTACCAATTGTATAATTTCAATTTGATGGATTCGAGAACCGATACATTGGAAATTTTCATGAATAGAGATCGAATTATTGGGAACGTAATATCAGTTATTGCAATTATGCCAAAAATGAATTATATTACTTAAACACGCAATTTTATCGATATATCAGAGAAAAAGAGGTAAAGAGAATATATTAAATTATTTCTTAAAATAGCTCGAGTATTATATATTAGATTGCTGTCTTTTATATTCCCTGAATTATTTGACAGAACTCAAGGCACTATTTTACAACGTCTGTAAAATTAATAAAAACTAATATAGTGATTCTTTCTTAAATTTAAAAACATTTTCAAAAATAGAACAAGCTTTCTTCTTATTTGCAGTTCGATTTAATTGAATCTCTAAAATTATAAATGTGTATATATTACACATTTAATATAAATAAGGTATTCAATTTTTAACAATTACGATCAGAATTGATTTGAATTATAACTTTTAAGACAAACTTTTACACGATAAAGAAAGACACGAAATGACAATATATTTATGAATTCTTTTTTTGTTCATTCATTCATTGTCAGCCTCCTCGAAATACTATAGAATACTACGGAATTTAGTCGCGATTTACAAACCTGTGTACTTTCGGTCATCGATTCCACGGGTCATCCCGCTATCGAGCTTCTTCCGGCACGCGGTAACGAGATACGGTGGGGGCGAATAATAAATTTCACGCAAAGCATAATGGAACGGTGCACTAAGTCGCGATATCGGACTCGCTCGCGGCTAACGACGTAAAAATAGAAACGGAGTGCGGTCCGGCAAAGCTCTCTCGCTTCGCAAAAGGAGCAACGCGAAAGGGGCGACGCGTCGGCGTCGCCGCGCTCTCGTAAAGCGGCCAGATATGCGAGGAACCACTAACTTAATGATTTATGTCGCGCATGCAACGTCGCCCGCCATTCCGAATCTTATGTTATACGACCACCGCGTCGCGTTACATATCTACCATATATACACATATGTATACGTATATATATGTATGTATACTTCCCCCGCTACCCCCATCACGGATTATCCCCCGCTGACCTAACTGAAACTTATCGTTGCCGCGCGATAAGAAGAGAACGGCCAACTTCGTGCTAGCTAACCCGTCTACCCGCGAACTTTGCCGGAAGATCGTCGTCGAGTTCCAGCTGTTACCGGAAAATACGACACGAGCGACGGAAAACCCGACGGAACAAATTTCGGGAAATTCCTACAACGTTTGCCCGCGAGTATTTTTCATATAAATATAATCGTGTTACATATTTCTTTCCGGATATAATCAAGGAATGAGAGAGAGAGAGAGAAACTTTAACTGCGCGAAAAAAATTCAATATAAGGATGGAGGATTTAAACCGATGAGTGTAACTTAAATTGACAAGTGATCGATTATACTGACGAGGAAACTTTCATGAGGTTAATTACTTCTGCCTATATTATTCCTGGCCGCGGGCATCGATGACATAAACTCCTGTGGTTCGCCGTGCAAAGTTTCCGCGTGAGAGAAATCGTGTAACAACGCGCGCGTTTCCGATAGCGGACGTTGTTACACGGTAACGGCATTGCTCTTAATGGAAGTCCCACATTGGCGGTCTTTGATGTACCGCCCACGTATAATATATATGTCCACATGCGGAAACTGCGGACTTAATTTTCCTCGCGAGTCTAATGTAACTCGGCGTGCGTAACATCGTTGAATTCAATTGTTGAAAATTATACGCGAATCTCTCACACGAGATTGTTTTCGCTCTATCTCATTTTTAATGGCTATTGAAGCGGAGAATTTTCTTTATTTTTAATTTTAAATAGAGAAGTATCATTTAAAGTTATCTGAATTAATTGAACGTTTCAATCGAGACTAATTGATACTCGAATATTTAATACCGATATATAATTTCCGATATATAATTGTTTAATGATATATAATTGTTTAATGAAGTATTAATAAAATATTAATTTTTATCGGAAAATAATTTACAGCTACTTTATAAAATCTGTTATAGAAATCAACGATGCGCCTTCAACGAGCAATTCATCCCTCGTATATATAAATAACGCCTCGCAGCTGATGATGAGAGGAAGCGATGCTCGACAAATAAAGTTCGACGAACAGTGAGTACCTCATTCTTTTCGCTTTATCATCGTTCCATCGAACAATTTGCAGCCGGTGTATGACTAACGAGAGACGTGGCAATAGCGGTATACAATAATTAGATAATCCGAAAGCAGCCAACAGCCGATGGACTATCACGATTTAATTACCCGGCTCATTTCCCGCGGGACCCGAGAAAAAAGCTCTCTTTCTTTTTCGATAAAGAGACTTTAATTCCATTCCCATCGAAACAGCAACGGTTGCACGCCGCAACACTATAAAGTTGCCCGTATTTCCGCTCTATTCATTCATCGTCCTCCCCCTCCCCGCAAATCCACCCTCTAGGTTGCCCCCAATCCGCACTTCGTTATTCACGAACGACTGGCACAGGAAGCCCCCGGTATACTTTTTCCCTCATATCCCCACCCGGTAAATAAATAACGGAGCAACGGATTGCAAATATCTGTTCGACTGTCGGATGTGAAATATTGCCGGAATTTGCATCGTAAACTCGGTTATCCCGTTGGCTCTTTCGTGCACACACAACGGAACACCTGAAATCCCTTCTCAAATAAAGGAGCGAACTTTGTGAGCGAGAAGAAAAACGGGAGAAATCACGGACAAAATTTCGCGAACGTACGTACCTACTCTGTCAACGGCGCGTTGATGGAAACGGGGGAATGGAAACACGTACGTGATTTCTGATTGTAAAACAGAGAGCGACTACGCACTCGTGCGTGTTTCTTAAGTATTTCCACAGTTGTATTTCGCAGGAATCAGAATGAGACCTTGGAATAGCGTCGAGTGATCGCGTTGCATGTAGGTTAAGCCGATTGGGAATTAAGTGGAGTTACATTACGGTTCTCACCGCACGGGAGTTAGGTTGAATATCCAATTCTCGGTCGAGTAGACATCTCACCTGTGTGATTTGGATTATGAGAATCTTCTTAAAGCCTCGAATAGCCGCGGCATATCTTCGAGTTGTGCGTGCGAGATAAATGGGAATGGAAATGTAGGAGGAAAGAAGGAATTCGATGCTTCGACTGCGGCATCTTTTCTTGTCTATTCTCGTCTACAACGTGTCATATCAAAGCAAAAGGATACTCGTTAAATTCTATTCAAAGTCGTCTGAATTATCCTATGTATATTTTATTAACAAAAATTTTATATATAAAATATTCCCGATTTAATGAAATTACGAATTCGTAGGTTTTATCGTATATATCATGAATGAATAATTCGCATATAGAACATTTCCCTAATGAAAATGTTGAAAAAAATTTACATTTATCACAAATTTTTATTATTTTTATGTAATTCTTACATTATAAATCTTTGTACGGTAAAAACACCTTTTAATCTTTTAAAATTATATTAAAAATCTACTCTATATCTGTGGAGTTTGCACTTTTAAAACCCAGCCTTGAAAAGCCTTTAAAATTCAATGCATTTCATGCAAATAAAGATTACTTACCATACATCAAATATGTAGGGTAACACTACACGTGATCATCGATAGGCAAACTTACCTGGAAAAAAAACGAAAACAATAGATAAGAATATTCACACAACGATTCATCTTGCGAATATATATGTATTTTTGCATAATAATAATCTTCAAACTACAAATCTCTCTCTCTCTCTCTCTCTCTCTCTCTCTCTCTCTATTAAAACTTATTTTAGAAGAAATAAAAATTTAAATCTATTTTTAACACAAACAAGGGAGATCAATATTGTTCGCAAAAAATTTTTACTACTTTATTTCACTCATTGGTTTTATAATCATTTCTCAAAATATATTCTTTAAATTATCTGTCAAAACCAATTCAAATCAAACGAGGAATAATTTTATTTGATTAATTTTATATAGGATAAAATTTATTTTTGAAAAATCTCTAACATTTGATTCTTCAATATTAAGGCTGCTTAATTAAAATTGATTTAGCAGTCGAATGATATTTGTAAAAGTTAATAAGAAATAGATCGTACATTTTTATTGATTTAACATGCTAAAAAAAAATAAATTTAAATGCACAAACCACACGATATTATAATTTCTGAATGTATATAGACTTGAGAAACTTGGATTATCATAGCTTTCGGATTACAGAAGTCGCACTATATTTTTATTAACGTCGCAAACACCTGCGACGTACACGGTTAATGCATATGTGGGTCTGTGTTTTTTTTTTTCGCCAGAAACGTCTCGCGTCGCGACATGTTAACCCTTTGTACCCGGATTATACTTTTCTGCCGCTTGACGGTCAGTTTGAGATTAATTTTTACGAGTACTTGCTAGTCGTGCGAATAGCAAAGAAGATCAAAGTATCGTGAAAGATGACCGTTCTCCGGTGAAAATTTATTCTACTGTGAAGGAATGAGTCATTTAATATTAGATACGATTCAAATTGAATATAAAGAGGCTTTCGCAAAAAGATTTGAATTATAAAGAAAGGGGTATTTCAGCGGAGATGCAGTTTTTTAATCATCCTGTGCCTGTCTGCTAATTATAAAGCAAGACTTTGGCCACCGTCTATTATTTTATAATTACTTTCTTGTGGAAAAGTCCCGTGAAAATAATTTTCCTCGAACACTCTTTTCAAAAAGCTTTTTCAGACAGTGCTGTTTATCGATTTTCATCACGTTCGTCATCACAGCGTGATCGAGTTGCAAAATGTAAGGGGTCACGTTGTACACGATTAAAATATAACATAAATGCGAGATAAAGTGCACGCGTATCTATAAGAGTCTTCCGCAAGATTTTTTATTATTGTGCAAAACACGCGTCTGAAAATATTTGTGCAAATGTTCCATCGACCATGCACGCGACGATAACGTGACCTGCGACCTAAAAAGATTCTTTTTCTGTGCGAAAAGATCGTGATATTCTTTTGTACTTCGCCTCCTTTTATGTTCCTTCTCTATAAGTTCGCAAACTTAATCACGCCTGAGAGAAGAAGTTTCGTTTTTCCTAAGAAAAAGTCACGGTATCAGTTTAGTGCAATTGCGATAATTAAAAGCACGTATTAGAATACTTGCAAAACAATTAGCGTGTTATAGAATTGTTAAAGTAATTAAAGCGCCAGCACACGATATTAACATATTATGCTATTCTGACGGCTATAGCCGTCATGGTGATCGCTTCGCATCTCGGAATCGTGTTAACGTCGCGATAACTAGATCCATATTATTATATATAAGACTCTAATTGGCGTAAAAATTAAAAAAATATCCATACATATAAAATATTAATCTCATTAAAAGCGAAAAGCTATATAAATATCAGATATGCTATTTTATAGTGCAAAAAAATGCGAGAAAAAAATGATTAAAATTGAAGTTTTATTAGAACAGAAGAAAAGCAGGAGGGAGAGAAGCTTACTTCGTTATGGTGTCAGCCTCGTGATTATTCGTGACGTTTTCGAATTATGGAATTTTTTATCAGTTATAACCGCTTCAATTTACTTTTCGCAAACAGACACACAGACGTTCTTTGATACGAAACGGAGGCGGATTGCTGGTTGCTGGATTACCGCGACCCGACAAGCTCGTCGCGGCATCCGACTACGATATTACATTTTCCACGAAATTCACCATAATGCCCCGACATAACGACATACAACTTACAATACATAAAATACGTAAAATTGCGCCAGACGGAATGGCGGAAACTGCTTCGCATAAAGAGACACACGCAAGTCTCTCTTTAATTCTCAATCTAACGAGAATAAACTACAAGCACATAACGTGCAGATAAGAAGGAAAAAAAATTGCAAATAAAATGCATACGTATATTCTTGATCTTTATAGTCGAAATTAAATGATAATGGAGACTAATTATTAGTCGACTCTATTTTTCTTGTAAAGAAAAGAGAGAGAAATAAAATTATTCTCCGCTTACACATACGAAATTCGTACGTGAACGGAATATATTCGCACCTTGCATATACATTCCCTTTCTCAATTAGTCTCCTCAGTTTATCGCGAAAACAAAGAGTAGAGCCGCGTCAGTTCCCCAACGACCGAACTTAGATGCAGCTGCAGTTGCAGGGCGCGTACGCGGGACCCCGCGCCGGCGCGACCGCCTCGAACGTGAAAACTTCTGTTTCCGCGATAGAGGAACAGGAAGCGGGAAAGAGAAGGAGAAAGAGAAAGAGAGGGTAGGAGGTACGTTATTTCCATTTAAAGTGGGCTTTACAAACTGGGTTGTGTGCAATAAACATAGCTCGGCAGTTGCCCCTGGCTGCCAAGCAGCCAGGTTGTGGCTGGTGCGCCAACCAGGGCCCCTCCGTCGCCTCTCCCTCGTTGCATCCTGCGCCCCGTGTCGCGTCGGCAACCCTCTCTCCCTTCCGGCCTCTTTTCTCCCTGCAGCTTGGCTGCAACTTTAATACTGACACGAGGGAGTACGTTAAAGCTCCCACCGTTCGCACGAACTTAGGTAAACGCACGCACGCACGCACGCATGCACGCGACATCGGCGCTAGCATCCTGCCGCGTCGTCGTAACGTAAATGAGAATTAACGACGACGGCATGCTCGTTGTATCCGAGAAAGAAATAATACGGTCGTGTTTAACGATCTCATTAATTTGGAGTTGCATGCACATTTTTCGGGAGAGAAGCAATTTCTTTTTTTTTTCAGATTCCTAAGGGAAAAATGGCAGGATATGAAAAATACAGTTAGCACGCTCTCTTCTATTTTTTTTTTAATATTATCTTGCAAGGCAGCGAGACGTATAACCGGTTTATTCAAGAATTCATAATAATCTCTTAAATAGAAAGGGAAGTAGTTCAATTGCGCTATGGACTTCCGGCAGAGCGTCGCGTGTCGTAACCCCATATGATAAAGGGAGGCCGGCGGCGACGCATACGTCAAATCCTTCGTTTTTATGCGGCCGATAAAAGGGGATGCTCGACTTGAACGCATTAAAGAGCGGAGATCGATCGTTTTTCGATTAAGATATCTTGCGCGTGAACCATCTTCCTGTTCCCTCGCGAACTTTTCGCCGAACGCCACTTGTGCGGATTTGCATGCTCAGATGTCATCTTCCTGCTCCCCCTCTCCTCCAGATATGGCACCCTCGTGTCGCGAGAAAAGTCCGGACGATGGCGTAGCGCGTTATTTTAAGCGGATGTGTACCCTAATACAATATGCGCTCGTGCATCTTTCATGAAACGTGTGACACGCTCGGCTGAGTTTATTCGCCTCGTGCATACTGCGTCGCGCAACGTGTACACGTGAAGGAATATCTTTGAGCTACTCTCTGCTTACAATTTATTCTGTCGGGCCGCTAAATAATCCATATAAGGCGTTTCTTAATTTTAAAAAATTCTTTTATTTTCGCAATAGATGATTTTGAGAAGCGCAAAGCGTTGAAACTTGTCCAAACTCTTTGTCAAAATCCGAAATGATTAATCTATCTTTGAAATTCTTTTTACATTTTACATGTTACACGATTTGTCGGCAAATTATTTACATCTATTTCGAGAGATGTAGTAGGATTTTCTGCGCACGATACGAAATATTGTATGTATCGATAAATGTGTATTTTCAACTGTTCTTGCTTGGTTTCTTATTCGCATTCTAATTATATATGATTAACCGTAATAAATTTGTCAATGATGACGATTATTTTTGTATAAGGGTAAAGACAGCTTGCGCTCCAACTCATCTAGAACAGCCGCGTATAAACTGATCGCTATTTTGATGCGATTTGATTGGTGCAACTAAATATTTATCACCAGTACTCGGTTCTTTTCTCGCTTATCCACGAAAGCACAGAAATTTCTACGGACCATTTCGGGCTCTATATCCATCTGCGAATGCATTCTTGTATTCGTAGCACTCTTCTCCGGATTGCACGTCTGTATTCTGCTATTCACCCTCGCGTAATCTATTGGCCAGGTCGTCCTCTCGCAAGCTATGCAACGAGACAGGCTATGCAACGGTATAAAAGCAACGTTCTCTCTTTTTCTCTCGGAGGAGTCCGAGTTCTCAGCTATCAACGATTTACGTTTCGTGACTAGTGCAGTTGTAATAATTCACGAGATGCGAGATGCGCTGCGCCCCAACCTGTGACACCTAAGTCACAATTCCTTTCCCTCGTGTACAAGTCATAGTCCATGCAATTTGAAAGTTGTAACTGCCGGATATATAGCGAAATTATATTGCTTCGCTAGTTGATACGAAGGGAAAGCAAACGGCCGACATAATAGACGGCTCTTGCGTGGAATGTCTTGCAGTTTGCCCATATGCATGATGTGACGTAAACTTGTACGATTTTTCTTTTGAATTCTCTTTATATGTTTCTATTAAAATTAGAAGTGCTCGGCACAAACAGCAGAAAGCTCAATAATACACTTCAGTTTTTCTTATTTTGTTTTTCAGTTTTTCTATCTTTAGATAATTCAACATATCTCAAAAAATTTTGTTCTACATTTTTTTCACTAGAATTCATCGTTGAAAAATAATGGAAAATGCATCTTAATATATTGATATTCTGAAAAAAATTTATCTTAAACTTTATTGATGATTCCAATTAGATGATATTAAGATTAATTAATCATAATTGAAGAATGTATTGAGTTAGCAATTTGCATATCATTTTACCGTCCGCAATATTTAGCTAATTTATTGGAAAAACATTTATGGTTTGAATTTGTGCAAAATTAATATTATTAGCCAATTTTGGTCAAAGGCTGACAAATGTGTCAAACGCAGATGTGGCGCGCATGCGAAAATGACCATATGCACAAAGCAACGCATAGTTTAATTTCGAATAAAAAAAGTTGTGCAAGAGTAGGATATTGGAAGAGAAGATGTATGGACAAATTATTCTTTTTTAATCTCTTAATTCGACAAATATGTCGAACATCGTTTTATATCTTATAATTAACTGCTTCAATATAATATTGAAAAAATATGTCACGAAAAGCTCTAGTCGTTTGAAATAAAAGAAAGGAAAAAAACATGAAATTCTCGCTACCGACGAAAGGAGAAAAAATCATCGATCTTAATTTATATGAAATTTTAAAAAAATGTGACGTAACATGCACGAACGTACAAATATATATAATGTATGATATTGAAAAATAGGTATATTGTGTCAAAAATTTATATACAAGAGAAAATTACAGTAAATTGTTTTTCTTCTTATCAGAGTTGAAGATTAATACATCAATAATATTATAATTATCGAAAGAAATTATATCTACAAATACGCTCAGGGTGATATGTTATTTTTAATTGAATTCGTAGCGTGTTTAAAAGCTACGATGGAGGGACTTTTAATTTCATCAGACATGCGGTGCTTGCCCCGTGCAATGCCACGATGCGCCATAAATCTCTCTTACAGCCGACGCATAAGTAATGCCGCCGCTATCGTATTTACGTAATTATCCTCTCGGTTTTCTCGCCCCCGCGTTGGCTTTATCGCGCCCTGCCCGGCCGTAATGCCTGATTATGTTTTAACGTGCAAGATCCTTCGAGTCGCGACGCAATTTCTCTCGGCGGTGAACCACGGGGGAGAAATTCCGCGTCGATGCCCGGAAGAAAAAGGGAAGAATGCAAGGGAAGAACGTTGAGGGGAGGCAATCCCCATCGGAAATTTTAATACTTGAAAGCGCCGGTGTCTCTGTCGTAAAGCATCGACCAGGCTGGCGTGAAACTTGAATAGCGGACGATTGACACTACGTCTCCGGGCGAAATGCACCGTAAAAGGGTCTCGAATGTGTATTCGGGGCGCATCTTCATACGCTTCGAGTTTGGCGGATGAGCGCCCGAATGCTTTGCCGGCAGGCTAGCTAGCTAGAGTTTTCTTCGGATAAACTTTTAAGTGTCGGCCCACGAGGTGACGTACAAATTGCAGAACGCCGATCGGAACTTTACGATCCGGACTTTCCATCTCGTGGATGCAGAGCCCGAGCCATATAACTTCGAGTAGCGTAATACATTTTGCGCAGATACTGGCGTATTTGAAAGACCATTAATCCGATTTTAAAATCCGAGTAATTTGGATAATCCAAACAATACGAGTTGGAGATAAAATAATTAAATATAATACATTCGCGCACTTTATGCTTCGTAGATTGCAATATTCAAATAAGCAAGGAACAACAATACCAGTTTGTTTCCTCACCTGATCTCACTCCGTAAATCTATAGCGAGAAATCGGAGCATTTTCAGATATAAATTTGTGGTTCTCCCGATACTTCCAATTCGCAAAACTCTGCCGTTCGTAGGGGTTTGTTGGCAATCTTTTGGGACACATTCCGCTATACATGGGTGACCCGTATAGTGACGATAAAATGGTCACGATTATTGCGAACTCGTCGCACGCGCGGGTTATAATTCAAACGTACGTGCGAGCTTGGCGGAACATTGCGCGCGCGGGAGTCGAACGAGCTACGAAAGTCATCAAAGCGATTCCGTCCCTGAGACCCTCGGCGGAATGTGGTTCAAGAGGAGAGGAAGACGCGGTCGATACCGGCTGATTTTCAGCTTCGCAATCCTCGCCTCGCTTCGCGAGAAGGGTTCGATGAGTCGCGACACATACGGGGTGAGCCGCGACCCGTAAAATTGCACGTTTCCGCGCAAATGCGCGCCGGATATTTTTGTTTCGTCGTCAGGTAGAGCAAGCACAAGAAGCGGAATAGTGATGGAGCGATCGATGGCATGACTCTCCCTCGCTCTCGCTTTTTCGTTATTTTACAACAAATTTTTTCGTCATTTTATACGAATTTCAACCTGATGATTATCTATATTGAAATAATTTAATCTTGAAAATACAATTTGTCTTAAAACTCATGTATATATTCTTTTTAATTTTTCTTCTTAAAAAGAACTTTACTTTTTTAATTTTATTTTTATTTTATTTTCTGTAATATCTAATTTTCATCTTCAATAAGAAAATCACGAAACATACATTTTTGTCAACGAATATCGAAAATTTCGCTCTCGAACACGAACGTGATAAATTTGTTTAATATTCTTCGAAGAATCTTCAATTCTTGCGTCACTTTGCAAGTTTGCAATCATCGCAATAAAGCAAGAGTGCTTTCGCAATCCGAAAAAACTTTCCACTTCACTGTATTTCCGAGTATTTTTACTTTTTTTACTTGTGCGATAACGTGAAATTCTTATACACGCGTGCAATGTCGCTTGGAGAATAGAAGAAGTTGCACGATTGTTTCAAGAAAACTGGGTTTTAGAAAGATTTCGCGCGAAGAAGAGAACAATGTAGTAGACAAGAGGGCATTCATGTTCTCTCTTAAAAATGGATATTGTGTCGGTACTTTAAGAAAATCAAATGTTCGTGTTAAAAAGTTGACAAATGAAGAATTCAGATTTTAATAATATATATTATACCTTGAGTTAGACATTTAAATAATTAATATTTCATTATTAATATCTATTAACATATTTTATTCGTAATTTACTTTATTAATAATAATTTTTCTCTAATTATCTACATCATATATTAAAAAATAGGATATATAATAATCATATATGTACATTATGTGTCTACAAAATACATTTTATTTTTCTTATTTTATTCTTTTAGATTACATACATTATATTATGCTTGTTACTTTTTTCTCGCATTTATTTATGCGTTTGAATGCTTACTCTGTTTTCCTCACTTGCGCATCGTATTCTCTTTTTGTATGTTTGCTTATGTTTTAGATAATTTTACACTTTACTCAGAATAAATGATAAACGATTCCCGTTCTGTAGCAGAGACTAACAATTGTCGAAAGTAATTCGCCACCGAGCGCACGGTAACTACCATTGTCACAAAAGAAAATTGTCCTGTGGGAATCGCAGTGCGCATTAAGCGGTTACAACGGCGTATTCATTGCGAAATTAACCTCGTGGTGGTATTTCGTCGCTTTGACGAAGGGAAAAAGCCCAGACGAGAACGAGCGAGTATCCGCTTTAATAAAAACGGAACAGAATTATATGGTGGCGAATGGACTTAAGTACCCTTTTCGTCGGAATCGTCAGCATATTTTTGCCGCAGTTACTATCATTGTGTATATAAATTCTTTCGTTACATTCTTTTGCTACGAAACTTGCTCGTTTTCATACGTTTAATTATTGGAATACTTATGCAAAGATATCGTACATCGAACATTCATTCTTCAGATGGGCCATTACTTGCCATAGTGTAACGATCGTACGGTAATAGAAACGTACAAGCGTAGTGCGAGGAAGACCAGATAGCGATAAAATATGACCAGCGGAAGCTACAGAGTGGTCTTCGTGGTTCTGCAAATATTTCCTCCCCCTTTGTGTGTTCCCATCTCTCTTTTTTTCCTTCTTCTCGCTCATTTTCTCTCTTTCTCGCCTTTGCCGTTCAAGCCCGTGAAAAAAGCAAGAAGAGGAACCGATACCGATACCGATATGCCGCAGATGCCATAGCGCGTTTTCCGATATTAACTGATTAAACATTTACCGTGGATTTTAAAAGGCTGCGGAAAGATAGTCGCCGTTGCCGTCGTCGCATTTTTGTTCTCTCGGCTTTTTTCCCATGTAATAATTTCATAAGCAAGGCGAGGGAGTCAAGTAGGGCGATTCGATGAGACGACTTAATTAAAAAAGCACGGAGCTGCTGAGCGCGGATTATGAGCCGAAATAGATTCGCGTATTAAAATATAAGTCGTTTATGCTTTTTAATTCCTGCTCGTTGTAGCGCATTCTCGCGGGAATGCTGTGATGTTAATTAGTCCTAATGAAGTAAAACCTAATTGCGCTGCATTGAACCACTATCATGCTCGCTCTCTTATCTCTATCTTATTCTTCTTATTACGTTAAATTGGGTTTGAAAAGCTCTCTATAAGAGAGAAGAAAAGAAAGAGGTAAATACATTATTTACATAAATTTAAATATCCACATATTGTTTGCAATTATTGAATTTTTAATATGAATTAAATAATAATATTTACAAGATTTAATTATTATATATTTCGTCCATCAAATAATATTGTATATTGTTAAAAAAGAGTATTAAAAATATTTCTTTAAATATTTATATTATTATTGGATTTTTCTCGAAAAACGAGGTCACGTATTAATAATTTAACAAAGAGAATAATAATTCTTTGGCATATTATATGAAGGTATTTTCGTTGAAGAGCAAAAATTGCGCTCCAGATAAAAATTAGTTGTACGGTTTTTACGGGTGTGGCGAGAAAGCTCAAAATGTTAACGGATAATTTTTAATACGCAGCGCAAATTGCCATGTAGCGCGCGCTCGGAAGTCCTGTAAGTTGATAATAGCTCTGGAAACAATAGCCCTTTGTATCACGAGCAAATCCTCTTATTAAAAGCCACGCTTGCGCTACAAGAGTCGAGGAACGAAATAGTAACAAACGCTCGGGTTTCTCTTAAACGTAGAAAGTAAACAACCGCAGCTGTATGACGTAGACATGTAAATTAACTAGGATGTTTGACATGATATCACTTGACGCAAATAAACAGACATGGATAAACACATTTGCCTTTATATCCTGCCTTAAAAAAATTGTATATTTGCAGTTTCAACGTAATACATCTCTTTTTGCCTATAATTCTTTCAGTCTTTATCGACTTGTTTAAATTTTAAAATCTTTGAAAATCTTTTAAATTAAAACTGTGCGATTGTTAGAAGGAAAAATCATGCTATTGTTTTGTAACCGCCCACATCGACAATATTAACTTTAAAAATACCCAGCGGAGTCCGATTCCGGATAGTTAAAGAGCCATTACTTCCGGCTATGCGCTGCAGCTCCGTATTTTCAGTGCGCTTTTACGACGAGGATCTTGCGTTAAAAAACAGAAAAAAATAAAATTCGCGGTGTAATCTCCGCTTTCGTGCTCGTAAAAGAATCCGGGGTGTTGGGCTGACTGATGGACGATCGTGAAGTACCGTCGGTTGAACGAAGGGTCAAACGAAAACACACGGAAGAGATCCGACCGGGCAGCCCAGCCCGGTGTCGCGTTGTCGGTTTTCCTGCCGACGAAACGAACCGCGGATTGATCGCCGGTGAACCGCACGAGATTGATCGCACTGTGTGTTTCTTGCGTTTACACAACGGGAATAAGCATTGCATGCGAAAACTACGTTGACGTTGGCTCTCTCTCGTCTTGGGTGGAACTTTAAAGTATGTTCATATCTTCTATGGTTCTATGGTCACGTTGTTCCCTATTTAATTGCAGGGAAGAACAGAGTTTCGCTATTGCAGCGAGAAATCGTCATCGCTTTAATGATGAAATTAATTCGTTATTAAAGTAAGATTCTTCGCAACTAAATTATAAAACTAACGAAATGTGTTTCTAAATAAACATTTTGCCATCTCTGTATAATAATCGTTAAACTTTGCAAATCCGCACGAAACATGCAATAATTTAAATAATTAGAGACAACAATAATTTCATACAGAATAATCTCTAAACAATGATGTATGTAATATTGTATTATACAACGCGCCCGCGTAACAATATACAGAGAGTGGAGAGCGCGGTATTATTATCGCGATGTATAATAATACCAATTGCACCCTCTCACACCCAAACGTGCATTCGGATGCAGCAACTGGCTGGCAACGGCAAGATAACAAGATATGTGCCTCGAATCGCTAATGATGTAAGTCCAAACTTGGCAAAGTTCATCGAGACGAAGACTATGTAGCGGAAATGCGAGGAGGGGAGAGGAAATGATTGACTTTCTGTTCTGGCGAAATCTCGATAAAAACTTTGATACGCGGTATGTATCGAGCGATCGATTAAATTCCGAATCGAACGCAGATCAACCTGATCCGATGATTGATCCCATTATTGATCAAATATTTCGCGGTCTGCATAATTTTTATACCTGAGGAGCGAAATTGGAGCGAAATTGGAGCGAGTGAAAAATTTCATCCGCGAATGAACGGCTGGCAGAAGCGACAGCAAATTCCGGAGGAGGAGGAAGAGGAGGAGAAGAACGGGCAGCGAAGTATCGCGGCTGGCTTGATAAGGGGCCGCGATTAATTCCACGTTGAAAATTAATTGCCGGTCGGCACCCCCGCGTGGCGGATACGATATAGATACATGCCCATTGTGTCTAGCGAGACGCGATGATATCGCGATTTATCGCGGCGTCCGGCTATCTGCTTGCTCCAACTTTCGCCACGTCATTGCGTTGATAAAAGGAGCGGGCAATCGCGCTAATTTTGCGCGTATAAAAGAAAGGTCCTTCCTGGGATAAAAGCGCAGCCGCTTAGGTATGCAACTTGCAAAGAAGGATTTTTCTCGTACGCTGTGCGACGCAGTTTGCACGTTTACATTATTTAAACGGAACACATGATTCCAAGAATAATAAAATATATTATTCTCCTTTGAAACAGAAATTGAAGTAATTGAGGAGAAATTCTAATTTATTAATTTATTTGTATGATATTTTCATATAATGTACAATTATTTTTTTAATGATACTTGTGTGAAGTCAAACACTTTCATATTGCGCATTAATTTTTTTCCCCGAGATGTAATTATCATTATCATTTCCGGATTGAAAGAGCGGAGTAACATACACGAATTGCCAGAATAATTCAAATAATAGTTGATATAGAATAAAATAATATAAATCTGGATCAAATAATTTAAATAATGTTATATATCGATTTTCATTTATTAAAATAAATATTTGGTATAAAATATTTGGTATAAAATACTATTTTAGAGCGGACAAATCGGCTGGCACATTGACGTGACATTTGTTCACGTTGTATAGGTATACTGTAATTATGCAGCGATACTCGAACTGGCAGATAGTAACACAATCCGCACAATCGAAACGTGATTACAAATAATTGACAATTATATCAATCCGATTAATCAACTTCACGATTAAGTATTCGCACCTCTCGAAACGGCAGCTATTTATCGAGATAAATATTTTGCACAATTTATTCATTTATCATTAAAAATGGAAGCGATAAGAAGCGAGAATTATAAATTGCCATTTCGTTACATATTTATAAACACATGATTATTATTTTCTTAATGGTTCATATATCACATCTTACGATTAAAACAATTTAATAATCTAAATAAACCATTATGTATTGACCGTTTATTTATAATTTCGGACAAAACATTTAGTATTCATATTATACAAACTTACAATATATCTCATATAATTTTATATAATTTCATAATTAAAATAATATTTTGTAATGGATGAATCTATTTACGCTCAGTGCACATTTCCTGGAATATATTTATATTGTACCATTTATATTTATATTGTACCGTTTATATTTATATTGTACCGTTTAAAACAAGCTAAGTGTTTTCTCCAAAACAAAATATTTGTTCATATGCTTATATAAATTTATTTATATACACTATTTAATTAAAAGATGTATTTGTTATACTTATATTTTTACAATTATTATATTTATTGATTTGAAGTTTTCTCAATAATATCATCAACATTTTTGTATATAAATCATGACTAGCTTATTTTATACATTTTTCTCTGTAATAATATTGTCTAAAAATTGATTCGATAAAAGTTTAATTCTCTAGATAAGAACTGCTATCGATATTTGAAGCGCAATTTTTTGCTCTTCGACGCTGCCGAAGAGCCAACGATGGCGGAAGAACCAACTCTCTCCACAAGTCCATTTAAATTTCCAATTAAGATTCCTGCCCATTCCGGGTGGAAAAAAGCGTTGTCGTCGGGACGACGTAAGAACGTGCGCGCGTGTTCGCGAGAATTCAGGAAAAGAGCGACAAAAGTACCCGCGAACGTTAGCCGGAACGTTCGTCGAGTTATTTCTCTAACGAGCTTGAAAGACAATAGGGGTTATAATTCTTCTGTAATCCGGATTGTCGAAGCGTCTCGTGTCACCCTCTCAAAGGCCTTTCACGCATACCTTCGTAATTAGCAGCTCGCGAGAGAAAATGGTTGGTTGGTTGCAGGCAACCTTTGCCAGGGATTTTCCTGTTCCTTCCGTGCGGCGGATCCCTTCAAAGGAAGTGGAAACGATTGGCGATGAACTCGATGAGTCAGAGTGATTGAAATACAAATGAAAGACACGTAGCAGTATATTTTGCAAAAGAGCTTTTGCGGAAATTTTTCATTCTCTTTTAAGTACTTAGTCCTCAATACCGCAATATCGCAAAGCTTTTCTGTACGATGCACTTTATACGACTGTGTTTTACAAAAATATTTATTTCTACAATTTTATCTTCTTTGATGGACGAATCAATGTGCA
The DNA here is from genome assembly GCF_003227725.1 of Camponotus floridanus. NCBI lineage: Eukaryota > Metazoa > Arthropoda > Insecta > Hymenoptera > Formicidae > Camponotus > Camponotus floridanus. The sequence continues at coordinate 1,376,084 of NW_020229658.1, forward strand.
TAATATCATTGCTTCGAAAGTGCGCTAATCTTCGTTGTAATAAATTAATAATTGCACATCAGATCACGCACGATATTTACAATAAAGACGTTAAATTTGCTCTAAGAGTTTTGAAAAGCTAGACTTGTTCCTCGCCCACGATGATAGTCTCTCATTGCAACAGCATCCCTTGAGCTCTCGTGTTACTACGAGACATTCGATGAGAGAGCACGATATCTAAAGTATCGAATTGCTCAATGATGAAAGATATATTGTCAAGACACTGCAATAGTGAATCAACCTTTCAAAAAATAATACAATAATATATATGTAATTTCAAATTTTTAATCCTTTTTAAAATGCTTCGTGATTATTTTCCTAATACATAATTTTGCGGACCGGTTTCACGCATCTTGTAATTGGCACCGCGTTACTGGAAAACTGCAAGATTTATGCACGCTTCTCCTTTCCCTCTCTCGGACTTAATAACCGCAGACGCGAAGAAGGAAATTGATGGAAGTGAGAGTAAAAGCGTGCAATTACGACGATGGCGGGTAAAATAATAATCGCTTGCCGGCGCAACGGGGAGATATTTCTCCCGAGAATTGTCCGATATATTTAAAGCCGAACAATGAAGGGAAAGGAAAGGCGGTGAAGACATAAATATGTCTTTCTAAATTGAAATTAATTTATTAATTAGAGAAAAATCATAAAAGAGGTTTTTCTACTTACATGATACAATTCTAAATTAATCAAACAATCGTATAAAATAGAATCGTATAATAATACGTCTGCAAAATTTATTCAAGTAATGTAGAAATGAGCATACATACTGTATATTAACATTGATTGATCTCCCTTGATTAATTTTCGTCTTTTTCGTTCACAATCGTTAAACAATCAGTCCTCATTGAGCCTTTTTATTAGCACCCAAAATATTGGCGCGATGTGCACCAATAAAGGATTCTTTTCATATATCCACGTGAAAGGCTTTTTCCAAAGCCGTGGAAACAATGATCTATTGTCTGCACGCCGATACGTAAAAAGAAAGATCAAAAAGCGTAAGCATATATATATACTACGGATATATACGGTGTTTTATCAATATCGGTGATCATTTTGATAAGCAATTTCTCTAGTATTAAACACGCAATTTTTCAGATTAAGTAATAATAAAATATTTTCGCAATTTAAAATTTTTCTGTACAATCTTATATTAAATTCCTATGAAAAAAGATGAAGTTTTTTTTAAAGTTAATTAAAAATTCAAATCACTCACAGATTCTATAATTTTAGAATAAAAATGAAATTAAAAAAAAAATCTTGAAAAAGTCTGTTTAAAATATTTTTGCAATGAGAATTATTTTTAATAAATAGTATGCTATTTTGTAAGCAAACAATGTGATTCAATATAATTTATTTTATTAATCTAAATTGCACATATTTTTATTTATAATATTTTATATAATTTAATTAGAGAGAATAATTACAGGATCTTTTAAATATATATAATTTCAATAACAATTAATTTTAGTTGTTATTGTCCCAATGTTTAAATATTCTCGAAATTAGGCCGACTCAATCAAAGTTTTCGTCGAGTAACTGTTTACGATTGATTACAAATTTATCTAAATATTTGTCATTAAAATATCTTCCGGTGGCCACCCTGGCTACCCTGTAGAAACTGCCGATCAGAAATCGGGGAGAAAATGAAAGTTCGGTCTAGCGAGAGAGATGATGAGAGAAGGAGCAGAAGGGGGACGTTTAGAGGACGAGCAGGCTCTGCAGAGAAGATAAAATAATTTCCGGAACGTCGGAATGCGGAGGGTTCCGATGGAAGTGGCGTCCTGATCGAAATCCGGGACGAGAAAGGACAATTATTGACGCAGACTAATTTCACGAATCGAGCAACGCGGCAGTAGCGAAAATAAAAGAGAAAAAGGGAGAAAGAGAAAAAGGGAGAAAGAGAAGAAGATAGAGTGGTGAGATCCTGAAGAGAATAGTGGCTATCCCGTCAGCTCTCACGGGGGATGAATAATTGAGAGAGATCTGCGTGTCGTTTTTTCGGATCGACGGCTTTAAAGCGATCGGGAACGATTATTTTAAAAATGTATTTTTTTGCCGGGATTATATTCTCTCGTTGCATCCTTATGCATTTACCTTTCATTCGCAGTACATAAAATGCTCATGAAACATTCTACTTTTTTAGGACATGTCTTCTTTTAGTTAGAATTTTTAAATTTGTTACTTGAATAATTGAAAAAGAGATATAATCAATTGAGAATCCATTCCAAGAGAATCCATTCAGAATTTATCGTTTAATTTGAAATCTAATCTAATGTAGTCTAGACTGTGCATCTAATTCGCAATAACATTCATTTTTAAAGAGCTATGTCTGGAAGTCCGATTTATTATGCTAATAAGAATGCCAATTTACAGCATTACTAACTGACACGCTTCATCGTAAAGCGCGGATAAACTCACGGAACAAAACGGTGGCATTAATGCAATCAGGTCAACGAGATCAGGAGATCGTTTATATTCCCTCGTGAAATGTGGCATGCGGCGGAAAAATCGACGAGATAAGCCCGAGCTTACGTTCTCTCGCACGATGCCGAAATCACTATAGATTCTCGGCGAAACCTCTCGCTAAGGATTCACTCGACAGGAATGGCGAACAGGAGGCGGATGAGGAGAAAAAGCTGCGGGGAAAACGACAAGTCTACCTAACCCTATCCCTAGCCAAGTGTCATTTTGACGACTGTCAACAGTGATCGTGATTTCACGAGGGTAACGTCGGCTTTTGCTCGCGCTTCGTGCTGAAAACGGACGTGACAAGCAGTCGTGATATTCCGGAGATCCTGGCGCCTCGGGAAAATCCCGACGAAGGAGAGGGAAAGAGAGAGAAGAAAAAGAAGAGTAGCCTGAGGTGTATGGAAGGTCGAGAACAGGATTCTTGAGAACGTCTTTCGTGGCGTCCTCGCGCGCGAGAAATTCTAGCTTATGCTGTATTCCATCCGGACCACGCACGCAAGCACAACTTTGCACGCGTCCTACTGATTCAACAAGAGCGAACGACTGACGTTCAAATCCGCCAAAATTGGATTTTAACAAGTACCCTACGTACCCTATCCATCTACAAGACGAGACTGCAAGCGCGTAAGCCTTTCGCATCGGAATAAAGTAGTGCGAATATATATACAATGCGACTCTTAAATTGCGAAAATAGCGTCACAGCGGATAGCTTTGTCGCAAATAGTAGAAAAAAAAATAGTCTCTTTATTTTCTTCAAACAAGAAATTTTTAGATTCTTCTTCGAGGAAATAAAAATATTTATATCGCAATGCGATAAAATAATATGAAAATAAATAATAGTATAAAAATTTGAAAAATATTAAGAAAGTAATGAATTTGCGCGCGCATAAAATAACATCGGATAATTCGAGTAATTATGAGAAATCTACCGCTAATTTTGAATTTTTGAATTTTATCTCGGACAGGTCGTCGAACTCTTGAGTGCCTACCGTCACCCACGATGCAAAAACGACGCACGTGGATGCCGGCGCCGACGTACATACGCGAGAGCGCGCGCGTGACGCGATTTTAATCGGCGCGATTTGCATCGCGTTTTCGACGCGTGACGCATCTCGTATATAAATGCTAATGGTCCGGTGACGACGGGGATGTAACTTGATTCTCGCACCGCCCGTTCCGGTTACGACATCGCCGTCGCCGTCGCCGTCGCTCTCATGTCATAATCCGATTTGCCGCGTGTTGCCGCCTCGAAGCGCAGACGAGCTCTCGCATCCTCGGCAAATGCATGCGGGATGTTGCGCGAACGCAAATGCCAATTCAACTAGTCTGCCCGTTACAATTAGCAGGCGAGATCGTTTACACAATGGACTACATGTACCGTTGCTTATCCCGCTGCTGCAAGATTTAATAGCTGTTCCTGAATAATTTAAACGGCGTCTCTAATCTATTAAATCAGCGATTAATATTCATTGTTTAATTGCTCCTTAATGACAAGGATAGAAATGATCACGCAATCATAATACACCAGAATATTATGTAATCCCGTATTGATGAGTACAAAGTAATAATGTCGCAAAGTTATGGTGGGAATAAAATCAACGATTTCGTTTTTTACCGCAAAATTATCGATCGATTAGATTTTCCTCTTTTCTGCAATTTTGATTCTCGATTAAAAGATCTTATAAAGGCGTCGAAAATACTTGTCAATTTTTCGTTCGTTTCGTGTGAAACATTTTTTTAGATTTGCGTGCTATTTCGGTATCGAGAAACTCAAGTGTTTCGATGACTAGCGTCGTCACGTAAGATCGTTACTTAGGCAGACGATGTCCACGTGAATATTACCGCACGTTTCCGGTAACGGGACGATAGCGCGATATATTTTCTCGTAGATGTCACGCGGACGAAATGGCCGGCACGTCGCTATCTCACTTTCCCGATCTCGGCGAGAATACATCGGTGTGTACCAACAACGCTATAAAATATCGACGTGTAGAGACCATCTCCTTGTCACGTGAAGGAGAGGATATAACATGCATCGAGAGACGTGTCGTCGGGTATAAATTATTGCGGAGCATTGATCCATGCTAGTTCGTCGATTTGTCTGCCTCCGAGATCAAGGACGGAGATCAATCCCCGGATCGGCTTCTTTTTGTCCCGAAGGGGAAAAGAGAGATCGCGCAGATACGCCACGACAAAAAAATGGCGAGGGTGGACGAACGAAAGAGTCAGTCGTAGCCGAGTGTAAAAAAAAATTCTCTTCTTAGCTTCGGATGTGAAAGAAGTCTTTTTCACACTAAATGTAAGGCGATTCTTATTCCTAAGAACAATGATCATTGATCTTTTTAATAGAAACAGAGTATAACAGTGATCTTTCTACATTAGATTTCAATTTGCAGGCGAATAATGTTTCGCGAATTTTAGGGTCTTGAGTATAAAATATGAATAAAACATACGAAGTACGCAGTTCAAGAACGCGCGTTCATCTTGCAGTTTATGTAATCTAAATTCTTGATAATAATGTCTTTTAAATAGGATAAATGCCGATGATAAATCTATCTTGATCGTCCGACTCGTCGATGATGAACAAACAACCCTGACACTAGCGGCGTCAGGGTCAGTAGCGTCGATCATAATCGCGCAAGCAAGGCGAAACTCACTTAAAACTCATTGCCATTGATGCTTACGCAAACACTTTTACGCCTCCGCTATTCCGTTCTTGAAGCGTTAGATAGAATTAATGCGCAGAGAATTATTGGATAATAACGATATTCGCGGAATCCGTTTGCTAAATTATACCGACACTCTACTGCAATTGGTTGATATGAGAGCCATTGAGTCATTGAGATTTCATTGAGTTGATTTCATTAAGCTAATGATGAACCGTTATATGGAAATTATGTCAATCAATATTCAGAAGCATCGAATATTTATGTCGGATCGAGAATATCTGTAAAACGAGATTAGAGTTTAAACGTCAAAATTATTGAAATTCTAAAATTTAATCATCGAGTTTCGCAGTTATATTTATTGTATAATTGAGTATCGTATAACGCGCATTTATGAAAATCAATAATAATCAATTACAGCGCATAGTTAAAGAGAGCCGATGTTATTTAATAGAAATTTCACACGTTTTCATAACAATCCCGTATACCGAAACAATTTTATCAAAATGATTTCGAAACGCGTTGGCGAGATGATGCAGCCGCTCGCATATTACGTCGAGTGGCCGTAATACGAGTGCCGTTTTCATCATGGGGAAATTTTCAACGTGGCCGCATTGCAAATATTATACAAAACGTTCCAACGTTCAACGAAATGGAATATGATCGGCATATTTCGCCATATCACCCGGACGATTTTTGCCCTTTCATTCCTGCGTATCGTTCAAAATTTTCCTGACGTTTATGCGCACAAATGGCATTGTACACACGAATCCGGTGTGATGTAATCGGTCGAACTTCCACATTTTACGCTCGAGATTGACATTTCGACGGAAATAGCATTTTCCACTTCGGAATTCAGTTTTAATCGATTCCGTCACATTTCAATAATCCCAAAAAATTATAAATGCATTTTATAAACGGAATCTTTCACGAATAAATCAATAATATAGTTTAATAATAAAATATCTATATCTATATCTATATCTATATATATATATAATATCTATCTATATATATAAATATATATAGATCAAAAGAAGAAAGAAGGAAACACTTTGCAGAATAGCATTAGTCTCTGAATCAATGTTGCCTATCAACTCGACAAATTTTATACACGTTAGTTTGGAAGCTTCTTTAATTCTGTATTACCAAAAAAAAACATGGCACATTCTTTCTTTGCAGTAGTAGTCCGAAATTCTTTTGGGAAAAACAAAAAATAGTCGAGCGAAGAAAAATGAGCGTACCGAGGAGATCTTTGAGCAGCTCGAGGTGAGTCTCAAAGGAACACTTCTTTACACGCGGCGATCACCATCGTCGGCACGGCTATCGATTTAAGACGGAGGTGTCAAACGGAAACGTCCAGGCATGTAGGATATTACAGACTCGGACGTGACACACACAATTGCATAGCCCCTTTGAGCGATGGCATTGCCGCGTCGTTACAAGGTAGACAATCTGATAAGTACATGGATATGCCATCTCGGGTGGTAAATCTGTGAGTAAGCAGAACACGACCGTCGAGACCGAGTAGAGACAGGAGGACCCTTTCAAGGGGTATATGACGTTTATGCTGCATAACACACACGTCATCGTTGCACCGCGATAATTTTCACCCGCGCCGTGCGACATGAGAAATTAATTTCCAGTGGCACATTGTTAAGTAATTATTTCCACTGACGAAATGAAAATATTTTGAGCTCAAGGAGATGATATTATGGCTATCTTTATGGCTTAAAATAATATTATGGCTTAAAATATAACTAATCGGAGAAGATTTATAAAAAAAATAAGAAGAGGAATGTATAAGAATTAAAAGTGTTTAAGAAAGCAAAGAAAAATGATAATGATTAAATTCTGTTGTTTTAAAATGAATCTTGAAAAATTGTATCAATTGTAATCCATCATTTTCCTTGGATTATTATACATGATACATTCTTCATTTCAAAAATAAATCATATATATTTTCTAATATTTTTTTACATCTTTTATAATATCTCTTTTCTCCTGTACATATTTTATTATATATAATATTTTCAACTATAACTAAATATATCTTTATTAATATTTTAGTATACAAAACAAAAAAATATGTGGTCTCTTTATAATATATAAATTCTGCATCTTTAGATTCTTTTTTTAATTCAAAATTTAATTACTCCAAATATCGAACAAGTAAAAAAATATTTGCATCCTCGGAAAATCAACGTACATTTTTTTTTCTTGTGTGCGTGTATTCTTTCTCTTTTTATCTTCGTCATTTCTTGCATTATCGCAGAGACGACGACACGTGGAAGATGTAAATTATCGTACGTGACGGAAGAACGACGGAAATCTCTTCGTCAGGATTTCATGTAGTATTACCACCTCGTAAGTCATAGGTTAACGCCCCTGGGGAAATTACCGGGACGTGTCGATACCAATTTGCACCAGTCGACCAATGAGTAACGCGTGACGGCGTCGCATTTCAAGCATCGCAAACTTTGTAGATGCACTTGATATTCCAATGTCACGGAACATCGCGGCCAGTATAACTGTCAACCACTCTTTTTCTCACGCTGCATTTTCATTGCGTGCGTCGCGTCAAGTGATCGAGCTGTATCGTAATTTCGTACCAGGCGTTTTAAACGTCAAAACTCGATCGTATAAGGACAAAATGTTTCACATATTTCGGATATTTTTTTTATATATAATATTTAACGTATCGTCAACCAATTTTATCTTTTATAGTTTCTCGACGTCTGTACCGGGTTATTGGAATACTATAGGTTTTATTTAAAGTACCTACATAATCGTATTTATGCGGAAAATGGAATATATTTCATACGAATGTTCCAATTGTATGCAGCTTTTCGTATTTTTTCGCCATTCCGTGAGGAAACATTTATTACGTTATTTTGCCACACGCGAAACAACAGTCCAATATGGAGTCTCTGCCGTTATGTATGCGGAAAATTGTAAGAAATATTTGCGGGCAGCGCGTGAGGAAAAATAATGTTTCCGTAATATGGGGAAAAAGCAAAACACGTGTTGCATTATCGTGGCTGGGGTTGCTCCGATACGTTTGCGGAAATTCCAATATTCGTTACAGTTCTCGGGGATATATATTATTATACGATGCGTGCTGACATAATATTGATATAAAATACAATTTCCAGTTATAAGCTCCATACGATTCAAAATTTATTTTCCCTCATTCATGTTCTTCATTTTTGCGGCGATGATATTGAATGCGTTTACGCATTCGCGCACTGAGAAAAAATCTGATTACATTAATTAGAAATCTGATAGATTCAACCGGTCTGTTGGAAAATGGACGAATCAAAATTCCTTTAGGAATTACCAGATGAGTCTACTGAGAAAAATCGTTTGATTGTACCAACAAGACATATATGATTGAAGACATTTTGGTTAAATCAAACAAGAATTTCTAGTTATCATGATAAGACTCGATTTTTTATAACGTTTAATAGATTTTACTATAAGGATTTGATTAGTATTTTCTGGTTGGATCTATAAAATTTCTTGTTACATTAATTTCTTTGCTTATTTCTTAACTTAACTCGTATTCAATATTTGCCATGAAATGTATATAAAGAACTGGTATCAACATTAAATCCAAGGTATATTTTTTTTCTCTTATGAGTAATAGTGCCAGATAGAGGATGCTAGCTCTCTGATTGTGTGTGTTTGAGCTGCATCATCTTCTTGCATCACTGTTTATCAATTTAATTTCTAACAAACTGAATTTAAAATAATTTAATCTTCAATAATCTAGATTGAATTTATCCAATAATTGTGTTGGAATTCAGAATATTAAACAGACTTTTGAGATTAGATGGAAAAAATTTTAGATGACTTGGTGCTGGCGAGTTTAATATTATTAACCAGAAAATTTAACAGGAAGAAATTAATCAGATTCATCTGGTAATTCCTACAAGAATTCTGATTCGTCCATTTTCCAACAGTTGAATCTACCAGAATTCTAATTAATGCAACCAGATTATTTTCTCAGTGTATGATTAATATTTTCCTGTTAAATTTACCAAATTTTCTTGGTATTAATACTAAATTTACAAAAAAAATAGCATCTCTGTCCATGTTTAGTTAATATAACAACATATTTTATAGATCCAACTAGAAAATATTAAATCCTTGTAGTAAAATCTCTTAAACGTTCTAGTTATAAGAAAATCGAGTCTTATCATGATAACTAGAAATTCTGCTTGGCTTAACCAAAATGCCTTCTATCAGATACATCTTGTTGGTACAATCAAACGATTTTTCTCAGTGCGAAATCGAAGTAAAAATGATAAATATATACGCATGTATATCGAATTATTTACGTTATTTATTGTAATGTGGAACGACGTTTAGTTGAACGAGCCGCATAATAATGCCTCGATAATAGCTCGCATGTAAAAGAATTTCAAAGGTATTTACTGTGCGTCAATATACGAGTTGTAGGCGTACGCAAGCGCGATTTGCTCGAACGGAAATTCAATCGGAGCGCACATACAGTTAACTAAAGGGAGGAGAGAAACGTAGTTTAACGTAGCGATATTACATCAGTATTACTGCTTATCGAAACTTTGGCGAATATCGGAGTTGCGCCGCGATGAGTGAGTATCGGTGACACCGCGGCCATTATCGAAGTTTTAATCAACAAGGAAACTGCGCGATATTAAATTACGATAGTAACGTGCACGCTGTAACATGGTCGAGTATTGGCTCTCTAATGTTGCCCAGCAACTGACTATTTTCGTCGCTATAGTTTAGTAATCGATTAATCTAGCAATCAGACTCATTCTCTAGATAATTTTGTTTCACGTAACAAATCTATTTTTACACGTAAACATATTTTTTTTTTTTTTTTTTTTTCATACAAATGCGTTTTGAATATCTGGTTATTTATTTTCAAATTGAATATTTTATCGAAATTATTACTAAACGCATACGTAAAGAGTAAATTTTACTAGACAGATTAATAGCCAGAAAAGTCGGCAACTCTAATTGCGTACAAAATTACGTCGTACGAATAATTCCCGGAGCGTCTGCCTCTGACTAATGTATCATATCATAAATAATTGCTGGCGTCCAAATGCCTCTGACTAATGTGTCAACTTTCGCGCAGTAAAACAGCGAATGCAAAACGGATAGTCGCTGCTTGTACGCGAGAGAAACATCCTTACGAGCCGCGGCTGCAACTTCGTCATGCTACGTCCGAGATCGTCTGGATCGTAACTACCCGAAGGGCCTGCTTACGTGTGTCGCCGACTAAAAAAGAGGGAAAGAGACGAAATGATAGAAAAAAGAAAGAGCGAGAGAGGGAGAGGAGATCTCGTATACTGCACGCGAATCGCGTCACTTTTGCGCCGTTCCGGAAGCTGGAACGGGCCCAATGGGAGTTTAACGAGGCTCGTCGACGTAGAAAACCGAGCCAAGAAATGGAGCATCTCCAGTGTCAGCCACCCCTGAGAAGTTGCCTGCTACTTCTTCTTTTTTTTTTTTGAAAGAGATAGATCGAAAAGAGAGAGGGGGAGGAAGAAGAGGAAAGAGATGCCTCCGTCGTGTATTCACCGTCGATGAATTATGCGCGACGCGCGAATTATCCGACGTATTCAACGGCGCGCAGCTCGGTCGCGTTCGCAACCGAGAATTCCGGTGATTTTTATTCATCTCAGAAAGCAGCTCGCGTAGCTCTTCTCCACGATTTTAATGAGCTCCGAATAACCGCAGAACGCTTCGAGATAATACGCGGGTAAACTAAGGGAAATTATATGGGATAGGAACCGTTTCGAGGAAATCTCACGTATAAATATGAATTCTGAAAGCATTCTAATTTTTCATATACGCTCGCGCAAAATTAAAAGGCATCATCGCAAACTCGCGCAAACGATTCGTTCAAACCTGACGTAGCAGCCTCGCTGATAATAATTGCCACTTCAGCCAACGCGCGCTTATGATTCACCGCCAGAATAATAACGACGATTTTCAACGATGTAGATACTGAGACACGATACACCCACGTGCTCTCATAAAGCAGGTCAATCAGTCTAATCTCGAGTTGAAAAAGATGCCTATTCAGTTGTCGCCACATTTACCCTTAATCCAATGAAACTCGCTCACGTGTCCTCTCTTCTCCAATAAGAGATTGACTATTCTTTCTCTTCTCATTGAACACCATGAATACCGACTCTATTCATACCGAGAATTACTTTTGTGCGTCAAATATATACTTAGAAAATAAAATAGTAAATAAATAGATTTTTTAGTTATTTATACAACTCGATTTTTTCCGCAAATGACAGATACATGAAAATAAAATCATATTATTTATTTTTAAAAAATTAATTCCACAAATGTGCATATTATTGAACACTCCGTATATTTCCAAGGATGAAGGAAACTGTTATATATCAGGGATATGGAGGGATGGAAGGTCTCTCACCCCCTTTTGGCAGGGTTGACCTTTCGAGACTACCCCTCTAGACGTGAAATTCGCAGTCGAATCGCGTCTCGACGAGAAGAGAGGATCGAGGAAACTCGAGGACCGAACGAGCGGAAGACGCTACTTTCGCGATAAATCTCCTGGGACGCAATTAAACCGACTTTAACCGCGCGCTGCGTCGCGGTCCATGAGACTCCCGAAACGCATTTGCAATTTTGCGGCGTGTAAAAGTTAGCACTCGAACGAAATTTAATACCGGCGCCGAGGCATGATCTTCCCGAAGCGGTGATTTTATAAAAGGGATGATCACGACGTAGTGATAAAATCGATACTCTCATGAGACATCATCAGACGACAAATCTTTAGCAGATTGCTGGTCTTCGAGATAACTGTAATTGAAAAGTTTATTTTTAAATCCTCATTTTAAATTTTGGAAATGTAATCTTTATTTTTTTTAATTGATTTAAATTCGACATATATTTCAATAAAGTCTTGTGTTTTAAATAAGATAAAATTATAAGAAAATCTAACATTCTTAACATTTCCGTACACTAATTGCAGCTCACCTTGCGATTAATCGTATACTAATTAGATTTACAATTCAATCTTTATTAATTAAATGCAAATGCCACGATGAATAACATATATTTTTTGTCCGTTGCAGAACCTTGAATATTTATTTATATTTCCAGTAATGTCTAATATGCAAAGTCTAATATGCAAAGTATCGAGAAAATGCCTCGCTCAACTTGAGACAAAGATCTCACTCAATCCTAATCGTTATTTTATCGTTATTACCAGCATATTGCGGCAACATATATGTGCGTGTGCAGCATAGAAGAGCATGTAGTCGAAATTACTGCGTTTCAATATGTAGGTCGTGATAGTGGGTAAAGTCAATGGCTTAAGTAAATCAGCGCAGAACAGGATATAGAGTACTTTAACATGGGTCTACGGCAGAATCTCGATTATTCGAACAGCCATTAGCTGAGGGTTCGATTATCGGAACATCCATTAGCTTTACGCGTTCGATTATCCAGACTGTATATATTACTTCGAATAAGTATTATGTATTGTAGAAAGTTTTGTGTAAATAGCTTACCATATTTCTACTGCTAAAATTGTGTGAATATTTTCTAATAACATCGATGTGTTTCAACATTATTTTTCGAGTACATTTATTTTGTGAGGAAATTAAAAACGTAGCTTTATTTACGGCGGAAAAAACATCGAAGTAAAAAAAATTCGCAGAAATTAATGGAGCGAAAATAATTTGTAAAAATATTTCATTAAATTCAATTTATGCGTATTTTTATAAAACAGTTTGAAATAAGTATATAATAAATATTTAAATAGAGACATATAAATATTATATCACATATAGGTACACGTTGCTTTTCGACAAAAAACTCTTCAAAAATATTACATGATGTTTAAAGATCTTTTTACCATATCACTGTTTGAATCAAATAATCTCTTTTAACTGAGTTTTTTTAGACTGAACTCCATTTACACACATTTCACCTTATAATATATCAAATAAAGAAAAAAAAATTACTTCTCATTGACACGTGACAGTTTAATTTTAATTTATACATCTCGTTTTTAACACTTCGGAGTTTTCTCATTAATTGACAGGCAACAGAGCTGTTTTCTCATTATCACTTCGCTTAATAGCTCGTAACGGGAATTCGTCGGAAAGACATTTCGAATCACTCGAGCGGCTACTCGCTCAACTACGAGACGTAAATTTTACGACGCCGGTCCGCCGCCTCTCGATATCGTCTCTCGTAGGTCTCGCATGATAGCTACACACGTGGGTGTATTGTTCGCTTGGATGAAAAGCGTTTTGCTAGCCTGCGGCACGAATTTACCAATGCAAATTGGCCGAGGTCGAGCAACGTGCGACTGATGCCGGCGAGAGAAACTGCTCCGAAACAAGCAGTTCGCCGATAACTTGGATGACAATGTGACGCGATGACGGCGCGCACCATCTGCGAACCGATCTGTAGCAAATAGCACGAGCTAGACGTGCGAGCTAACTGATCGGCGATATCGAGTCGCATAACAACGAACGACGAGAATGCAAAATCTCGATATTTAAAATACGAGATAACTGCTTGAAAAATACGCGTATTGTCCCGAAACGACGCGTCTAAATGTTATTTTTTTTTTTTTCCAAATATTTGAATGCCTGCGAAATTTTTTCGAAAAGAATTTAGCTTGCGCTCCCTTTTTTTTGCTTGTTTTTCTTTTTTTATTTCATCGCGATTGTATTACTTGTCATAATAATTGCATTTTTCACTCTCGTTTCGAGTTTTCTCCCATTTTGCGTTTAAATGCCAACTGGGCGCGGATATTAATCGATTAATGTTCACGCGCCGTTTGAAAATAATTTTGCGCCCATCTGCGCGTTGTCGATAGAGCATTCGCAGGGGGATTGCATTGAGAGCAGAAATATATTGTAGGGTATGGAAACGAAAAGGGGGAAGTGGAATTTGCGTTAAAGGGTCCTAACGTGTCGTACTGGGAAACAATATAGGATCAATCGAACGATATTGTGAACGTAACGCAATGCAATCACGTACGCATAAACCACGAACGAGAGAGTTTGGTGGCTATAATATGCTTCAAAAGCTTGCCATCATCTGAAATAATGTACCAATTTCAATATTTCGCGGTATATGCCGGAACAATTATCGTAATAATAACAATAGCGCTCTATCTCCCTATAAATACAATAATATAAGATTAATATAAGAAATTAGACAAAATAGTTTCGCGTGTAAAATCTTAAATTAATCTTAAATTTCAAATTTTGAAGCGAGTTTGATATTATGATTCTTTAAGTAATTGTAAATAAAAAGATGCATATCTCTCTCAGACAACATACTAATGAATTTAAAGTATACAAAGTTATCATATTTTATAATTAACAGTTGTTTCCCTAAATATTTAAATTAAAGATGAAGTCTCATATAATATAAAATACGAAGACAGCAAAAGATGTTTTAAAGAATACTTAAGATACTCAAGTTAGAATATATTGTATAAGCGCACATTATATTGATATTTTCTCATATATTATTTCATCATACGATCATCGTAAAAGGGTTCATGGATGAAACAGTGCGCGGAAATGTTTCGATCGTTTCCGGCCATTATTCGAGACAGCTACTGTCGCTGAAGTGCATCATCGTGCATCAAATGCCATTCTTTCGGGAGAATTGCACGACGAGGTTTCATCTCCCGTCTTACCTCACCTGCTGATGTAGAAGGACGAGAAATTCCTTTGTGAATCCCGTCAGCAGCCGGTCCGGAGCATCAACAATTGAGGACGCAAGAACAGCGTGAGTGCACTTACCCTGCTTGCGCGTCCAAGCGCGTCGCGCATCCCAAGCCCTACCATATCCCGACCTGACCTATTTATGAACGGAGGGGCGCACTTGCGTAATAAAAGGTCGATCGTGATCGCGGAATGTCGAGATGGAGGAGACGAGCGCGCGCATATTTATGTAGTTACCTATTGTCATCATATGCGTCCAGTGTCGTCACCATCGTCATCGTCATCTGTCGTCCACGTTTCTCATTAAGATCTTGCAACTAAGGTTGCACGCGACATTGATTATATCCTGGTTGATTGTGACTGGCACAAACGTAAACACGATATTAATTAAGATGGGAGACACCCTCCCCTCCATGTAATAATGAGCTTTGGCGTAAATTATCGATATATATATATATATATATATATATATATATATATATATGTTTATTGGAACCGAGGTATGCAGCATGTATGACGTCACAGGAGATCGAACCTAATTACGGAACAATACATTGCGCGTTAATAAAATAAAATTGCCTATCAATGGATTAATATCATGATCAATACCATGAAATGATGATGTTCTACCTAGTGGACCAAGATTGACCGGCGATGACGACGACAATATTTTACTGTCGTTTTATCACGAAAGCTAAATTATATCTTCGACTTTCATGAATATTGGATTACCGAGTGTATAGTGAATACCGGCGAACAAGAACGTCAAGACGTAAACATCTTAAGAGTATGGTAATTCCGTGCATCGATTCATTCTTTTTACGTCCCTTCCGCCGGTTTTTCTCGTCGAGTGGATTACCAAAGTGCTTGTACGCTTTTATGTCACGAATAGAACGATGAGATTCCATTACATCTCGACCAAGTTTACGTTGGGAAGAAACGCTTCCAATGCAAGATGTCTCTTCCGAAAAACATCTCCAGCACAATCTTATTTTATGTACTTTTATTATCTTCTTTTTTTTATTGTATTCGAAAATAAAGTAAATCCCTCAAGTGCTGTATGTATTTTTTTTATTTTTATGACCACGGTACGAACTTCTATCTCTTTGGCAATGACGAAATGTCTGCTTTCGAGGGAGAATACAAATCGATTGCGAGATAAAAATAAATCCTCGATTTTGTAAAGCTCGGCCATCTCTGGATTAGAAGAGCTTCGTCGCAAAAACAAGTCGCTTCTCTAGTCGACAAATTTGCCTCAAAAGTTTCTCTAGAGAGTAAAAACCACAAAGCGTTCCTAAATAAATCGATAAAGTATAAAAACCGACCATTATCATGTAGATATTTCTTTTTTAATTTATTATCATAATTGGGGAAACCATCATTTTAATTTATGCTGTATTCATATTTTATTACATATTTTTTCTCGTATAAAATTAGACCTTTTTTGTAAATATCTTTTGTAAATCTTTAAAAAGTAGCTTGAAACTCGAGGCGATATTAAATTGAAATAAATAATTAAAGCTATATATTTGAAAATTTTTTAGATTTTTAGACAAAGAGGAAAAACAAACACGTTGGATAAATCAAAACGTGATGTAGAAGATTTGAATCGATGCATTTTTTCTTGGGAAGGAATTATTAAATGTACCTCGAGAAAAATCAGAATCATTATAAATATAATGCCTTGTGATAACGGTAATTATACGTGTTGTTTTTTTCAATCTAGCCACAAGCTTCATTCGCGCGTGATATAATCATGATATTATCATCCAGATTGCCATCATCGTCGTTGTCATTGTCACGTCGACGCGCAAAGTTTGTTGCGTCACATGGTTCATCTCGCAGATCAAAGACTTCCATCGGAGAACAAAGGGATTATCTTGGCAGGAAATGTGTTTAGGAGCTATACATTTATGAGAAAGGGCAGACGATAGGGTGTCGCGCTATAATAATATTCCTCATGACATTTTCCGGTGGCCGGAAGGTGGGACGCACACGCATCCACGCACGTACGCACGCACTCTCGTCATTGCGCTTATTCGCTTGACTCACGATAAAGTATGGAGGGTCGTCGAACCCCTTTTTTTCCTCTCTTTGTATCTCTTCTGTGAACTCGTTCACAATTGTTGTGGCAACACAACAGGCCGGCGTTCAAACAAATAAAGCCGTCCGAGAGAAGAACGAAGAATGATTTTCCATCGTTCAATTTGACGTTGGCCACGACGCAATAAAGATACAATATGATCGAGGAGAGAGATAGAGAGAGAAAAAATGGAAGAGAAAGCTCACATACATCCACGCGCCGAGAAATCAGAGATTAGCATAAGCTATTTTTTTTTACATCTCATAAAATAACTACATTATTTCGTGTACACGACCCTCAGTTAACGGCGCAAAAAATTACAAGATATATGTAAAAAATGTATTTTATCATATATATTTCATCACGCGCACACGCACGAATAATCTATTATAAAACGTCCGTGTATTTAAAGCGATGACAATTATACAGAGCGAAGGAAATTATTTGTGCGGGAATAAATTGCATTGCTGCCCTCGCGCAACAAGATGCATTTTGCGCGAAAATCTCTTAATCCGCAGCCGCGAAACAAACGAGCGCGACGCGGAAACCGCCCTCCGTCTCTGAATTCGCGGCAATTTAGCTAAGAGACGGAGAGTCGGTTTTTCAACAGGGGGTTATATTCGATGCGCGCTAACAATGTACTACAGAGAATACGCTCTTCCCGTATATATGAATGCGTTCGCGGACACACCCGCCGGTGGTAAAATACGCCCGATATTCCAGCCGCGCGTATTTCACCCCCTTCCCCCTCTCCCCGCGGCGATACATTTAACGGGATCGCCGTGCATTACGCGGCGCGGAATTTCGATAATATTGAAATTTCGGGGTGCCTCGCGACAATATCATGCGGCAGTAATTTGCTACAATAATTACAAGGAATATTAATGAGGGGAGTTAATACGGAAGCGCGTATACGGAAACGCTCGGGGCTGTTCGCGCGATTCGATAGAATATCGCAGTTATGTGAAACGTAGATTACAGAAATTCGCTGTATAGCGTTGCGGTGGAATGGATCATGGATCATTTTCGCCCCTTCAATAGCCTGACTGTTTCAATTAATTATAGTCACGCGGACACTGTATCTTTTTTAAATATGCAGGTATATATTATTTTTCGTTAAAACAAGCACTTTCTGTTATAAAAGATTCCTCAAATGTCTAACTTGCCCGTCATTTCTAACCGTAACACGATCATCTCTAAAGTAACACGAATGCCGGGAATAATCTCGGTGATTAACGACGCAATTTAATAATTAATGCAGAGATAACGCGTTTCCACATGATCAATTAACGGCGCTGTTAATTTCTCGACAGTGACGGCATTCGACGATTGGAAATTAATGGCCACCTCTCGTCGTAATTAGTTGCCGCGATCGAAAATATAGTGCAAACGCAAGCGCTCGTCGCGATATAATAATTCGCGTGATATCGGATTTTGCGCGAATAATTATCGCGGAATATACAGAGATATATTTCTGTAACATCGTCCTTGCTCCGTGCGCGCATCACTTTGGCTCGTTATTTAGCCGGAAGGTATTAATAGAGACGTAAATTGACCGACCGACGGAGATGATCGAGCGGCGAGATCATTCTCCCTATGGTGAATCGAGTGAGAATACGAGCACAAGCGCTACAGGAAATGAATCGTTTCTCTCGAAAAGCAGGAGAAAAAAAGAAAGGGAGGGCACTACTTATCGATTCAAATTTCTCGATTAATTTCACTTTATTTGCGAACATATTGCACAAATTAAATTTATTACACATTCACGAATAAATTGAAATATTTTATTCATCATATTTCTTCTCATTATGTTATCTTATTTTCTATTGTGTATAAAATATCTTAATTTAATTATGAATCCTACATACGAGGCAAATTTATTACATTCATAATCCAGACAATACATTTTTATTTATATTTGATTTAATTATGATTATAAAAAGAATACGATTCTTATCTCCGACAATGGACCGCGATTGCGAAGCGATACGTGTGTGATACGTGTATGAATGTCGGGCAGCAACTATACCGTGACTCCATCAGGCTTCTACTATCGGATTATGTAATGATTAGAAAGCGAATCGATGTTACAGCTTGTCCCGACATTCATTACTAACACTCGTTTCAAACGCGTTACATACAAGGCGCACGGCCTCCATTCCGTTGTTAATTAACATCGCTCATTATCCCGCGCGATGAATGCCGATGATACTGAAGACATGGTAAGAGGAAATTTAAGACGGCACAGATTTAAGTTCCGCTGTTCTTTTTTTTAACTTTGACAAGAGCCGCGACAAATTACGACTCTTCTCGATATTTTCTCGTGAAAGAAAAAAAGTACTTTGATAATTTAAAAATTATTTGAATTATTTCAAATCCAAAAATTAAATCGTAATCTAATCGTCAGGGTATTTTTAAGTCAAGCGAGCCTTCTCGACATCTTCTCGTGAAAGAAAAAAGTATTTTAATAATTTTAAAATTATTTTAATTATTTCAAATCCAAAAATTAAATCGTAATCTAATCGTCAGGGTATTTTTAAGTCAAGCGAGCCTTCTCGACATCTTCTCGTGAAAGGAAAAAGTATTTTAATAATTTTAAAATTATTTTAATTATTTCAAATCCAAAAATTTAATCGTAATCTAATCGTCAGGGTATTTTTCAGTCAAGCGAGCCTTCTCGGCATTTTCTCGTGAAAGGAAAAAGTATTTTAATAATTTTAAAATTATTTTAATTATTTCAAATCCAAAAATTGAATCGTAATCTAATCGTCAAGATATTTTTCAGTCAAGCGAACATTCAGAAGAGACGAAATTTACGTTCGAACGAACGCAACTCAGCGCATAAACAGGTTTGCGGTCGAGAAGCAACAAAAAGAACGCGAATCGCGACGGGATGCGTACCTAAAAATAGGAATTACGCGTGTTTCCGAATGGCAGGTATATCTCGTCATCATCGTCGTCGTTGTCTTTGTTGTTGGTCATGAGTTTTACGAGTCTCGAGTCGAGAGCGAAACGTCAGCGTTATAGTAATGCCAGGGCGATAAACCACCGCGTAGTCGCCATTCTTCGTTCATGCGCGCGCCATTAATACGGCATTTATGCTTTCGCCAAATTATACCGCACGACGATGACAACGCGCTTGCTCGCGTATGATAAAAAGTATTATCGCCGAGCGTAATCGGCGTAACGATCGGTATAAAGTCTGCCGGCGCAGTTAACCGTTGATAATTGAAAGCTTTTAACGTCGCTCCCGCTACGATTCTATCGGCCGCATCTCCGAGTTGCACGTAATACAGTCCGCTGAACATTGTTGCTGTCCGAATCGAAAAAGAGAGAGAGAAAGAGGAAGAAATATATTTTATTCTTTATATATATGATTTTATTTCAAAGACCGATAAATAATGCTTAAAATAAGTAACAGATGATTTAGATTGGCAATGGTAACTTTGCCAAAATATAAGATTATATGAACTTTACGAGTCGAGATTTATATTAAAAGAAAATATAGGATATGCGCAGCTATATATTGATTATTTCTGATCGATATATGTATATATAGATTTATATTTTTTTAGGAGACTAAGAAAAATATTTAGAATACATCTGTGAATTTTAAAAAGGAATAAACATAATTGTGTATCAGAATTATTTTATCATTACATAAATAGTCGCAGTATTGTAAAAAATATAACAATTGCTCGTCGATCATAACTTGTAATTAACATAAATGATATTTAATTTTATTTTCTTGAGGTTGTTTTTAAAACTTTGGAGCTACTTTTATGCGCATAACAAGTTTTCGAGGCAACGACATGTTCAATTAAAATTTAACAATACACTGAATTAAAAAATAACTAGCTATTATTTGCTGTATACCGATAAAAGTCGAACTAAAGAGTACTTGTGTAAAAGCCGATGGAGGCGCGCCAAGGGCGCGTATCGCCCACCTGTTAAAGTTCTCATCGGACTTTGAAAGTAACGATGGCCGATCCTCTCCTTCCCGCATTCTAGTAAAGTTAAAACCAGGAAGTTCGTTTTAATAATCTCAGCAGTGTAACGCGCGCTCGCGTTACACTGGTGAGAGATAAGATTACAAAGAGCTCTCCCACTTTCTTTCCCCGGAAAATTGCGGGTACCGGCTGGGGTGATGGAGAGAAAGAGTCTCGGGGAAAAGTTTAATTCTTAAAATTGTTCCCCGAGTAGCCGCTTGTTAAGCACATTTCTTCTTTTCCCCTCTCCCGCAACCTACGTCCGTAACTTTGGTGCATTCTTTCAACAAAGTTGCACTGGAGTAATCAACGTAGAATGATTTCTGTGTGCGGATTTTTTTAAATTTTCTACCATCGCAACTTTGTTCCTCCTTCCTCTCGTTTTATTATTACATTTATGTAACGTTTAGTTTATAGCATTTTAATGATAAAATGTGATATAAATTTTATTAAAGTTTACTTTTTTGTGCTTCCCAGTTTTTCTCTATTTAATCAATTAATCGAAAATAATTGCCATAGATATCTATTAATTTAAAAGAAATCAATTAAAATCAATATTGTTTAATGTAAAATGTTTAAAAAATTTAAATCTAAGAGATACCATCTCGTAGTTCAATAATTTTACGCATTTTTGCGATCTCGTCTTGCAATGATAGAGATATGACAGATACAATTCTATCGAAACTTGGACGAACAGTCCGATTGCATTCTGCATTTTCACAGACTTTAGCTTTGTGAGATCATCCCTACTTAACATTACCATAATTCCGGGACGGAAGGAGAGAGAGCGAGGGAGAAACAGAGTTCGGCTTTGCATTTGGCCCGCACCGCGAACTATTCCGGATGTCGAGATGCAGAGATCGTCGTATATGCACCTTTGTGCCGTTGCACACGGATCAGTGGGGTCTTTGATGTTAGAAATTCTGACAAAACGTGTGCGCGAACACAACCACCATCGCGACGTTCCGTTTTCATGCAACTCGCATCCCTCCAAATGTCATTATCTCGCTTCTCATGAGACTTCTTGGCCTCGCGCTTCTCGACGTCAGCAGCAGCTCGTTTACCTCGCACACTCCGAAATTCGCACACTCGAAATTTTTGTCTTTTCAAACGCAGCCGCAATTTCTTATACATCGTGACTTATCGTTATAAAACACGTATAATATTATACCGATATGATTTCACTGTATCTAGATTCAGAAATATAATTGGACTAAGCAGATAATTTTGACTTGTAGATTTTACATTATTTGTATTAAATGAAGAGATTACTGTTACATTTTAAATACCAAGAATTATAAAAAATTAATTTGCTGTGACATTAATCATATATAAAAGTTTTTTTTAACTTTTCGTGTTCCTTTCTTGTTTTAGTCGCACATGAACAATCACAAATAATACATATTATAGTCGATATGTCACGGAAACATTTAGCTTTAGATTAATTAATTAAATTGGACATTTAATTAATTCGTCAGACATGCAAATAATATTCATAGTAATTAGTAACGCTGATATCGATACATTTATATATATATATATCTCTTGTTTGTATTCCTTTTTGTTCATGTATCAAGTATATGTCAACAATTTGATTTATTTACTGTTTTAACTGAAAACTCAATGTCGATTAATTTTAGAAACACGATACACAATTATTGACAACTTCAAACGCTCGTCATATTTAGTATATATCGAAAGATCATTATCTCCAATTATTAAACAAATTATCCACATAATTAATATAAATAAGATTTACATTTATTATTAATAATCATTGTTGCATCGATTGTTACTTTATATCATAAAGAGAATCGTCGCGCGACGCTGTCTAAGGATTAATAAAGTCTGTGCGACAAATAACGAGATGACTTCTATTTTCGCGACGCAACGACTTGAGAAAAATATCGAGGAACAAAGTTATCTTAAAGTTCTTCTCGAGAGAATTTTTATAAAGAACCGCGTAGGGTGCGAGAATGTGTGCCATGGTTCTATTCAAGTGCCGGCCGACGACAGAGCAAAACTGCTTTAACGACGTCTTTCGCACACTTGTGGTGTTCTCCTATAGTTCTCCTACATGAGTCTCCGGCTGCGATTAGATCGCCGAGATGTGGGACATCTCGAGGGAATTATACTCTTTTATATGTCGTATCTCGCGCACGTTCTTTTGAAAAATTTATATACAATGTCGAAATATACAGAACGTCCTGTCAGCTTCTCCAATGGCAGATTCTCTCGTTAAATTAGAGTTGGTTTTTTTTCAAGCAGAAATATTTCAACGTATTATCAATTCTTGAATAATTAACAAGATAAGAGAGGCTTATCGATTTATTTGACGAGTCTCGGCAAAACTTCAGTCTCTAATGTGATAAAAATTATGAAATGAAAATCGATAATTTAACGTATGAAAATTTAATATAAACGAAACCCTAGTCACATTGATCCGATGCGCTTCGCTGGATTTCCTCTCTAGTTGCCGATAAGAAAAATCACGGCGAAAAATCCAATCACGCGAGATCATGGAACAATTTAAATCATTCGATATTATGTCATTTGACCGTAAAGCCCAAGGTGAATCGACGAAGGTTGCTCCGATCGCATGTGTGTCGTCGTCATCATCGTCTTGAAAATCCCCGTGGAAAGTCTACGTGCGCGCTTCTCTCTATCCGTTCGCCATTACCGGAAGTTCGCACATCTTGGCAGGTAAGGACGTGCCGAATGAGGAGTTCACATCCTTCGTGCACCTCCATGGCATGGTAGCCGGTTGCACTGGTTAGAAACCGGTTGTGCGCGCAACTTTTGTAATGAGATTCCTCAAACGCCGCCGATGGCGATGAAGGGTGATGCGGGGAAATCCGGGTGAAGGGAGAAAATCGGCAGGGGCGGATCTAAAGAATTTTTAAAGAGGTGATACCGGGAATTTAGTGTTCGAAACAAGTAGTTTTTTTTATACTTTATAAAGTTATTAATCTCTCTTTTTATCTTGGATTTTCTCTCCTCTTTTATATATTATATTCTAAACTGTCTTTGCAAGAATAACAAAGATAGTGTTATTTTTATATTTGAAAAGTAAAGGATAATATAAAAAATTATTTTTTCAAGAAAAATTTGCAATTTTGAAGTATTAAAAAATATACATTTCCAGAATAAATTAAAATATGAAATAAAATAAAATATGAATAAAGTTTGTGTACAAAAAATAAATAAGTAAGCATGAACATAAGAATTCACTTTGAAACTTGATTATAATATAACATAGATTTTTGGTGTTTATTTATATAAATAATTTATATAAATAATTTATATTTATATAAGTAGTCTCTATTACAACATATATTTACTGCATTATTATTTTTCCATCTAATAATCATTCATAATTCGTTGTTGAAAACTTAATCGGATTTGTTTTATTCTATAAATTATATGATTCTTCCGATTTATATAGCTACATACAAATACCGTCAAAATTGACTATTAAACTTATTCATTTTTCTTCCAGACTTTTTAGATATAGATATGTAATAAGATTTATATAGGTAATATAATTGTACGTACATACCTGGAAAGCTAAAAAAATATAAGATTTATTGTTCAAAATTGGGAACATATTGGTCCATGAAAGATGAGCTAACGTTTTCGCGAAGAGCAGTATCGGTGAAGTTTCGTGTGCTCGAGCACCTTTGGAATCATCTATGGAACACGCGTATGCTCGCGGCCGTTCACACGCACGGGAGTGACGTATAAAGCGGGAGAATACCGCCCGGTTCGGAGTCATCGTCAGCTAGCAAGGCCAATCATCTGTTCGAGGGCAACCATGCAGAAAGCGCGGTGAACGGATTCGGTTCGTGAAATATGTCTATCTCGCAGCCGGATTCCTTTCGGAGACGAGAATACGAGCGATTAATTCGTAGCTCCTACGAAATTTGGATATTTTTATACATATTATCTCTCTCTTATTGAAAAATTTTATCTGCGGATTCTCTTTAAAATTTTAAGTTTATGTTAAGGTTAAAATTGGATTCGTGCTGTCCTCTGTAATATTTAAATTGCAATTCTTATTTGTTTCAAGAACATAAAAATAATTGACTTGTATTTTAATTGCGACCATTTCGGATCATTCAGACTAATCATCTGTATTTTTAAATAGAATACGAAAGAAAGAGAAAGAATATTTATATATAATTCGTTATTTACGTATATAATTTATTTTTATTTTTTTGAGTAGTACATGTAATTTTGTTGGAAAACAAAAAATGGAGTAACTTGGAATAACTTGGAATAACTTCCTCCATTTTTTTCTTTGTCCGAAAATAAGCATCTAAACTAGCTATTGAAACAGCTGTCATTAATTCCAGCGAATTGCAGCGAAACTGGACCAGCTGTGCAAGCGTGATAAGCACAAGTGCATCAATATGTAATAGCGACGATATCAATCGCAGATGCAAATAATGCAGGATAAGCAACAACAATATCTACGTTTTAAATTGCGATAAAAACGCGGGAGAGGTATTTTTTTCGGGATTTAAAGAGAAAAGAGCAAACGCGCGGAAAATTACATTATGAATTCGTTACAGGATTGCAAATGATCTCGGAGATGCTCGTCTCGACAAGCCATAAATGTTTCGCGCAATATCTCATTTTCCGTGCGCCAACTTTACGAACAGTGCGACGCGCACGGATTTCCGCTCCGAGGGAAAACCTTTCCGTTCGCGGAAAAACTTTGTGATAAAATTATTTGCGCGCAATGGTCGTTATTATTTTTCAGCGACGCATAAAAATTTTACGAGGTCGGTGTTTCGCGAAACGCGCATTCCTAACGAAATCTCTCTCTTTATCTCTCTGTCTCTCTCTTTCTTTTTCTTTTCTTCCCTTCTTTTTATCTTCCGCACATATCCCAATTTATATAGACCGAGGAACGCTGATAGTAGCCGAGGTTAACTCACCACGACTTCCAAACTACGAAACTTAGCGCCTTGGCGAATGTTTGCAAGTTCGTCGAAAGAATATCGAGACAGTATCGTCGAAGTTGCGACTTTTATTAGCTCAGAACGAGTCGAGAATCATGATTCGTCTGATTCCGCGGATTTTCACGCGATTGCTCGAGACATTGCACATAGCCACGTGTTAAGTCTAGCATTTTTTACATGGGTGTATATTGCGTTTAATCTCGTGTGAGATTTTGATAACTAAGAAAATAATTTTCCTATAGACTATATTTACTTTTATGTAGATAAATCTTAAATAAATAAAGAGAATATTTTTTTAAATTAATTTTTTTAAATTATTTTTTTATGGTTTATTAATTAATTATTTATTATTTATTATTGTTTTTGCTATATATATATATATATATATATATATATATATATATATATGTCCAGAAATATTTGACTTTTCGCGATCAAACATTGTTGTATTCTATTGACTTTTAACATAAAAAATTAATCATTAAAAAATGTAAAATGATTGCATTTCACTTTTTACACGTCATTTAAGTCAACTATTAAATTTGTTCTATCTATCAGACTACCTTTTTCATGCAGATAAAATATTTTGCAAACACTGCTGTTCGATTAATCCATTATTAAAATAGGCTGTGTTTAATATTATATATATATATGAATGTAATTAATATTATTCGTCGTATATTTTCTCGTATGAACCATAAAATGGATCCTAGACGAGTGCGACCTTTCGTGGCACAGTCACTATTTAATTACGCAGAGTGCTTGGCAGGAAGAACTCTCCACATATCACTAGGCCAGTGCTACATTTCATGAAAACCCCGAACCCAGCCCGCTACCCGGTTGCGGGAAAATCAATAATACCTTTAATCCGTCCCGGTGAAATAAGCTCGCACGGAGTTCATTATCGTGCGGTTACTTCAACCCGAGAACAATTCAGTTTGCGAGCGCAATGCGATCCTTGCATTTTTCACCGTCCAAACTTTATAAAGTACCAAGTTTCAATATCTTCCATTAATCGGCATGAATAATGACAAAAAATATAATATATGTTCAACAGAAAAATATCGAGTTGAATTTGATTTATTAATAATGACAAATTGATGCAAATTTCTCTCTCTCTCTCTCTCTCTCTCTCTCTCTCTCTCTCTCTCTTCGATTTAAATATCTTATAAAACTATTGATAGTTTTTCTCAAGGATCAATGACAAGGATTGATCGAAGACTTTAATCTGGCGTCATTACGTCTTGCAGACATTACATGAAGCTTATGTCACTGAGGAATAGGATTTGGGATTAGAAATTGAGGCGAATGAAGTTGAGGCTTATTCTCGCATTTCAATCAATCCACGCAAACTTCTCCGTGTTAATACGCGTACGCGAAATAAAATTACGATTTGTAAACAACATCGTATAAACACGGCGCGACACAACATACACAATGCTCGCGTGCAGAATTGATCTATCGCCGTCTATCGTACGTTATCCACCGCGAGAACGGACAGTCGTTCGATCAAACAGAACGTAAATCAAAAAGAGACAGAGAAAGTGGAAGAGAGAAAGGAACGGACACAACGCATAGTGTCCCGCAAATGAAATCTTTCATTTCCCGATAGTTCGCGCTATCCCCTTTAATCGTAAATGTCGCGTACCATCAGAACGCATTAATTTTTTCACGAAAGATGTTAAAATTGCACGCGTGCGATTCATCGTTCTTTCAATTTTAACGAACACAAATGAATGAAAATTTAGGATGGAAATAAATATCGACTAAAATGCACAGATAGAAATGTAAAAAAAAATATAAAAATTATTGATTTCCTATAAGCAAAATTTTGGACCGAGAAGAGAGATAAAGAATGATTCTCAGCTGACAGAAACGCGCGACTTTCTACACGTCTGTCTAACTAATGTGTTTCGCAGCGAGTAATTTAGTATGTGTGGATTACATGCCGAGTAATATACAGACCGTATCGCACACGTGCACGCTGCATAGGGTCGTCGCGGTCCTCGCAATTGGGACACTTCGCGGGCCGCGCGAGCTGCATTGCGGGTCATTTGCGGCGGCTTCTGTAAAAATGCAGCGTCGCCAAGAACGGAACGTTACAAATTTCCCTTCCGGCAAACAAGTTTGTCACTGCCAAAAATGTTATCCCTTGAAACATGTCCCTCCGCCGAGAAGTTTCACGATAAATTCGATGGCCGACGTTCGTTTCGTATCCGTCTGTCGCATTTATAGTGCCACCTCACTAAAATGCGATTGATTCATATATTTATCTTCTATCAAGATCGTATACACGATGTTACTCTGAAAGATTTCGCTAAGAGTGAAATTAGCATTAAACTACCCGATTTGCAATAATCATAGTACCTTTATAATTATATAGGATTATAACTAAAGATTGATAGGATCATCACTAAAGATTGAAACGTAATAAGCAATTAATTTATCCGTGTTTTAAATTTAAAAGTTTGTCAAGTTTGATTAATTTTTTATAAAAGCTATAAAACGAGTGGCAAGATTTTTAAAAAGATTCTCCTTATTCTTCTTTTTTTTATTCGAATATATATCATTAATTTTCGCTTACTAATAGCAACGAAATATAAGAGCTATCGAGAAGAGGATACTAATAATCTTTTAATCGCGATCGAGACAAGCTGTTTGATCTTTATATGTCAGATATAAAAGAGTACTTATGACGTAATAAAGCTTGGATTGCGTTTCTTAGATATATACAATAGCGATAAATAAGAAGGCTTTAGAACCATAATTGATATCTGTCCAACTCTCGAATAGCGTTTAAAGGAGAAACCATTCGACTGACGTGATAGACGTAATCGCATTCTACTAGCAGATTTCATCCAAAAGGGTGAGAGCTTTACGAAAGGGAGTGAAAAAGAGCGGGATGAGCGCTTCGCGAGCGTAATCGATAGATCGCGCGCGTCAATGACTTTCTCATTTAATATCATTAAGATAAGAGCGCAAAGGAGTGGATCGAGATAAAGTAGTAATGGCTTCAGGTATTGAAATTTTTTAAAAAGGGGTGTACATACGCGCTTCTCTCGTTTAGCATTTTATCGTTAGACATACAATGCGCACAATAACCACTATAATCCATAAATATTTTCATCAAGCATAAATGTTATTAAACTAAACAATTTGACATACTTTATTTGAGGGCTTGCATGCAACGCGATAATAAAGTCTCATTGTAATGCGAACAAAAGCAACCGGAAGGTACGCAAATTTCACTCTGCCTTGGAAATATCGTTTGCCGTCATATTTCCCAAACGCAGTCAACTAATAACGGCTTCGCGAAAGCTTGAAGCTTGAAATAGTATAAAAATTAAAAGGAACCCCTTTACAACTACTCTTCCGTTTACCAAAGCACTGCCCTTTTGTGTCTTCCTTCGACTCTTTATATACATTCTCCTCTAATAAAGCTACGCTCACAATCAGGGTTAACGTTGGCTAGGAGCGTTATCCCCCTTAGGGGATAACGTCCGAAATGTCGAAGGACTCGTGATTCGCGCGTGCGACATCGTGCGCTCTTGTTATTATCGCGCGCGTGATACTCACCCAGAACATGACGTTAAATCCAAAGATCACGTACTTGAGGCAGCAGCTCACCTCGCTGGTATCCCTTCGATACTTCCGCACGGCGGGCATGGCTGAGAGACATTTATCTACCGATCGTGCGAACTCCTCGCATACGCGCCACACAGACACAACACACCGGGAACGGACGGTAAACGCGTGGCGACAACGGAGGGAATTACGGAGCCGCCGCGGAGGCGGCGAGGGGACACACTGTATAATTCATATACTACGCGAGGAAACTAGGAGCACACCACCTACGAGTTGATCACGAGAGCAACGACATGGCCAGCGACGAGACGATCTTGCGCGAGGGGCCTCTCTTTCAGCCTCTACCTCGGTCGGCTCCTTTTTCGGAACGCCCGCGCGCGTCTTTTATCTCGCTCTCTCGCTCGCTCGCTCGCTCTCTCTCTCTTTCTCTCTCGGGCTCGGTCAATCAGCTGATCGCAGCAACGCACCGTACCGCAATTACGACTGCCGCCATTGTCACGTCACGGCGCGCACTGCTCGCAGCCGGATCAACGAGACTGCCAGCAAGTCGCGACCACCGCCTGCCCTCCCTTCCTCTGCGCTGCACTTTGCGTGTTCCGTCACCCCCGGCGATCTCCCCCTCTTCTTCAGACATCCGCTTCCCCCTCCGTCGCTCGGAGTGCATCGCGCTCCCACTTTCGGGCAATCTCGTTGACTTCTCTCTCTTTCGCTCGCGATTCTCCTCCGTGCGATCGACTCCCACTCGTTTCGCCACCCTACCTGACGGCATCCCCCTCTGATCCATCGCTCCCTCTTCCAGGGACGGCTCTAAGTATGTACAGAGAAAGCACGTGTTTGGCTTTGTCAAAGCTCGCTTTGGATTCGCGTATCATAGTATGTATAAATATTATTAAAAATTATTTGGAAACAAAATTGTATTCATATTCTTCTTTTTATCAGTAAACGAATTAATATCAAATTTATAAATATCATAAAAAAATTGTAATTACAGTAATTTTACTGAGAACAAATTTCATTAATTTGAAACATTTGGAATAAAGATTTCGTACATTTGAATATATAAAATGGAATATAAAATCTCCTCTTTTATTTGAATTATTAATATTGTCATAAAATAATTAAAAACGTTATTTTGATAAAAATAACAGAAATTTGAGAGAATATTAAATGTGAAAAAAATTGTTCAATGATGAAAAATTCATTCACAAGAGAGAAGAAGAGATAGCCGTTCCTGTCATCTCCTTCACGCATTCCCTCTCATTTGCTCTGTCTCCATCGTCCTTCCCTGTCAGTCGACGGCCTTCCGCCCCCCCTTTTCCCTCAACCGCTCGTTGTTATCCCCCTTCGTTTTCTC
Organism: Camponotus floridanus; assembly: GCF_003227725.1. Taxonomy (NCBI): domain Eukaryota; kingdom Metazoa; phylum Arthropoda; class Insecta; order Hymenoptera; family Formicidae; genus Camponotus; species Camponotus floridanus. The sequence goes on from NW_020229658.1 coordinate 1,406,976, forward strand.
TCGGTATCTTTCTCCTTTTATTTTGCCCCTTCCTTCTTCTTCCTTTTCACGCGTTTCTCCTGTTCACTTTATCGTTCAGCGTCTTTCTTTTCGTCTTTTAAGGTACGTCTCCATTAACGCCCTTTTCGCGTTTGCGTGCGCGCTTTTTCGCGATTTCGCGTCTTGTGCCACTTTTACGACCTCCATATAAACGCCAAGCTTACGATCCAATCGATTAAACGGTACGAAAATCTTTCTCACGCACCATACGATGACCAATTTTATTAATATATATATCCTTTCTTCTCCCATTTATTGATTACAAATTATTATGATTTTGTTAACGCATTTATTCTTCTTTTTCTCAAGTTATTGCCAATATTTTATAACATATTTTATATTCTGTTTATTCTTATACATTATGCACAATGGATATTATGATTTATCTTTCTTGTTTACATATTTTCTGAAATAAATCATGTTATAATTATATCGCATATACATCTTTTGCATATCATATTTTTCATAATAATACTATCCAAAGATATTAAATATCCATGTTTAAATATATCTAAATATATAGCTAAAAAGGCACAATGCTTTTTTCATATTCTCATATTCTAGCGTGACAACTCGTCCTTAGGACATTATGTGCGCAATTTTATCATTATAATCGCCTCTAGTTATAATGATGATGAATTAACCTATATCATTTTATCTTATTTAAGTCGACGCGAAACATGTATAATTATTAAAGCTAATGATACTTATATTCGACTTTCAACGATTGCAATCGTTAGATACTTGTCTTGTATCGAAACGTAATATAAAGTATACGTAGAAGAAAAAAAAATATTTTATTTCACTCGCAAGTAAAAAGACTTATTCGAAGGAACGCTTGTATAATATTTCATCAACGATTTTAATCAAAAATATACATGTAAATTAATCTAAATTAACAATAATAAATAATTTAAAAAAGAGTTTAATAAAACAATTTAGTCGAACCTTATTATATATTAGAAAGTTATGTAAAATACATACATATAATACAACTATATAAACTTTTTCTTTATTAGAAAATTTCTTTATAAGAAAATGAGAATTAATAGATAAATATATGAATAGATAGATATTGATAAACTTATCAATAGTAAACAAGAATTTTTTTAAAAACAATGATCACAATAAGATCTTAATAGTATTGTCATCGTTCGAAAAGAATGTTAAAAACTTTATTAGAAAAAAAACTTTCTTTAGAATTAATGTTTTTGCACGTGTATATTATTTTTACATACGTATATTTTTCCCTAAAAGTTTATTCTCTCTTTCCTAAATGTATATTCTTCTGTATCTTATAGAAATACCAATGATAGTAGAAACGTACCTTTAAGATCGGCCACTTGTTCAATCTTCTTCTTTTACCATCTCGTGCCCACCATGACCATTCAACACATTTTATTCTACATTAAGCTCCAGTATTGCTAGATGCACATGCATCCATTGAAGTAGTATTCAGTGGTATAATCATATTTCAGTTATATTTCATAATTTGATTTATGTTAAAAAATTCTATAAAATTCCATAAATTCTACAAAATTTTTTACAAAATATATTTTATATATCATTATAATTCTCGATTATATGATTATTCTATATTAATATGCAACATACTAGATTCTAATTATTATTTATTTTTACTTTATTTATATTCTTTAAGTGTATATATTATTATCTATCTAGAGCTAAATGTATACATATACTACTATCTAGTTTTATTGAAACTATTAAATTCTTTTTCCTATTCTAAAAATCTGTAAGATTGTACTATTATGAAAAATATGATGATAAATAAAAGACGTATGTATATCCATGCAATTAATTATTATACAACATTTTATTATTATATAACATATGATTTATTTTTAGAAAATTTACTTTTCAATTCTAATAAATTGTGTTTTGTTTCATTATTTTCTAAATACATTTCTGAATACACCTGAAAAACAATTCTGACAATCGTTGATTTTTGAACTCGTCTCTTCTTCGGTCTAATGTTGTAGTATTACTTTGGAAGTTAGAGAAATAGAGTAGTAGAGAGAAAGGTTCTTTGTTATTTTGCGAAATCGTTTAAATCATTAAACAGAGAAAAACGGTAAAAGATAAGGAAGCTTTTATCCTGTAAAAACAAAGCCAAAAGCCAATCATTAATTCATCTTTCTTTTTATTGTTACGCCTAATTAATTAATTAATTAAGTTGTATAGCGATTAAGAAACTGAGATCGAGTGGTGATAACTTATATTTCATATATAACTTATATTTCATATATTTTTAATTATAATGTAATATATACTAAATGTATATAAGAAATTTTATTATTCCTTACCGATTTTCGATAATTCAATTTTTCTTGAAATTTTAATTACTACTTCTTTCGTGTCATCTTGTTAACAATTGTAAATTGATTATATTTATCTATCTAATATATTTGTTCTATTTTTAAAAAATTTAGTTTGTTTAAATTTTGATTTACGCTCTTTAATGAATATATCTCTTTAATGAATATATTCTCTTCTAATATTTTTTCAATTTTGTGAAAATTTAATTTTATCAAAGAGCTAAATGTGAAATTTTAAGAATTCTTGGAATCACAGTTTTAAAAAATTTTTTGTGTGCTATCTCTTTAATAATTATATTCTTTTGATATTTTTTACGAATTTAAATTATAATTTACACACAATGTTAACAGTGATAATTTCTAATTTACCAACGGCAATTTATTTTAATTTCTAATTTATTGATGGTAAAGTAGAAATCGACTTGACATAATATCGACTTTGGATAACAAAGTATACTCGATAGCTTGTCTCTCTCTATCTCTCAAGTTAAAGAGAAATTCACAAATTCTGTTCTTTCTACTTTTGGCTAATGTTTATCGTTCTTGACATTGCTTAACAATTTTACATCCAATAAATTAACAAATCAGTGCAAGATGGTTTTATTGGAACATACGAAAAATGTATTAAAATTTACCTCCGCAAGTTATATTGAAATAATTAATTCGCTTTGATGAAAGATTTCTATTATAACCTTTTTAATCTTTTTATTATTGTTTTCTGTATTATATATTATTTTCTATTGTTTTCTATATATAACTAATGTCAGGTTTTTTCCTTTGTCTATTATTTAGGATTAAATTATAATAAGTATGTGTAATAATAATTTTTTTATTGCGATTTCAGATATTACCAGCTATTCAACAAATTCTTATAAAAAGACATTTCCACAGAAGCACAGTTCTTAATAAATCAAGCTCTGGTCGCTACAAAGTCACACTTAAGCGAGATAGACCATTAACATACGAAATGGCAAATCCACCTCATTATCTGGCTCACAGGAAAAGTTGGAACTCTTGGAATACTTGTATGTATAATTTGTAAGAAGTATATATATATATATATATATATATATATATATATATATATATATATATATGTCAGTTTGTCATACTTCTATTGAATATTATCTTTTTAGCAAATGTAAAGGATGGCAATAGACCATCTGAGACAGCTGTGGAAGATATGTTTATTCGACAATTTATGAGAGGAACATGGCATAATTTATTCGTTAGTGAAGTTATCATTAAACGGCAACATAATATTATTAGGATAGCTGGAATTATTACTCGTAGTATAGCACCTTATAAAATATATTTCTTAACTGGCTATACCGAGGAACTCTTGAGTTATTGGCTGCAATGTCCCATTAAAATAGAATTGGTTACAACTGATAGTAAGAAAGATGTAGTATTCAAGTATATATAGAACTTATGTATAACACGTGTAAGTAAAATACATTAGATTTTTTTATAATAATAATTCTCAGTAAATTTTAATATGATATATCGCATAGACTTTTCCTATTTCAATTTAAATATCACTTCATCCATTATAAAGTATAATTTAATAATTATAGCATATCATGCCGAAAATGTATATATACAAATAAATATATGTCTACATAAATTATATTAAAATAAATAAATTAGTATCTTAAAATGTTATCATTTTCCACAGAAAAAAATTTCTTTGCTTTTTATTCTTTGCATGTCATCCATTTATTTTGCATTACTTATAATAAATTGTTGTTACATTCGATCATGACTCAAATGCAGCCCATATACAATCATTGCATCTTTATAATAAAAAGAGAAATCATACATCACACCATAAAAGGATTACCCAAATAAAACTAAAGGCTTCAAGAGCAGACTGACAGAGCATTCACAAACTTTATATATAAGGTAATATAGCATAATAATTTTATATAATTGCTACTAGACCATATTCTCTCATTCATTATATACTTTTATAACTCCTACATATTCGTTCAATATTCAATCAGGACCATGTGTAGCTCTCTTTGCTAACATTTGTACTTTTTTTCATGTCTCATTTAATATCATTATTCTACATGAATGTCTGATAAGGAAGAATGCTATTACTTGATATCCATACTATTTTCATGAATTATTAGATAAGACTAATTATAATCAAATGTCTGTATAAAAATTATATCATACATTGATGATGCAACTAGCTCGTACTAAATGTATTTAAGACGAAATTACTTTTTCAAAGTATATTATGCTTAAAATATGTATATCGATGAAACAAAACATATTTTATAATTATGCATATTATATATATATTGATTATATATATATATATATATATATATATATATATATGTATGTATGTATATATATATATATATACACACATATATAATTTTTTAATACAAATTAATGTTAAATTATTTACAATATATTTAAATGACTACAATCTAAATTCCAATCATAAATAATGGAGTTATATATTTATATGCATATGTATAAAATTTTGTTTGCCAATTACAACTTTTTTTTGCGAGGATCAAGTAATAAATCTTCTGAATGAAAAATTTTTAGTACAATTAAAACAAAGTTTTTCAAAAGAAAGAGAGCTTACACAAAACCTGATTGAAATTACAGATTTTATAAGCGCAGGGATGTAATTGATCTTATATGATGGACGCAACAATTGTGTTCCAATGTCTAGAATTTTTTTGATCACTCCTTTTATAAAAGTACAGGCTGAAATGTGCTGTGCTCGTCTTATTTCTTTTTAATATCCTATAATTTAGTATTTTTAGCTATGGAAGTCAAAGTTTGACGTTATACCGCAATGCTATATAGAATAATGACTTTTAAATTTCGAGAAAATCGTATTTTATAAACATGCCTTCGATTGCTTAAAATATATTTAATAGATTATTCAAAATATGTTCTCAATATTTCCGGATAATTATAAAAATGTAACATTCCATTGTTAATTTATCATATGTTATCTGATGTTTTAATTCTCAAATAAGATTGTATTTTTTTGTCAGAAATAATATTGATATATAAAACAAATGCACGATTACTTTTAAAAGTAACATCTCAATGAAGTGACTTTGTTTTACATATAACAGTAATCTTCGTAAAAATATAATTAATTTATAAAATAATATTATAAATATTATAATTATATAAATTATAATATTAATAATAATAAACAGAGGAATTAAAAGTAAATGTACATATCAGCAAAATAACATATAAATTAATTTAATTAGTGATTGATATTTATTACACAAATTATATAAACTTTATGAAACATCTGATAGATCGACCATTGCATATTATTCTGTATCAGATTGCGTATACAGCGTCTTTTTATGTTTTTATATATATTTATATATATATATATATATATATCGTCTTATATATATATAAGTCGTTATAATACGCCTATGCAATTACAAAGATAATTGCGAGCATTAATTCTAAATATATTAATCAAAATTATATCAAAAGTATGCTAAATTCTCCAAGCAACAGAACACAGCGTTCGCATTGTACTAGATTTTAAAAAGTTGCTATCTCCACATCGATTCAAGTAAAAATACCTACTTAATATTAAATAAGATAAAAAAAAAACTATAAGAGATTGAACGCACTACTGTAGGAGAAGGTTTAAAATAAAAGTATTTAGAGATAAGTGCGTAATGCATTATTCGAAATTTCTTAGAAGCTTAAATGTGGTGTTTCTCTTCGCTAACTCGATTTTAAAGCAATTTAGTAGTTTTTTGACAACGTATAAATAAAGATTATGCTTACTATTATATGCTACAGAGTTTGATGAATCCTTATTCTTAACTAATTAATTACTCGTTCGCTTAATACATCGAATACCGGTAATAATACTAGTTTAAATCAATGCTTTATATCGAATTCGAATTAGAGCCATGTAGTATAATACTATGAAACTATAAACTTCATTGCATCTTCTCGCAAATATTATTGCAGTTCTGAAAAGATAATGTCTCAAAATGCATTATTCTCGAGATTGAAACTTTAACTTCTTTTTTCTAGAGAAAAATAGAATAAAAATCTATTTAAAGTAAATAATAAATGCTTTTTTTATCAGATTTTTTATACGATTACAAATTACAATTTTGTATAGGTTTTGCAAATAAAGATATAACATTATTTTTGAGATGTTTATATATACCAATCAAAAAGAGTAAAGCTATTGAAGCGACATTAGAATTATTTATAAATATTTGAAATAATTTTTCTATAAGTAATAAAATAATGTAGGCCAGTAGCCCATCACCGATATTACAAGAACATTATTGTAAAATTTTTTATTGAAAGATCTGTTAAATGATATAAGGATAGTCCATAGGACTGTCCCAGTTATTGTCAAGCTTAGACAAATATCTTCCTTCTCGCCAATTGTGGCGTCTCATCTATTATCATCTACATTATAGAAATAAAATGTAATATAAAAAGAAAATTATGGTTTAAAAATATTATCAAAAGTGTTAAAACAGAGTATTATAACAATTTAATGTTGCAGAATTTTAATATAGTTTAGAATTTTAAATATAATAAATTGCACTTATAATATATTATATTAATAACATATTTAATAGAAGATATTTCTATAATGAGAGAGGCGTTAATTATTTCATTATTTAAAACTTAGATTAAACAGAATATGTGCGCCACAATCTTTTCCAATGCAATTATATAATTATCTTATTTTGATATATTTAAATCTACATCTATCTTAATACACGCATTATTCCGGTATGATATCTAGGGCTTTGTTAACGGTATCGTTAGTATTACGCGAATATTAAGTTCTAAAAAACTCTCCAACAATAAGAAAAACATATATACAATTTGCCATCCGATATCGATCTTATAGAGACAGAAAATTAAATTCAATCAGGATTCATCAAACTTTCGTTACAGTACATGTGCATAATTCCTTTAAAATCGCTGTATACGCTTTGCAGAAAAAACGAGAGAACACGTTATCTTAATTATTATGAGATAATGCTATAGCATAAAATTTCTCGTGATAATTTATTATTAACCGTTGCATCTTTTCGCAATGACTCTCGCGTGTTAATCGTGCATGATAAAATGATTCTTATTAAACAATTAGTTTTTTCTGTTTGTGAGAAAACGGTGATTTTAGAAACAATAGAGTAGCACGATAATATATATTTTTTAATCAATTTATTGATTTATTCTAGAGACGATAAATGTATGTATAATACTTCAGTCGTGTTTGAAATATTCATGTTGTAAAAATGATTAGATTGATACAACATCGCACAAAACTAGATTACTTTTGACAAATTTAGATAAATGTCATTCCATTCAAATGCAACTCAGTTGTACGAGTATATACACTTGTCGGAAATATATATTCTTTTAATATTTTTTCTTTCTACAAAGAGTTCGATTCGTCAGTTTTTTTTTTCAAGTTATTAGTATTAAATCGGCTAAAAACGTCATTTTGTAAAATCACCGCGTTCGCAAATGCGACATGAATGCTCATAATCTAAGTTAAAGTATATTATCTGAATCATTAATCTCTTCTCTCTTCCATAACTTCAAAGCTAATATATTTGAAATACTATGGCATAGGCGGCTTCGCGCGTGAGCCAAAAATGCATGAGAGCACGTATTTGTCACCCGACTCGTTTCGTTCTTCTCGTTCACAAAGCAAAATTCAGTGTTGCTGTGTGTATGTACTGTTTACACGTTTTTTTTTTTTTTCAAATAAAATGCTTTGATTTTTATACGTGTCATCGGACAACGATTAGGTAAAGTCTCAATGCTGCTTTTTTGCACCATACATTATATAATCAATCATTACATTTATTCTAAAACGCAATCCATGTGTATCCACGTATTTTTAAAAAAAATCGAAAAGCGATCGATATAACGTATACATTCATGTTTTTTTCGTTTTCTTTTTTCTTTGCTAGTAGATAAGAGACAATTACAGAGTGTTCTTTACGGACGAAAGCGATGAAAATACCCATGCGATAATCTCAAATACTGCTAAAATTATGATTTGTGCGCTATTTGTCGCGTCATGTTTTTGCAATTGTTTGAAGAACCAATTTTGCAAAAGAAATTGCGCTGGGTTTTATTTCGAGGAAGGATTATCAGTGATCACTATTACATCAAATCCGTCAAAAGATTCCTTTTACCGCGAAAAAACATAGGTACTTTCATGCTGAAAATACATTTCCACACTTGATATACTAGTTAAGAGACATTACGAATTGTACTAATTTGCCTTTGCTACGTGTGATACATCATAATATTAAAAGAGGAGCGAGTTAAAAATGATTATTATCGTGCTCTTTTCGTGTCTTTCTTTCCTCTATACGATAGCACAAATTAAGATTTTAAAGTTTTTTATTATTGAAACGAAATTCGCCATCTTGCTTTCTTGTCATATATCTTTTTATTCCGACAATTTAAATTAGGCCCAAAGCAGAGCCGGCAATTGATACTAATACGTCATCATTCGCATACGTCAATCATTCGTTTGCCATGTGAAAACATGCTTAATACGAAGGAATATACAAATATTGAAGAGATGCCATCTCTTCTTTCGATAATTAAAACTATAGCATAATTACCTACTTTATACAACATTTACTACACACATGTCTTTGATAAATTAATCCTTTACTTGTATAATTCAGTTGTCGGGGCCTCAAATTAAAATAACAATCCTCAATGAATCAGTTTTTGAATAGAAAACTTTTTACATTCTTAATTACAGATTATGCCATATATATAACGAGATCCATTATAATATTCATAAAATAAATTATTAATTGATAAATTATAATCTGAATAAACTATCTTTCTGAATATGTTACCCGTGCATGTTACACGTTATACTGTTTTGTGTGAATGCTATCAAAATATACGTGTGTATATATATGGAACTGTAATTATAGTATTTCATTGTTATATTGTTTAGTATTCATTGTATACTCTGTTTATAAAAAAAAAAAAGAAAAATTAGTCGACGCAATTGCATTTCAGGAAACATGAGTATTTTTACATCATGGTAAACTATTTCCAAAAAAAAGTAAATTATATAATATAGCACAAAGCACAATATCGATTTTGTAACATAATACTACAGAATATTTATGTGTACATGCACGGTATTAAGAAAATTAAAATAAATTTTTACATTGTGTTTTTTTCCTAACATAAAAAAAATCAAGCTACACATTAATTGCAAAATCCCACTGTCATATTTACAACACACACATATATATATATGTATATATAAAAGGAAATTATATTTGAATATAGACAATTGCTGTAAAAGATATAATTTTTTTGCAGATTAAATTATACATAGCAATATGAAAAAAAATATCAAGTTTTTTTCCAATAAAATTTTTAGCAAACCGTAAATCTGCATGAAAGGTTGTATACAGATTGCACATTCTGATTATTTGCATTTTAAGAAGCATCACATGTCAAATAATCAATAGAAAATAAAAATTACAGACCTTTCTTGGTAATTTTAGAAAAAAATATTTAAATGCAAGTATATTTGCATTATATAATCATGCGCATATTTATACACATGCAACATTGCATATTTTACATTATCATTAAAAACTGTCTAATACATTTTCTACGATAACTAAAATAAGATTAGAATCTATATTTTGGTAGCTGCGGTATTAACTGCACACTGCAAGACAATAGAAAAGAACAAATAAGCGAGACAGATTGATAGAAATGCAATATTGTGGAAAAACGCGAGAACTTTCGTACGCGCGATTATATAAAAATTCCCTCGTTTTTCGATGGCAACTGAATTAACAAGTAGTGGATTATGTGGTATACGGAGCACATATACATTAATATAATCGGAATCGAACGGATACCTAAAATGTGGGCGAATGTCGAACTGATCTTACTTTGACGCTATGACAAATGTGTATGATGAATATCATTACATTATATCATACTTACAAATACACCCGCTACAATATCATCTATGTTTTCTTGTTTTCTTATATAACATTATCATATTATATCAATATATACGTGGCCAATAAGAACAGATTTGTACTTGCATTGAAATTGTTTTAAGTCAATCACTCCAATCACTTCGCACAGCCCAGTATAGCATGTATGTTTTCATATGCTTTTTTGTTTTCGTTTTGTTTAAAAATACAATTTTTTTTTCTTTTTCTCTCTCATTGGATGGCAGCATTCTTATCAAAAGGTTGGCTTGGAGAATGTTGTAATGACATTTAGGAAGGGGAGGAGGGAGTTTTGTTTAAGATGTGTGTGTTTCTCTCTCTCTCTCGCTCGCTCTCTCTCTCGCTCTCTCTCTTTCTCTCTCTACCTAGTAAGACGCTCTACTAGTTTTGTTTATTAGTAAATACGTTAATTTGTTCCAATTGTGTTAAATGTTGATATCACAGAGGCTTCTTGATCGGAATATCGTCATTTTCTCTTTCTTTACTTTTTGTAGGAAAATAGGTATCTACACATACATATTATGATGGTAAATAGAGAGGTTACAATAATTCTTAGGCATGGGAGAGTGAGTTAGCTCTTAAAAATGCAATACACTATACATGGGCTAGCTAAACGCATTACAACACGGCTCCCTTCACCTGGTCATTAGAATTGTGTGTTCGTCGGCGTCTCAACGACAGCAATTGCTGTTGGTTGAATGTGCGGCAATGTATGGAGTATTTATATGTATAATGTTCGCTCTATTGTAGTAAGAGTAATAAGTCGACTGCGAATGATATTGCTAGAGCCAGAAGTAAGTAGAGAAGAAGTGATGCAAATTCTTTCGTTTCCCTCTTTTAACCTTCCTTATTGATTTCTCGCCTTTTTATGGTTATTTGGGTCTAGATCGCAGCGGCTGCTACCTGCGTGAGATCAAACCATTGCTTGTTCCTACTGTCGGTGTCATTTCCAACTCCACTAACAGAGGAAAGTGATCTGAAACATAAAGTATTGACATTACTTTTAGTCTCATCGAAGGAAGAAAGCAATCTGAAACATATGTAAATTTACCAGATGGGACATGAGGATGAGGGCATCCTACTACTTTATGCTCTTTAAACCACTCTGGGCTCAATGGACCTAGGAGGCCCAGTGGTACCATACTTTGCTTCGAATAGAAAATGTAGTCTATTATGCCTTTAAATTCGAATCTGAAAACGCGAAAAAGCATATATTAAAACAAATATCCGAATATATATAAAAATATATATATATGTGCACATGGAAAGATAAAAAATAGATTATTCTTACGTATAGTTGGTATAGGGCATAATGTCTTCGCTATAGGCAGATGCAAGTTTGAAAGAATGCGTGAATTCGTTAGGTTTATCGCAGCCAGAGATCTTTTGTAAACACGATTTGTACGCTAAATCTTTAAAATCACGATGATCGGCCGCCACACGTCCGGATGTAAGAAACTCGATCACACCTGTGGAGCAATTTATTGTTATTAATATTATTTTTACCACAGACTACATACATTTATTACCAAGTATTAATAAATACAAGAGATCGTTTAAAAAAAGAAATTGCTAATATAAACATGCGTATACCAGAATCAGGTAAGGAATTGAAGTCGCCACAAAGTAGCAGTTGAACATTGGAAGAATCAGGCTTATGGCCGGGTCTGAACGACTGACCAGCTTGGTCCAAAATGGAACGTAATTCATTGCTCAGCATCATCGTCTGTATTAATTTCACGTCGCAAAATTCGGGATCCCAATGGATGTGAGCCGTACAAACTAAAATTGGTTGTTGCACTTGTGCCGGGTCCGATGGAACACCTGCAGAAAGAAAAAGAAATAATCTGATCAATTGTATCCAGATATATAATCAAATAACATGCAAACATATTAAATTTTCAGGTATATTTTCAGGTATAATTTGAGAAAAAGAAATAAAAAATAAAAAATGAAATGATATATTTATAATCTTATATCTATGAATTGTAATAATATAAAAATATACATATAATATGTTTGTTTGCTGCCTTCACGAATTTATTACATGATATGTAGAATAATTATATTATAATATAGAAGAATTATATAATAATTTTTATAAGATCAGCATCTTAATTATCATTAAAATTTAATTGATCTTTAATAATTATACTACATATTTGTAAAATGTATTAATGGAAAAATTAAAATATTGTGTCAAAGTTTAAATGCTATGTATAATAATAAATTTATTTGTATATGAGCTTTCGTTATATCAATTAAAAGATATATATTTAATTATAAGAATAATAAAAAAATTAATTCTGAGCAGCTAAGAATCATTATTATGCTTTTAAAATAGAGATATATAGATGTTTATTTTTCATGTCCTTGAAAAGAGAGAAATAAGATATAATAATTAGATCTCTAGCTTGAAAATTATTCCTATGTTTAACAAACATGACAATGATATTTAAATAACAAAGATAACACAAATTAAGGTCATAAACTTTATTTAGAAATTGTATAACAAATGTGTGTTAATCTAACGTTTACAACAAATATAATATCCGCTCTCGAATATTTCTTACTCTTAAAATATAAGCATATCTCCAATCGTATGTTTTTTAAAATAGTTTAAATTATTCAAGAAACTGCAAAAACTTATATATATAAATTATGTATTCTTTTAACTGTTACCAATAATTAACACATTTACGAGACAGTTCATTATTAATAGTACAATTATAGAAAATACAAATTTAAATAAATTTCACTTTATTACACAATTAATGGCAATCTGTATATGAACAAGATATTTTTCCTGTTCAGATACAAAAAGTTTAATTATAGATGGATGTAAATCCTATAAATATACATACAATTCAATCAACTTTTGACTTAAAATATTATTATCAATGTAAATACACCATAGAGAAGCAGACATGGGTATGCTATGAGAAGCTTCTGATCCTCTTCTCCTGACATGGTGGAGAAAAGTCTAGAAGCGGACAAAGATGCCCAAGCGACGGCCAAGATCGCGAAAATCAAGCCAATCGGGCCTCGCAACGTAGTAAAGACGCCAACACCCGCCAGAACAACTACGGGCAACAAACAGTAGCCCAGTACAGATGCGACAGACGACAGCGTGATGTTAGAGCTACTACTCATCAAAGACTGCAGGATATACATAAGTATGCAAGAGGTCATGGCTAAGCTGTATACATAGCCAAAGTGCGCTTTTGAACCGGCTAGCAGCAGAAACGCTGCGAGGACTAAGCAAAATGCCACAGGTCCCGCCAAGTCTGAATCTTGCAACAGATAATTCGCATCATCGATCTGTCCTTTCCTGTGGAAGGGATTCAATACAGCCAGAGTTTTTTGCATTATTCTGTCGGGATCGATGCCGAGCTCTTCCAATAGAGGCGGCTCGTCCTCTTCCTCCTCGAAGCCGGTGGTGCCTGCAAATTCGGTATCATGAAGATTTCTTTTAGCAATAATCAATGATTCTCGAGCAGACGTATCGAATACATGGTTCGAAATATCTTATATTTTCAGCGCTTGGGTTCTCGCTCGTCTCGTCATTAATCTGACTGTGCTAACATCTGCTCGAGGATCAGATGATCGAGGAACAAATTCATCATATTTTTCTACCTCTCGCATAATCATCCTGCGTGAATAGATCGCTGCTATAGGAGCTTTGCGTAGGATCGAGAAAACTCTTGCGCCCATATGAATAATCGCCAGTCGCTTGCTCGTTGTAGGTCTGGAATTCGAATTGCTGGTTAGGTTGACCGAAACCGGACGACTCGAAGTTGAATTGGCCCTGTGGCAACGGTGGCGATTGGGTCCAATAGGTATTGTCCTGGCCGGTGTAACCGGACATCCCGCCGACGTTTTATGGTTACGTTTCTTCTTTATAGATTCGAGTCTCCTTGACTTTGAGATGCTTCGAGTTATTTGGAATGTTGACACATCAACCCGTCGTAAACGTCAGCAGAGGTTAGGTCACTTCATTTATTGCGAGGTAACAGTAATATTGCAGAGCGCTGCTTTAGCGACATTCGGTAGTTTAGTTGCAATTCGAGAGAAAGAAATTATTTTTATCCAAGTACATAATTTTTCTTCTCGAGTAATACTGATTACTTATTTAAATGATTGTTGTATCTTTTTCATTTCTTCACTTCTTTATAATTTTTTATAATTGTTGAATCAGTCTTCAAGTGTTTCTTGATCTTGTATAATCTGTATTCTTGTCTTTTCTATTTATTTTTTAAAAATCTTTTTTATAATATCATCATTCTTTTATATATATTATAATCATATTATTAAAAATGATTTAATTATATATGTTTAAGTGATTGCACATAAATGTGTAAAAGAATAATATTATTTTCAAAAATTTTTTAAAATAAATAGAGAAAAGATAAAAATATAAATTTAATTGAAAAAAAGTAGAGAAAAATATAAATTTGATATATATTTATCAAAAAACATGTATCAAACATTTATCAAAAAACATGTATACATAATCTTGTTGCGCAAATTCGTCGTATTTTGTGTGAGTTGAATTCACAATCTCCCTCTTACGTCTCGTTATTAATTGCAAGGGTGATTAAGATGAAAAGGAGCAGCTACGCGATACTCAGTGCTAAGTTATTGGTACACAACTAGAACATTTATCAACATTAAGAGTGTGTAAATCCCGAAAACGTCGGTTTGGAGTCTCGGCTCGGTCTTTAATAAGACCCGTAAATTAACGCTGCTAATACTTTCGTTGCCAATTACGGTAAATTAATGCTGTATTTATTTTCCCTTGTCGATAAATTCCTTTGCCGTTGGCTGACAAGAGTACTGGAAATCGCTCGACTTGAGAACACTTTGCCGCAACAAGTATACACGGCGTAGAATATGTTCCCAAGAAAATGTTTGTTTTTTCAAACTGTCTTAAAACTATAAAAATAAATGGAGATGACGAAGAGCTTTTCATATAACTTTGTAACATATAATCCCAATTTTTTTTTAAATATTGATTTAAGTTTGCCTGGGACATAAGTTTCTCAAGCACGGCAAAGTATAGACAACATGAAGATGAAGAGCGTCATAATTTTATCGGATACTATAATATCCCTTCTCCGCTGTGTATATTGATGATCTCACGACATAGTAATTCAGTATATTAATTTAGCTTTTACAGTATATTAACTCACCCATGACTTAAGTTAGTTTCCCGACACGTGGCAGGAAGTAAAGTCATTCGCGCGATGAAGGAGATGCTAACGGATTCTGAGATGGCCATTCGAAATTAATGCTTGAGCTCCTCCCATTATCGGAAATCGACCGATATGTCAACCCTTCTATTAATCGTCCTATGAGTGAATCATTTAATGTATTTGGAAAAGTTACCGAAGAGTGATTTAATTTCCGATTAACATTATTACTATGATTAAAGCAAAACAATGTATAAATATTAAATATGTTAAATGTAATAATGTGTATATCGCCAAGAATTTAATAATAATTATCCCAATAGAAAAAAAAATCCTTTAGATCTTGTAGATAAATTTTTTTCTTTGAAATTAGAAAAAGGATATGCGCGAATAAACTTAATAGAAACAGCTTTCAAAAAAAATTTGATAATTAAATATATATATATATATATATATATATATATATATATATATTTATTTATTTCTTTAATTATATTTATTTATATATTTTTTATTTATTATATACATACTTATATTTATATGTATATAAAATGTCAAATTGATTTATAAATTTAATACTTTATTTAAAAAGTTGAAGTACTTCATCTATTTAATATAATAACTTTTAATTTAATTGCGATACTTTGTGAAAAGTTTTTAATATAACTTTCGAGTTGTCCGAGCAAAAAAATTGGCTTTATTGCAAAAATCGCGTCCAACCCTGAGGATTAAACGTCCTTAAGTTCTTCTTCACTTTTCTCTTTTTCACTTCTCTTCGAGTCCATGGCGATCTCCTCCGACCCTCTCGAGGATTATCGGGCGCAAAAATCGTTATTTAATACCCCCGTGTGAGATCCGGGGGGTATACTCTGTCCTTTCGAACACAATATCGTAAATCCGCCCCGTTTAATTGCGCCCGCGAGAATCCGCTTTTACTATCGGACCTTACAGATTAACCCTACTCAAGCAGCTGTTTCGCCTTGCGTCTTCAATCTCTCACACCACGTTCCTTCGCAGAAACATTCCGCAAGAATCGCTCGTTCTACGAGAGAAACTTGCGCGAAAAAAACAAGATCGTTACTTTGCAAGCTTTGTTAGGGATAAAAAAAATAAAAAAAATAAATAAATAAAAAATTATTTGTTAAAAATCAAATGAAAAATAGTATTTACCACAAGCGTATAGAGAAGCAAGATAGAAGTTTAAATGCCCCAAGGCGTTGTGGGAAATAAAATAGTCCCATTGCTATCTCGAAATTCATCGTGTGAGTTGTACTAGTCGCCCTCATATTGCGTAAGGCAGGATTAAGAGAAGTCGGTAACACGGCTGTTCGCCATTGGCAATACGGATATTCCGGGGTGTAAATCAGGCTAGATTAGAATAGAGGGTTAAGGTACCTCTTCGAATGGCGGTTGTACGACAATCGAACCCGCGAACCGGCATTCGCCGGGTCGAACTGGGAACAGTCTCGTAAATTACTGAGGGAATCAATATCCGTTCTATCCCCTTTCCTCGAATGCCTCTTGGGCAAGAGAAGCTTTTATATCAGGCAGGGACCCTGCAATCTACGAACTGGCTTTTATGAAGGGTCGACGAAATCGGAGGCTAATTTTCCAGAATTTTTAAAATAACCTGACCGGAAAATACAACGCATATACATAATATTGATATTGATATCTAATTAATTTTATATCGGTAATAATGGAAATTTATTTTTATTCGTTTGAAAAAAATAGAAGAACACTAGAAGGTGTATATAATATATGTATCGATTAGATACATTCGCATGCGTGTGCATATCAAAATCAATAAAAATGATACAGTCACCAGGAACACAAAACGCAATTTAAATATGACTATGAAGGCAAAAAATTGCGAGCTAAAATTGAAACAAATGTGATAAAAATAAAGAAGCTGCAGTGTTGATATTGTTAAAAGATTGCGATATCTAAAAATCATTAAATGCCAATACGCTGTCATTAATGATAGATTTGTCTCCGACTCTCGCGCCACGTTACTTTACGCAAATCTCTCGCCGCTCGCTTTGCATTAATATGCATATGCGAGAACGATGTATCCGGTATTAAAGCGCGCTGGTGAATGATTACGAGCGTCACTCCGAGGAAAGTTCATTTCGTCGTCGCGGATAATATTTGAAAGTCGCCTATCCAATTAAACCGTTGTGATGTGTTTAATGAGACATCCGATACCGATATGTCATATTCTCCAGCGAATTTACAGAACGTTCCAAAACACGATAGTCGAATTTTGAAACTTTTCGCAAGAATGTCAATTAAATATCGTGCAAAAATTTTGTTTTAAAGAGTGGATCTTAAATACAATGTCGTTAATAATTTCATAAGCAATACGACAAAAACACTTTACACAAGTCGCAAATATTTCACACTTTAAATCCTACTTTATTTTTATCGCGTTAATAATAATAATGAATAATAAAATATAAATGACGCTAATAATACATGATAATAAATATATATTAATACGCCAATAATAACACAGGCCTGCGAGGTTTTTTTTTTAAGATGCTGAATAGTGATTTCCGACGTAATTTTGTGCGCTGAATCCGAATCTGGCCGCCGAATTTGCGTAGCACGTCACGTTTTTGAGTAATTTGTAATTGAATGGCTCAAAAATCACTATTTTGGCCAATTTCATGAATTTGTTGTGGGTATTATAAACCAAATTTTTTGAAATATTTCTGCCAATGGCATCGTATAATATTCACTTTTGCCTTTCAACTTGTGTAACAACTGTATTAGATATTTCTTTACAATATATATACTTTTTTGGCCAAACCTGACATATGTCAATCTTTTCAAATTTCAAAATCATGGATCTACCATATTGATGTCTATATAAATTTTCTTTAACGTAAATTTTCTTACAACGTCATACTTATATATCTCAGCGAAAAAAAATCGTGCGGCAGTAATCGAAAGTGGATTCGAAAGATGAAAGTGAGTACTATACGATGCTATTGACAGAAACATTTCAAAAAATTTGGTTTACTCATAATAAATTCATGAAATTGGCCAAAATAGCGATTTTTGAGCTATTCAACTACAAAATTCAAAAATCGGACGTGCTACGCAAATTCGGCGGCCGGATTCGGATTCAACGCACAAAATTACGTGAAAAATCACTATTGCATCTTAAAAGAAAATTTTGACCCTCTTTTTCACAGGCCTGTGTAATCGATAGACATATATATACGTATTAATGAAACAGCCTGTAGGAGACACGCTATCGCGCAATGTGGAAAAATACAAAACCCACGCTTGAAGCACGCGCTTAATTATGCATACGCACATAGTTGCGCAGTTTTTAGTGCACGGCGATTCAATATATCAGTGAAAAATCGGACAGGGTGACACGCGGAGATGAACACTCGTTCGAGAGATGCTCGTTCGAGATAGGATCGGTGTCCCGGCATCTCTGTGCAGCCCGCGAATTTATAAAGCTCGCGCGCAGATGAGAGAGAGAGAGACGGAGCTTGTCGCTGCCGTTACTTCATCCGCCTCGGGCGAGAATGCAACGCGTGCATCCGAGGCGAGTGCACTCTTCTCGCGGGATGCGAATCGTGCCGCGAGCGCGATTAATTAAGCGACAAGGTGTCTCGCGTGTAACGAATGTCGTGTGACGTGGTACTCGCGGTTACTCGCTCCAGCCCGCGGATTCAATTACCCAACGATTTATCTGCCGATTGCAACGAGGTCATGGAAATACGAATCATCGTAACGTTACGCGGCGACACGAATATATCCGCGTTTTCAATCATTTAAATGCACTCGTGTCTCTTTTTCAGAAAAGATCCAATATTTTTTTTTTATCAATCGGAATTACAAGTGATTTATAAATAAATAAAATACGCACATATGATATAATATAGGAAACACTGAGAATCTCTTTTGAATTTTTAATTAACAAAATGTAATATTTTAACACATTCTCGTTATATGACTCTTTGATGTGCGATGGGAGAGAGGGAGGGTGGGAGAGAGGAGAGATTTCTCCCATTACAGAAATTCTCCTATTACGGAAAATCTCTCCGTAATGAAACTTTGAATTATTTACACAAACCTTGAATTATTAACGTCGTTTTATCTTAATACCGTCTAGATACGTTTACGTCGCTTTTAGAGACTCTGCTCTAATTTTCTAGACGTGATCGCGCATCGGTTGATTACTCCGAGAATAATTGAGCTCTCTCGTGTTTCCTTACCACCGAGAAATTCGATATTTGGTATCGCCGCATCGTATCTAAATGTATTCCGCTTGGACGGCAGAACTATATCCTCGGTAGCACAGAATAATCCCGTGGGATCTGAATGAATTCAGCGGCATTTTAGCCGGAGAAACTTTCAGCCGGTTAACCGCGCGTAAAGTCACGCTGGCTTTCTATTCTTCGCACTAACAATAAGAGAAAAAAGATGGACGCAAGCCTGAAAAAATACATTCGTTCTAATTCTAGAATATCCTCCGCATATAAGTTATAATTGTCGTATAATTGAAAGATTTATCCAGCACACTGAGAAAAATCGTTTGATTGTACCAACCATACCAGATGTATAACTATCTAATAGAAGGCATTTTAGTTAAACCGAGCAGAATTTCTAATTATCACGATAAGCCTAGATTTTTCATAACTAGAACGCTTAATAGACTTTACTACAAGTATTTGGTTAATATTTTCTACTTGAATCTATAAAACTTCTTGTTATATTAATTATACATGGACACGGTGATGCCATTTTTTTGTAAATTTAATATTATTACCAAGAAAAATTTGACAAATTTAAAGAAATTAATCATACTCATCTGGTAATTCCTAAAAGAATTCTGATTCGTCCATTTTCCAACAGACATTGATTGAATCTACCAGATTTTAGTTACATTTCTAATTAATGCAACCAGATGTTTTTCTCAGTGCATGAATTCTCTATTCTACACCATCGATTTTTATTACTTGCGTCTGAAATGTATTTATATGAAACACACGTACGAGATTAAAAAATATTTAAAGAGCGGGATGCCTGATTTTTGCAGCGTTACTCGAAGTACTGTCAGAGACCTTAAGAAGCCGTCTTTAAGGAATGATGAACGATGCCGTCTTGAAATTTTTACACATGAAAAAGAATCCGACGAATCGTGGGCGTACCTGCGATAAACGATCCGCTTGCTCCCCTTATATATCTCCGAATGGCGCATCGTTCATCGTTCGCCGGCAGCTGATATCGGTTTATTAGTACCGCTGATGGTACACTATTAGTCCGACCAATAGAGATTCGCCGAACAGGGATGTTCCTTCGGAACGGGTCATCTTTTTCACGAACCGAGCCGGAGAGACTATCAGCTCGGTCCCACATAAGGCTGAAAGGATGCGAGATCTCGGGCTTGCTCTCGTATTCGAGCAAGAGAGATCATTAATCGCGGCCCACTGGCATGGTTACATGGATTTTAGCTCTTCGATCGAGATTTAATCTCGATACTCTCGCCCTCGGCGCGAGCGCATCTATCTGCGCGAGAGAACATCGACCTATGCGAGTATCCTTATCGCGCATTTAAGTACTGAAGCGAACCTTACAATTACATATATTTTCCTCGAAAGTTAGCTGCACGTGTAAACATTCTTGTGTACGTGTGATTTTTCTTACGCGACTTAATAAAAGAGCAACATTTTTCGAATAAAACGAGGAATATTAATTAGAATTTGAGAAATGTGCCATATTAAGGTTCATCAAGAGGGCAATGAACATATTCGATTATATTTAATTAGACTGTTTATTCGCCCGAGTGCTGTCAGCTTAGTTGGGTCACTCCATGTTCTCTGATTATTCAATTGACCAAGTCTGAAGTATATATAAGGAAGTTGAGCGACGGTTTCAAAGCGAGAAACGCGATGCGAGTATATACTCTGCGAAATTTGGAGAAGTTTAGAACTGCCGTGAGTCACCAAGTTCTCGACACGAGTAGCCGAATTAATTCCATTCGCGTGAAAATTCTCTCGGATCAAGAGAGAGGATCAGAGATTCTACATTTTTTTCGAGAACTTGAAAAATGTTTGCTACTATTGCGCGAATGTGAGCGTGTACATTTCTACAGATGTCTGTAAAAATTCTTACCGTAATTGCGATCATTTTTTTTGAAAATTTAGAAAGTCTAATATTCGTCATTTTTACGAATAAGAAACTTTACAAAAGTCTATGAGAATGTTTAACCATGATAGTGAGCGTTTCAAAAAGCGCTTGAAAAACCTTAAAATTTTATACAAATGTTCATAAAAATTTATATTCATAATATGTAAGCAAATATCTTGCAATAATTTCAAATTTATATTAAAATATTATATCTGTACACTGAGAAAAAAAAAGTTGTTGACTTGGCTAAACCATTTAACGATTTAACTAAATTATTATTTTTTAAATTAAAATATTTAACTATAATATTTAAATTAATAACTATTTAATATTAAATTTAACATAACAGTTATTTAACTTAAATATTTAAATATTTCAATTAAAAAAATAATTTAGTTAAACGGTTTGATCAAATTAACAACTTCTTTTACTCAGTGTATGTGCAAATAGAAAGAACGTTTACAATTTGATAATCTAGCACCCGCCATAGTGATTTACGTTGCGGTAATAACTTCCGATGTGTACGAGAAGCTAATCAGGTGTTAACCGTAGCGCAGGAAGCGCGCAGGAGTCGTTTCGCGAATGCGATCGATTGCTCCTTCTCGGATAAGAACGAAAAGAGTTCGCGGCTTTTTCCCGACCAGTCGTTGCGCCGGGTATGGATTAATGTAACGCGGGCTCATTAACGAAAGCACGTTCCGACGCGTCCAAGTGAGCCGTAAGAGCCCGTTCTCGACCTTTGGGGCACCATATAAATCTCAGACCTGGTTTACTCGCGCATTCCGCGATACACTTGCTATACAAGGTGTCCCAGTCTCGCCACGTTCCCTTCGAGAAATTAACGTTTGATTAATCATCAAACGTTTGATTAATCATCTTTATAAATCTGGAAAAATTTGGATAATCGCGCGATTTGCTTTAATTATGAATTAAAATTCTGTGAAAAAATACATGTTATATTTATCTACTTATGACAGAATAAGGAATAAGGAATTTTGATATAACTAGCAGAATCTTAAAATTCAACAGAATAAAAATTTTCAATTTTTCTTTCATATAATTGAAATATTATTGTTATCATTTTGCAGATTTATGTTAAGAAAAAATCAAACACACGGTGTGCAAACTTTATGTAATGTTGGGTCACCCTGTGTATACCGGATCGGAGTACCGTGCTCGATTTACTCGCTTCAATCATCGAGCGCACGAGCTTCCACGGACGCGGGAAAAACGGACTTCTGTATATTGCGCGCGTCTAGTAGTAATCTAGCAGCTTCATCGGTTACCGAGAGACCGACGCGTTAATTACTTTCGTGTTTCAGGGTGTGCAAACACGCGACTAGATACGCGCGAATCATCGGTGGGTGTGTATAAAACGAGCAGATGCTCAGTTAGCGTCTGCCGCCTCTATCTTTTTTTTATTTTCCCATCAATCGTATACGCAATCTTTAATTATCTTTTGCTTCAAGACGATTTAGCGAATATTCGCAAACTTGAATGCTCCAGTAACCTTTTTTGTCGGTCCCGAAATGGAAATTTGATTTGATTCTTACGATAAAAAGGTTAAATAATTTTAAAACTTATTTTATATTCTCTAAAAAAACTTGCAAAAAACAAGTATCAAATTTCCAAATATGATTCAAATTGAGAATATCAAATACACTTATATTCTAATTTATCTAAGCTATTTCTGTAAATAATATTCTGTAAATATACGAGAAGATGTAAATCTCAAGTGCACTCACCATTGTCCCAAGCGGCTTCCTTAGTCCTAAGTAATGCAGCCAGTCCGATGTTATCTTTGGGCATGACTCGATTCAACATATTATCCGAACCCTCCGCGTTCGCCATCGCCAATTGATTGAATTCGACTAAATGCTCTTTTATCAGAGAAAATCTGCAAAAATAAAATAAAGAATACGTGAGAAAGAGATAAATTTGAATCGATAGATATAAGTTGCTATTTTATTTTTGGAGTTTTTAAAAATTTGTTTAATATAAAAATCAATTCCACTTGCGCGTAAAATAAATTCGGAAAAAAACATGTGTGAAGGAATCTACAATTAATAGATTGTATACCAAGACTTCTTAGAATTAATCAAGTGTAGCAGAGGAGGGTTAAATTCCCTTTTCGTTGCATCAAAGATAATATCAATTGTCATCGCAGTGATAGCATGAGTCATCGAGTCAGCGAATCGCGCGAAACTATGTGTCTGGAAAAGAATTCCGGTCCTTTCTCAATCGGTCGTTTAAGTCTCAGTAAAGGGCTGGCGAGACTCAATTTCGTCCCGTGACGTAGATACGTAGAGAAAGACTCGGTGAGACCCGCTCGCAGTACAACTTAGATACGACGAGAAGTAACGTCTCGTCGGTATCAGGCGATTTTCGTCGCAGCCAGAGAAAGGCGTATCACGTACGCGATGTAGAATGCCTTAACTTTTTCTCTCCCCTTTCTTATATGTGCGGCACGTATGCTTGAGAAATATATTCTTCCCCGAATACCCATTACGAGCCATCATCCCTCCTTCCGTCTCCGGGCGAGTGTCTCCTTAGTCGCAAACAAGATTGAATCACCGTCATCCGGAGTCGCTCCAAGCGGAAGGAAGAGGATTAAGTTAAGACTGGCCGAAAATAAGAAAAGGGATCGCGATGAAAATTCTACATAATTGATTTCCCACTGTCGGAAACATCTCACTGTTTCACCTTTGAATCGAAGAGAAAATTCCTTAACACGAAGATCGGGAACAAAAATACGATTTTATGTAATTAAAATTTAAAAACACATAAGAGAATGTAAAGTTTCATACAAAGATTGTGCAATTATTCTTCCTCATTCGCGAAGGAATAAAACTTAACGCGCTCGAAAAATATTTATCGTCTAATGGATCGTAGAATTTTATCGCTGTTGTTGCGTCCTGCGCGGACATTAAACTTTCCTCGTTTTTTTTTCTCTTCTTTTTTTCTCTCCTTTTTTAAACGGCACTTGGACATTGCGCCGTATAATCCGCGAGGAGGCAATAAAGCCGGGAATGATCGAGGGGCGAGCGCCGAAGGCGGAAATTGAACGCGAGTTGAACTTTACGCTCATCGCGCGAGCGTTGATTTGGTTCGGTCGATTTGGTCGCGTTGTTCAGCCGGATTGAAATCGATGGCTGCGTCTTTGCAAGCCGTAAAAGCAAGACCGTAAGCTCCTTCTTCTTTCTCTTTCTCCTCATCACCTTCGGCCGAGGAAATTCACGGCGAGGCGGCGAGAGAGGAAAGGAACGTGAATGGAAAGTCATGCGAATCATGTCGCGGCTTCGCGCCCGCAGTAGTACAAGCGCGTTTTGATCAGACAATCGCAGGGATCTCCAATTCCTGCGTGCGAGATGACAATTTTTACCAATTTTTAAGTTATTAAATCACACAGAATTCTCTTTTACGTGTCTTAATGAAGTAAAATATCTCGAGAAAAATATTTTTATTCAAGACACGATTCATCGAACAATTCCACCCCAAATAAAAATTATTATACTCGAGTGATGAATACTCCAGATTAATTAAATACAGAATGTTTAATATTACAAACGATGAAGTGATGAAGGGTTAAAACCGTGCGTAACCTACCGCGGAAGCGTTTAAAACGGACGGGAGGGAAGAGAGAGAGGGAGACTTATTCGTCGCCATCGGCCTTAATATTGTCGCACAGAGACACATTTACTTCGCTCGAGCTATTTACGACGGGGTGGGTTATAAAGGGAACCGTTGCACATATGTATAGGGGCGCATTAATCGTCGCGCTCGTGGTTTGATAGCCCCGGGGGTTGGCATTGCGACGCGATATCGCGGAGACCTGCCATTATGTCACGAGATACTCTGAAAATAAGCATTAGTCGAAATAGATATCTCGGGTAGCGACCGGCGGCCGCGATGATTAATGCGTTATAGACGGTGTGCAGCTGCGACGTTCCATTCGATGCCGTCGCAAAGGCAATTTGTGTGTATCGACGTTGCCGCAACATGCCAATAATTTCGTGTATATCGAGTCATTGAAATCTGAACGTCGTGTACCACGTAACATTTTCTCGCTTTCAATATCAAATCTATAGGAACCATTTTACGCGCGTAAATTTCGGTGCAATTAAATTTTTTACTCACACGCATAATTAAGATTATTCATTCATTTGTGCCGGTTTTACGTTTCTCGTATTTTATAGCATCTAAGATTCTTGTGTTCTCAAGTGTACGTAGATATTTCATAAGGGAAATCTATCGATTTCCGGTTAATTTATCAAATAAAAAAAAGACGCGCTTGCGAAGCGACGCGTTCGCTTTTCTATTAAACACGAACGGCAATTTACGACGCGCGTTACTATCTGACGCGATATTGGATTACCATGACGTTATTACACGCCAGACATGTGCGCGACGTTTTGTTAAATTACGAGCGGACGCGTCTTTCATCCCGCTTGAAATTAAATGTCGCGCTTTGGGAGATCTCAGCTCTTTCCGGTATCGAGGCGATGATAAGCGGAGCCGGCTTTATAATTGATTTCGCGAAGGTGATGAAGATAATCTTCTATAATAACCGTATTTCTCTCTCGAAATGTGAAATCTTGCGAAGATAATTATAACGAATAATTAGAAAAATTATTTCATCACCGGATTTTTTTATCAAAGTAACGAAGTGTTTTCACGACAAATATTTCATATTTGTATTGTTACTCTTGTATATATACATATATAAAACTACGTTTTTTTTTTAATTAAAAAAATACAAATAAAATCATACATATCGATTTCAAAAATACGAGAAAAAAGGCTGTATAACTATACACAGGAATAATTGGTTATTGTTTTAAAAATCAATTCGTTTTCAAATTTTTTTAAATTGCTTTATTGTTGTCATATATGTATGTGTGCGTTGTGAGTCTTGACGAATGAAATCCTTTCGAGGAATTTCAAGACGCATTTGCTCGCAAAGTATTCGATCGCGCGTGATCGATAACTGTATTAAATTGGACAGAGTTTTCTGTTGCGCCGTCATGCGTTTATTAATTAAATTACCACGCCTCTTAATAAATCGAGGGATCGCCGGAGAATCGAGACTGTCGATAATCGTTTTTCTTTTTCTTCAACGCGAGGCAATTAGAACGCTCGCCGTGATAGGAAAATGACGAATTAATGGAACATCCTTTCAAAGGCTAAAAGCAATATGTAAATCCTCGCATATAACAATTTTGAATATTTAAATTAAATTGCTTTAAAATTAATTATCTACCCTCGATTATCGTGTTACATATATTTTATACTGCTTTTTTCTCCTCAGCTATTGCAGAAGAATAATTAATTACAAGAGATGTTATAATTTACATTAAAAAGTTGGAACCATTTTAGAAAAGCACGACTGAAGAATGACAAGATATTAAAATTAATGTATAATGTTTGTAAAGAGAGGGTAGGTAGTAAAATATAGATATTTTTATACTTTGAATTTTTATGGCCGACATTGCAATATATTTGCCATTTTCGACCATTTCGGGGCAACGAATAACGAGACAGAGGAATGCACTTACTTGGCGGTCCTATAAAAAATGGCGCAGCCGTCGACGTATTTGCGGTCGTTCTCCGCCATCGTTTTCGCGCGGGACTTGGGCGAGAATATGCCGTCGTAGCCGTCGTGCTTAAGCTCCGGCAAGAAGAAATTGTAGAATTGGTCCGTCTCGACCTCTTGCAGGCTGATGATGTCCGCGGCGTAATGCCGTATCTCGTCGAGAATACCCTTCTTCCGGTATTCCCAGTCGAGCGCCCAGCTCGGACAGTAGCCGTACATCTGTCGTGTCGCATACTTGTCGCACAATACGTTGTAACACATCACCGTAAATATGCCTGTAAAAATGCAATCAACGAAAAGTATGTAAATATTTATCTTTGACATTTTATTATTTAAAAATAAGAAAAATGCAAAAGAGATTATTTAAAAATAAGAAAAACGCAAGAGAGAGGAAAGACTATTACGATTCCTCCTTCCATCATTTTGCATTTTTTCCTCAGGTATTACTTTGCTCGCGGAATATTTCATTCATTCCAGTCAAGAAATCGAATGATTCAACAACCAAAAAAAAATTAAATTATTTCTTTTCCATCGTAAACAATGGAGGAATTTTTTGAACACTCTGGGAATCAACGTGCTTGTTTCTTTCGCAATCCTAATTTCGCGTATTCGCGATTCGGTTCGTAAGCCGCTCCACTTTCCTCAAGCCCCGTGTCTTTCCTTTTTCCACTTTCCATTCTCCGATTCTCTTCCTGTTCTACGAGCTGTAAACACGAACAGACGGATACGTGTTGCTCAGACGCGGGCGTAGATAGATTTTCGCGATGTGGAATAAGAGGATCAGCATAAAGCGAACGAGCTGTCTTGCCGACGTCGCCCGGTTGTCTGCATAAATTTCCGACATCTTTTCTCTCTCTATCTCTCTCTCGTCTTTTGTTTCGTCTCACGCGACCTCGCGAGTTATCCGTCGCGTGTGGTATAATACCGTGATTAGAGCACGCTAATGCGAATCATCAAGTGCATCGCGTCTCTCCTTATCACTCGAGACATTTATGGCTCGAGTAGGAACGGCCGTCTGTTTCTACTCGTGTTGCTCGCCTTCCTTCGCGCATCGGAAAACTTTAACACTCGCGGATTGATCCGGTCTGTTATCAGGGTCAATCTTTTCGCTCGCAACTAATTCGCTCGTGTGTTCGCGGACGAGGTGAGATTTCGGGGCGTTTTCGATGCCCTTGAAAAATACATCTCGCTCCGATACGTTGGAACTAATTTGAAAGCGGCCCGGACGATAGACGGTCGAGCTAAACCAGTATAAATCAGCAGTTCTATTACCGCAAACGCGATCGCGAAGGAGAGAGAGAGAGAGTGTGTGTAAATAATTGAACCGCGGTATATCCCCGCAATCCAATAACGCGTATGCGTACTCTGCTACGTTAGTAACTCGAAGATATCGCAGCCTGTCGAGGGAGGGGGAGAGAGAGAGAGAGAGAGAGAGAGAGAGAGAGAGAGAGAGAGAAACAGTTAGGTAGGTATCGGCATCACGGATTCGCCCCAAACCGTCGCTCCGAAAACGCTGTTAATCATTCAGCCACATACGCGAATCGGTCCCTGCCTTCGATCGCTGCCTTCGTAACTCGATTCGAGAAGAGGATACGGATAGAATGATACTGTAGTATCGAAACACTGGCACTTTGCTCCGCGATGCAACGTATACCTAATAATTTAATGTCAATTTAATGCTTAATGAGGTAGAAATCAAGGCTGTTTCTAATTTTTATTATCGACCACTATCACCGCGAAGCGAGATGTAAGACGTGAGATAACGCGCAAAATGTAAGACAACATTAATTATATATAGATGTAGGGCGTACCTGGGGCGGCGCGCGCGAGCGCTTTTAATCTTTAATTATCCGTTCCCGACGCGGACGCGGCGATAGACTCGCTCGATAGGCCGATTTTTTCATTCCCGCGATAAATACGATCGTTAACGATCCGTCGATTCGTTTCCCTCCCCCCCTCCCGAGCCTCCTTCACTCCCGAGGGATTGTTAACACAACCATCTCGACGAGTCCTCGAGCGCTCGCCGACTAAGTCGGCGATTGTCTTAACGGGGGATTATTCGGATTCGATCTTGCGTGAGATATGCGACGTTAATGGGCGCCCCGTCGTTTCCCCTTCGTGCCGCAAGACCGACAAGATGGAGACAATGACGAATATATTGGATTTGAGAAGCGATTTTATCGCCCGCGAGACGACCATGATAAGGAAGTTGACAATGCGTTATTATGGTCTTTTGATATTTCTTCCGAAGCGAATGATTATGCTAATATTTTTAAAAATACTTTACTATGGGATATCATTTTTTAAATATGTGCAATATATAAATTTATAAATGTACATTATAAATTAATTTAATGGAATTTTAAAGAAACGTATATTTATATTTTCTTATTTTTTTCTTTCTCCTCTCTCTTCATTTTTGCTTTATTCTTTTTAATCTAAAATATTGCCTATATCTCTCGAAGGTCTTAACGTTGTTATATGTTTTGATGTTAAGAGCGGGTGTGTTTTTTAGGCACTTTACCTTCGGCAAAACCACTTTGGAGAGGATTAGCTTAATCCGGGGTTTACCGGTCCAAACTGATAATGACCAAAGTTATCAAATAGTTATAGTACACATCGCTACGATCTATGACCATATCCCCGAGGTACCGAAACTTGATCACTTCTCCAAGTACGGCACATTTATTGGTAACGAACTAAGTCAAACAAACCCAAGTTTCGCTAACCGATATTAATTATATATATATACATCCACGCGTCTGCATCCGGTATGATAGTATTTACGATATCGTCTGTCGGGATAAATGCTCTTCGCTATATTAGCATCAAGAAATTTGCATCTGTAATACAGTAAATTTCTACATTATTTTCTTCTATTCGATAAATTATATGTATTACACACTTATTGAATGTCATTTTTTAATTATATAATTTTAATAATTGTTTTATCGATTTGTCGGAGACATTGTTGCGATAAAATTCCCTTAAATTCCACTTATATTCACTCTTAAGAGTTTCAATTTTCATTATCAACTGCGGACGATAATGAGGCGAATATTTAACGGATAACGAAACGATGAGCCTGAAAGATAAAAGTATTCGCGAAGAGTTTTCGGTGAATGCATTCGAGCAAACTTTTGGCGTAAGATGTTCCGCAATATCGTAAAGTTTGACGAGCTTGGTTTGCTCAGTAGCCAATCTGTTAATCACTTTAATCTGCGAAGTGTTTTAGTCGCTCGGAGGAATATGCTCGGTAGGAGCACTTGCCAAACTTCGACCGTCGGGCAAGCGACAAATACAGATAGCAAACACGTCGCAAATGCAACGTAGATACACTTGAACTTGGATAAGTGCGTGCAAAAAAAACTTTTAAGACAGGTTTAAAAAAAAGTCATTCGTAAACTTCAGCCTTAAATTCGCAATTAATCGTTATTAATCGTTGAACATATTAAACATTTGATGAAATTTGATTTTAATTTTACACGCGATGCCATAATTGCATAATTTTTGTAATAAACAATAAATTTTTTGTTATTGTAATATGAGTTTTGTAATAAACTATAGTTTAATATAATATTGAAAAAAGAAAGAAGTATTGTTGCTTCTCTGCGCTCCAACTATCGCGCGTTGGTTCTTATGCCACTTTCTTTTTAATTTTTTTAGAAATAAGTATAACACTGTAATAAAGCAAGACAGGGGACGAGTGAACGGAAACAAGTATAGTGGAGAACGACGGCGGCGGCAATCAATGGCAGCGTGTAAGCGGTGGTCCATTCACGACTAGGCATCCTCTTCGAGGTCAACGATGCCGAGCCGCGACCTGCCCCAAGAGTCGCCAAACCAGTCCGCGAGAGAGAAGATCCGAACAGGTTACCTAATTTACACACGCCAGAGAATCCGCCGCTCGGTCTCGCGTGTTGCGCGATCGTGCTTGTACCGGGTGTACGACAAATAAGCCGAGATTGTCGGAGTAATAAGATTAGCGGACGGCATGTGTGTTGTCCTGTAAACAACCGAGATAATTTTTTCGAAGGAATCAACTTTATCGAAGAACTTTATTTACGCGAAGTTTCAGCAGTCGCGTTGTACGATTTACGAAATATCTCTTCTAAAATATCCTAATCGGGTCAACTTCATACAAAGATCAGGACGATAAATAAGCGACTTTGCGGCGCAACAAACCCGTGCAGCTGTACGCCGAAATAGTTGGCTCGTAAATCGGCATTACGGTGAATCTCCAGTTCGCACAGCGCAATGGGATATTTACAACGTAAAAATCTACCGCGAATAGTTGGCCAACCCGTCGAAATTCAAGAGACCGACCCAGTTTCCAGACTCGTAGATCGAAATGTCGCGGTCGAGCCCAGCGATTTTGCAAATGCATAAACGCGACGTGCCTCATAGAAATGTAACGATATAAATCGACGGAAAAGAAGTTTGCCTCTGAGCGTACATTCGAACCAAAGTAGCATATATTTCTCCGCGATACCGCGAGATATAAAGGTGTTTTTTTTTATAACCCCCTTGCGCTCTATGTTGCAACATAATGATACATGTTACGACTTCTCTCTCTATCTTTGAAAATATGTTTTTAAAAAGTAAAAAAAATTTTGCAGCATATGTACGTGGTGCTTCAAGTTATAATAAAAATTAGATAATGTCGAGTAAAATAATATTTATCAATTAATAAAATTTATCAATGGGGGTAGAAAATTTTTACAACTCTCTTGCGCTCTATGTTGCAACATAATGTTACGACTTTTCTCTCTATCTTTGAAAATATGTTTTTAAAATGTAAAAGAAATTTTGTAGCGTATGTACGTGATGCTTCAAGTTATAATAAAAATTAGATAATGTCGAGTAAAATAATATTTATCAATTAATAAAATTTATCAATGGAGAATAGAAACAATTTTTTATAAATCAATAAAGCTTTGACAATCTTTTTGCTAAGTTATTTAAGCTTAATAAATGAAGGAAAATGACGGCGCGTATGTATCTCTCATGTCCTAGAATCTAAATAAGTCTGATTGATCGCTATTATTTGATCGTACTTATCGTTGCGGATCGAGATAATCGCGGTAATCAAGAAACAGGCAATGGCGATGATTCCGCACGAGGCGAAAATAATAGTCAGTCTGGCCATTTATTATTAATTAACAGTAACAAACGCGGCACAATCGTAGATATAAAGCCGCATCGATATGACGATGACGGTAATAATTGCGACAAAAGGGGCACGATGATTACCGCGCGTGCGCGCCGAGGCAACAATAATTTCTAATAAGAACATAATCGCGCGCGTGCAAGAGCAGTTATGAGCATCGGAATGATAATGGCGCGTAATTGCTCCGTGTCCCATGGAAACCGACCCGGTCGTGTGCGGGGGTCACCATAATGAGTATGATGGTGAGCGTCGTCGCGAGGTGCAAGAAGTAATTTGCAGGAACCTGTCGGCCGCTACTATCAGGACCGAATTACGTTACTCCTCGCCACGTGGAAGGTTATTACAAAGCTTTCTAATCTAAATTCCTCTCGATAGAAGATGCCGGCGGAAAGATAATGAATGGAAATAATTATTAGTCATGTTCAAATCGTTATCGAGTTGATCTTTCAGGTTTATAAAAAATTAATTCCAAGAGATGAACGTTTACACTCTGTCCGATCCTCGACGGTGCAGCCAGGTCCAGTGCCACTTTACGAAGGTGCACGTGTGTACCGACCTATCACGGAGCAACGGAGATAATGCCGAATGTAATTCCGCGCGTTCCGGAGCGTACGCGCGAAACGAGGATAATTGTCGGCCAGTCTCGCGCGATATAACGGTGATGACGACGGTGAGATCTATCCCGAATACGTAACGGGCCACAGTCGTTGCGATAATTACAGCCATCTCGGAGAAATTGGTTTTAAGGGCGTTCGCGTAATTCCTAAATTGCCGCATTCGTAAAACGATAGCTCTCCGAATATAAATGGCGCGCATAGAGCAATTACGAGCCGGCGGCGGCATCATACAAATCGTTGTACTAGAGAGGAAGAGCTTGAATTTCTCTCTTTCTCCTGACGTAATATTCTCGTGGCACGGTATGTAATATTGGATTCCGACCGTTTACTTTATCCGACGCATCTTTACCGAATTTCGAGGAATATACGGGATGCGTTATAAAGCGCACGATGGTATATATTTTCCGATAAATTTCATGCTACATTCATTTCTCCTTCACGGGAAAAATTAAGTAATCAGCTAATTATAAAATGACCTATTGGCATGGTAAAAGATCACTTGTCATGTAATGATTATTACAATTATTTTATTCTGATTAACATTAGTTATATTCATTACAATTTATGTGTGCCATAATAATTGTCTGCTATTTATATTAATTGTATGTAATAACGTAAGAGTCACTCGCAATATCTTTATAACAAATTTTTCTTTAAGCTATGATTAGAGAACAAAAACTCACCGTTTATTCCGACTTGAAATCTTTAATTAATTTTATATTTTAATTGGAATAATAATACTGCAATTTTCGAAAGATTATATGGTGTACCTTTACAGTTAAATTTTAAATTTTATGAAAAGATCGTAGATCTCTATATTTTTTCGGAAAATGCATTCCTACTGTTGATTGCAGCATTTTATGGTACACTTTATATGTGAAATTCACTAGTGGGAATTATTACCAGAGTATTTTATAAAAGACTGTAATTTACTCAGAATTTAATGGCTCACCCTTTAAAGCAAAGTGTAATATTTTCAGATAAAAACCATTCCCTACATTATTCGCAATTTCTAGCGTAATGCGCTTCTCTAAATATTGACAAATCACTAGTTATTGCGCATGCACATATAGAGAGATAATAATAGCTAGAAGCAAACATTATACGTGATAGTTGGATTATATTAACTGCTTATATTAATTATAATTATTATGTAATTATTGTGTAATTATTTCGAATCAAACAAGCAATTCTATGTTGCAAAGAAATAATAAGAATGCAAATTACTTGACATTATTTAACATTATTATGATTAGGAGAACAAGCTTTACCAATCGTAAAACGAACTAAAGCATTCTTTTCTCGTAATCTTCAATTTTCCAAAATCAAACAAAAATCAATAAAACATACTAGCAATGTAATCCCATCAAACTTACTAAAGAACAACCAGACAAATACACCGTCTACAAACGCATCTACAAACGGTATAACTAATCAGCGACCGTCGTAAGTATAATGGGCTCTCTCGTAAATAATGAATAGCGTAAACCGTAGTGAAATGATTTATCGCGTCCAGCGCGAGCCGACAATGGCTTCCTTTTGGACGGCAGCTCCGAACAGCCGTTTGTACCTCCATGCCCGCGCGCGCGCTTTCTCTCCCTCTTTCACCCTTCCCGCTACCTCGACCGCTGCCGTCGAGCCGGTGTCGCGCAATAAATCTGTCCAGATGGTGCGGTACATAGCCGTCGGCGGTGGGATGCTGCGCGACGCGACACGGCGCTTCGAGGCTGTGAAATTCGTCGTCGGCATTGACCGATCGTCAAGATACCCTCCCCCTCCTCTCATCGTTTAGACGGAGGGAGTATGTTGAGATTCCCCAATGATTGCATCGTAAAATTGAGATAGAAACGGTGGTGAATAGCGTATGCAAGATTTCCCTGATTCTTTAGTAAATGTTAGGAATATTTGTCTTCTTAGAAGATACACTGAGAAAAATTGTTTGATTATATCAACAAGACGTATATAATTGAAGGCATTTTGATTAAAAAATTATTAAATGATTAATGATTAAATCAAACAAGAATTTCTAGTTATCATGATAAGACTCGATTTTTTACAATTAGAACGTTTAATAGATTTTACTAAGGATTTGATTAATATTTTCTGGTTGGATCTATAAAATTTCTTGTTACATTAATTTCTTTGCTTGTTTCTTAACTTAACTCGTATTCAATATTTGCCATGAAATGTAATATATAAAGAACTAGTATCAACATTAAATCCAAAGTAGTATTTTTTTTTCTCTTACGAGCAGTAGTGCCAGAAAGAGGACGCTAGCTTTCTGATTGTGTGTGTTTGAGCTGCATCCTCTTCTTGCGTCACTGTTTATCAGTTTAATTTCTAACAAACTGAACTTAAAATAATTTATTGAATAATCTGGATTGAATTTATGCAATAATCGTGTTGGAATTCAGAATATTAAACAGACTTTTAAGAATAGATGGAAAAAATTTTAGACGACTTGGTGCTGGTGAGTTTAGTATTATTAACCAGAAAATTTGTTAAATTTAACAGGAAGAAATTAAGATTCATTTGATAATTCCTACAAGAATTCTGGTTCGTCCATTTTCCAACAGACATATTGGTTGAATCTACCAGAATTCTAATTAATGAAACCAGATTTTTTTCTCAGTGTAGCAAGTAATTTAGATAAGACTTATAAAAAATATTAATAATTATTTTTGTCATATATCTCGAATGGTTTTGGATTTATGGAGAAGATGAAAAATACAAAGATTAATTTTAAAAAGTATTTGGCACACTTTATCGTACTTTCACAGAAGCGATCGAAGCAACACGATATCGACAGGAGTATAAAAACTAATAACTTTTATCGCGCATAAAAGGGTGTTTTATTTCGAACACGCTCGTGGGAACAATCTCGCTAATTCAACGGGGCGAGAGGAGCGTACTTATGACTTCCAGCGAACGTACTTATAACTACAAGCGAATGAATGCACGAAGCGTAAATGCGATTCGGCTTAAGTAACGATCCGAGTAACGGCGAAGTTTGATATCGCCGAGGAGAAGGTGGCTTTAATGCGTGAATTTATTACGCCGACCGTAAAACGCAATTTGTTTTACGGCGCACGCATGCACTCGTCGTATTTTGACTCGACGTGCGCGATTGTCACACAGCGGTACATTAGTCACTATCAGCCGTAGTTTCTCCATAGATCATCTCGCGCTCGTCCGTTATCTCACAGATGATGTAACACGCGCGTATACACGTTGTAATAATAAACACCGCGCATTGATTTAGCGCGCACGATTCGCGCATTCTAATAAGTACCGATGACGTGAAAACGCTCGAGCGTTAATGAAAGGTTTGCACCACGCGTTACATTATGATTGCAAAGGAGAAACCAAGTCTAGATCTACTATTGAGATTTCTGCAAAAGGGAAGGCCATTCTGCAACGTGATGTAATTATAAAGGAATTAATCCATCGTGTGAACAATCACGCGTGGGAAAATCGCGTGGAATTTCATTCCTGCATCTGATAAATGTGTCGATTAATAGATTAGCGAGCGAGTAACTTTATTAGATTAATTTTCTTCGCGATGTAAAAATGAAAATCTCCATCACTTACATGTTGGTCTCGTCCTGTTGGGCCTCGTCAACGGAATCCATGGTCTTTGGGGCGGATGATTCGCTGTAACTGCAAAACACAAATGCATGACATTAGCAACACATTCAACAATTTTTTTCTACATAAAAGTTTAAGGATGTTTTGTACCTATTTTCAAAATATTGAGAATTTAATGAAAATTGTACAGAATGTCCTTACATATGTTTAGAATCTTCAGTACAATTTTTAAATCGATTCACTAAAGCGTTCACAAGTTATAAGGATTTTAACATGTGTTCTTATGGGAAACGTACAACCACGTCGATTCAAATGGAAATAATATTCAGAATTTATTTAAAATTTGCAAAAATTTAGATACAGAGGAAATATTTGGTCAAATAATATTATACAAGTACTAACTGGTTAAAAAGATATTAAATATAATTCAATGAATTTCGATTAATAAAATTCGGAATATTTCAGTAAAAACGCAATAATAATTAAAAAATACATCTCTGCACTGTACCTAAGATCAAATTGTAATATTCCACACAATTTCTCATACTCAAAATACATCAAAAGTGGATATTCGTCAGTATTGATTTTCAGCTACTTTTTGCTGAGATTGTACATACAAAACATCCTTAAATTATAATTATACAATAGGCTTATATATTTTCATATTTCTATTAATAATATTAATCTGGAAAATTTACATTTCCTATTTTAAACTTTTACAAAAATCTCTCAAAAAGTCATCTTTGGACACCTTGCGTTCTACTTCTCGGAAAGTAATATATTCAAGAATATATATAATAGTTTAATCACGCAACCATGTCCGTAATCAGACGGTGATGTTGAAGCGGAAGAGAGACGGCGGAAAGATCGCAATGACCGCGGTTATTATAATTGCCAAAGCGGCGAGGAAGCGAGGAGGGAGATCGCGCGTTCATTAAACTAGTTCATTACACCTGCGTCGTCTAATGGCGCTCTTACGGGAAGCCATGCGCGCGGTCCGATAATTAAATCGTTCAACCAAATGTCACTTGCACAGGCCCTCCGGGCTATTAACGGGGTATAGGGCCAAGAAGTACGCGCGCGTGAAACGCGAAGAAAGAAAACGCGCCGCGTCGCATCGTCTGCACGTGACAGCGAGATTATACAGCGGGTGTCCTCGTGGCTTCGTTTGGCCACTTATCCTCGAGACTAATGGAAGATAACTCCGGAAGAAGCCCCGAATTCATTAAACGTTATTATGCTCCGGTGGAAGAAGGTCGCTACAAAAATGACGGGACACGGCGACGTATTATATATTTTAATATCAAAAGACGCCGCGAGGCTTTTTCGGAGCGGAACGAGTTACCCCGACATCGATAATTTTGTCGTCCTCCTTAGTCAGCGAGTGAGTTTTTAACGACGAGCCGCATTTTTGCGCGACGCGCACCGCAAATGAGGAAGAGATGCGCGATACCGCGGTCTTCCGGCCGACGATCGTGCGGTTAAGAAGCCTGTCTTGGCCTTTAGCGGTTAGCCTAAGTATCCAGGTTGCGCAAAAAGTGCTCTACAAAGTTTGCAAGTAAAACTTTGCGCTGCTTTCGTTATTCGGTAATTGACGTAGCTCTGACTCGATATTTCTGCAATTATGAAACTTGTCTCCTCGCGTGGAATGATAAGGGACACGTGTCAGCCAGGCCAAGGTTTAATAATAAGAGAAAATAGGTCAACCTGTCGGACGTTTATGTTCGGCATTCACGAGACGCCTTCTGAAATATCCTCCAAGTTTCAAGAATAATCTCGTTGTTTCAAGACTACGGGAGAGTTATTTACGGCGCGGGGGAAGTTTCGCAATCTATTCGATGGTCGCGCGCGAATCTTCCCGAGAGGCGAGAGATCTCTTACCGATATTTCACTCAAGATCCGCTCGCAAATAACTTTCGCGGTTATCTTTTTTCCATTAAAATGGAATTATCTACCGATACAGCTCCTATCTCGCGTATTGTCTATAATATACAACACGTGTGTATTTTTCAAAAGTCGATAATCTTACGAATATTTCGTAAGACAAGACGATAAATATAGGACGGGAGTACGGTTAAATAATAAAAAATTAAATACGGGCAACAACGTGGAAATATAAATGGACAAAAAGAAAGCCCGTAATATACGTGAGGACATGTAGAATATATGAAGTAATACATGCCATGATGTTGCATATATAATAATGTAATAACATGTTTTCCGAATGCAGCGAGGCGTGCGCAATTTGCAGTCACTTTCCGCTGATTATCATCATTAAGTTGCCGTATTATCTCGCATGTGCGCGTGGATGATCAGTTCAATCGCGCCGCACCGTCCATCGAGATTAATCCGACGCTTTTCGAAGCTCGTAACACGTCGCGTTACAATCATGCGTGCCAATCACAGCGCTGCTGCCGCGGGCACGAAGGGATTAATCGGACGGGAATAACTCGC
This sequence comes from Camponotus floridanus, assembly GCF_003227725.1. Lineage (NCBI taxonomy): Eukaryota > Metazoa > Arthropoda > Insecta > Hymenoptera > Formicidae > Camponotus > Camponotus floridanus. The sequence goes on from NW_020229658.1 coordinate 1,446,151, forward strand.
GCGATGGCGTTGAATGCGCTCAAAAACAACAAATCGAACGTTCCCGTCATTCTGGCCGAAGCTTTCATAAAGCTATCAATCCAAGCTGGGAATTTTCGAGCATTGTCGAATGTCAATGAAACGTTTACCTTCGAGTCTCAATTATCGATGGTGCATCAAGTTGAATCTCGAGAAGATTGTTTGTCAGCGGAAGGAATTTACGCTCATTTTTTTTCTTCGATATTTTTGCAATTTCACGTATGATTATTCTTTTTTTTTTCGGAAATCAATATTACTCTGTATTTAACACCTCGGGTGAGAAGAGCGTCCGGATATGTATCTTCCTCTTTTCCCCTGCGGGATTTTCCATTCACAGTTGCCTCGTTTCGGGCAAGCTTGTCATTATCCGCGCAATATTTCGCGCTCGGCGATAAGGGCGCTCGAGAGATCATCGTATCGGCGTATCGATCGATCTCGATAAAATATCTGCCCTGCGGGAACGGAAAGAGATGGCGATACGTCGCTAGCGTCGAAGATCCTCGGCGAGTCTCGGTCTATCTTGATGCGAAGGGAAAAGGGGATAGGAAAGGAGGTAGACGAATGTCGGAAGGGAGGAAGAGAGGTCGTAGAATTGAAACTGAGAATTCTATTTCGCTCCCTCGGGAGCCGCAGGCGAGAAGATAGAGATAGCGCCTCCGGGAGCATCGGCGCCGGATAATATAGGCGACAAGCAAGAGAGACAGAGAAAGAGAGAGAGAGAGAGGGAGAGAAAGGAAAGAGAGAGTACCGTGTGCGTGTATGTGAAGGGGTGTAATTTACGTCGTAGTTGACATCGCGACGATTTATTCGACGTTGTATTTCTGCCTTCAATGAATTTAAATACGTAAGCTTACGACGAGAGAATCGTGGTCCTAAACGTAGAATTAGGCTAAGTGTCTCGTATGAAATATATGTATTTTTTGAAATTTATATAATTTCTAATTTTAATTATGTATACATAAGAGAATCCGCAACTTTAACACATTCACGGCTGCTCCCCTAAATGTATAATTTGAGCGTAAGCCTCTTAAAATATAAATTACGAGACGAGTACACGCTTAAAGTTGAGCCGTCAACCCCCGCAGATTGCGAGATTGTACGGTTACGTATACGTGTGTTAATTTCCGCGATAAATTCCTGACGGCTGCAATGATCCTAAGCTGCTTACAATATAAATTATGAGATGAGCGCCCATTTTATTCCTTCTTGAGTCGGTCCGTCAGCTCTCTCGACAAGACGAGATAAAAGACAAGTATATTACACGTGTTATATACATAGTTGTAACACACCTCGTGAGATGAGAGTACATTGGTAATTACATTTCTTGACGCGTCACAACTTTCTTGATCGTATCGAATCTTTTCGCGGGACGGAGGAATCTCACGCGAGGAGTCAGGTCGGCAGAGAAAGAGAGAGTGAACGACACGTGGGATTATAACGCGCGTACACATATACGTGCGGAAACAATTACGCGAAGACCCGTCCGTCGTCCGCATTCCGCGAGGTCTTACAAACCCAATTAAGATCTCCCGTCGAGACGCGTCCGATACATACATACGAGCCGGCCCTCGTAATTTTCCGGTACAACGTGTTCGAGCTTCTTCACTTCATGTTCATTTATCGCGCATCGCGAACTCGTCGCTCTCTTTCTCTCTTGCGGGGTCTTGGGCGCTCGTTTCCCTGGAATCTTCATTCCGCCGTCATGGGAAACTATCCATGTTTTTCAACTGGTTCGCTTTAATCATTAACATTCCGCGAATTGAGACGTCTCGGTTTCGTCAATCGACGTGCCGATCAAGCGCCGATTAAGTTTTTGAGATGATAGAGCAAATGGACTGTATTTGTAAAAAAAGGAAACATTTTTTTTCATGTTTCTCATTTTATTTCTCTCGAGAAATGTATAACAATGTATAAAGTGGTCTGGATGAGAATTAAGCAAAGATTCATTACTTTGACGTTTCTGCATTTATTCTTGCGAAAAGAAGCCTGTTAAAACTATTACGGTCAACATTTTTAGTTTATGTACACTTCAATTTTATTTAAAATCCTTTTTTAATTTCTTTTCCCCCTCCAGTCACTCTCATAATATGCACGCGCATATTTTAGAATCTTCTTAATAGCACGTTGTAAAACAGGTCGTAGCCTCGTGTCTCTTTAATCTAGAAATTGCTTCATCATGATGCTTTTTATCAAGTCTGTAAAATTGTATAATCAGAGCGAAAATAAAGAAAAACTGAGAGGATATAAATTTTCGTGCTATTATATCTCATTCTTTTTTTCCTTTTTATTATCAGAATTACAATTTTTGTCGACGAAATAATCGCCATCACTGAAATTTAAGTTTTTCCAAAGATCGCTTAGGATATTACTTTATTTGACGTGTCTCGACCGAGTTATGGGAAAAATTTAATGTAATTATGACAGGGTTTATTATCCAGCGCAAAAAATCAAAGAGAGAGAGAGACACAATAAAATAACTCAATGCAAAAACAAGCGATATTTTTATTGGACTTATTCTTTTCTTTTATAAGTTGAATGTCAAGTTTTGAATTAAATGAGAATTGACTTCACGGTCTATTTACTGTACTAAAATTTAATTTATTTGTCAAATTCAAGTATAATTGAAAAATCATCGGTAAGACAATTATTAATTTTAAGAAAAATGTTGACGTTAATCATTTTATCATCAAGCGAGTAAAAAAGAATATTGGAAACATTCTACATGCAATATCCTACAAAGTATTCTACTTCGGTAGTTTCGCGGTGGTCTCTCCAGCCATAATCGATTATAACAAATTGACAGTGTTCATTAATCATAAATTCAATTAGATATTTTAATCGCAGCGAGTGACTCGACCGCGATGTTATTTCTACATATAATTACCGCACATAAATATCTTTCGCCGAGTCAGGCGGAGAAAATTATCGGAACACATACTTCTCGAGGTCTGTACAAAGTAAGGACATACTCGCGAGTGCGAATCAATGAGAGGAAGCTATCGACGTGTGCATCCTGCGACATGTCCGTCCTTAATTCCCATCTGACTGAACTGACAATTCTGCGGTATGCTGATCGCGCGTAATTACGCGCTGTCTACCTTATTAAAGGGTTCGCATCGTTGCTGCGAAGGAAACGAATGGCTCGCCAGTATCAGCGAAAAATTGTTGTTGCAGTCAGTAGCGCGATTGTAATCGTGGTGAAAGTTGGGTATCCAATGAAGAAAATTAAAGAGACAATCTCCAGTTTTCAATAATAATTTTTCAATTACTTGTATTCTTTGTTTTTCCCACTTTGTAATAATTTTCCAATTACTTACTTTTTTAAAAAAGAAAAGAAAGCTAAATGTATAAATATAATTTTTATCTCGAGCAAACTTTTTTCCCTCTTTCTTTCTTTATTACAAAATTATTAAATTATCAACAAATTCTTTCTAAAATTAAAAAAAATTTACAATTTTTTTTATCGAACATTTTATGAAAATAATTATAAAACTTTCAAGATTTTGTATATTTATGTGACATATTATTTTTACTGTATTTTATATGGTTTTTTTAATGTGTGCGTATTGTGTTACTTACATAACTTTAAAGAAATTCCGCTACGTTTGAATCTTGGAGTTACAGTTCTAGTTACGGCTCTGTACAGTCATGAGAATTAATATAAACGCGAGCGCGGAAGGCCCGATACGATAAATTGTATCGCGTGTAGTCCAATAAACTTTAATTGCGTACCGATTAAAATACGGGTTTGCTTTTTGCCGAAGGTAATTACTGGCTCGACGGTAATTTGTGGCACGCACTCGGCGAACGTCGTAGCGATGTAGGAGCTAGGAATGGAATATATATTCCCGTTTGCGATAAATAGACAGACGGAAGCGTTCTCCCGCGGTACGGATGTGTCTCTCGCCCGTGTTATAAACGACCTCTGACAAATCGCGATAAGAGTTACCCCGGCGGCCTCGATAAAACGCGCTGAATTGTTACCAAATAGCGGATTAAATACCGGATGCGAGAGCCAAACGTTCGCATTTGTTGCATCATACTTTTGCGCGCAGCGGCGCTTTCTCTCTTTTATGCATGACAATTTTTTGTAATTTTTCGACATTTTTTCCAAATAAATAAATTTTTACAATCAAAATATGTTACAAAAGTGTGACAGAAATATTTTAATTTCGTGTTTTTCAACCTCGTTTTTTCGCTGAATTCGAATTTTGTTTATCTTTGCTGTCATAGTGAACAGAAATTTAAATGGTTCATTGAATTGTACAAATTATGGCTTTTAACGTTTCTTAAAAATGTCAATAAAATACCATCTTTAAAATACCAATGTTTTCGTTCAAAATCGTTGCTGTAATCGACGTAGATATAATATAGTTTAAAAGTATCTCTTCTTTATCACGATATTAAGATAACGAGGCTTCTTTCTTTTCTCAATCAAGGTGATGATAATCGCCGAACAATAATCAGCCAACTTATTGCCGATTAGCGGCTAAGAAAAAGTTTCCGGTTAAGGAGAAAACGGGCTTTTTCTCCGCCGGAATAAACTGGGATTACTTTTAAAGTGAGAGTATACTTTTCTCGTTTTTTTTTCTTAATCGATCTTCTTCGCCGTCACGATCATCAAAGATATAAATTGTAACAAACCAAAAACTTTATATGCAATCGCAATATTTATTAGCAATAAAGATCTTTGCATTTTATGATTAAATATCTTCAAAATAGTCGAAAAATATATCTGTCATTTTTTTCCTTGTCTTTATTGACGAGATCGGCAAAAATATATGAGAATTAATTGCAACTTTTATTTATATTACTTTACAAATATGATATTAAAAAGTAAGAATTTTTATTTCTTATGGAATCCGGAATAAAGTACCTGCAATTATATATCATTAAAATCAAGAATTAAAATATGGTAAAAACGTAACATAATTATGATGATGACATAATAATTCTTACATCAGTAAAATTCAATAAAAATATATTTGCAAAGTAAATTTTTGCGATTCTTCTCTTCAAAGAGCTTCTATAATAATAATAATAATTATAACTGCAACGTCTTCTAATACTCTTTTTTGAGGCGGTAATAATTAATATCGATAATGGAAGGCTTCAACAGAACGGATTGATCGTGAGAAGCATGAAAAATGCACGCTGTATCGTGCGCTTCATTTTTTTCTCTTTACTTCTCAACGAAGGCGGCAAAGAGTCTCTCTCGTTGAGCGAAAACGCTGTCGCTCGCGTTTTCTGCCTCCATACTTTACATATATATTATCCTTTATCAAGCGACAGTTTAAAGGTACACCGTACGTAGATAGGGTACGTCAATATTGAATTTCATGTGCTGGCTCGGCTTTCAACGTAAGTCACATTTACCGGGATCTCGAGAAGTAACAGACAAATAGTTCCGAACGTCTACTCTTCGTTTTCTTACTTGTCCCTCCCCCGTTACGCCTCGTATCCCTTTACTTTTTGTATCAACCACTCGGTGCGGGGAAGGCGTGCGAAGCTCCGTATTTATGAGATTACTCTCGAAAGGGTCGATCCATTTTCAGAACGTGCCGCACGGCATACCAGAGCACCTTATTATCTGAAAATCCGGGATAGGGTACTCTTTCCGGTTATATAGACGTGCTTTTTCATCGATCTCCCTTCTCCTCTATCCCTCTTTGATCCGATCGAATACGTGCCGCATTCCGGTAGCGCACGCTGAAAGGTTATACGTGAGCATTTAAATTCGACGCAGCGAGATCGCAATAATGCGCAATTTGCAACTCCTTCGTACGTAATCAGTCAACGATTTGAAAATCTAAAGATGTAAATTTGCAGGAGGAGAAAGACCGTTTGACTGAAAATAGTAGAAAATAGTAGAAGATATTACAATCGACGAGTCATATCAAACAGTGACATCTAGTTTCATTATTTTATTTTATTATTTTTTTTATTCTTAGATTTATCATCTAAATATAATATATAAAATTGATGATAATTAAATTTCTCATGTAAAGAATTATTTTGTTTACTATATTTTATTACTCGGTGCACGTCGATTAAAAGGAATGTTCTGTTTGTGTATGTGTGTGTGTTAAATTTATATGCGCGTACACCTATACACATTCTGCCATAAAAACATAGCACTGCAAATATCACTGCAAATAAACCATAATTCATGACAAACTCTTAACTGAATGTTAGCAACGCATTTCCATTCGCTACTCGAACACATATCTCGATATCGAGCCTTCATCACGAAATGAGCCTTATCTTATGAGAGAATATTCTCTATATCTACTGCTATTAGCTGAGAACTGGTAATAAGCCTCGGCAGTAATTCCCGGTAAGTTGGACTAAGCCGGCGTATCGAATCCGCGGGAGTAACTACACACAGGTGTAAACTCAGCTATTCTAAGTATGCCGTTAATTCCCCCGTGATCTAAGAACGCTCGCTCGTGAGATGAATCTTCGATCTTCAATCGCGGTTTTATCGTCGACCTTTAATAAAATAATAAAACTTTAGACGCTTTCAACTCACTAAGGTGTCTGAAACGCCTCTTTTCTTCCGCAATAAATATTCTCACGGTGAAGTTATTAAATTATTGCGAAGGTAATGAATTTTTATTTTACGCTCGCTTATTTTAATGATGAGAGAAAAGATTCATATTTATTTTTTGTCACGTTCTTTTAATCATTTTAAAGACAAAATCATTTTAAAGACACGAACGAAAATTCGCGGAGCATGACGCTTTGCGATTAAAATAATTTCTTGCAGGACAAAAAAAATGAAATTTGCGAACGTTACCATCTTCATTAAATCGACTAGTCTTTTCACTTACTCCGAGCGCGCGCATCGTACTTTACATAGCGACCTCACTAAGCCTCCCGATATTACGAATTCATTCGCGGTTATATCTCGGACTATCACCCGCACGCAGTGAAGATTAGTCTTCCGACCCCTCGGTTTCCGACTATAATCCCGGAAAAGGAATGAAGTCACCCTAGACCCACGAATATGAATATCTTTCTGTTGTAACGCAAAAAAATGGAATTTGAAATTATTACTTTAATCGAAATTTTGCGAAACGATCTGTTGCTTATATCGAATATAAATTCTAAAGAGAATATATCCTTTAGAAAGAAATAAAATTATTATGTAATAAAAAATTATTTTTAATTAATTTCTAATAAAAAGAGAAAAGCAAAAAATAATTTCTGTTGTAATAAATATTATCTGTCATATTATATACGGCTAATAGATATTTATGATATGAAAAATTTAACTTTTTTATGCATGTTATCTGTATTACAATATATATAATGACAATTGAAATAATAAACAAGGTAAATAAAATGCAAAAGATAAAATAATAAAATAGATAAATTTAATAAAAATACGCATTTTCAATTGCTAAGCGAAAATGTTCGAAAATCGATGCTACGAAAGACGAGCAATTCTGCTGTAATACCTCATTCTTTTCCCTCGATGCTTTATTTAAGTCTTCTCGTAAAGAGAGGAGAGATTGCATACGTATCGCGTCTCGCTTATACGAAATCGTAACTCGCCTGACGCCGGAGCGAGCGAGCTACAAATGTAACCGGAGGCGAATGGCATTTGGCGTCATATTTCAGAATAATGCTCGGGCTCTACGACGTAGAAGAAGGAACCCTCGTCGTATACGCCGAGTTTGTGTTATACACGGCGGCTGCATACTAATGCCATGGGCGCAGCACTTCAAGGCCGAAAGGGCGGCACGCGGAATTTAAAAGCCTATCTTCGCGTGACGTCAGACGTCGTGACGCGCACGTGGATATTGCTACGGTGTGACAATGGTGGCTCGTAATGCCGCGACACACTCGGTCTTTTGTATAATATATGATATATGATATTTGATACAATATGGATGTGTACAAGGGTAGGAAAAAATGATGAGACCTTTTTGAAAGATATGCAAATTTAAAGATTTGTAATATATATGCAATATATATTTTTTAATAATTTTTTTATTATATTCATATATCTGAATTATACGTATATTAATATATATTCATATATATCAGATATAAATGTAACAAATAATTATTAAAAAATAATAATTTAGTAAGTATTTAATAAGCGATACTCTAAAAAATATTTAATTAAAATTTAATAAGCGATACTCTAGAAAATATTTAATTATATTTATTTAAAATTGTTTAACAAAATTATTTGAAACTGTGATTTAAAATCCGTGACATTGTAAAAATTTCTAAATATCCCCAACAGTCTTTTGGCGCATAAAATATATGGGACATGAAAAGAAGGAAATATATACAAGAACGTTGCGCGCGGTACTTTTCTTCGTAAGGATAGTCTCATATTTGTCTATCCGCTTCCCCGTTCCCGTCTAACAACTAAGAGACATTACACTAGAGCGAGCGTAATTCGTATTTTCTTTCGAATAATTCGCAAACTTGTTACAACAATCCTCTTCGCTCTCATCGACCGACTGGTTGCGTTTCGTTCTTCCCTCGCTCGCCGGAAGCGGACGCGTAATTTGCATCATCCGTACTAGTTTTGAAAGTTTTAACGAGAGAGGTAGAATCGCTTGTAGTTAGTGGCGGGAGCTCCAAAGTTTCGTGTACTTCCGCAATTGTTATACAATTTTCTTTCGGGTTCCAATGCTACGCTTAAAGCATCTTCCTCTCTCCTTCCCTTTCTTCCTTCCGTCATTCTCGAGACACTAAGGATATCGTCATTATTCCCATGTACACGAGAGCACTCGAGGATTTCCAATGTTAAAATCCATGGTTCGCGATTCTCCTCTGTCGAAAATGCATACATCCACCAAAACCGAAAGAAAAAAAATTACCCGTGTATCTCCGAAAAAAAGTAGAGAATATTTACCACCAGATACTAAAAATATTTTTGCCGTTTGCAGCGAAAAATATCATCGGAGATATAAATATCACTCGGTACTTGAAAAAATATTCGCGCAAAAATAATCTCTCACTACTTGGCTCATCTCGAAATCGTATTTTGCGAGATTTTTGCGAGTGAATATATTTTTCTGAAAACTAACTCGGTTAGAATTATCGAAAATATTATTCGAGCATTTATATCTTCTTTTAAACTGCTTAAGATTAAGTCTCGCCTTTCTGTGTAGAAGATTTCTATCAAATTTTCACGTAGCTTTAGAAACGAGAAGGCAAGTATAGCGAGAACATTCGGTATAGTCGAGGATTCACTGACACAAATAACAGATGATGGTGACTTGTATTCCCGAGGGTGAACATATTTGTCCTTTTTTCAAGTCCTTTTGCTTTAGCTTGTCTTCGATTTTTCTCTGCAAGTTTAAAGGTTTAAAGGTTTTATTTTCAAGTTTAAAGGTTCTATTTTCTCTGTCAGAGAGTTTCTTTTCGCTTACTTTACTATCTAATATCAGCAAGGCCTTATTCTTATAAATAAAAAATAAAGTAAAAGACCTTATTATTAAATATTGTTATAAATAAAGTAAAGCGAGATAATAAAGGCAATTAGAATTTAACTTGTGTAATCATCATACTGATTTTCTAGGCACTGATTTTATGCGTTTGATACGTCATAAGCTTATCATGAAACAACGTTTCGCAACCAGTGATGTCTTGCTTGTTGGACAGATGTGTCTTTTTCTCAATACATTTTTCGCGACGCGATACATCTCGTGTGAGTTAGATCGAGTCTTCGCGCACGTAATTACGCCCGATCGAAGTAAGTCGACAGCTCCGGTGCAACAACTTGTTGCAGAGGCGGATTACGCGGCGGCGATAAGCCCGTAGAATTTCGCAAAGAAGCGATCGCGATCTTAAGGCCATTACGATGGTGATTGATCAACCTGCCGTATCATGCAATTTCTGCATAATAATTAACAGATGATTTAATTAACGTCAAGTTTAATATGTGCTTATCATTCGTGAGTGAAAAAGAATTATGGCTTGACATCAAGTTGAAAAAATTATGATTTGATATTAATTATCTTAACTAGAGAAAAATGTGAGAGAAAAATTTTTGATTGTTAATTACGTATTTTTGATTGTTTATTACGTATTTTTGATTGTTAATTACGTATTTTTAAGTATTTTAAATACAAGATAAATGAGGATATTTTTTATATAAGATGTTTTACTTTTTTTAATGATGGATTTTTTCACAAGTAGATTATTTATTCACATGAATTTATATCTTTTATGAATCGCGTTAATACATTGGTTATAGACAGCATTAGTGTAGTGTAATTACTGATATACTGGCGATATAAAAATGCAATTATGGGTTGTCAAAGAAGGATCGTGGCAAGTAACTCGTCGTTCTGTCAACGTACTCACGCAATCTCCTGTTTTACTGATCTTATGTGCGTTCGACCAAGGCCCTATGAATAGGTCTGGCAACATAATTAAGCGCTTTAACTCGTGATCAAGCTTCAGGAAAGGTGTCGGTATAAAGAAGCAAACCTCGAATTAATGTCAGTCCAATTGATAGCCGATGATAACACATTATCTCGTTAAACTCAACATCGGCGACCATTAACGTTTCTCGACGATGAATAGTATCGAGATATCACAGATAAAAGACATCTCATTTGAATTTAAAGAACGGCTCCAACTCGTGCATTCAAAGTATATAATTATTGAATCAATTAGAATGAAACCGCAGGATATATTTGATTCAGCTTTTACACAAAGAAGGATATATTAAAATGTCTTTGCTAGATAAAAAGAAAAAAAACTGATTGAATTATTAAAAGAATTGCATTATATCATCTATTAATTCTATTCCATCTATAATGTATACATCATTTAATAATTCTGTGCTATTGATGCATATTTCATTAAATATTAACTTGAATTAACATAATTCCATTTCCATTACGCGAATTATTGATGAATAAGATATAAATGTTCTTCAATAAGAATTTAGAATTATTACATTATATATGTATACGTTATTCGTAATAATAATAGATAATTTACAAAAATAGAAAATTTATAAAAAAATTTAATCAATAAGTTTGATTTTAGTGTATAACTTACGTATATAAAAAAAGATTGACAATCGATAAATTTTTAGAAACCAAAGTATGATTTTGAATTATTTTTCTTTCGTCAAATTTTTTGCCGGTGATTTTAGAGATAGAATAAAAGATACAACAATATCTGCCTGTTTTTCTTACGAACAAAATTGAAATTAAAATGAATGTGCACGAATTTGTGATAGCAATCACAATACGCTGTAAACTTCGTTTAAAAAGAATTAACCAATTTACAAAACAACTGACTGATTAAGTTTTGTATCAATCGCGATACTATTGTTTTGACTTTGAAAATATATGAATATTTCGATTTTTGATTTAAGAAAAATAAAAAAAAGATAATAGAATAAATTATTATATTTAATCGATCTAGAGCCTTAAAAAGATAAATAAATTTATAACGATATTAATAATAGCTGCAATTATGTTATGAATGAAACAAGACAACGCAGAGGCACGTCAGATGCGAAGCTTGACATAATCTAACGGGTAAAGTCAATGGAAGTCTATACCCATGAGAAGTACGGAACGCGGAAATTACGAGCGATTTCCTTGTTCGAGCGAAAGAGCGATTCTAATCAAACGACTTCAAGAAATTTTACATTCGCAGTCACTCGGTACATTGATGAGCTATGAACATTTCTTGCATTAAGTAGGAAATTGCCGAAATAATAAAAAGAGACAAATAAAACTAGTCCGTCTAATGGATCGCTAAACATTATCTTTTAATTATTATAGTCACAAGACACGAAAGGCTCTTATCTATCTAAAAGATATAATGAGAAAACGTATTGTAACTGTCAATTACTCTTTTCTTGATCCCGACAGTCGACAAGTATAATAAAAAAATATTAATATTTAGTTTGCTTGCGTGACGCTTTCTTAAAAAAAAATCTATACAATTAATATTCTATATAATTAATAGTATAAAAAATATATTGGTTTCTTTATATGTAATGCATAATAAATTAATAAATAAATAGTAAAAAATAGCGTTTATCTCACAAATGTATTGCATGTCCTGTCGCCACAAGATTAATTTCTGACCTTGTAAAGTTTCTGAGGTTCTTACCTGTAACAAAAAATAAAATGCTTCGTTAAATACGAAATAAAGAGAAAATATATATCTTAATTTATTAATGATATCTTATCTTATTTTTAATCGTTTGAGGTGCTATTAAAGTTAGGATCGTGAAATTTTGAGACGTTCTATATGTATTGTTAAACATATAGTGAGTCTTTAAATCTTCAATTCCACATAACTTTACACAAATCTGAGAAAGCATCTTTTCGAGTCCGCGTAGCAAAATTTCTTGCAAACTTTCACGGTTCTTTGGGATGTCGTTAAATTAAAGGCAACCCTCTTATCAGAAACGAATACGCAATTATTAGATTTACAAAGTTTCGGCGTGACTGCCGATTCAAAATCGCTAGGGCGGGGACGGTTTTCTGCAGAATTTAAGCCGCGCTAGATAAAGTCCCGTCAGGAACAAAGTACGATGGAAAGGTCGCCCTAGAGTCCTCGGGCTGGTTGCGAGATAAGGGTACGACACAGTACGTTTCTCTTCCACCACAAAATGCGCATGCCGGCAAGCAAAAACGTTTGCGAGGAAAATCACGGAAATGTAGTTTGGCATGGAAAGATTGAGAAAACGATAAAAAAAGATAACAAAGAAAGAAGTACATTTACAGAGGATATTATCGTGTTTCTTTATCGCATGAATAGGAGAGATAAAGGTACACTTAAATATAAATGAACAATTTAAATGTCACAGGGATACAAAATAGTAGAAAAAAAGTTTCTCTATTATCAAATATTTTAATATAAAATGGTGTTCCTCTTGATGTTTATAGAGAGCAATATAATTGCATGATATTAATACATTCAAACCGTTACAAAATATGAAGAGAAAAAATAAATAAATACACATTCATATATTAATTTCAAAAAATGAATATAAATAAATCCTATCACGTTACATTTATTTTTATTTGATAATAAAAATGTCGCCAAAATGTAAGCACACATGGCGTGATAAAAATGTATCTTTATCTATAGCATTATCTTAAAATCATCTATAAAGAAAAGTTTTCTCCGAAGGAAAATATCCCGAGTAGAAAGAGAGAAAATTCTCAAAAATAAAATCTAAAGTGATGTGATGGAAAAGATTCTCTCTCAATGTGTTTCCGTGTCTGTCATGTAAGAAAGTTTGACGAGCTACGACGAAGAGACTTAAGAGGATCTACCATTTATTCCGATGGACAATAGAAAGAACTGTTCGCTTTACTCGGGGGGATCGACGTATCGATCGCGCGCGGCAGCAACATTTGCATAAGGAACGAAGTTTCAAAGTGGCCGACGTCGACTTCCTTTCTCCTCGCGAATCGACGAACGATTTTTCCAGACATTAATGGCACGACGCCAGGTCGCAGCCTATAGATAATCGATATTGCCTATCATGTCGTGCTCTTGACATCGCGAAAAAGAATAAAATAAAATAAAACGAAAGAGAGAAAAAACAGCCACGACGGTTAGGGAAGGTAGGAAGAGCTACCCCGGGGAAAAATAGAGAGAGGTAAAGGGAAGAGGACAGGATTCCGCGGACTACGTCGATTTTTCCAACAACACAGAAATAGGAGACCGTGCGGGTCTCCCGCTGCCGTTCGCAAGCAGCGTATCCAATAATTCACGTGGCAGCAGGACCCGCCGTTTTGTCGTCTCGCACGCGCGATTTATGGTCGTCGCTCCGCGTTTTGTAAGGTAAAAGTCGCCCTTTTCGCGCGAAAGAGAGGCTGAACGTTGCGTTTGGCATGCGCGCGTGATGGATGCACGACCAACTGCAACCAACAGACACGTGTTTTGGTCGGTGGTTTGCACGCTAACTCTTTTGTCTTTCTGAATAAAGAAAGATCTAAAATGTTTCACATTCCCAAAAATTGGTCCGTTTGCTAAAATTTTATTTCGTAAGCCGGTTGAAATTGTACCGCTATTCTTTGTTATCTCCGCGCAAAAGTGTACATGCCAAATTGCATTGTCGGATATATACAAAACAAACTAAAATTAGACGCTGATCCCGGTAGAGCTTAGTGCGAGAAAATGGTTGGCCGCTATCGGATAAAATTTTTCTACCATCTCGCTAACTCGACTTTAGCGCGAGCTGTATCTCATTGTTCTAATCTAGGACATCTGACCACACCTACGTCTCGGCCTCCCGTTTATATGTCTGGCATTACGTTAAGGACGTCGTTTCAACGGCGATCTACGGCCTTGCTTTAATATCTTATTACTGCGGATGAAGAGCTTCAATCCCTGAGAATAATTTTTCTTGCCTCGCGCAAGAGTGTGTGTATATATATGTCTGTGTGTGTGTATATGTGTGTGCGGCGCTTAGGATCAGCATTATGACGTAAATTGCGCGGCGAAATGATAGATATCCGACGTGGAGATAATTTGCATCCACTTACCGTATCTCTCTCTCTCTTTTCTATTTATTTCATGTGTTAACGAGATACCTTTAATTTAGTTTCATTTTCCTGTTTATTTAATCTTCATTTATGTATCTCGCGTTACTTTGTAAAATTTATCAATATTAATAATACTGAAAAAATGAGAGAGTGCAGCTAGAGCGATATGAAATTCGATACACTTGAGATATAAAAACTACTATTTAAACTATAAATACGAAAATGATTCGAAGCTTTAACGACGACTTTAACCTCAATATCCCGAAACAGAGAGAGATCTACGGCGAATGCACGTGGCAATGCATTAATATTTCTCAGCGACAATACGGAATAACGAGCGAAACGCGCGAGGAGCTCTTTCCAACTTTTAATTAATACTTTTGACTATCGTCGTCGTCTGTAACCCAAGTTCCAACGAATAAAATTCATCCTTCAAAAGGATGGCAGAGATATACTTGGCGGTAACGAGTAGTGGTCGTTAGTTTGATATAATTTCCAGCAGTAGCGGCAGCGGTAGGTCCTTGCAGCGATAGCTCGTTTCGTGCGGCTAAAGGGAAGCTTTGAAAACAGATCAAAGTAACCGCGTTAACGTTGCGCGCGCGGCTATTTACTTCGAGAGCGAGACCGGAGATCAATTACAGAAACGTTTCCAATGGGGTTTCCCGATTAAATCCGCCGCAGCCACTGCATCGCCGCCGCCGCCGATGCCGATGCCGTTCGATTCTGAATTACCCTCGTACGCGAAATATCGGCAACGAGCGTGATTCTCTGGCCCCGATCATTTCACGCCGGATAATAAATTGAATATGTACTGTAATATATAATTGAATACGTGCGCGGAAATCGAAATTTCGGAGGGAAGATAAATGTGAATTTGTGTCGCTAAATCCTTCCCGGATTTAGACGCAATTTATGTCACATTCAATATTCTATATCTTTTTCTTCCTAATAATATAATTTTGATAATTTTAAAATAGACGAATAAATGATCTTGATGCTCTATTTTAAAGATCTCGTTTTCAATAATAATATTTTCGTTAGAATTTTCTATATATTATGCAAATATGATGTCTATAATATTATCGATAAACATTAAAAATGAGATAGCAATATACAATAATAATAAAACGTATGTACTTCCACATATGTTAAATAATTCTGAAAAAATTACTATATTTCTTCTATTATTCCAACGCATTTGATTTATTATCATCTACAATCTCTTTAATTAGATTCATCTGATTACGTCTGATCGTAATATATTCCGCTTCGTGAAATGATTGAGAATTGTCGCGAATTAATGCATGACTGATCATCAATATACACTGTCAATCTACGCTAAATTTTATTAGGTCCCATCACTGTGGACAATAGGCGCGGTCGAGTTATCGCGAATATCGTAACATTGACGAATACCGATATACGTATGCGATATATATTACTACATATAACTCGCGCACTACCAAGGCCGAGTCATGCGAAACAGGATTGATAGAGTTGGGGATGGCCACGTTAAACACGACTAAATCACAGTGACAATCAATTCCATTGGTCAGTGACAATCGACTGATGATACTTCGCGCTCGCCTAGATCGTTGTAACGCAATTTATTTGAACGATTAAATACTGTAACACGGCTTTTGCATTTTATTCGAAACTATATTGCACGACGCGGGTCGTGAAATTTTTAACGCTATTGTTCTTTTATTTTATAATTCGACATAGTTAAATATTCACGAGTATGTCTTTATAAAATGTACTAGCGATGTATAAAATTTTGACGATCCTATTTGTGATAAAAACATTGAACTTTTATGAAAAGCTTTAGGACGAGATATGTAATATTGAAAATTGAAGCGTGTTTTCATGGATCGAGCTTCACGATCGTAAGCGCATAATGAAATTTTGTACCAAATTTAATTTTTAATGAACTTTAAGCCGGTAGATATTTTATTATGACAAAACTGTCCAAATAATTGATGGAAATATCAAACATGTTAAAAATTTAAAGTCACCTCGATAAATCCGAAACTAAATTTCGTTAAAATTATATATATTTCGCGACATGATGGAAAATTCTGTATATGGAATGAGTCAAACGGACAAGGTAACGGACGAGACTCAAGGATATCTGCGTGAAGTATGAATGTAGGTCCAAGGCAGCCAGAGATTCAATGGATCACGCACCTCGTAACTCTTTAAGAGTTACGAGGCCGCTGATTTTTACGTTCGTGCAAGCGAACGAATTCTTGTGGAGCGAAATGAGGCGATGACGAGAGCGCGTTATGCACGAAAGAGAGCCTTCGTCCGCTCTAAAGAGTGCTTTATGCATCATTGCACGTGCCACGGTAACGGTATAACGTTTTAATTGCATTCAAGGTATTGTATTGAATACACAAGGATACAAGAAATTCTGTTTTTCGAACCTGAAACGCGAAAGAAAGACTAGTAAGAAAAAGCGAAAAGAAATTTAAGATTGATACAGTTTTAAAAAAAGACGTAAAATTGAAGTTTATCAATTTTTTTTTTAAGAAAGAGAAAAGCGTTTTTTACGAAACAAGATTTAATTAAATTATATATTTTGAAGTATTAAATGTTTTGTTTACGATCGTAGAAATTATTCTTTTACACGTAGATATAGAATAATTTTCCCTTTAATGTTTCTTTAGAGAATCAAATCATCTCGTGTAAATCTCTGAAATTTACTGTTAAGGTACTTGACACAAACGTAGAAGCATCGTTGATACAGAAGCCAAATTCCCGGTCGCTGTTACGCAGTAGTACAGAGAGAACAACAATCGTGGAACACGCAGTCTGTGTTTAACCGACTACTGCTGTTCTGGGGAGAATGATACCGGAGCACAGCTGTTAACTGCCAGAGACATTCTAACGACCCCGGCAATCAAGTCGAGAGGAAAAAGAGCCGGGATCGTCCACCAACAGTCCTCGCTATCCTTGCATCCGGTTATTTGCGATTAGCGATACGAGCGTCTAGAAATTGGCGGAAATGAAAAAGGCGGAACCAATGTGCCAATTGTCTCGCTATAAAGAATTAAGAATAAGCACAGAGAGAAAGTTCATTTAATCTGAATTTCAAAACGTCCTTTATTTATTGTCGCGAAAATTACAAAGAATAAAAGAATGATAAAGACAAGGAAGAATGAGATGGATATTAAATCTTCTCTCTTTCCTGAAAAATTGGTTCCGACTTTGGAAAAAGTGACTCGGTATAGTCGATATAATTTAAAATTAAAATGTCAAATATATGGATACGAAATTGCAAAATTTCCGGCATTATAACGTTAAAATCGATTCTCGCATGAAATAAAAACACTTAAGAGAGCACGAGCGAAAGTTTTGCGATGCAAAATGCACGCTTTCGATAAAGTATATTTGAAATCGGAAACTGGGACGGTAACCGCATTCATGGGGCGCATTCCGCTCCATCGCGGCGAGAAATACGTAAACAGACAAACAAGAAGCTTATACGTAAATAGGGTAAACAGATTTGCTTTCAGCCAAGTTTCTGCGCGCGCTACTGTAGGAAACGCGATTTTTGTTCGTCCTCTTTCTCTCTCCCGTGCGGTGCACCGCGCGCATAATTAATCCTTCGAGAGTTGAGCGTGGTGCATTTTACCATCCGGTAGTGGTTTCTCCCTTACACCGAGCAAAAGCAGGGATAAATAAAATCCGAGTGCGTTGAAAAGATCTCAATTGCACCGGCATCGTTTCTAAAAATGTCTCGCTATATGTTTGGAAAAAAGATATATATATATATATATATCTTTTTTTCCAAACATATAGCGAGACATTTTATATATATAAAATATTTGATATTTAATTTAATATTTAATACTTATTTATTAATATTTATTATATATAATAATAATTATTATATAATTATTATATATAATAATAATTATTTAATATTAATAAAAATAACAAGTTTTTCGTTTCGCTCGATGGTTGTATTCCATTATGCCATCGAATTTGAACAATTGCAATAGCACATCAGTTACAATCTTATAATCCCGGAATCGGTTAAAATGGCGTTAATTTAACGTTGCGCATTGTACGCGCATCTCCTATTTTACCATATAACTACAATAGAGTAATTTAACGCTGCGTGTCGTACGCACATCTCCTATTTTATCATTTAACAACAGAATAATTCACGCGAGATTATGTTAACGTTAACGCAGCGAATACATTCGTTCAATAGCGGAATGATAAAGTGTTCGATAACGGAGAACTGAAATGTATTCGTTACATCGTTACATCGTTATAGTAACGACGCTATTTGCATCCGTGTAATATCTATGCCATGCGTATAAACATTCATGTACGCGTGTAGATTCTGACGTTTAACGTCGAATTCGAGATATTTCGTAAATTAGGCGGAAACCAACTAATAGTCATGTAACCGTTGCCATTGTATCAATTATGCTGTCGGAACGTAGCGTAGCGTAATTTCGCGCGGAATTTGATCAAATTGTAATGAAGTTTCTCTAATGGCGACCGCATGTATAAAGGAGACGAACGCGCGCATCACGAACAGCGCTCATCAATTCCTATGCGGTTCCTCGAATCTTGAATAATTGTTGCTATGAATTATTTGACATCGAGAAACGGGAGAAGAATTTCCGACAAAATGGATCGATATTACAGAAAAAAATAAATGTCAAATCAAAACTTATATCAAAACTTATACTTAAACTAACGCGTTCATTGTTTCGCAAAACAATTTATAATTTTCGTAGAAGAATTTAACAAAATATAATAAATTAGTAAGAATTTAATAATTTTATATTTCAACAATATTATCGTCTTATTTTAATATTGTAATTGTCACCTCAAGAATATATAATTATTTAATTCTACTTTAAGGATGTTTTGTACCTATTTTCAAAATATTGAGAATTTAATGAAAATTGTATAAAATATCCTTACATATGTTTAGAATCTTCAGTACAATTTTTAAATCGATTCACTAAAGCGTTCACAAGTTATAAGGATTTTAATTTGCACCGAATTAACATGTGTTCTTATGGGAAACATATAATCACGTCGATTCAAATGACAAAAACACATGGAAATAATATTCAGAATTTGTTTAAAATTTGCAAAAGTTTAGATACAGAGGAAATATTTGGTCAAATAATATTATACAAGTACTAACTGGTTAAAAAGATATTAAATATAATTAATGAAGTTAGCCATGTATTTGTCACAAGGCAATTCCATACAATTTCTTACTCAAAATACACCAAAAATGGATATATTCGTCAATATTGATTTTCAGCTACTTTTTGCTGGGATTGTACATACAAAACATCCTTAAGAAAATTATAATCTTTGATTTAAAAATGTTATTTTCTATCCAACATTGTTTCTTTTCTATTCAAGAAAATGAAATCTTAAATCATAAGAGAATATATTTTTCTTGATTGAACTATATAAAATGGCTTCATTCAAGTAAGCAATTATTCAAGCAATTATATTTTTCTTTAATTGACGCGATATAATCTCATTTCAAGATTTCCATGTTAAAACTAAATATATTTTCAAAACAAGAATGTCCTTTTTTTCGATGTATCGCATCTCGTTTCGATTCCATTCTCTAAATGCAACCGAAAACAAAATTGTATCAAGCTATTATATTTATAATATTATCGCAAATCAAATTTTAGATTCGAAAGGGGATCTACCCTAGACTCTTTATACATTTACATCTAATCGCTCTGCAATTCAAATGCATTATTAAACACTCTCTCGAGAGTCGTCGCAAATTATTACGCGTATTTAACCGCGATATGAATATAATGCAGTCGTAATTTCGACGGTACGTCACAATCACGCCGGCCTCGTCGCATTTGCAACAGAGAAACGTCAAAGGTGCGTTACGGTGCATAGAGACGTATTCCCGGCCTCGAGCCGGCTGCGTCGAAATCATAAATTGTCGGCCGGCACACCTCGCGACGATCTCTCTCCACGTGCGGTTTGCAACGCGCAACAGCGGTGCTTCTGGGTCCCGCCATTAATAATTAGAGACACCCGCGCACGTGGCGGTCCAGTCCCTTGGGACATGCGAGCTATTTATTGCTGCCTAATGATTATTTATTAATCTTGCCACTCCGCTGCGTATTTCTCTCGTTGTTGAAGCGGTATCGCGAATGTCATACTTAAGGTTAAACCATTAACGATGTACAGAAAAACTAGGGGTAAAAAATATTAATTTAAAAGAAAGTATATAAATGAAATAATGATAAGTTTTGAAATGTAACAGAAGAGAGTTGACATATAGTATAAATATGTGTGGAAAAGATATAATGTTATAAAATATTTATAATATGTATGATAGATTGTGAACATTGTTATTTGGATTAATATATTAATTGATTTAATTAATACGATAAATAACGATATATAATAAAGTTGATTTAAATATCTCGAGATATTGTAGATTTTCTAAATGAAATACCGCGAATAAAATGACAATAAAAGGACTTCTTTGTGTGTAAATGGAGATCGAGAATTTAAAATAAACTTTCTCTAGAGCGAGTCCTCGAAATCGAAGCAATTTCAACTTAGCGGTTTGAAATTTCGCGAGATTACGGTATAAAAGACACGAAGCAGATAGATAAGGATCGTGAAAGCAGCCTAGATTTTCGTCCGGATCGAAGTAACTTCCTTAAATGGGATACAAGTTTAAATTGCTTTTAATTTCGCAACGAGGTCGAGATATAAGCAACTTGGTGCAGTTGGCTTACGAAACATGGTCGCTTGCATGCATCGCCGTATTAATGAACCATGTTTTTAACGGCGCAAAAGATTCGCTTCGATAGGTACTACACTTTTGACAAAAATGAGAAAACAGAAGCATGGAAATTTTATTTTTCGTCTGGCACAAGTTCAAATAATATGTCGCTCTTTGAAATGTCATTTTAACAAAACTAGATTTTATAAATTTATTAACGGTTAACACACACAATTAAAATCGATACAACTTGATATATAACGAAATATTGTATTTATTTTATATAAATTGGTGGTTTTTTCAATTTCCAATTTGCCATCAATATTACGTTTAGCTTTATTGCCATGATAATCGCTTACAATTTTAATCCACAGAATTCACGGAAATAGAGCTTCCTGTATCGGATTTATTAAGATAAAAGCGTTCATATTTATACAATGAATACGATAAATGGATTAAAGCGTCATATCAATGCCAGCAAAATGTACGCGCGGGCCACCGGCTACAAATCCGCCATAAATGGAAAGCGTCTCGTTAAAGAGAAACACTTTGTTGGAATAATGTTATGGAACAAATTCATTTACAATGACCAGTAATTTTTCAATATTAATATATGAAACTCGCTTAAAACTTTGTAGAGAAAACATGCGGTGTTTTAAGTAAAAAGAGAATGATAATAAACTGATAAATTTGATAAATATTCAATGTAGATTTCTGTGTTTAAAGCGAGTTTCCAAAAGCAAATTATATTAAAATTTGAAAATAGGTTACAGAATTTCGCAAAAGAGAGACAATAACAATTCGATAAAATGTTATGTATATAACATATAATATGTTTTTATTGTAGGTTATTCTTTAATGCTAAATTGTTTTTATCGAATTAATGTCACAAACAATTAATGGCAAAGAGTTTTAGTTTTTGTTATCAAACGCACTGGACACGAAAGTTTGAATCGAGAACGAACACCATGATACGGTACACCATATATGCATTGTTTCCGAGTTCTCAGAGAGGCGACGGTTAATTGTCATCATTCTTGGTCCACGGGACATATTATCTTGTCTGCGCGTGCAAGCGTAGCCAAATGACATGGTATGCTCTCGAATCATACGTGCGCTGTCGAGTTATATTGTTGCTGGATATAAATTTATAACCGGTCTATGCAATTGTAACTGTCAAAACGCAATATTATCTATCTCCGGATATTTCGCATAAATTAATTTTGATTAATTTGATATTAGAATGAACAAATTGTATCCGATTTAACGCGCATGCCATATTTATTATATTAATTTTTTTATATTAATTTGCACGAAGCGACAACAATCGTAAAAATATATAAATTTCAAACGTTAAAAAAAATTTTCTCTTTTCGCTCTCGACAAAATCTATTTTATTATCTTTACAGCGTACGCGAGGAGAAAACTCGTCTACAATAATCTACTTCTGCAATATGAGAATAGCGGTTTCGCCATTACGCTGTCAGCTTGCAAATAGATATGTATACGTCCGCGTTATTATCGGAACGAACGTATTTGTCAAAGGAACGAACGTCGAGTTGATGAATAGATGCATGAACGAACAGACGAATTTTTATCAAACCGTCGTCAACAAAACATCGGAGCGAAAGTCCGAGATACCTTTGTACAGATACACTTATGCTTGAAAAATTTTCGAAAGTATAACATATATGCATATCATCGTGAATCAATAATATGATGTGAATCTGATATGATTCATCTTCGTGATAGTCTAGATGACAAGCTGAATAGTCTCATGAAATGATCTCCATTAACTGATGATGTTCGCAATTTCACTCATATTTCTTCTTCTATAACTTTTTCATTTTAATTTTCGAACGATTTTTTAGATTAAATATGGTAAAAACATCTCTGATTCTAGAGGCTGTATAAAAAATATGAGCTAATATGAATTATATTTGTTACATACATACATGAAGAATATAAAACATTATTATATGCAATTTTTTTAGAGATATAATCTTATAAAATATTTATGATAGCATTATCGATATGCATTACGATAGTATATAATAATGGCCTTCTTCCACAATTTTGATTAAAAAATTTTACGCATACTGAGATAGATAAATGAACGCTTCTAAAATCATAATGCAATGTTTGATTATGCAAAAAGCCGAAAAATCTGAAATTATGTAAATCCACATTGTGTAAATGGGAATAAAATAATAATAATTTTTTTATTAAAATTATATTAAAAAACCTAATCACTCATTGTATTTTTTAATTAATATTTTCATATCCAAACATATATATATATATATTCGAGCACACATTCGAGAAAATTCTTTTAATTAATAATTTTAAATTTTGCAGACAATTTCTCTATCATTCGTTCGCTACGTATCCGAATAAAAAAGATTAAATTTTTATCTTTGCTTTTTCATACAGAAAAGTTCATATAGGAAATTTTGCGAATAAACGATAAAAATGAGTATTTAGAATAATAAAATTACAATCAGAAAATCTATCATATTTATTTTTCATATTTACATAAAAATATATTCATAATATACATTAAATATTATGAATTATTTATAATTATATATTAATTATAAATTATATTTATAAATTATATAGATTATATAATATAAATTATATATAATCAAGATAATCAGACTATAAATACAATTATAATTAATTTTGTACATTTCGTTGCAAATATGAAAAAAAACGCGTTTAAATTATCAGTTTATACATTAATAATTTCTCAGTAAAAAGAAGTCTGTTGTGACGCGATAACTCTCGACACACTGTTGAGTATCATAAATACTTCGGTGAGCCTGAAATCTACAGGGCACGCGGTGAAAATAATTGCGGTCGGTTTAAATTTCTCGGAGACGAGAAGTTTCGCGCGGAAACGCGACAATACGCGCGGTTGTGGATAACGCGAAAGCCGCTTTGCATCTGTCAGAAGAGCAATTCCGCTGCTCGCCGCGCAGAAGCAGGCCTCGCGAATTTCCATGGAGTCGGCACGATCAGCGGTATTTAACTCTCGACACTACAGTAAGACCGAATAAACGAGATTGCGGGATTAGGTAAATAAGTTAAAACGAGAGTTTGCAAGAGAATTTTCCATGTGGAATCCGATTCGCTGGTCCTGTATCGCTACTATAATGAAAACAGTAAATCTCATTTTTTTATTTCTCTCTTTAAAACAATGTAGGCCCCTTACCTTTTTTTGAATTTGATGAAAAATATTAAGAACTGCTAAAAATTATATGAAAGAATAATGTCTAATTAAGTTTTCTAAAATTCTCTTCTGCTTTATTACAATAATGTAGAAATAATTAGGGTCTGAAATTTATATCTTTTTAACATGAATTTAATATTTTAATTCGTCATTTAAAAAGTTTATTTTTTTAATAAATCCAAAAAAGCGTTTGGAATAAGCGATATAAACTCTGCAAAACGATGGTGTGTGATGAATAATGGGTTGTCATGTTACAAAAATAGTTTGCTCAGATTGAGAACGATGTATATGAATTTACGAACAAAGAGCAGGCTATTTCCTGTGGCGGTGCCGATGTATCCGCGAAATGGATTCAAGGTGCGGCGGATACGCGCCTACACGATAACGACATTGTACGCATACGTAGGTGTCCGCATGTATCCTTAACTAGAGCAGGGTTTCCCAAACTAATGAGGAAACTTTAAGGGTTGATTAGTAAAAGAAAAAAATGACCTATTTTCCCGAAATACGAGTATATATACGAAAATTTCTGAATCTAAATCTATTTATAGTTATCAAATAACAATAGTTCTCGAGACATTTTCGTATATTGAGCAATCTTTTTTTAGATTAAAAGATTATTTGTATCAATCATGATATAAATCTATGGCATCAAAATCAAAATTGGAGAGAGCTATAGAAAATCACACAATCCCTATTTACCGATGATAAGTTTGGGAACCTCTGTTCCGGGACGACGCACACGTTAACCAGGTCTGGATGTCTGATTGAAATAGTGAGAGGGAGAGAGATGGAGGTTGAATCAGCACGTGGACATTGTAAACGCTTGGAAGCGCCTTAATCAGCCATTGTATGCTGCGGTCAGCGATAGCTCCACAAGCGAACGAAGGGTCGCAGGGCAGAGGGGGTCTATTGGACCGTGGACATGTACCAGCGACGTACAGTCCACTGCGCGTTTCCTGACAGGAAACGCCCGGATAATTCCGATTACGTAACGAGCGCGAGTTTTAATGAGCTCTATGACAATTGGATCCTTCGAGATTGCCGTTCCTCGTAATGGAAATCTCGTTATCAATTGTTACCGACGATAAAAATACTTATCGCGATTATAATCTTTAAAAAAGGAAGATAAAAACATGTCAGTTTCACATTTGTTAAATAATCTTTACACGCAATTATTCAAACATTTTGCATAAAAATATTATGATTTATTATAAGGAGCATGTGTTTATTTCACATCTAAAAACAAATTTTACTTATGCTATAATAATATAATTTTAATTTTAATTTTTTAATTAGCTCATTAAAAATTAGAATGACGCTGATAAAAATCTCATATAATTTGTTATAATTTGTAAACGAAATGTATATTTTTTAGAAAAAAATACTCCAACTTTTAAGCAATATTTTAAAAATATTCTCTCTTGTACAGAATATTCGCTACAGTTTCCAGCATACATCCCGGTTTTCGGAGACACTCCGAAAACATTTTCAGAGTATCCTCTCATCTCGCATCGCTAACTTAGAGACACTTCAAGTTCTCGGCTGCATTCATTCCCGATTACAACATGTTCAGGAGAGCCCCGTAGATCCGCCCTCTCCCATTAACGTCTGTTATTTATGCATAATGAACGACGACAAACTTTCAACAAAGACACTATCTCTCCGAGACATTATCTTTCCTCGTTGGTCTTAGCAGCCACTTCGGAAGGAGCGGGCGGAACGAAGAGGAGGGAAGGGGGTCCCTCTTCATTTTCCACGAGGAAAATGAAGCGATAACGGCTAGGTTCGCGGAGAACGTTTGTCGGGAAGGAAAGGGGAGGGAAAACGACCGTCGAACAATTCGCATTGTTTCGTTAATCGCAAAGCATCGGCCATTATTTCATTATTGCGGCATACGAGATAAGCCGGGCCCGGTGGTGGGCCCTTTGTTAGGCGGGTGGGCAAAATAACCGGCGGCGAACCAACAGAAGAGAGAATCCCGACACAAAGCACGTCCACGTGCGCGCGCACGCACGCGTGTTTACAGACGGAATTATACGAGGACGAGGAGAGAGGAAGGTATGCTCTCTCGTAAAATTCTTCGTTCGAGGTGGTAGCGGGCGATTGCGACACGAACCGACCGATCGCCAACATTTTGGCCGCGGAAGCGGGAGATGCCACGATGGCGAACGACCAGAATTTTTCCCGCTCCTCGATAACGACGCAACCCCCCGGAGGCAGCACGTCCTCGTCGTTGCTCCCGAAAATATGAAGGGAAGATCGGGCAATGGAATGGAATATTCGTCTTTCGAGCTTAGGAAAAAAAGGGAAGAATAGAGGAAACTTTGACATTTCCGTGCGATATATATGGAAGCTGACACTGAGAATTTATCTGTTGGATCGGAGAAATATCTAGGATACACGTGCCTTTTATTTTATATAATAATTTTCTAATTGGCTCTAATTCTTTTTAATGGACAATCGCGCAAAATATTGATAAAAAAATTTTCAACGTGATCGCTTAACACAAAAAAAAATAATTATAGTGTTTCTGAATTTTTTCTCCATGATTATCCCCAATTATAATACATTCTATTTAATATTCCGTAATATATTGACTCGCGTATTTTTTCATACACTCGTGCGCAGTCTTCACGCGCGCAATTTTGCAATTAACCGTGAGCCGAATGGCGCAAAAGATCGTGACTTTTACTAAATTGACCGCAAATGGAAAGTTACGCAAATAATACGACAATTCCTGGCTGATTTTGGCCAACCCGAAAGCGGAATGTACGGGGGAAGCGCGATCGTGATAACGCCTTCTTCTCTCGGTACGCGTGCTCGCTGTTAATAGGGGCAAATTTGTGTTTACTGCCTCCACGTATATAAGAGTTTATACATCTCCTTCCTTTGCCACTGTTAGTCGCCCTCGTGTAGCGAGATTAAAGCTGATAGCATCGTAAACAGCGCGCAATTTGGCAAGATTTAGACCGTGTGTCTATCCCAAGGGGACACGAAAAGGGACTTATATACATACGTACATTTTTAGCCGTAATATAATAATTATACATAATTTTGCTCCTATTTTAATATTAAAAAATGTATAAAATATCTGTACTTTTGGAATCGCGTTAAATAATTATACATGATTTTATGACATTTTGCCAGGGAGGCAAAATAAAGCCATCAAAATTTTTAAATTTTACGACAGATCGCTTATAATATGGTAAAGTTACGGGGTTTCCGATTAAAGCATTTTATGTACGATATATAAAGCTAAATTTTTTCCACGGCGTTATCCATCCTTGATATTCGCAACACAGTTACGCATTAGCATATTTGGAGGGAGGAAAAGCGGCTGCGTGTAAGTTTTATCGGCGCAAAGAGACAGATAGCAAATGCTACAAACGGTAACACTTTCGAGCTCACGCGCATGTCTAATCTCGTAGAAACGGCAATCATTCCCGCCGCGCGATCGTAAATTACTCTCGTGAGATAAAACTTTCACGCGGAACGCGCGTATTATTTTAGGGAATCGTTCTTCTCCTTCTCTTCCTCTTTTTCTCTCAGTAGCGTACTTTTCTGCTAAACGCTCGCGCGCATATTTCGCGTAACGATTCGCGCGGGTTTACGCGAAATGCACGCAAAATCCGCGATTAATCTCGCGCGTTGCATGCTTGCGCGCAAGACAAACATCACCTCTGTTGTTTACACACCGCCGCGTATTTACATACATGCTAATATGTTTGCGCACGGCGGAAACACGCCGGTAGGAATAAGTTTGACGGAAGATAGTGCATCGACGCGGAAACCGCGCGGTGCATAAATGTCGGGGGTGTATAACATATTTCGAGGCTTTGCTTGTTGTACGTATGATTAAATTTCACTCCATTGTACACGCAAACGCAATTATACGCCCGGTTGCGGTATTTCATAATTCGTAAAAATAACGCATGCGAGAAAATAAATAGATAATTAATATAATAATTGGTACGATTGATAATCTGTAGGATAATAATAATAATAATAAATAGTTGACAACGTATAAGTCATTTTAAAATATTAATTAGATTTAAATTAGTTGCGTGATTATTAACGTTATATATACATGCGTGTAAAAATGACGAAGTAATTTATTGAAAAATATATAATTTAAAAGTGAGTCGATAAAAAAAATCTTCGAGGAGGGAAGAAAATTTATAGAATTTTTATAAAATTCAATAACTCCTGAGAGCTTTTTGCGAGAGCGAAAAAGTATATTTTCTAGTTTTCAAAAAATTGATGATACGCTCTTGCAGTTTCACATGAAACGTCGCGCACCCCTGTATATCCTAAATGTTCCACGAGCAAAACTTGATATCTCGTTTCACCAACACACATACACACACACACAAACACACACACACACACACACACACACACGGATCTTCCACCGCTCCCTTTTCACCGATGCATTCCTCACATCGCACACATCGTAAAGTTCTCTGGCGCGCAAGAAACGTGTGTCCCGGGACGCGCAAAGGGAAGCTCTGAAAAACACACGCTGTTTGCAAGGTTCTCCGCTCTCTCTCTCGTTTTCTATCGACTATCCGCGCGGCCCAGTAATCGCGATCTAATCTCATCGAAAAAGTCTCGAGAGTGCTGTTGCCGTTGCTTCGAGCGGCGATATGCCACGCGGGCTAATTAAAGTCGGCCAAGATGAAATATCGAGATATATGCTCTCATTCGCTCACCCTCTCTCCCCTTCGCGTCGCGATACGGAGAGACAAAAGGAAAGCTTCGCGCTGATACACCTGGTATACGTACGATACGCTTGCGATCTCTCTCTTTATTCGTTCTTTACCCTATCGATGCGGTTTGTCGCTAATGATTATCCGATGGCGTCATGGATTTTTCACAATGTCGCAATTTATTGAACGACGCCTTGTTGCGAGTATTGTCGATTCGTGACGCGGATCTAATGGAATATCCTGAAAATAATAGCTGCTTCGGATGATTGATAAATTGATGTCGCGAGAATCGTTTCGAGTCCAAAATTCCATCATTTTTTTGCATTCTTAGATAAAAATATCGAATAAAATTGAGAATGAGATTTCTAATATCTTTTTTTAAACTCTTCTCTAATATATTATCGCATATGTTATAGCGTTTTTTTACGTTATCCATAAAATATCGTCAATTTTAACTTTTTCTCTACGCAATTTCTTGCAAAAAATCACAATCATTATCTAGAAAGTACGATTCGAGACGGTAAATACGCCTCCGAAGAATATCTTCTATCCCGCCAATAACCGCGGACCTTTCGCAAACGCTTCTATAGAGGCATCGGGCGGTGAAAAGAACGCACCGAACGTTTAATCAAGCCTCTGGCGGCAACAGCTCTTGCGCGTCTTAGCAAGCAGTGGATTCCGAAACGATGAACTGACCAAAGGCCGACCGATCAACCGGCCGACAAACCGACTGCGCGCGCCCAGCCAGCCAAGCGTGTTCGAATGGCCTTCGAGGGATGCTCGTTAGCATCGAGTTTGTGTGTAAGTATGATACAGAGTTACATAGGCATCAGTCTGACCCGAACAGTTTCTGCAACCGCGTTAATTCTGCATCTCCAGGCAAACGGAGCGGTATCTGCGAGATCCTGAGAGAGGAGTCGGGGAAAGGGGAATCAATCTGTTATTCCGCTACAAAATTAGGACGTGTGAGATTCGAGCATCGCCCTCGGCAACGCGGTCAGCGATACCAGGCGCAGCAATGCGACCTGCGGATAAGTAAACGCGATCGTTGCACATACAAGGTGATGTTGAATTCTGCATTCTGCAGTTCTATAGAAGGTTCGTCCAAATATTTTCCGATAATCAGGACACTTTACGTTAATTGGACAAGATTCTTTTATTTAGGAATATATCACTCTTTAAATTATCGACATCTTATATATGATAATTCAATACTCTGAGAAATGGCACGATGTACGAGAAAAATATAATAAAATTTTTTTTTTCCACACTGAGAAAAAAATCTAATTGCATTAATTAGAATTCTGATAGATTCAACCAGCATGTTTTTCTGGTTAATAATACTAAATTCACCAGCACCAAGTCATCTAAATTTTTTTCCATTTAATCTCAAAAGTCTGTTTAATATTCTGAATTCCAACAAGATTATTGGATAAATTCAATCCAGATTATTGAATAAATTATTTTAAGTTCAGTTTGTTAGAAATTAAACTGATAAACAGTGACGAAAGAAGAGGATGCAGCTCAAACACACACAATCAGAGAGCTAGCGTCCTCTTTCTGGCACTACTGCTCGTAAGAGAAAAAAATATACTTTGGATTTAACGTTAATACTAGTTCTTTATATACATTTCATGGCAAATATTGAATACGAATAAAGTTAAAAGAGTGGCTCGCCGCCTAATGACAAGCAAAGAAGTTAATGCAACAAGAAATTTTATAGATCCAACCAGAAAATACTAACCAAATCCTTATAGTAAAATCTATCTAAATCTTAAACGTTCTAGTTATAAAAAAATCGAGTCTTATCATGATAACTAGAAATTCTTGTTTGATTTAACCAAAATGCCTTCAATCATATACGTCTTGTTAGTACAATCAAACGATTTTTCTCAGTGTGTATCGAATTAAATTTGGGAATTTTCCAACGCAATTTTACACATAAATACGTAATTTAATTTTTCTTGCATTTTTCTATTACACGTAAATTTTCATCCAGACGATATTCGTGTTTATTTTCCCTCATTTTTTAAACTTTTCTTTCCTTCATGAACACCGACAAGCGTAATTTCCGTAAGTTTAATTACCCCTACGAGGCAATAACTGACTAATTATTTCGTCGGTTTTCGGGGCATTCAACCCTCTCGCTCGGCGTAACGACTTTTCGGAGCCATTTTTTCTCTCCGCGCGTCAACATATTTCATTAACCACGATTTCATTAACCATGCGGTGGTAGACAAACCGTGCCACGCATGCCATTTCAACATGGAACGCTATTATGCCTTCGTTACTATTTGCCCGCGTGCGCTGCCGAAAGCAATTTAAACTATTATTTTGCCGAACCCATACCTGAACAACTCACAAACTTGCGAAAATTGTATATTGCGCCGGATAGCATTGCGTCGCCCGTATGTACCAAACAACCAATGTGAAACGCGATTATTCGCGAATGTCGACCTTTCATTTGATATAAAAGCGCGTGATAATTGAACAGCGAGCGTTATAAAGCATGCGTACAATAACTAAATAAATTCCAGTATACGGCAATACTAGTAAATAACGGAATAATTGATCAAATACACTTGCAGAAAACCTGTATATAATTGTATTTTTGCTTTTTAAATTTACAGAGCGCGAACCGTGTTTTACAACTTGGATGCAATTTTGATATTTAAAAAAAAAAAATAAAAGAGTACTTTGAACGGTTAAGTCTTTGGACATTGATGAAACGTTTTTGAGAAAACACGCGCCTCTCGTTTCGGGTCACCGTTTGTCCGCTCGTTTACGAGCGACGAAGCGAAACGGAATCAATACCCATTGGATAAGCCGACGACATTGCGCGCGACTAGAGATCGAGCGAAATAATTGGCGGATTCAGCGAATACACAGCTGCAGCTGTTGCTGCTGCTGAATAGAGGAGTGCGTGTTGTATGCAACGTAGAAGGGTAGTCGTGTGACCAGTGTGTGCGCGTGTGTGTGTGTACGTGTGCATACACGCATCGGGAATATACACGATGGCCGAGGCAATAAGTCACGCCGGCGAACCGTAATGAATTAGTCGCAACGTATATACCCTCCCTCCCCCCAAGCTCGCAGCCCCTTGCTAACTCCTTGCTTTCCCATGGTGCACTGCGGCGCGTTATAGACGACTACGAGCACCCGGTGCACGCTCGTAAGGGAATCGATTCGCGTGGATATCAATATTAATCCCCCGCTGCGCGGAGGCAATTATTTTCCCGGCTGCAGAAAAAGAAAAAGTTTCACTTATCGAAAACGGATTAACGCGCGCAACGTAGACTAAATACGATCTCTCGAGGGAGAGTATTCTCGGGATGACGGTCAGGTTTCTCCAAATCATCATTCATTTCTTTCTCTTAGCCATAAAGTACCGAGAAGATGTATCGAGAAGATATTCGTTATCGTAAATAAATCATCGATTAATTCTTACATGTTAAAATTTCGAAAAGATGAAGATCGCTCGAATTTCAGTTTAATTGATGATAATCCATATGATTAAAGTAATAATTAAATATATAATTAAAGTTGGCGACGCAAGATCCGCGTGCTATCATTTTTATCGCGCGTTGTATGAATTAAGAGATAATAATATAATTTAGATTATATTCTAGCGTTATTTTGTATTCTACGTATAATTGAGATGCAAACTGTCTGTATAATTTAAAGTCGCACAATTGTGTCGGCGCTTTTAATCCCTTAAATACCGCGAATACCGAATCCTAGTATACTTAATTAAATGCCAGGCGGTGCGTCTGCGACGACATTTCGTGTCGTCGGGTTGCGAGGAAAATATCTCGCGATAACCCAGACGACTTTATACTTGGGAAACTGTTTCCCGAAGTTTCTAGCATGCGAATAGGGCAGTGTGTAATAGAACGCCGACTTACTCTTCGTTCCTGTGGGATCCGCCGCCGATAGCCGGTACTATTCCGAGAAATTAGTCGGAAAATTAATGCTTGTAGTTTCGCGAGAACGAGACGCGTTCGCAGTTTGCTTTCTCCCCACGGCTAATGGATCGCGAGAAGCGACTAAACTTCCCGTTTGTTAATGAATTACTTCAAAGTAGTAAATATATTAAACACGCGGTCAAAATTATACGCGCGGTGCTGCATTTAATTCTACATTAATTTGAAAAAATTGAATTTTTTCCTTGAAAAAAAAAAAACCTACTTGATATGCAAATTTATTTTGAAAGAAAGAAAGATTATAAGAGCTATTTAATTTTCATTCATTTTATACGACGCATGAGGTAAAGAATCATAAACCAGAGATGTTTTTTTTTCTCGCGAAGGGATTGAATTTCTTTCGAATCGCGAGCGCCTAGGGATATCCTTGGTATACTCGCTGCAGGATAATACCGAGCGAAGCGGATGCGCGATGTCTATCGGCCCTTTGTGGAACCGAAGCTGCATCGGGAATTGCGCTTCAGAGCCTGCTTTTCCGTAGATGGAGAGAGAAAGAAAGAAAGAGACCGAGAGAGAGAGAGAGACGAAACGAGTCTGCAGGGAGTCGTTCCAAGGGAACGAGAGCGCGAGCGAGCGCAACAATGTTGCCGAAGTGGATAGTCATTGCTTTGGTCGGACAGAGTCGACGAGAAATTTAGGAGAGGGGAAAAAAGTGTCGAACACTTTTCTCTTTCTCTCTTCTAAGCTGGAATAAAGATAATAAGAAAGTTTCCATACATTACCTCGTGAAAAACGCGATGCGCGAGTTATGTCGGAAAAGTCGATGCGTATAAAAAATTTCAGGAAAAAAGGGAAAACAACTCGGGGGGAGAAAGCAGTGGTACATATCCTGGTATACATATTCCCTTTATAAAGTTCGCGGGCGGGAAAAACGAAAGGTGGAGTAATAACGAGCCGCCGGTAAGCTCGGCTTTCATCCTCGCTCCCTCATCTTTCTTTTTCTTCGCCGCTTTTCCTTTTCCCCTCTGTTTCTTCTCTCCCTTTCTCTCTCTTTCCACGATACTTCAAAACGAAAGGATCGCACGAACATTTTCCCTCTCGAGCTTTAATCTCCCATATTTAATTCCCGATATTACTGCGTCCTCATTGCGGGAACGAAGGATATACATCATGATTTTAAAACTTATTAAAAACTATCAAAAATTCGCGTATTAAGCAAAGTAACTCGCTTGAAACCTTTAAAGTGCATTACAAATAAAAATATATCATTTTATATATGTACATCAGCTAAATACATTTTTTAATATACTAAGTGATCCATCTCTGTAAAAAAATGACCAAGCACCAAATGTAATTTTAGATTACGTTTCCTGATAAAGTTGAACTAACAACGTCGGTAGTGAGATAAACAATAAATTGCACCGTTGATCGTTACGTTGCTATTTTCATCACTTTGCGTTCAATACGAGACACATTTTTTATCAACAAAGAGTTATTGTGCCAGCGGCAAATTAACGTTAAGCTCGTTACCCTCTTTTAAGCACTTTCGCCGACCGCCTCTTTACGGTTCGCGTCTGCTTTATCGTCACGTTCCCCTTAATGCGCCGCGCCGCTACCTCTGTTCGCGAGACGGCTACGACGAGATGCTGATTAAAACTGTTAACAATGCCTCGTCTCGACGAAGAATCGAGTTACGAGCTCTACGAGCGACGCGACGTATTATTCTCGTTGCTCATTGTACGACCGATAATGCTCTTACGCCCGTGTAATTAGCAAAAACGGACCGGCATCCGTGACGTACTTTTAATTAGAGTCCGACGCTGCTAGTCGAACGCGATCGATAGTCGAGACTCTACGATCTGTGCCGATCTGCATAGTATATGACGTGAAAAGAGAGGGAGAGAGAGATTATGAATTTAAAAAATATGATTACCATGTTAAAAATTGTCCGTAATTTCGACTAAATATATAATATGTTTAAATGAAAAGTTCAATCCCAGCTCTTTTCAAAGTTAATGAATTTTTAAGGAGATACGTTTTTACTTTCCTCGTAAAAAAATACGTTTAGGTGATTTCTACACTGAGAAAAATCGTTTGATTGTACCAAGACGTATATGATTGAAGGCATTTTGGTTAAATCAAACAAGAATTTCTAGTTATCATGATAAGACTCGATTTTTTATAACTAGAACGTTTAATAGATTTTACTATAAAGGATTTGGTTAGTATTTTCTGGTTGGATCTATAAAATTTCTTGTTGCATTAACTTTTTTGCTTGCCACTAGGCGGCGAGCCACTCTTTTAACTTTATTCGTATTCAATATTTGCCATGAAATGTATGTAAAGAACTAGTATTAACGTTAAATCCAAAGTATATTTTTTTTCTCTTACGAGCAGTAGTGCTAGAAAGAGGACGCTAGCTTTCTGATTATGCGTGTTTGAGCTGCATCCTCTTCTTGCGTCACTGTTTATCAGTTTATCAGTTTCTAACAAACTGAACTTAAAATAATTTATTCAATAATCTGGATTGAATTTATCCAATAATCTTGTTGGAATTCAGAATATTAAACAGACTTTTGAGATTAGATGGAAAAAATTTTAGACGACTTGGTGCTGATAAATTTAGTATTATTAATCAGAAAATTTAATAAATTTAACAGGAAGAAATTAATCAGATTCATCTGGTAATTCCTACAAGAATTCTGATTCGTCCATTTTCCAATAAATACTGGTTGAATCTATCAGAATTTTAATTAATGCAACCAGATTTTTTTCTCAGTGTATCTTTATTTTATATTTTGTAATATGTGATGACATCACTTTAGGAGGATAAGCTCGACGCGTAAAAATGTTAAAAAAATCTTTGTATGAATATTTCCGTTCTATCCGATGCGCGGTTGTCCGCATCGATTTTGCCGATACTTTGGTCCAAATTAATCTCTCGTTCGCCGATAAGGCTAAAGCCGACCGGAATCGACCGGATGGCACGTTGGCGGTAACCGGTCGCGATACGCTGTCCGGCAGCACCGGTCAGGTGCGTCCGACGACGAACGCACTAAATCTGCGAGAGTTACGCGAGAATCGCCGCCGCGCGTATAAACGTTGCCGCGGAGATTCATGGCGCAATTCACGGTGACTTGATATTGTCGGGCAGAGGAGGAGAGGAGGAGGGGAGGAACGAGAGAAATTATCCGGGTCCCGTGAATACCGGAATCGGTCGCACGCGCGCGATTGTCATTCGTCTCGAACGATCGGCCGTGTTGATTGTAAGGGTATCGTTGCTGTAACGTTGCTGCAGGCCGTGTCCATGAACGGGCTTTGTCGGGGATATCGCTGCCTGCAGGATCGATGCACACAGAGAACGTTTACCATTCGCGGAACATTTTCCATGGACACGAGCAATAAACGAGGAATATCGGAAGCGAGCGAACACGCGAAGATACTTCGCCGTAATGACCGGAGTCTTTTGAAAAATGTAGCAGCCCATTGCCGTCGATCGACTACACGTCGAGTATAGATGAATAGATCAATTTTATTCTTTTATTCCGGCTCCTAACAGACACAAGACGTATGAGACTCGAACAAGATGAAAATTAAAATATCTTCTCTGTGTGTAATTTTCTTCTAAATTTTTTATTTCCTGCTCCAACATTTTCAACAGATATCAAAAATGTTATTAAGCCTTTACGGGATATATGAACATCTCGTTTAAAAAGAAAAATTTATTAAAATCGTAAAAGATTTGCAGCAAAATGATTCTAATCACACTACTTTATATATGCGTACAAGATTATATTTTTTATACATCTTACTATTACTTCTAATGATATTTTTTATTACATCACCCCAAAAAATTGCGTGGTATCTACCGTGAGAAAATAACGTGAAACCAAGAACCAGAATGTTCAATATTCAATGTAACTGAGATATTTGTTTTCAAACAAAAGAAATGATTCGAGTAGAATCACGAAAGTTTTCGGATATTTATCGAAAATTTCCTCAATTTAGATAAGAACCCGAAGCGAGTTATAAATCCGAAATCGAAGATAATAAAATCGCTGAGTTTTATAGAATTTAAGTGGAGAGTTAAGGCGGTTCCGTGCAAGGAGTAGATATGTATCTGGCGAGAGATTAACATAACGAGATAAAGACAGAGATTTATTCGGAACGATTAAGGGAACGAATCCAGAATGTCGAGGTTGTCCCCCTTCCTCGTCTTACTTCTCTTTTGCAGAGAATGCACGACAACCGGTTAACGCGTCAATAAAAGGGAAAACACCGCCAGAGATCGATACTTGTCTCATAAGTCGAGGTGTTGGTCGCGACAACCGTCTACGCAAGACTTACACCACCAAGAATCATCGATACAGGGTGTGTCGCCACTTCCTTTCGATCACGTCAACGCTAAAGAAAATACTCCAATTATGATATTCTTACCAGAAATATTGTTGAAACTATTTGAAGCGTCTATAAACAGCGATTATTTCCATAGAATTAACTCCCATCTTTGATAAAGCAATCATTTGGAGAATACATACCTGAAACAAAAAAAATATTCTTTTTAAATATGTATTCCTTATCTAAGCAAAATTTATTTTAGCAAAGTAGATGGACGAGTAAGGCCTGTCCAAAATTCTGCAGATATATTTCAATATTTTTATATACAAATGTTTATGTATTACGCATAATGTATTCCTCAAAAATAATTACAATTTTCCAAATTTTTTCATATTTTTCATTTCACGCCTTACTAGATAATACTCTATCAACGACAATGTATAAATAAAGGAATGATGAATCGAATCGATTCGAATAAGGATTCTAAATTGCGCGAGAAATCTGAGAATCATTAAAGACTGACGCCGTATTGGCGGGACACACTATATGTTTGCCCGAACGCGACGTATCGATCGCCGATCGATGAATTACATCGGCATGCTGTTAACTACTAGCGCCGAGCTGACTCGGACTCGCTCCGGAGTCGATACGATCGATTCGATTTGCGAAGCGAGATGTGCCCTTCTTCTTATTCTT
The DNA here is from genome assembly GCF_003227725.1 of Camponotus floridanus. Classification (NCBI taxonomy): domain Eukaryota; kingdom Metazoa; phylum Arthropoda; class Insecta; order Hymenoptera; family Formicidae; genus Camponotus; species Camponotus floridanus. The sequence continues at coordinate 1,484,337 of NW_020229658.1, forward strand.
CTCCGCGAAGCACCCCTGAGGCTGGTCGATGGTCAATAAACTTTCGCGGGAATCTTGGAAATCTCCTCGGTCTTGGAACAAGACGGGGAAATGTGGAATAAAGGCGGGAAGAAGAGAGAGGTGGGGAGATAGTGTCCTGCGCAAGGATGACACGGGAAACGATTCGCCTGAGAAACGAATACACGAACGGCGAGCTCGAGCAACCTGTAACCGCTTAGAAATTTATTTCGCCAAAGGGATGGCAAGTCGAGACCGTGAATCTTTCGAGTTTACTTCTTCTTTAATCTCTTACGGAGCTCTGCCAAAGCCTCTGATTCTTTCTTTCTTTCTTTCTTTCTCTCACATACTCTCTCTCTCTCTCTTTCTCTCTCTCTCTGTCTTTTTCGCTTTCTTGCTCTTTAAACCAAAAAGCTTTTACGTGGAGGGCGGCTCTGAGCGAATCTTTAAAGGGATTCGATTCCTCGGACGCGCAGAGGAAACTACGCATCCGCTGCGGAAATTCGTCACTTTACAGAATGTCCTGGAATTGCCGAGTGCCTTTTTAAACGCAGATTTTTCGAGAGAAACCAAATGAAAGAGAAATATGACGCGATATTTTTTAAATATCCGAAATCAAAAAACTTATTTCTACTATTTCCTTTATTGATTTTGTAAACATGTATCGTAATATATAAGAAATGTTTCCAGTTGATTTTTTTCACTTTTCGCGAATTAACCTATTGTTGCATCGATCAACGTTTCATGCATAGATGGTTCTTTCAGAAACCGTCCGAATGCACGCGACCGCGCTCTTATTTCGCCTCGGATCAGTTGCTCTTGAAATTTTACGACGTAATAGTGCTACGAGCACCCTCCTCGGGGAAATCTGTGAATATGCCACGTCCCGTTACGATAACTCGCCTTCGTAAGTAAGTCCTCGTCCTTCGTTCGAACCACGATAACGTTGGAAGTGGATAGTGAAGATGTCATTGATGAAAACTGATCGAGCTTAGGATTGAAAAAGCGTCTGTATCGCGTATGTGTAAAATATATATTAGATACGCGTCGTATATATTAAATAAATGTGAAACCATCGCAATTTTTAATTATTTACAAGTAACTTATAAATAAATATATTGATACAAGATATATAAATATTTAAATATTTTGAATACATGTATATATTAAGATAATAAAATAATATATTTATAATTAATTATTAAACTTAACGATCAACATCTCTCGATTAATTGCCGTAATTATTGCAATCGTTTAGACCGAGATTCCTACGCCAATCAAAGTATTTCCTTACTCAATGATAATATGTTTTTACGATAATGTAAATTCATTCGCATTGTATCAGTAATGGGTTTCTCTCAATCATTTTGCGTTTAATTGCCGCGATTATTGCGACATTGCGATCGTTTATATCGAGATTCCTGCGCTTATCAAAGTATTCCCTTACTCGATGATGACATGTTTCTTACGATAATGTAAGTTCATTCATTGTACCAGTAATGGGTTTACCCTGTTCGCTCTGTTGGCGTCCGCGCAGTCTTATCAACATCAAAGATTACTTAGACGATGTACTTCAAATTGATGGGAAAACGCCGGAACAAGCGACTAGGGAAAATATTGTTCCTTACCAGCGAGTAAGTGGAAAATAGCACGGAAGATAATAAAAATGACAGTGCACCTAACAATCTAGCAAGCAGATAACAAATTCGCAAGTTCTACTCCGTTTTCAGCAACATCCGTTGTCGCAGATAAATCGCGGACATGATGAGCCGTTCCTTTTTATATCTAACGAGTACTTTTACACGATCGATTTCTCTATTCGAAATCTTTACGAAAGTACAACTGACCTTTAGTTTTCAATTAAATTAAAAATAATAATGCAAAGGTCCACAAGATAAATCAATCAAAAATATAAATAAAAGGCTTAAAGGACCAACGCAGAGATGACTGGTTGCGAAAAATAAAATTAAAACGGTTATCACAGAAATGTTCTAATCTATCATATTCCGTTTATTATAATAACGATATACGCGCGTTTCGACCATCTTCAGGTCCTTATCAATATCAGTAATCAAAATAAAAATAACAAATATAAAGACAAAAAATAATACATGATGTAAAATCAAATGAAGTGAGCTGTCAAACGACGCAAACAATAATAAATAATAATAAAACCTTGAGAAGTCAAAAAAGTCGATATGTTCTCGCAACTTAACGGATGATATTTAAATGCGGCAAGCAAAACGCAACAACGCAAATAAGCGGATACGCAAATCCGCACCGCAGCAATCTCGCTATGCCCTCAACAAACGCCATGATCCCCTCGATGAAAAAATTCAATCCAGAAAGAATCCCGCCTTGAGTCCAACATGCATCTCAAAGATAAACAACCGTCAAAGATGCGTAGGTCCATGACAGGCCAAGTGATGCAATGGGCAACAATGCGTTAGGATAATTCTAGATATCCTGTCTCAAAATTAACAGAGAATCATGAACAATTACTTCGAGGGGAGAGCGAAACCGGCACAATACACACGTCCTTGTTGATAGCGCTAAACTGCATCTTTGACGGTTGTTTATCTTTGAGATGCATGTTGGACTCAAGGCGGGATTCTTTCTGGATTGAATTTTTTCATCGAGGGGATCATGGCGTTTGTTGAGGGCATAGCGAGATTGCTGCGGTGCGGATTTGCGTATCCGCTTATTTGCGTTGTTGCGTTTTGCTTACCGCATTTAAATATCATCCGTTAAGTTGCGAGAACATATCGACTTTTTTGACTTCTCAAGGTTTTATTATTATTTATTATTGTTTGCGTCGTTTGACAGCTCACTTCATTTGATTTTACATCATGTATTATTTTTTGTCTTTATATTTGTTATTTTTATTTTGATTACTGATATTGATAAGGACCTGAAGATGGTCGAAACGCGCGTATATCGTTATTATAATAAACGGAATATGATAGATTAGAACATTTCTGTGATAACCGTTTTAATTTTATTTTTCGCAACCAGTCATCTCTGCGTTGGTCCTTTAAGCCTTTTATTTATATTTTTGATTGAGTTTTCAATTATATTATTACAATATTAATTATTGCTAAAGATTGTCGATATCTCGATGTTTTCGTTGAGAAGAAATTAAAATCAATTAAAGGATCTAAGGCATATATTGCATAATATAGAATTTATTTATTAATATTCTATATGTTATTTTTATAGATTAAAATTATGAAATTTCGATTATGTAAAAAGCAAATAAATCAATATCCTTTCTTTCTTTAAAATTTATAAATCAAAGTGCCGTTCTTTCGATATAATTTCCAGATAAAGTTTAGTGTGTTTTTTCGCTGGAGAAACCTCTCCGCCGTCGTGTAACAAACGATTCTATTATCGGGAGCTGCGCCGTGCGATGCATCTCGGTGACGACGGGGCGTGAGAAACGAGGTGTACTTTTCCGCGAATCCGAGGATATTCTCGAATCGCGTCGTCGTCGCCGAGAGATGAATACGTCACGCTGCGGTAATGCACTCTCGTGACATCTCTGGAAGAAGAAGAATCCGAGGGCAAATTAAATGGTGGCCTAGGATGTGATAAGACGGGAAGAATGCAAATCTGAGCTGTGGCGGAAAAAAGGATGAAATTCAAGGAGATGTAAGGAGTGCTTTAGCGTAACATCCTGTCTCGACGCTACGGAATTAAAACTGCAAACTGTAATTCGCTTGGAAAGATAATAAATGATGTATGCTGCCGTCGCGCGACGCTGCCTGCAAAAAATTCCATTTGAATCTTGCGAGTTGAGTCCCCAGCTTGGGACTTGCACTTTGTTAATGTAGAAAATTTCTTCCCATTAAAAAAGCATAGAGCAAGAACAGCAAGAATAATATTTTAAATGCATTTTGCGCTGAGGGAAAAATATTTATTTTCCACAAAAAGTTTATTTCATTATTATATTTATTTATACGTATCTTTTACATATCTATTGTAGAATTTTTTTATTATATTTTAGTTTTCAATTATTTTTTATTAATTATTATTTTACTTTTTCTCTCTCTAATTGTCTTTTACGAGATATTTATTACCCAACTTTCGCTTTTTTCATACGACTTGTTAGAGGAAGTTTATGCTACTATATATGATATAATAAGCAATACATAAAATGATAAAAAGCTGTGCGCGATTTACGTATGCTTTTTTCTCACAGTACAACAAAATTATTGCATATCCGCGTGGCAACAAAAGTATGCACAATCTATTTCTCGGCACATGCAATTGCATTACACGCAATCTAAATTTTCCATTGTTGCACGCCACATGTCTGATGGATAGTTACAATAAAAAATTCCAAACAGTGACAGACAAGTTCTATTAAAAATAAAGTTACGCAGCAAAATAGCATTTAATAATATTTTTGCTATACTTTATCTTAATGCAATCTATTATATATTCCAGATTATGTTTTAGATGAATCTTATGAAAAATCAACTTTAGGGCACAAGATAATATTTAAGTGACATTTGCTTTCGACAATGCGATCTGAATATATCGCGAATAATTCAAATGCGAGAGGACTTCTCGAGCGAAAAAATATAACAATGTGTCGGCGAAAACGATTGTGCGTGACGTGCAGTAAGACACGAGGAAGAAAAGAGAGAGAAGAAACGAGTCGGCACTCCCCGATGTATTTGTGGCAATTGATGCACTTCCCCGTTCGCATACGCATTGCTATATTTGCACGAGACGTTATTGTTCACGGAATATAATGGTTGCCATGCTTTATGATTTGCCATATGAATATACTTGTTACGTCGTTTGCGTCATGATTCGCGATACAGATAGCTTTCGCCTTTCCGGTAACGATCGCATAGATCCGCACAATGCGTGCAGATCCATTCCACCTGTATTTTCTTAAAATACAGGTTCTCGCAAGAAAGCGAGTGCTTCCTTCCTACTTCGATTTAAAGAATAATTTCTATCGCGCAATTTAAATTTCCTTTTCATATTTCTAAATTAAAAGAAGAAATTTACATTGTATAGTAAATTAAGTATGGTAAAAAGATGGCGGAAAGATTAATGCGAAAAATTATGTATCTACGAAGATGAAGCGGGAGGCCGCGATACTGAAGATTAATTGGATCCGATAAACATGGAGATGGGAAAAACACTGACGAATAAGTATGTAATTTCAAATTCGAATAATACGTAACATCTTTAGGAAATATATCTCGTGTAAAGAAAGAGAAAGAGATGTACGTACGTAAATACTCGTATTTAAATGCATGATACAGTAATAGAGACATGTTACGCCAATTACGTACTCGATGCATTCGGAGAACGTTGTATAATGAAAAGCGCAATCTCTCATGAAACGCACGTGCGCGTTTCTCTCCTCATTTAAAGCGAACATGTCGGCTCGGCATCTCGCCGCCTCACGAAATACTAACGAACGCTTGCCTCTGGGATTCAATTTTTTTTTTCGTCTCTGGGAGATACATTCGGCTCGGATTAAAACTCCATCTGTCACAAGTCGAGTTCTGCGAACATATCGCGACGTAAAAGCCGCGTAGGAAACGTAATTGGAGCCGGTACGGACAATACAGTCGGAAAATCCTCATTAAGAGCTTCTCTTTGACGCGGCAGTAAAATTTCAGAAATCCGTCACAAAGAACTTGGCGAATCGTCGGTGATAAATTTCATACGTCGCAACACGATATGACGATTGAAGCTTTGTGAAGCTTACGCGGCAGAATCATGCTTCGAGAGACGCTTTAAAGAGAAATATCTCTTCAGGGTTGTGTAAGATTGTACTAAAATTAAAAAGATGTTAAAAGACTTTAAAATCTTTAACATTTACAGGAAACGTATCAAGTTCAGAGACGCAAATTTGCGCTTTCAAGATACAAATTAAATAATTTTTCATCAAGAGGTAAATTAAAATCGCGCCACTGCATTATTTCAATATTTTCTTTTTCGATTTATACAAATTTAAACTTAGCTCGCCCCATTTATCCGCAGACGTACGAAAAATATTTAGCGCTTACACGGAATAAAAAAAATTGCCGCGCCATCGTCATGACCCGATGATAGTTGACCATTTCGAAAAAGCGTGTGTCAACGATGACAGCGTCCGCGACTGTGCGCGACAGTTGCGGTAAAATTAGCGCCAAAGCGCGTCGTTTAGCGACATTTCGACGATCGTGCGCGATTCGCGGAACGAACGCTTGTGCAAACAGTGCATCGCGGTTGCAATTTCGCCGATCCGCGGGCCACTCGCGGCCGGGCATCGTGCGGAACCGCAAAAATGGCTAACGGTTCGGCCACTCCGCATAGTTATGCTCGTTGCTCGAGCGCTCTCGTCCCTCGTTCGGTACGCGGCTAATTCTCTAGCTGGCGGGTAACGCCAGCTAGAGAATGGGAGGAGGGCGGGGGCGGGGGGCGCAATTGATCCGCGCACGGTATGCACATTTGCACGCCCGGTGGTGGACAGACGCGTCGAGTGGTAATCTCACAAAGAGGTAATCACCCGCTCGATGCACTCGCGATGCCAGGCCGCCAATGGCGTGGCACGATCATCGCGAAGGCCAAACAGGCAGGGTCGCCGCTTCGATTTCATTCTTCTATTCCGCATCAAATTGAAGATTGCGCGTACTTCAAGACGATCGAGATTCTAAGCAACACACTGAGAAAAATCGTTTGATTGTACCAACAAGTATGACACGTATGATTGAAGGTATTTTGGTAAAATCAAACAAAAATTTCTAATTATCATGATAAGACTCGATTTTTTATAACTAGAACGTTTAATAGATTTTACTATAAGGATTTGGTTAGTATTTTCCGGTTGGATCTATAAAATTTCTTGTTACATTAATTTCTTTGCTTGTTTCTTAACTTATCTCGTATTCAATATTTGCCATGAAATGTATATAAAGAACTAGTATCAACATTAAATCCGAGGTATATTTTTTTTCTCTTACGAGCAGTAGTGCCAGAAAGAGAACGCTAGCTCTCTGATTGTGTGTGTTTGAGCTGCATCATCTTCTTGCATCACTGTTTATCAGTTTAATTTCTAACAAACTGAATTTAAAATAATTTAATCTTCAATAATCTGGATTGAATTTATCCAATAATTGTGTTGGAATTCAGAATATTAAACAGACTTTTGAGATTAGATGGAAAACATTTTAGACGACTTGATGCTGGCGAGTTTAATATTATTAACCAGAAAATTTGGTAAATTTAACAGGAAGAAATTAATCAGATTTATCTGGTAATTCCTACAAGAATTCTGATTTGTCCATTTTCCAACAGACATACTGGTTGAATCTACCAGAATTCTGATTAATGCAACCAGATTTTTTTCTCAGTGCACTCATCGAATTTTGCGTAAACATTTTGAAACGCGCATTCTGGGTCATATCGTTTCCTAAAATAAAACTTTCTACATTGCACGTTGCACGTATTTTAAAACTTTTTAAAGCGAAATGTATGTAAATGTAAATCGCGCTATATTATATTATTATTAATAGTTCGTGCTCGTATCTGATGGCAGAATCTCGCGACGGGAGGCTTTTGCACGGCACGAATTTTAATTCAACGCGCGCTATACCTATCCAAATGTCAGATATACGTTTCCGTTGCGTTGAAAACGGTATGCAAGATACGCAACTTTGTTATGGAACAGATTTCCACGACCTGCGGAGTTTCGCATTCTGTAGGATGCGCAACTAACCATCGCGCAAATGCGAATCCGCACGCATCTCTATCAACGACGAGAAGCGGAGTAGACGGCGGAATAAATTTGAATTTCCGATGCCACCCGTGAAATTCCCATATCACTGTCCGGATTACATTTGCATCACAGTGCAGGGTCGTCCGACGACCGAGGGACGACGAGAAACGACGAGTGCGCACTTGTAAAAATGCGCGAGAGCGCGCGTTGTTTGTTATTACCCCCCGAGTGAAACAAGTAACACGCGCGAGTGCTCGTTCCGATCCGATACCGACATTAATTTGGACTTTGATTAACGCCGGGATTGCATTAGCATCGCAAAAACGCTCAAACAAACGCGTAATGCGAAGAAAGATACGCGAGAGGCAGATCCGAGAATCTTGATTAGCGGCTTTCGTAATCCTAAACGACGCAACGCAATTACGTATGGAAGACATTTTTAGCGTTTTATAAAGTATTACTAATTAATAGTAATTAGAGAATATGCGTATTATTATACACGCGCAACATCAAATAAGACTTTACAGGAATTTAACGAATTAAAAGGTAACACTTAACATTAAACATTGTATGAAATTTTTATTTAAACAAACAAACGAATACTTTTTTTGTTAAATAATATATAATTTTAATGATAGAAAATTACAAAAGATTTGAAGCTGGAGATTAATAATGACGTTTAAATAATTGTGTACGCTTGCATGGTAACCAGAAGAGAGAGATTCAGTTTCGATAAATTATATAAAATAATAAATTATCTAAATTATATAAAATAAACAAATAGTTTTTATCTTTACACTTATCATTGTTGGCTTCAATCATATATCTTGTGCAAGTTTTCATCTTAATTTTATTATTAAAAATATATATTTTTTTAAGAAAAATTTATTTGTCTGTTTAAAATTTGATAAAAATTTAACTTTACTTTTTATTTCAAATATATAAATCGATATCAAAAAGCATTTTATTTTTCTACTCGAGATAGATTCTTTTATAATCTGTAAACATTTATCAGAACATTTATATCAAATGTCAGAATCGTCCAAATTCCATTTGCCTTGCAGCATCGTAAATAGACCAAATCGGAATCTAAATTGAACTTATTCCACGAGCTGTATCAATAGTTGTGTATTTTCGCAAAAGCCAATATCGTATCCGATCGAGAGAAACACCCTCCCATTTTCGCGGACGCGAAAAATAATCCGGCGCGTTCATTTCCCTTGGTCCAAATAAACTTTAAGGATGCATGTGAAAGAAATTATATATATATATATATATATATATATTTTTTTTTTTTTAGCATCAATTACAAAGCATACATATGCGTATGCAATTGCGTTCAAGAGTCATAAATTTTGTTCAGCCTTGCAAAAAGCGACTATTCTTTTCTTTCTGCTACGGCGTTTCTTTACAATGGAGTATGAAATTATAAGTAATGTTCGCGCTCTCCGAGTTGTATGTTTTCAGATTTACAATCGGTAAAAAATTAAAGACAATATAGGACGTGTGAATACAAGGTGTCTTGCCTTCTTCCATTCAATAGTAAATTCTTTGAAGAATTTTATGAAAAAAACATTTTTTCGATAGAAATCTTCTCTCTCTCTCTTTTCTCTCTCCAATTTTCAATTTTTTAATATTTATATTAAAAACGTCAGAATCGTCCGAATTCCATTTACTTTGTAGCGTCGTCTCATTAAATTTATAAAATTAAATCTCTCTATTAAATATATATTCTACGTATTCTAAAATATATCTCTTCACATTATCTGCATTGGAAATAAACTTCGAAATTTTCAGCATATACGAAATTTTGCTACCAAGAGAAATGCATAAAATATTCCGTATCGAAGAATCGATTTTATATTCAAGAAGGAATCTATATTTGGGAGAAAGTAATCGATTTTTGATACACCCTATATACATATATATAGCAAAAGGAAGAGCGGAAACGATCGTGCATCGGGCAAAGAAGGAGAAGGAAAAAGAGTGAAATAGGAGAAGAGGGGGATGGAAGATAGCGCATCTTCACCGAATGCACGAAGTGCATCCGACACCCCAGGTTCGCCTCCTCTCTCCCTTCGTTGGGAGAGCCGCCGCAACCGGGGCCCGCCTGCCATTATCTCATTTTTATTCATTCAGCACATTGTTTCTGGATTACGGGTTGTCCGCCGCTCCATTCGTCATCGCTTATTTTTACCCACGACCAGCCGGCCGGCCGGTCGTGATTTACTTCGGCACCGAAATACGTTTCGCAAACCATCGTGCAACCCATTGTGTTCCGCGTCGAAAGACGGCTTTTTCATTGTAATTTTCACTTTTACATCGTCCGAGACAGCGTCACGGTGCGTCTCGTGCATGCGCATATTTTGAGAAACTCGTAATATATTTGATAATGCGTATGACCTGAATATGCTTGTGTGACTATTTGAATGTTTCGATAATTATATGAGTACGATCTAAATACGTTTTTTACGCACTTCTTTCTGCGTTTGTGGTTCAGTTGCCTCTGCCCTTTTTCTAGTGATATCTATCTTTTGAACCTCTTGTCATTATTATTTTATTTTTCTCGTAATATATTTTTTTTCTTTCATCAAAATCAACTTTGGCCCGCACGCGCGCGTCTTTACGAAATCTTATATAATTTCCGAATTTCTCTCTTTTAAATATCTTAGAAATAAATTATTTATGTATATTATTTTTTGATATAACGCAACTTTCTCGAAAGATGCGCGAACCGCTGCATCTGCTTTCGCACAAATATCGCCGCGAGAGGTTGCGATTCCGCGATCGTGAGCTCTCCCTTGTCGAAAGTCCGCTTCGGCGTCCCCTCCGCTGGCGTTTCCAAGGTTTTCACTCATTTACGGTGCCGTGACCTTCCCATAAATCACTGCAATTCCGCGTGTCCCGCGCCATCTCGGGCGATTCGCGTGCGCATCTGCATATCGGATTACACGGAACGCGCAGGAGGAAACGGCCCCCCGTGTATAGAGCTATAGGCGCGCGAGGCGATCCTATGCATAAATATGTAACATCGCATCGATGTTTTGCGTTCCCGTCTAATTGGCCTCGCAATCGTTTCTGCCGACTGGAACACGGCAACGGAAACCAAATATCGCCGAGATCTCTCCCGCGCGCGGTTCTCTACGAGATCGTTCAACTCTCTCCGACATTTACTATAGAACGCTAATTTATAATGAAGATGAAGAATAATGACTGATGAAGAAGGTGCACGCATTTTTTCCAAAAATCACGTATCTGTTAGATTTATTTTGATAATATATACGACAGCTTTTAAAAATTAAATGTAAAAGGAAATAAATTACAAGATTAATATAAATCTATCGTATATAATATTATCTATAACATATTTAATCGTGAAATGGGAAAATTAAGAATGCAAACGTGCAAAATTACACGAACATGCTTTACGAGCTTAAAGTTTCTCGAATAAAGCGTGATATTTCAGGAACACCGCTAAGTTTACCGGGCTCTTTCGAGGTTCGTTAATTAATAACAAGAATTGAAACATGTTGTTATATGAAATATCGCGAACGAGATGGCCACCATATAGAATGGCTTTATACTAACTACACGGATACAACAAAGTACATATACAACAAAGTTGGGCTATAATCGCGGCTGCTGCATCATATCCCCGATGGATTAATCGATCGTGCACGAGAATCGTATTCGCCATCGGTCAGCAAAAGTATCACGCAAGAATAACGGAGAGAACGAGAGAGAAAAATACATACAATGTGCGGAATGTATAAATCGATCTGCACCGATTCGGATCGCCTCGCGCGAATCGAGAGAGATTCGATAGAAGCCTCACTTTGCTGGCAAATAACCGCGTGTTTATCTCGGCATATGCTAACGATTTCGTGGAAGAGAGCTCGTCGAGCGTGCAACCTGGATCTATCCATCTAGACATGTCTACCGAGACCCACATTACGTCTCGCCCACATCCTTCCCCCTCGTCTGTCTTCTCTTTCTCTTTCTCTCTGTCTCCTTTTCTATCTACCTCTCCGCTACCGTGCGTGTTCATCGTTATAACGCGTCTAACGCGTGACGCGGATAATTGCGAGTACCGGTCAGCGACTAGCTAATGGGTCGGTAAAATCGAAAGCGAGAGCACGTCGGAAAAGCCAGGGGATAAGCGAGATCCGGATGGAACGAAGAGAGTGAGAGTCATATCGAAAGAAGATAAAGTTCTTATTATCGGATTTATATAAAAAATCAATTACAATTTTAGCACCGTTCAAGAAAGTGTTTTGAATTGCATGTATTTATATATTTCTTTTCTACATCTAACGCATGTATAATATTCTTTAATTTAGTAATATCAAATTCTACTTTTTTTTTACCTAATGTTTAATTTTATTAATAACAAATTATTTATAAATAAATAAAAAATTTTCTTTTTCCATGTATCGATCAGTTCAAATAATGAATAAATATAATTCATTTATATATTTTTTATTTGATGAATAAAAAATTAATACAATAAGAGAAAGAGAAATAAAATAATTTTATCAGAATTCTTAAAACGTAATTCTTGAAGAAAAATAGAAAAGAAATTGAAAAATCCATCGATTAAGAAACGATCTTGCTCAAAGATGAAGAGAGGAAAAGGAGAAGGGGTGAAGTTGGTCGAAGAATCTTAGGGAGAGATATTTAGAATACTTCACATACCTATCTAATGAGCATTCCCCGGAGTCAAAGGAAAAGCTTCTTTTTTTTCCTTCGTGTTCATGTCGTATGCGTGTCATTTGCATAACGACCGGGAAAATATGAAAGGTAGATGAGGGAAGTGAGAGAAGGGAGAAAAGGATGGTAAGCCCTTAGGGAACACATGTTTTCGCTACAGTTTGTTTTATGTCTTTGGTGCATTCTCGAATGACCGCTTTACGATTTCCGTCGTGTTACAGCAACGTAATATCGAGAGAAAATAAGTATCCCAAACGAAAAAGAGTACTTTGAAAACTAGGAAATGAATGTTACAAATTAATGAGACGAATGTAACTGCGAGATGTGCCGAGTAATATTCTTTTGCTTCAAGCTATATAAAGCTGAAAATGTTTAATTTCGTAAACTGTAGTTTATAATTGAACAATTTTATACGCAAAATTGTAATTTTTTTAAAACTATATTATTATAGCTATATCATCGGAAATTCAAGATACTCTCAAAATCTGTCCAATTAATTTCTCGATTGGGATCAAATTAAGTTTACAAATTTTTGTTTTTCTTCTGTTAAGAAAAAAGAGAAGAAAAAAGATATTTAATTTCGTAAGAATTTATAAATATTATATGTATTCAAAATTTCTTTTCGCCTGTTTCGACTAACGAGACCAAGCATTTCTCTCGCAATCGTTCGAGATCACGATGCTCGTTCCATAATATCGGCATCCACGTCGCACATGTGATTACGCGATCTGGCACGATAATTATTCCGCATTGCCATACGCGGTTCATCGAGTAATAAGTCGCAATTGCATGCGAAGCAAGAGAGTGCGTTATCGTGCGCGGAACCTCGAACCAGGTGTTATTATTCTCCCCTGATTATTATTCTTAGCTGCCGCGTATAAGCCGGTCGACGATGCGTTGCTCTTCCGAGAAGTGATACTTAATTAATGGGCGGCGGAGAGAGATAGAGAGAGAAAGAGATGGGCGAAGAGCAAACATACGAGACAACTTAGTAGCCCGCTCACGTAGATCTCGCGTTTTCGCCCGGCAAGACCAGCCGTGTAACTTTACTTTGTGTCGTGATGGGAAACGCACTACCACATAAAACTCATTTTTACGTCGCATTTAACCACCAACTCTAAATCAAATCAGCCCACATTTTCTGCATCTATTATTTCAATCTCGAATCAATTCTTTCTCAATTTACGAAAATGTTTAATCTTGTTAAATAACATAACGATTATTTGTTTTTAACAAAATGCTGATGCTCCGAAGAAAGAGAGAGAAAACACACTCGGCGAAGAGAACCGTTAATATGACCATCGAAAGAACACGAAGAGCATCGTTGGACGCAGCTGGTCGATTCGCGCGTGATCTTCGTGCTTTATGGGGCGCATGGGGATAAAATGGCGGAAGGACGTTTTGCAAATATAAGCCTGCCGACCGTAAAGAGCAACATGCTCTCTTCACGCAAAGGTAAAAAGAATGTCATCGTCGCGAAACGACACAATGGCTCGTACACGTAATGGCGATCATCCTATTCAATGCCCTTCTCGCCATTTTGCGTCCGTGAAACGGTCTTGGCAGTAAAGACCTTTTAGAGGAGACCCTCCCTCTCTGCCCTCTTTCATAATATCCTGTTCGCATCTCCGTGTTTCCGTTTTTACTCAGCTATAAGAACATCGAGGTTCATGGGTCGTGCTATACGCATCGGATGTCCCTAACGAGCGTAAAACATTAGCAAGAATGTGGTTTGTATCGAATTTTACCTCGAGAAATTTAATTTGATATTTTGCGTAAAAATAACATTTTTTAATTAATGTGTTAATCAGTTAATGGAATAATAATTAGACTTTGACTATAAACAGTGTTGCTAATTAAAATTGTCTTTAACTTTTTAAAGGTGAAAATGCATGTTAATTTTGAGTATGTAAAGGATACTCAGAGGACCTGCATTTTCCGTCAAATCAATGCGAAGCAAGAGGAGCATCAGATTTTTTGTATTCTATTGTGTAGTCACTCAAATATGTAAATGATATAATTTGACTTTAATTAAGATAACAATCGCAATTGTTGATAAATAATCCTGGCATATATTTATTATATGATAAAACTAACAGACCGCTAATGAAGATTTTCGATGTCATTAAATCAATCATCAATTACCATATTGTCGCAAGCATTGATCAATAATAATTCAGAATTTATTTATTGAATTTTCATAAATTTTGTTTCATTTGAATTATGATTTAATTGTAGAAACAGAGATGTCTCAATAAAATTATTATTTTTTTTATTTTATGTATAAAATTTTACTAATAATAAGTAAATCAATAAATAAAATGTTAATAAAATAATAATATTCAAGTATGAAGTATAATTAGATTCAAACCTGAAAATATTAATTTCTACATATTTGTTGTGATTCATTTTAAGGAATAAATTTACAAAATTAATGAGAAAAAATGGATCTCGTTTATTACTTAATAAAAATACAATCTCAGATAAAAATGACAAAAAATGGCGAGTTAATTGGTAAATTAAGAATATAAAAATTCTGACATTATTTTTCAGTGGAGATCTCCATTTTTCGAAAAACTGAAAAATCTCGACTACAATCTCTTGGAAAATGCATATGCTTGCATAGCAGATGTGTCATATGGCAAAATGTCAAGGCTAATATCGTGCAGAAACGCGGTACGTGTTTAATTGCGATTTAATTTTTCAATTTAGTATTCGAAAGCTATCATTATCGATTAAAGAACAATAGCGGGGCTATTCGCGTGTTTCGCGAGCCCGATTTAAGGTTCAAGGATTTCTTCCTCTCAATATAACTTTTTCGCATAACTCAACCGATTATTAAATATCAATATATCCTTTTGCGAACATAACACGAGGTTCGACTGCCGCAACTCGATATCTGGCTACGACCGAGACCGCAAGCGAATCTCGCTGAGAAGGAAAGATCAAAATTGCCGGTACGCGACGGACAATACCCGATTGTCGGAGAATATCCGTTCCGATAATAACTGCGGGAAATGGTAGCATGATAATATGGTACGCTACGAAGAAAAAAGCACGCTCTCATAAAAACCGCACAATGATCGTCGATGGAAGATTATCCCCGCGAAGCGGAATTAATCTCGATGGCGAATTATTAACTCGGTTCCCTGATAAATCTGACGCGTTCTACTACTACATGCAAAAAGTTAGTTTTGCATATTTATGTGTGTTATTCACGTAGAATTATATTTAACGTTTCATATCTATTCGTAAACGAATATATGCATGAAGTACTTCATACCTTTTAGCTATTTTCGTATAAATTTCACATGTAGTATAATAAGTAACATTACCGCGACAAACAGTAAATATGAATATGAAATAAATATATGAAATATGAAATAAAATATATATATACTATGAAATACAATATATATACTAAATATATAAACGATTAATAACATAGTAGTTATTTCCTAACTTCTTTTTCACGTTGAAATATATGAATCTATATTATTTTATAAATGTTGTCACGTAACAAATGAAAAACGGACGATGGCTTTGTGCGGAATTATCTGTCAGACCCGCCACGACATTTTCGCGACAGATGTACATTTTTCATCATGTCGCATATATATACATTATGCATTTTGTAATGTATGGTCGCAGTCGGACAGCACACAGAAAAGGTCAGGCAAAATCCTACCATTTAAAAAAAATAAATAAATTCTGTTCAACGAAAGATAGAAAACTAGTCAAAAATCGGATTATCAAGAGACGCGCTGAATGCGCAAAACATAAAATGTTTTTAAACCACTCTTTTTCGTGGAAATTACACGGTAACTCCGAAATTGTTAGACAAGGGAATCTTTGTCCAAATATCCAGCGTAATTACGATGAAGGCAAGTTACCGCCGACAAGGGCTTATCCCGTTAGGATAAAAAAATAATTTCCGAACTTGGCCGAATTCAATTTGGTCGTGCGTGTAAAAGGTAAGTTACGATCACGTCTCTCAGGCAGCAATTCTCCATATTGGAAATAACTTTTTCTGATTGCCCTTTTCGCGTCGTTCGCCGGTACCGAGTTCCGTACTTACTTCCGCTCGGGAAACAATTTTTGACGTTACATCATACATTATTGCAATCATTTCCTGAGAGGCGAAACATCTGCCATAAAATTAATGACTGTGATAATCATTTATATACATTATTTTAAATTAAATGAATTTATGCAGAGACAAAATTATATTAAATTATAACAGATATTAAATTTAATTCATTCATATAAATACTAAATAGTAAAATAATAAAATTAAAAGTAATAAATACTAAATAAATATAAAGAAATAAAATCGATTATTTCTTCACAAATTATTAAAAAAGTTTTCAATCTATGCTAGAATTTTTTTTTTATCTTCTCGTTTTCATAGAAAGAAACCATGTGAAAATGATATGTGATGTGTAAATGAGAATGTGAATATTTTCGAGAAAGCGTTCTCTATTCAATCGTAAAGCCGGGACGTTCATTATTCGAAATGCAGGTCGACAGACACCCGATAGATTTTACTTGAATGGATGCGACATCGTTAAAACATATCTCAGAATCGCGTCCGTTGTTGCAATAGTAACGAGTATTCCAAGGGAAGCTTATCCAAGGCAGGACCGACGAAATCGACAGGTTCGATAAGTCCGCGGCTCTCGTTGACGTAAGCCGAATATTGCTTTTCCACATTGTTACGTTTTAATAAAAGATCCTCCTGCTCTCGATCTTCATTTCTCTGCGAGGATTCGCCGTCATTCGCATCCTTTCTCCTCCCGCTTGTATTTCGAAGGTTGAATATTAATGTTGCGCTACCCGCGAGTAATATCAAGTCGCTGTACGTCTATCCGAGTGGCATTTTCGTCGTCCTACGCGCTGTCATTGTGTGCATTATTCGCGGCATTATATTTAAATTTCCGCGCGTGTGTGGGACGCACAAGCGACGACTCAACGGGCATGCTAATTGTTCCCTTGCTGCTTGTTCCTTTTTTCCTCGATTATATTTTCACGGGAAGCTTTCGAAATCAACGTTCGTTTCGCGGATGCTTTCGCGCCATCTTGTCGCGAATATCCCATTGAGTCACATTTCAATCACAACTGGGGTTGCCAAATATCTAAATTACCGGACATTTCGTCTTGGGACAAAATCTAACCGGACAGAAACAGTAAACATAAAACTATATTAAATACAAAATTTCAAGTAGAAACTTTTTCTTTCTCCCCTCCTCTCTCTCTCTTTCTCTTTCTTTTTTTTATTACCTCTCTCCTACAATATTGTTTTTCAAACAATTTTAGAAACGTCCGGTGTCCGGTTTGACTCATCAATCAGACACTGGACAAGACTCCTAAAAAACCTGACAGTCCGGATCAAAACCGGACGGTTGGCAACCCTAATCACAACAAATGAAAGAAAAAGGGAAAAGATTCATTTATATCCTGACAAATTATTGATAGTACATTCCAAGTTACTTAATAAAACCGGAAAGCTATGCGTTGATTAACGATAAAATGTTTTATGAAGCCTCCGTTGCTAACGTTACATTACCTTTGCCGGATAAAACTAATCTAGCCTTTATATACTCTAAATATTTCTTCTCGTTAGTAAAATCCGGTAACTAAGAGCCAAAGAAACAAACGTCTCTGGTGTATCTATAATCGAATCTATGATTTGAGATACCGGATCGTTGGAACGACTGTCGTCGTTTTATGTTGTTCGTGCGTGTCATTAATTTGCGGGCGGACGGATCGCATCGACGGCGGAGACATTTATCACAATGAAGATATTATCGAGATATCTATCGTAGCACGCGTAGTCGATGGGATACAGGCTGTACGGCGGCTGATTGTTGACTCGATTACGACGCTTACGGGACAAGAATCTCAAACGTCTCCTCTCCGTCGAGCGGAGAGAGGAGAGTGATACCTAGTCACGCCGAAAGAAAAAAAAAAAAGCGACCGAGCGAGTTTCTGCTGCTACCTCGCTATATACTTGTCGTCGAGTCCAGCTCGTACAAGATTATATTCACGTAAAATGTTTGGTTATTACACCGACGGAAGGAAATTATCCTAGGGACAACAAGCTCGCGCAGAAACTCAAAGGTGGCCTGCTGCCGAGAGAGGAATCCAAAAGGATCAAAGAGTAAAAAAGTCAAGTTTAATTACCGGTTACGCTCGCAATTTGGTTAAGATTATTAAAGAGACACGCACACACATAACGTAATGCATCTAACAATGTCAATGAGAGATCCCGGGGGGGGATACTTGTATATTTCTTTGTTCAACGATCCGGCGGTAATCTTGAACGAAGATCGCGACGAAGGTAGAGTGGAAGGCCGACCGGCCGCCATTACCGGACCCTGGTGCAGCGGTCGGTCGGTCGGTCGGCTGTTCCATTTGTCGTACACGGGCGCGTCATCATGAAGTCATATTTCACGACTTATGGTAATTACGATCTACCACCCAGAAGTCAGGTGCGCATGCGTGCGGGACTCTTTGTCACGCGCGCGCTCGCGTGTACGTCGTGCATGTGTAACACGCATCTCTCGCCGGACCGGACGTACGCGTATTACGCTTTTCGCGGGACACGCGGGGGATTGTGGAGCCATTTGTCGTGCTTGCGTCCGCCGTATCAATCTAGCGCGCCCGAGCCTGACCGCGACACAAATCGTCGCTTCGAGTAATAATTACCGTATGCCCGTCGGCGCGAGCCGCGCCGGTTTAATTGCCTCTCCGAACAGGAAGAGAAGAGAAATCGCCAAACGCTCGCCCGAGACAAAACGAGTGATGAGAGACGTCGTGATGTAACGCGTGTCGATGCAATGTCTTTCTTGCGTTTTTCTTAAACGAATTTTTAGGCGCAAGAACCTTCAAAATAATGACTCGTGCACGAAGAAAGCGCGCGTTATAAAAGAGAGAAGTACTCATCTTCATCCTTTCAATGAAAATTAAATATTAAATTAGTTGAAGAATTTGCGCAAATTAAATAATTATGTATCAAATCGTGGTCTATATACACAGAAAAAAAGGACATTCTTGTTTTGAAAATATATTCAGTTTTGACATGGAAATTTTGAAATGAGATTATATCGCGTTAATTAAAAAAAAATATAATTGCTTACTTGAATGAAGCCATTTTATATAGTTCAATCGAGAAAAATATATTCTTATGATTTGAGATTTAATTTTCTCGAATGGGAAAGAAACAATGTTAGATAGAAAATAACATTTTTAAATCAAAGATTATAATTTTCTTAAAGTCGAATCAAATAATTATATATTCTTGAGGTGACAATTACAATATTAAAATAAGATTATAAATTGTTGCGTATATACGAAACAATGAACGCGTTAGTTTAATTATATAAGTTTTGATTTGACACTTACTTTTTTTCTGTGTAACTTAATTGTGTACATAATAGTATAAATCGATATATAAGAACGATACAGACATGATGACCCAATCCGGTTTATATTTGTCCATTAGTTTTTTAAATGTCGAATCGCGGCGATATTTCTACCATAAATTCTGAATATTCAGCAACCGAGGCGTAAATATGAATTCATTTCAGTCGGATGGCCAAGAAAACTGTGTCCAAAATGGGTCAACAACAAAGTCCCGGTTACATCAGAACCATAAATCGGACCCGTGTACGGACAGCATAAAGGGCAATGACGCGCGGCTTGGTTGCGGTCTCGAAACTACCATTTTTTTACGTGGTATAGCTTGTCGCGCGGATTACTGCGGTCTGAGTCGTGGAAATGATTTCCGTCTTTTTAGAGGGGAATAAAAATCCCGGCTCCTCTCTATGACCGATCGTTTAGGGTTGCGTCCGTACTAGTGGCAGTTTTGCGAAATTACGATTTCTGCGATCGATCATTCGAATCATCTGTTTCGCGACAGATTCGCGTCTGAATCGAAAATTACAGAGAAAAAAGAACATACCTTGTTTACAAATTATAAGACAAATAATAATAACAAGAAAGAAATAATATGTAAAAATATATTGCTCTTCTAAAAAAAATACATCGATGATTCTCTTTATAATTTAAGATATTTCGCTATGCAAATCTGTATAAACACTCTCGGACGTTATATTATTTATATTACTTTTATTTAGTTTTATTAAAAATACAACGTCAAATTCAATATTTTTTTAAAATAAGATACAACATTCTGTAATAAGTGAATAATAAATGATAAAATTATAAATTGGCAAAAAATGGCAAGGTATTCTTCCTCTGTGGTATTCGATCGAACCGAACGGATCGACAGGGAGCGTACCTGCCGTCTTAATATCCGGTATCCGCCGATCGATCCCGCGCGCCGAACCGGTAACTCGTGGCTTTCAAGACACTACGAAGGCGTCGTAGTCGGTCCGGCCACACAAGTGGAAGAGAATCCCTTCGATCGGCAGACCCTTATTCTTTACAGACGACGAGAGGATACGACCAAAGCCGCAAGCGGCACATCCTTGCATCGTGATCATGGTACAGCTGTTGCACTTAATAGTGGTTATTTGTCGCTCGAGCGTGTTAAAATGTTACTGTCTTGTTGCACGCGGGCAAAATTCCGCGTGAGACGCGGCTCTCTTTAACCGGCGGTAGTTCCCTTTTTTATTCTCTCTCTCTCTCTTTTTCTCTTTCGCGAGCCCCGCCATTTTACACGCATTGTATAGCACGTGGTATTTTAAAATTTCCGCCTAGTGCGGAACTTGGCATTTAGGGAGTATATTTTCCGATGCTGTAATAATTTTATAAATGGTACACATTATATCGATATAATGTCGGCATTAAATGTCATTTACATCGGACTTCGTTTCTAATCATTATTACAGAACATCATAGATAAATTGTCGTGAAAATTTCATAAAGAGTATTCATGTTGCTTTTATAAAAGTAATTCTTATATATTTATAGTTTACAAAGTCATAAAAAGTGTAAAATAATAGTACGCAATTTTCTAGCGAGAAAATATTGGGATGAAAACGAGTTACAGATTATAAAGTGATTACGGAATACATAAATAGAACGTTTATTAGCCTGAAAATTTACGCAAATGTATCAACTGAGAAAGTGTTTTGGAAACAAGTCCCATAGAAAATTAATAGATCGTTGGTCGAGAAAATGAGATAAATCTTTAAAAGAACAAAATGGATCGGCCGAGATGCTTTTATGCAGACGCGCGAATAGCTTCTCGTAAAGCTTTTACGTTCGCGATGTATAAGAGAAAATGCTCGCGCGTATAAAGTATATACGCGGTCGCCCGGCTTAAAAGCGCGATTTTGAGTCTCGCGGGTTAAGTGCGATATCCGACAAGTATCGCGAGAGAATACTGTGGATTCTCGTCAACGGGAAGTTGGAGATGAACATTTTTACGCCGCTGTTTATTTCTTCTCATCGCATTCACGACGCATTCATAACGCTTTATTAATGTCCGTATAAATTGCGTACGTAAATAAAATCGCGTGCACGCGCCGAGGAATGAAACGAATCTCGCGCGTCGATCAGTCCGAGCAAAAACTCATTCATCTAAGGTACTTGGCATGATTCATCCAGTACGTGATCGAGAGCAGCACGACGACGATGACGACGGCGATACGCGGCTACGTCTTCACCGTCGCGATCGGATTTTTGCGAGAAGCGTAACGAGAACATTCCGCGGAATCTCGTCTCGCAAGAGCGCTCGCGCCGCGAGTCGAGGATGATCTGGCCAGCTGATATCGAGTGACATCCAGCGGGGAACACGCAGCGTCATTTGTTACCGACACGAGCAAGCGGGCGGGAGGGAAACGCGCCGACAATAGGGCCCGCCCGGCCAGGCCCGTTCGAAGCCCCGCTGAGCGAAGAGAGAGGTCGGCTTTTTTCACCCGACTCGAATACCGACGACTCTTCCTCTCCTCTCTTCCTCTCGAGTAGCGACCTTAACCCGGCGGTGAACGCGCTCGGAAATTCAAGGCGGATGATTAAGCTTTGATCCCTCTTATCCCGGAAATGACTTCGTGATTTGCCCGCTCGAATGTTTGCGCAAGAGCGTAACGAGCCTTTCTTATATCGCGTTACGATTGATTATCTTAGTCGCAAGGTTTTTCAGGTGTACTCCAATTTTGTCCGCCTCTTTTCTAATCATATTATATGAATCATTTATTTGATTATTATGTCTACAAGTACGCTTCGAGTAGTCTATTTAAAAATATCCTTGTCGAAAAAATATTTAAATGTAAAGAGAGATTTGACATTTGGCTTTAAATCTTTTCTTTACGGGCTGCAAATTTCCATCGTGAGTGCAGCTATTATTGTTATGTGCTCGCGAGAAGGTTTTTTTTTCGTCGAAAAGAATAGACTTGTCTGAAGATCGTAAGAGAAACAACTAGAAACGCAAGTCGAGACAACGAAAACGTACTTGTTAGACAAGCGTGGCACGTACCCAGTCAAGGACCCAGGGCGGCTTCCATTACGCTCCGTTTCTTACCTGGAACATACAAATGAGGATTGGATTAAATATTAGTCGAATGATGTGTGGCCAAAATGTTATCTTGAATATTTATGAAATTCAATCGGTTATTATACGCTCGTGTAGCAAAATAGGAGGATGCGTTCCGAATAATGCTACAAGGTACAC
This sequence comes from Camponotus floridanus, assembly GCF_003227725.1. Classification (NCBI taxonomy): domain Eukaryota; kingdom Metazoa; phylum Arthropoda; class Insecta; order Hymenoptera; family Formicidae; genus Camponotus; species Camponotus floridanus. The sequence continues at coordinate 1,507,412 of NW_020229658.1, forward strand.
GATGAGAGATGCATATCGCAATTTTTACATGTGAAAATGTTTCGATATTAACATTTTAAAATTTTAGCATTAATTACAGAAAATGTTATACATCGAGATATAACGTGTACCACTTAGATAATTAAGATTATTTTCAAATAAGTATAAAATATTTTCCATTGTAACATTTTTTATAAATATGCAGGGAAGCACGCTTTTATCTCGTGCTAAAGATCATTGAAGCAACGAAGAATGCTAATTAATAACGAAGCTGAGATTATAGTGAAGAATCTATAACGAAGCGAGCACAACTAGACAGAAACGTTAATTAACACATTGTCGGAATCGAATTCCGCGAAGCTTTGCGTTCATCCTTGCGAATCTGAAATTCGATCTAATTTCAGATGCGACTGATGGTGAATTTTTTAGCGCGCGATAAATTCACATGCCTCTCTTACTTTTCTCTCTTACGCGTGATTCGATTGCGAGCTCGTATAAAATGCGAAATGGTGTTAAACTCGAATGACGCCGGTATCACGCGTAGTTCATCACGCGTGAATACGCGTGGATTTTTGCTGTCATGAAAGTATGTAGTTTTTTTTTTAGAGAAAGGTAATCATTTCGATGATAAAATAAATGTAAGAAAAAAATCTGAAATATTAATCCAAAGTAATGCTCGCTTCATATATGCATTTATTTAATTAATTCGTCATATATGTATATGCAACTTAATTTATCACATTTAAAAATCACAAAACGAATGCTAATCGTGTTTTCATCGGAAGAACTAATCTTTCCTTCGTGTCTTCTATATACGTCTGTAGAATTTTTCGCGGTCGGTTCGGAGCGAATTAAAGCTCGGGGTTCATTCCGGATGCTTCGAGGCGTTCGATCAGGGGGGAATCGTTTTTACGAGGCGACGGCGCGCGCGCCGACGAGTGTGATTGGAATTTTATTAATTGGTCGTTGCATAATTCATCTCGGCGGCTTCCCACCTGCACCGGGTGTCCTCGAAATCACAAAGATTCTTTCTTTCTGCTGTTAAAATCGCCCAAATAATTCTTCCTAGTATTTTTATATGTAATATTTAATCATATTTAATCACACACACACATTAAGTAATATTTAAAATATAAAATATGTATTAATTATGAAAAGAAAGGCTTTGGACCATGACTTAAGGTGTAATATATGTGAAAAAAATTTAAGAGTTTAATTGACAGATAATTCCGCGAATATTGATATTGACAGTTTCGTTATTCTTAACATTGTAATCTCTCATAACATCTGTCGACATTGAAAAAGATCCGAAACAGAATCGAAACGCAGTGTTTGTCACAAGTAAAAAGATTTTTTATTTGATATTAAATTTCTTGATATGTAACAATTCCGACTCTCAGATTTTTTTCACGTATATTACACCTCATGTCATGGTCCAAAGCCTATCTTTTTATAATTAATTGATTTTTTATTTCACAGACCTGTCTTACTTATTGATTCTTTTTAAAATATGTATCATTTAAAAAATAATATTTCTGAGAACAATGTCAATAGTGGCAACAGCAATAATCTTGATATTGATTCTAGTTATAAAATAATTTTTTATAAAGTGAAGAGCAATCTATGTGATTATTAGCTCTGTTTTAAAGTGTATTTGTCATTTATTGTTAGACAAAATATATCATTTATAAAATACCCTTTATAACACGTTCAAACTCTCGTCACGTTAAGTCAGTGTATTAGCATTAGCATAATTCTGCGAATAATGCTAATTCGCAAGAATACTTAATCGAGATGTTCACCGGACGATCGAAAAAGGCGCGGGATTATGCTTCGCAGACTTTATTAAACGCTGTTTTCGCCGGCGGATCTAAGCCTATTATATGATAATCGAGTTAAGCGACTAAGCGACGTTCTTCATTACGGAGAAAGAAAGGATTATATTCGATATGAGACGAGCTCGCTAAAGAATTAAACGCATGCAAAAGCGCGTCCAATTATCGGGATATTTTCAACGACTTTAAATTAATCCTAATGGAGTAGCAAAATTACCATTCATATATGCACAATGTATGTACGATAATGGTCCCTATACAGACAAAATTCTTATTTTTACGATAACGTGTAACTGTATCGTGACTTATGGTCTAATTTTTTCGTTTTCAACGTGTGATAAATTATTACAAAATTCAATTTCAGAATTAAACGCTGCATTTAATCCTCTTTTTGTGAAAAAGGGCAATTTAAAAACGATGATGAAACTATTTTGCATCTCCCATTTCACTTTGAGTGAAATTATTTATTTTTTTGTCGAGTCTTTTTAGATTTCTGGTTATTTCGCTTTTAATTCCAGTATACAGAATGTCGTTAGGCAACGGTTAGGAAATGGGGATATTAAAGTGGAAGTTTTGCGTTTTGATCCGTGGTTTAATGCGAATTTTAACGAGATCGTCGACTTTCGCGGCGCATTCTCTTTTTGCATCCCCTGCTGTGTATCCTGGAGGATATCGTCCTTTCCGACGTGAATGACTTTCGAAAGGGTCGTTGTGAGATTTCTCATTTCGAGTGTCATCTAACGCGGAGTCACTTCAACGTAGATAGATAGGCAGTTTCTACCGCACGTCATAAAATCTAAATGCATATACAAAGTGTTCCAACGTTGAAGAGACATGTACAAAGTGTCCTAAAACTGTCGATTTGTCGTCAGTTTAACTGAAGGTCAGTCGAACTGAAATTTTTCTGAACGACAATTTCATTCGACACCCGATACATCTCCACCTTCTCTCAATTTCAATAATTTTACGCATACCCGATACAATACTCATGCATGAAATGCGATAAAGATCGCCCCATAGAATGGCGTGTAGATTGCGATAGCGCGATAAAAAAGGTTAATTAAATCGTAACGCTAATAATATACAACTGCCGAAAAAAGGGCGCGTGCAATTTTCGATTTGTTACACCTGCGACGCAGAACGGAGCCGATCGTAATCGCGAGCCGCCTCGTCCCGATGAAATTATCGCGATATAATTTCCTGGCGTAGGCAACGCCCGGCATTATAAACCGCCGGGCTAAGTATATAATCGCAGGTGCGCGTAAAGGGGAACTTTTCTCTTCCGTGCGGAAAGAAGCGCGTCTCGCGAGAGAGCGCATGTATCACCCGGCGCGGCGACCTTACGAACCTTCCGCGAGAGCTGTTCCTCCCGTGGAACGGGATGCTGCCTATCCTACGGCTGGCGAATGGATGCCAACACGTCTAGGAAAGGCGTGGTCGCCTTGGCGGCAACGGTCAGGTCATGATTTATCTCGCGTTCGGTCTCGAAAACGATTTTCTGCGATATCGTATCCCTGCCGCGGAGGATGCCTTCTCGATTCTCGGGCTCGGGTACGAGACAGCCTTCGAGAGAGCGGATGCTGAGGAGAACGCGGGCTTCGAGCGGCGGAGCGTGCAACGCGGGCTGGTAGCGGATCATTTTATCTCGCGGGTAGACGGCACCGCTAACTTGACCGAATGTCCGACACGCCGTTCTATCGCGCTTTATCGCGCTCTTAATTGAAAGTGATTAATGAAGACGGCGTCACTGAACTATGCATTAGGAGCATGCTAACATTCGGATCTCGCGACGTCAAATCGTTAATCCTCGTCATAATTCTCAAGTACAATATCGAAAAACCTTTCCGCGCGATGTTGCGATGACTAGACGCATCCATTTTTCACCTAGGTTTGCATTTGATTACGAGATAAATCATTCCGCGCGTCGAATCCGATATAAACGAGATTCCGTATATCTCTTCCATTTTCGTCCAGTTGTCGCTCGGTTCGAGGAGCCGCGGTAAGGAACAAGGAACAAACGTCGGAATACTGACACGTCTGAAGAGAGGCGTGGCGATATCGGGGACGACCCGGGTCACGGGCGATACATCTCTCGCCGGCGCTGTCTCTCGAAAATGATTTTCCGCGATATCGTATATCTCGGGAGGGCCGTGAGGCCGATAAGCCAGCAGGCGGCAGCGGGAGCCGGGCCTCGGGGAGGGGGGGGGTAGAGGGGGAGAGGGGTAGCCAGCCGGCAACGGAGAAACGTGTTGCACTCGGCGGCGACGAGATGCAGGTGGTGCGAGTGATGGTAGTGATGGTGTCGAGCCGCCGGCACCGGTGATTACGTCAGACGACCCGTTACTCTCGACGCGTACAACCCCGAGCTTCTACGTGCCAGATGGCCGCGCACATATCCGAGGTGTGTCCGGCTAATATGACTGATTGCAATCTGCGCGAGAGCAAGCCGCACGAGAGACGCCCGCCTGGTAAGACGTAGGGCCGGAGAAGTTCTTCGCGTACCCCGGACGCTGCTGATGCACGAGGAATTTTGGTATTAATCGCGGTGAAGAAGCATTTAAATCGGGGGCAAATTTTTATTTTACAGTATTATTATGTGCGATAATCGATACCACATACACGGTACAAAAAAATGAACAAATACAACACAATTAAAATTTAGAAACACATAAAGAATCCTCTTTATAAATCCTCCTCGCATATAAATATGATTAATATATTTTTTATTACTGGAAAATTTTTTAATTACTCAAATATAGAAATATATTTTTCTGCAAAATAAAGTTTCTTGTTTCAAATGCTTTTTCCCTGGAGTTGGATAATTGTAATTCCAATGAAATATTAAACGGTTTATCATTACATTATATTAAAATTCTAATAGAGAAAATACATGATTTACTGCATTGTTGTAAAAAATTCGAACTTGTCCAAATGTACGCAACAACCGGAAATTTGATTATCTCGAGAATTATATTAAATTATCTTGTAAATGTAGTCGCGATGGATAAAATTAAAAATAGATAATTAATAAATGAAATTTTTTATTCTTTCAGATATTAAATTCAGATATTCCCGATATTTTTGCGAATATCGTCCGATAAACGGAAACCCTTAATCATTTTTAATCGCGCAATCTCCGCGATATAATAAGCTTTACGCGTTCCGAGCTCTGCAAAACTATTAAACGCGAATGGACTGATAAATTAACTTGGGCAAAATGTAAAAGGAAAAAGTCGCGTAAAATCGCATCGGAGGAGAAAGGCAACATCTTGGCGATCCATCCCTGTGCAGGTTGCAGGGTGGGTTCGGCGCATGTTGCGCTGCTCTCGGCTACGTCGTAGCTAGTGATGCCGGCAGCAGCGGTAACCTTGTATCTGCCGTGGCAGAGACGCGGCTTTAATAAATGGGGTCCGCGCGAGGTTACAACCTTCATCAGCGGAGATACACCTGATAGCATCGCCAATCTCGTCACGCCGCCCCAGCGCCATTACCAAAGTGTCTACCGCACTTTACCACATGCTCTCCGCGCGCGCGCACCGCGTGTGTTGCGTCGCCTTGTGTTGCGTTGGGTTGGGTTGCGTTGTGTTGTGTTGTGTGGCGACCTGTTTCTCTCTTCGCACTCTCTAACACACACATACACGCGCGCAACCCGCCCGTCTCTCCCGGAAGTATTTCCAGAAAGATGGAACAATAACGCATCTTCGAGACACGAACAGTTTCATACACATAAAACGGGAACAATGCTATATATATATGTTCGAAAAGAAAAGGAAGAACTATTATATTCCGCGAATGAACGGGGAAAATAAGAGTTATCTTTGAAATATACGTTCAATTTTCAAGAAGCAATGTATCACAGATGTATACTATTTTTACTGGATTAATATTGCTAAGTCGATTCTAAATTCGTGACAAGTTCACCAACCAATAAAGTCCAATAAAATAATTTTTCCAAAAATATTCCATCATAAAGTCGATAAAAAATTGAAGTCGAGTTTAATGAGAGAATTCTTCTAATTACAGGTACGGGGAATGTAATTTCGAATGTGAATGAACACGATATCAGTAGATCCATATAGATGGATGTCTCGTAAAATAGGGCTGCAATAAAATGATCTCGCATTTACATCGCGGCTATTTCACAGAGACGCGAGATAGCTTTATTAGCCGTAAATCATCCGGCTCGTAACTTCGGTAGCTCTGTCTATATACGTACTTCGCGTGCCATCTTTATAAAATCGTTTTGCCAACCCGTTACGAGCTTTATAAGTTTCCGTCTGATTTATAGCTAAATATACTACTCTCAACGACTCTTGGGTCTCGTCAGATAAATGAGCGTTTGCATTCGCATCGATCACGCGTTGTCGCCGATCGCTGTTTGCAAAATTGCGGATGCTTGTAACACGCTCGCATTATTCCGAGGTAATTTGTTCGTTAATTAAGCTCGTGCTCGCCAAATTACCGCAAGTGCGAAATTACGGGGCGTTCTCGACTCGTTCTGTTATGTCGTAGAGTGTTAAACGATATCGAAATACACGATTGATATCAAACACGCCGTTGCTACATATTCTTGATTAATTATATATGTTCATTCATATTAATTATATATGTTCATTCATATTCATATTCATATATAAATATTAACATTATACATACATAAAGCACAATATTCAAGCAATTATGTGTATTAATGTCATAATATATCATTTATAATTAATATGTTATCTTCAACTTACGTCGTTTAAAGCATCACACTTGATACTTAAGCATTTACAATGTTTTTTGGGGAAAACTTTCTTCAATCATGATTTCATAATTTTAATAAAAATGGGGCGAAATAAACGAAAGAAATAAAAAATTAAAGATACGAATCTAAAATTGTACCGATATCACAATATTATTCGCGTTTTTATGGGAGTTCTGTATTGAAATTTATTATATCGGCTTTTATTGCACTTGAAAGACTTTGCGCTGAAACCATCCTGGATGAAAATGATTTCTGAGCAAAGTACAGATGTTTCTATGAGCCATGATGACGTACTTGAGAGCAACTTCTCGCGAATCGTAAACGGATACGCTGTATGCGCAAGTAAACACATTTATAGCGTTTAAGAGAGGCGATTATTTTCGCAAAACAGCGAGCAAGCGCGTTTCATTCCTTACGACTGTATACTACAACGAGACTATTCGTTGCGACATAAACGACGACGCGGTTGTCGTTTCTTCCCGGCCATTAGATGCGCGTACATTGCGGGAAGTTTTGAGAGAAGCTCGCAAACGGAAAGATGTCAGGTCGCGTGCAGTGCTATTAAAAATGCCGTAAAGTTTAACGCGCCACTACAGAGGAAAAAGTGGCTACTGAACGTCCAACTGAATTTACATATAATTTTTATATGTAATTTAAAATTACATATAATTTTTATATTTTTATTATATGTAATTTTTATATAATCTATACAAAATATATATAATAAACTAGAATTTTTTTACATAATTGAACTTGTGTGATAAAAATGTAATTTACTATTCATCCTATAATTTATAAAATAAACTTTAAGATTGCATATAAGATTGAATTTTGACATCTAAATAATTCTAACAAGGTAATAAAGCTTGTAAAATTCCAAAAATTGGAGTACTTAATTCTTTCCCGTTTTCTCTCATAAATTTCTTCATATAACAATACTGAAATTATTGATTTTTAATACGATTAAAATTTATTTCTCTTTGTAAGGAAGATGTACGCAAGGAATGTAACGCTCTTCATGAAATTGAACCGTGTATGACGATATATCTTTCTAGAATATTTGTTTCTAGCACGCTCACGCGTATGTACATTCACGTCTCTCGTTATTCAAGCAAAGATTTCCGATCGCGATCAGGAGAACGTTCGCCATCGGCTTACATATTATCTTGTCAAGTTGCAGTCTCAGCGTTAACACCCAATCAACGGATGGGCTTGTATGAACCTGAATTCATTGGATCGGTTATCCGGGTTCAGAGAATATCGCGTAACTCGCCACTTTTATAACAATTTTACCGTCACGATGTAAAAGGCCCGCTCCGTTATGCGATACTTATTTATCTATACAACGCTTTAACGAAGAAAATAGACTAATGGCGGCTACACGCGCGCTTTATTTTAATTATACCTATTAATCAACTTCCATATTTCAAAAAGATACTTTAGATCAAGCTACAAATTCTTAATCAGCGTAACTCTTTCGTGGTCTTCGAGTTGCGGCAATCAAAATGCAAATACCTGTCGAGTGAATGAAAAACTGCCTGTACGATTTAACAGGGGATGCGAGTCCCGCGAGTGAATATTTCTCCATTCAAACTGGCAGGTCATGAATCAGTGTGTATCCTAGCGTAAAGGCAAAAACTGTATATATGAGAAAAAATATATTGATTTATATTTATACTGTAAATTATTATATTCAGAAAAGAGTTTATTAATAGGAAACCGTTATGCCGAACTTTTTTATAAAATCGATACGCAATACGCGGAATGCGTAGCGTAATCACGTAGATATGTAGAAATATGAAAAGCTAATTTAGTATCGATTTCAAGATCAATTCGTTAGTCAGTCACGTTGGATTGCGGTTTGAAGCAATGATTTATCCGGTCGCGGGATAATGTATGTCGATACGGATAAAATGACCGCTAATGATCGATAAAATTGCCCTACATAGTGACATTTTCTAATTTGACATTCCATCACGTAGATTGTTTGGACGATCAATCCTTCATTGCGAATGATTTATCGCGTACGCATCTCGTATCGACAAATATCTTAGTAAAATTTTATCTCGCATGTATCATAGATAAAAAAGTAAATAATAGAACAAAAAATACAGAAAATAATAATGAAAGAAAAGATATATGTGTGGAATAAATTTGTTACACGATAGAATAATAGTTAATGAATTTACATTCGATAAATTTGTTAAAAGCACAATATCAGATACCATTTGATAAATTCGATATATTATATACATGTTTATATATATTTTTGCACAAAGTTTTAGGAAATAAAAAAATTTTAAATAAAATTCGACTAAGTTTCTCTTTGCTGTTTTCTCTCTTTCCAATAAATTTTATATATTATACATCAATCAATATATTTTTAATTTAATGTTGTTTAATTTTTGACTACTCTTTTAATATCAATGTGCGCTTTTATTTTTGATGGCAATATGAAAGCCGATATATGTATTTGTAATAATTGTCGACACAGCTATATATATATATATATATATATATATATATATATATATATATATATATATAATAATACGAATTTTCGAGCATGAAGTAATATTCTTTCCGTTTGTACGCGTTATGTCCTGAAAATCGGATTCACAGATGCGTTTATGCCAGGAGCAATCCTGCAATCGTGATCACTGAAGCATCATAATTGGATTCGATTGTCTGGGGAGTAGAAATATGCAAATGAATCCATATCTCGCGCCAATACCTTCACCGTATTCCGGTACTTATTTCTTGATCGACAATGGATGAATGGGAAATGAAAGAGAAAGATCCTTAGCTTTAAATCCTATATAAAACTATTATCGATATAGAAAAATTGTTCAATAATCCACATAATATAACATTTCGAATCTTCTATATATAGGTCGTCTATTCTTTCATTTCTCTTGAATATTTGATTCATTAAACATTTTACAGATTTTTACAAACATATATCTTTCTTTTTAATACACGATTAAGTAAAACGGAGATTGAAAATAAGTAAATCAGATGCAGAATTGTTATAAATGACAGAATTATTTGTGTCTGCATAATGCACTATCCGTCAATCAAGCATTCGAGACACGTCGGGATTCCATAAAATGCGAATTTTGTTCTCTCGATAATTTTGCACGCGTATCTTACGGTATCATTTCGCATGCTTCATATTTGATTGCAAACAGATAAGCCAAAGTGTTATAGATCAAACTATAATAGATATTTCTTCATTATCGGTTTATATATGCGATAATGACAGATTCATTAATTTCTTCCATAAGACGTCGAGTACTATAATAGCTTCACCGGAAAAGTCACAGATTGCTCCGCAATTTAGATCAGATCGAGTTGTCAAAGTTGAGTTTAACGACGCTCTTTCGTGAGGTTTGATGTGAAGTTGAACAAGCAGATGAAATCAAGAAATGGAATATGGAATTTAATAGTTCTACGTTAGAGACTTATTATGCTCCATTAACTTCTCATAATTTTAGCTTTTGTTAGTTATATATAGTATACACATTTATACATCATATCAAAAATATTTTTTTATATATAATATTATGTAAAAAATGGATAAATAAAAAATTATAAATAAAATTTTTCTTTCTTTTTCTATACTATTTCCTCCTTCCCATATATTGGGACAAAATACGAATCTAACCTAACTTCTTATACGCTTCCTATACAGAATCTGTGTTGTGGAAAGTCACTCAAAAATTCCATAAATGTATAAATCGCTCTCGTAAAAGCGGGTTTTTTGCGAGAAAAAAGGAGGACAAAACGCAGAAGGAAAGACAAGAGGAGACAAAGTTATCCGACTTGGTGAAAGAATAATCCTTTTGTACTTTGAGACATCGTCCAAACCAATCTCGAGTGTCTCTCTCTCTCTCTCTCTCTCTCTCTCTCTCTCTTTCTCTCTCCTTCGTCCTCTCCCCCCTTTCTCTCTGCGTGTTGGTCGCGTACGATCGATGAATCGCTTAATATTTAAGATGCGCTCCTCTCACCGTCAGATGATACTTTCGCGCAGCTAAATCCAGATGCAGTTTGTGTACGTCGCGTTTTACATCGTGGATAAGACGTGACTCGAGTGCGGAATCGAAAAATGAAAACGAGTCTAATAGCATTTTCAGTTCACACTTAAAGAGGAATTGGACGACTCACACAACTACGTCAAAAGTTAATAAATCTAATACATTTCGAGATTCATGAATTTGACATTGCGCAAAGCGCAATTTTAGCCTCTATACTTTGAAAAAGTTAAAAGTGCTTTGCGTAATATCAAATTCATGAATTTCAAAATTTATTAGATTTATTAACTTTTCACCTAGTTCCACTTTAAGACCAAATCTGAAGATTATGCTTCAATCAGAACACATTTAGATGCCAACTAGAATCTTTAAAAGTTAAATTTCAAACTAAAATTTAAGGTTAAATATAAATTTATAGAATGTTCAGCAATTATTCCTTGTGCATGGTATATGAACATTTCGTCTTATACGTTAGCACATTTTGGTTTTATTTAATATAGAATCAAAATATTAAATAATAGATAACATAGCAAGTAAAAATAATAAAAAATAAAGACGTAATAAAATAATGATAATAATACGAGTCGAAATGTTAGCCTTCAATTGCACAAATGTGGAAAAAATATTTCCATTACAAGGTTAATGTATGCTTTGTCGAATTAGATATCTCCGGGAATATGTTTTATTGTATATAATATATTTTATTGTTTTCACGCCCGATCAATATTTGTAATATTCGGCCTCTGTTCAGGAAAAAAGGTTTATACAACACGCGTTGCTGCCCGCCATGGCTTATATTATTCGAAATTCCGCTTATCGCGTTCTCACGTCGAAATAACACATGACACATATGTATCGGGCCTACGAGCACACATCGTTCGCCGCAATGGTGGCCGGTAAAAAGTTAAAAAATGGTCATTCATACGCGAGAATCCCCCTTTTATCGTGTCGGGTTAAAGTGCATGGCTATTCGGAATTAACGAGTGCGTGAAAATAAACCGTGATTACAAAAACGCAATATTTTGCGTTTTTAAAAGGCTCGAAAAAAAAAATTCAACGCTCTCTGAAAATTTAAAAAAATCTTTTTACTCGAAAGTCTTTAACTATAAAAAACCAAGGCTTTAGAAGGGATATTTAAAATTTGAAAATCAGAATAGAATTTTAAAATTAACGTTTAAATTGATCAAAGTCAATTTTTTGATGCTGGAAACTCGTAAATCTAGCGATCTTAAAATTGAAAAACATTTTAGGAATTATAATGAATATAAACATTTCATAAATTAAATACAAAGATTCTATCCAACGATTAAAAGGTTAAAAGTCCAGGAATCTCTCAGGATTGAAAGATTTAATCAAGAATCTTAGGATCTAAGTATCAGTGGATCTAAACGACTAGAGAAACTAGATATTTGACTCGAGATATCTCACGGGCGTTAACCGCCTTTCACGTTAATCGTCGTGACGCGCGGAGACTGACACAAAACTACTCGCACGAACACAAGTGACAGCCGCCACCGCGAGAGAACGGTAATCCTATCGTTAATAGAATTGGTCGACCAGCGGGATTCCATTAGCAATATATAAAGCATCGGTGTTCTATTCCATCGCGATAACGTACACGTTTCTCTCTCTTTCTCTCTCTCTCTCTCTCTCTCTCGCTGTCTCTACCTTTCTCTCGGAAGCAGTCAGAACGAAGCACCTTCGGAGAAGCAATCGATTCGATTTTGTTCCCTTCTGCCAAATCACCCTTTTGCGAGCCCTTCGAGCTTTTAATGGTCAGGTACGGTAGAAGAGCTAGCTTACGCAATTAAACCGGAACCTCGAGTTAAGTGAATTAAATCCACTCGGTGGGGAAAGGGGTAAGGTACCTCCATGTATGGGGCACCTTCGTGGAAGTGGTCAACGGGAGATACGATAACGTAACTCAATCGAACTCGCCGTTTAACTTCCCTATGTAAATACTGCGCGAGAGAGTGACGGGATGCACGAGATGCAAGGTAAAGTTTATTCTGAGAATAATTTCTCTGTATATTTTTAGAAACTCGAATGTTTGTTTCGAAACGATTATTTTCGTTAAGCAATAAGGAATAAAAATTTATAGAAGTAGAAAATTAAATAATATATATTAATATTAATATTATAATTAATATAATTAATATTAATATTAATATTATCCCTTAATATTATTGCGTAGCAATTATGAATAAACTGTTATATACTCGTATACAATTTTACTTAAATAATAAAATATTCTATTAAGGTGTAAAATTTTTAGTGTAAAAATTTTAGAACATTTATTTGCAGGAATATATATTTAAAAAAATTATAATAAACGGACGCAAATTATACGTGCCTGTGTATTTAACGATAAATAATTATCCGAAAGTCGCCGTGTTTCGACATTTCTTCGTATTTTTCGAGATACTTTGCGATAACAACAAGGAGAATTTAATACTCTACATTCGAATATCTCGATTTAATTTTCGATTTCGGAATATCGAGATTTCCGAGGAGCGCGCGAGTTCTCATCCGCAGCCAGGTGATTCGAGAAGCAGTGCATAGTTCGAGTTAAGTGAATTAAATCTAACAGACACACAGACGTAGATGAATACATACATGCATATATATATATATATATATATATATATATATATATATGCATGTATGTATATAGACAGACAGACAGAGAGAGAGAGAGAAGAGAGAAAGAGAAAGATGGAATCAGCCGAAGCGGCCGGTTTGTCGGCAATCGATACCGCGTGTGGTCAAAGGAAGATATGATTACAAGATAACGGTAGACCGATCTTGTAGAGAGGCCGCTGAGAGTTCTCCATTCGATGTTGTACATGCAAATATGTAGAAGCGCGCCTATTTAAACGCGAACAACGCAAACGAACAGCAGCGTGTTACGAAAAAGCTGCGCTGCGGTTTGCCGCGAAAGAAGCCCGATCGTAGATCGATCGATAACGAAAACGCGCTTTTTTCCTCCGCTTTTTATCTAGACGAGTGAAAATTGGATTCACTCAGCGTGATATGAGTGCACGGCGTCGATCGACAATGGTGCAAATAAAGAATGAGTTTGTAGTACAAACAATAAGGGCTCTCGCGGCATTTCTCAACATTGGTATTTCGTCATTTCGATATTCGCTTTTTCATCATACGAGAAATAACAATGGCATGGTAATTAGAAAATAAATGGAGTACAAAGAAACTTGTGAAATAGTTTGTTTACGATAGTTAATTTAAATATCGATATAATTTATGTATATGTAATATAAATATACATCTTGAAAATACAAGATTCACAATTTTTTATTTGCTAAATAAAAATATTTGACAAATTTTAATTGATAATATACGTGAAATCTAAATTAAAATCTAATCTCTCAAAAAAATATTGTTTACATTAGAATAAGTATCAAAATTTTGCAAATTTTATATTACGCTATCAAATAATATTTTAAATATTTCTGAAAGTGCACATGAAAATATCTTATTATAATAAAGTTAAATATATTTTAAAATAAATTATATATACGTAATTTATTTTAAAATATAATTAAATTTATTAAATATATATAATTTATTTTAAAATTTAATATTTAATTTTATTATAATGAGATATTTTCGTGCATTTTCGGAAATATATAAAATATTATTTGATAGCGTATTATAAAATTTGCAAAATTTTGATGTTCTAATGTAAAAAATATTTTTACATTACGTAAATATATGTATATTATATATGTATATGCTCGTTTTCCCTCTCTGGTTTAAGATTCTTCACATAACTTAATATTACACTAACCTTAATTAAGAGATGACACAAAGAGTTCTCGATGATCCTACGACTGGTCGATGACGCTTCGAGATTGTGAAGAATCCTTTGGCACATACTCAACACACGTAGTTCAACAATTTATACACTTAAATAAATCGTAGACACATTATAACACATAATCACATTCGCGATGTGTTCGAAATTTATCTCATAAAAAATGAGAGAAGAAATACTCCGATATCAATCTACACGCGCGATTACTTGATAAATTCGGCACTCCCGATATTAATTCACGGTTTTACGTGATATAAAAATGCGAAAACGCGGAGATATCTTGATTGTTAGAACGTCGCAATGAGACTAACGATAAGCAGACCACGTACTTGCCTCAAGGTTCACGTCACGGGCATCAGATGTTTACATCGACCTTTACGTTATCTGTAAGACCATTGCCGTGCGCGCGATTATTTACGACTTTATAAACACAATCGTGCGTATATAATGCGAGTAATAATAATACGTAATATGTTTAACTCGATATGCCGATATTAATTCACGTGTACTCTATTTACATTTACGAAATAATATATTCGCGAGACAGATATGTAATAATAATAACCACGGTATATTCGTTGTTTCCCCCCTTCCCTCTCTCTGTATCAGATTATTCTGAAATATTCCAATGTTCATATTTCTCTCTCTGTCTCGATGATTTAACACTTTAAATGCTCGATTATATATTATATTTCCACACTATTTAATATTTTATAGCAATACCCGACATTCCCGCACGTATCAATTATTTTTATGGAATAAAGTTGATGAAAAAAACGCGAAAGGTGTAACAGATATAATAATGGCGAAGTTTGCTTACCAAACGAATAAAATATATTAATTCAAGTGACTGCTTTCAATACACAAATATACTATGCATCGACATTGATACTCTATGACAATCGCGCAATACTTTATTCGATACTTTCGGTATTTATTTATGCACGCGATTCACTTTTACCGACTAAATTTCCTCGAGAAACGCGGATACGTCTTACTCGAGTGGCGACGCGATAGTTAATAACGAGAGCGGCTAAGTTCGAGTGGTTTGAATGTGTCTTCGATTTTTTTTTTAAATCTCCGAATTTCCGATATCGATACATTATTCCTAGACTGAAAACACCCTGATTTAATTACTGCGACGATCATCCATTACACAAATCAGCACTTTCGATTCATTAATTTGTTAGACGCGAGTCTTTTTTAATAAATATCGCGCGAAACAGTCAACTCCGATGAAGAAACGAGACGACACTAAGGGACGCGTAGGGGATAGTTCGTCTACGCGTGTATCTCGCGGAGAGGGGGCTGTTCAAATCCTTACGTCACGTGTCAAAATGTCACACTAGTAGTACTGCGCTGCGCCGATTAATTTTCTTCGATTATTATACATCGACTATTCCACATAACTTAATGGTACGTACATTTATTACATGTATTTGCAATATCTATCTTGACATCTAATAACGTACGAAGTAACTAAACTGAAAATCAATCGAGTGTAAAGAACGATGGATGTACGCATTGATAATAGTCGTAAATCAATTCTTCGCCAATGTCCGTTTCGTTTCTTGGAAGATTAGTCTTGTCCCGCGACAAATGTAGCGGAACGTGTAATTCGTGCGTTCAATCGCAGACGCCCGAATTAATTGCATTCGGTTGCAATGTACAAGCGTGTAAGCAACAAACGCCGCGGCCGTTACATTGTATTGACGCACTGTGCTTAGCTCAACGTTTACCCTCTCTCTCTCTCTCTCTCGCCCTCTGTCTCTATCTCTCTGTGTGCACTTACACACACGCGGATATACCGACGTAATATTCATGGCGACTGCTTTGGAGAGCACGCAATTAATCGCATAGTCCAAGGTGTGCTAAATACCAAGATTACAATCTGCATTTATCCTAGTATCGCGTATAATTGTATCAAAGAGATTAATATTTTGCTCTTAATTATATTGCTCTAAATTATTATTTTCATTATTATTATATATATTTCATAATTGTTATTATTTTCAAAGTTATTCTCATAAAGAAATTTAAATGTTTATTATTTTCATTATTTCATTATTTTGTATATATACATATATATATATATATATATATATATATATATATATACTATATATATATATATGAAACATTATTTAATTTAATATTACATATTTATTTATCTTACGTTTGTGAAATATATTTTAACTGCCACGGTTAATTAAATTTTCCACGTTTGCCACGATTCCTGAAATTAGATGTCACACTTTGCACACTGGCTTATTCGAAACTACACACGGCAAATGGTTAGTCGTATTATGGCATTTAATTGCGACATAAACGCGCCGAATACTTTGGATAACTCGGATAATTAAATTCCAGCAAAGTAAATTTGGCTACATAACGAAATTATATTATAACTTCTATAATAGTTTTACTCGAATGTGTAATCAGAATACGTCGTTATTTTTAAAGAATTTCCTCTCTAGATGAAACAAAATAACTTTTCTGTTCTCTAAATAGAAGACCAAAAATGTGGTATGTAAAAGAAGACGAAATTATGGAAAGAAATTTAGTTACTTACAGTTGCATACGTATAATAGCTAAGCACATCAAGTTTTCAATTTTCATGAAAGTGACTCGAGCAATTTATCGTTAAATTAATTATAAAGCGTTTCCACGTATGCATATTTAGAATTCAATATTCAAAACGAAGCTTCTCAATAATGCAACGAAAATACTAAGAACTTGTAATGAGATTTCGCATATAGCGATGAAATTAAACAAAAATCAACTACGTAATTTCTATTCACGAAGTAAACTTTCTGTAAATTAAACGTTCACCCCTTACGTCCCGTCTTCGTAAATCGTTCGATCCTCTCGGTGGCGGACGATAACGTTTAATTAAAGGCCCTTCTCGAAGAAGTTGTAGTATTTTATGTGAAAAGTTTCGGTCAAAAGAGAGATTGATCTCTCTCCTTCTTGCATTGTAGATGAAACGGAGAAGAAGCTACGAGCAACTTGCCCTTTGTTTGAGCCACTCTCGCTCTTCCTCCCTTTCTTTTTTCCTTTTCCGCGTGCGCACGATTTCGCCTTGATTCCGTTTCATCTTGTTCCGGTTAACGGCGAGTTGTAAGCGATCACGGAGGTGATCGCAATGCGATTACATCGTCGATTCCCCCCTTCTCTATCCTTTCTCGTCTTTATTTTACTTTACGAATGAACGGACTTGAGTTAAATACCGGCGACCACTTTGACATACAATAGAGAGGATACCACTCAAAAGGCCGTCGTCGCGATGCCCTTTCGTTGCGCTGCTCTACTACTGTTCACGGGATTCGGTTTAATCTTACATTCTGCACGTGAAACTCGCTGGTAAGGCTCTTTCGAGAGTCTAAGTTAACTTGATTCTAGTCTAATAGGATTTACGGCGGATTAAATGATTATTGAATGTAAAGAGCACCATAAAGAACATTTAGTCCGGTTTAGATTTCAATTTATATCCATCTTTTTATGTAATTAAAACTACTAATTAAAAAATTATTAATTATAAAAATTTTGTTTATACAAGATAATGAGTTATGTGCTTTATTTATGAAAATTGTTATGAAAATAATATTTAAATGATATGCATTTAAATGACATATAATATTTTTTTATACATATAAAATCTTTCAAAAAAATTGTTTTATAATAGCTTGTGAAAACAGTTGATTATGCGTGACTCTTTGCTGATTAAAAAATATTTGATTATACTTATTTTCTTAAAAATATCATGAAATGACATAATTACTATAAATTTTTTATATAATGCGCATTCGAAAAATGAAAAATTAATAAGAAATTTATTTTTTATGCGTTTTATTTATTTTTTCACATAGAAAATTATTATTTTCCTGTATCGTTATATCGTCAATTACATGACTCTATATATAACATATATAATGAGAATAAAAAAGCTGTATAATTATCTTATTTATAAAATATTTTTAAAATAGACATAATCCAATATTTTTTAATAAGCAAAGAGCCATGCAGAGCCAATTGTAAGGTAAACAAAAAACAAGATCTAAATACACAATAAAATGTACAAAACCCGAGAGCAAAAGAAGAGGTTCCATCTTAAATTTAAATTAAATCCGATGCCCTTTGAGATTAAAGCAGTGTGCGCAATTATCTCGAGAAAATCAGGTCTGTCGCATGACGGTGTTATTAGCGCGATTACAAGTCCGGATCTCTCGAAAAGCGCAACGTGCGTTACCGGGCGTTACCCGGCATCTCGTTGCTCCAACTTCCCTATGCGTTAATAAAGTGTAACCGATATATGCCGAGAAATGCGGGCGGAGAGGAAGAAAAACAGAAAAAAGGGAGAGTGGGAGAGAGATAGAAATCCTTCCCCGAAATCGGCGCGTTGCCACGGGCGCATAATGGCACGCTCTTGATGATCCGGTCCGGAGATTACGCTACGCCGGCTACACGATAATCATCTGGATATTGCTCCTGCGTACGTACTGCATCCGAATAGCGTACAGGTACATGCGGCCAATACGCAGGATCAGATAATTGGCATTCAGCCGGCCACGGCCGTCGATGCAATGGGCCGCTCTCGCTCCTATCGACCGCAATCTCTCCCTCTCTCACTCTCATTGTATACGCGTGTAGGTGCATGTCAAGGATGGGAAATGTTGAAAAACCGGATTGAACGATCCATTTTATTCAAAAAACTCCCTACTTGTAAAATAATATAAGAATATTAATTTGTTTAAATGAGAAACTTTTTCAGTTTTTTTAAAATGTGATAAATTTGATTGACTTGTTCGCGTTAAGTTTTGTTCATTTTATTTTTATTTTTAGCAAAGACAGATTTTAAAGATAGCTTTGTACATATTTTTGAGTAAAGCTTCTTTCAAAATTTAAGCTCTTTGAGAGCTTTTCTATTGCGTGCTAATAAATACGCAAGAAATTGCAACGGGCGTTCGACACGAAGCAACAAGTATCGAGTGATTAAATGACGTTGCTCGCAATAAAGGTGAAAAGTAAATATCGATCTGAATAAAGTTAAACAAAAAAGGTGCCTTGCAACGGATGAATTGAAGGATAATGAAATTCGCGCATAAATTACAACCTATGAATTATTGCACTTTGGTCAACAGACAAAGTTTGGATACGCCGAATTATTTGCAGAATATCTTGCCTTAGATTTAAGGCTGTCGGAACACATTCATTTCATGAAAATATCGAGATAATTCCATCCATATTGCCAGTGTTTCGCAAAACGCGATGTAAATCATAGGAGCATGCAAAAAGTATTTAATTCATTATATTTTTAAAATTTAATTTCCAAAAGCTTTACATTTTTTATTTCCTACCATTCGACATATTTTGTTGAGAAAGAGACAAATTATTTAACATAGCCAAACAATACATCTGTAAAATTTCTTTAAGAGTTAATAATAATTTCTTATACATATACCGTAAATATTAGATATTTCCCGCATTAGTATCGGCACTATCATTATTCGTGTCGCCGCATCTAGGTCGTAATTTCCGAGATTGTTGACAGACAGACAGCACATGAACGGAAACGCCAGAAACACATTGCGGTTTCGTTACCGAAGTTATACGAGAAGGAGGGAGAGAAGATATTTCATGGTTCTCTTGAGCGTGTCTGTGGATCGCATCGTATTCGAGTTTATACACATGTTCGCAGATTGGACGATTACGAGAGAATTGGATATTAACTGCAGAAATTTAGAGCTAGATCTAAATCTCGCTCATGTAAAAAGGATATTAGCAATCGTAATAATAGCAAGAAAATTTTAAGCTTCCTATTACAAAGTTATTGAATTACAAAAATAATTAATGCGAGAGTAGTCATGTCAAGAAAATTTCTAATGAAATTACTAAATAATCTTTCAATTTCTCTTTATAAAAATTATCTCGCTGATATTCTATTATTGTGATAGCCTATTTTATTTATACATTGCATCAATATCGATATCTTTCTTCCTATTAATATAGTTTATTTATAATGAGTCATCATCGGTTTTTGTTTTTCATATAGAGTTTAATTTCGTACTGTGCCCTTTAATTATTGATGACCTATGTTTAAATTAAAACATCAAAATCGTTGAGAATCAAGATAGAAAAGGGGAAGAGAGAAAGAGAGAGAGGGGCAAACAGACAGATAGACAGATAGGTAGGCAGAGAAAACTCGAAAAATCGCATGTGATTCACCACTTGGACACTGAGAGACAGGCATTAATTGAAATCCGGCCGATTTTAAACGTAAACTCAATTTAGTCGCTCAATTAAATCGTAATTCGGAAATGGGATATACACAAATGATAAATCTGATGCTTTTTTGAAGTGCATAGTGCTTTCTGGTTGGTGTATGTATGTGTGTGTGTGTGTGTGTGTGTGTGTGTGTGTGTGTGTGTGTGTATGTGTGTGTGTGTGTGTGTGTGAGAGAGACTGACATTTATTTAATTTATTACATTATTTAATTTATTACAGGAAAGAGAGACGTAAAGGACAAAAAAAAAGAAAAAATCTTTCACTCTCTTCTCTCAAGAAAATTTTTACGAACATCCAAAAATATTTCAAGAGTACGTATAAATACAATGGAGTTATATAAAAGATACTTTATATATATATATATATATATATATATATATATATATGTGTGTGTATGCACGCTTAATATAAGATGAAAAGCTTTCTATCATAAAGCTTGTTTCTTTTACAATTTCTAGTCATTGTGGTAAAAGTAATAAAATTGTTTAATTTCACCGATATCTTTTTAAAGTTTTACGATAATATGTCAACGAAAAATTTAAAGCTAGACGCGACTATAAATAAAGGACCACGCATATAATAAAGGATCATTAAACGTTTTATTCACGTACTGCATATTTGTAACTGGAAATAATAAAATGCCTCTTTTATAACATTATATTATAGCATACATGTGCGCAAGCTTTTTGTAAAATCAGCCTTTTTGTGTAAAACGCCGAATTTTTTACATGACCAGCATTTTATAAAAGCTAAATTTTTTTTATAAAAAGATTAAATTTACAAAGAATTTGTGCCTGTGATATATACAATTCGCGATTTTTATCAATGAACATGCAGAATCAATAATTAAAATACGTTTGCGGCGATTTGTACGTATTTTATAGCAAACAACCCAATATTTCTGTCTTCATCTTTCAATCCTTATTATCTCTTTCAATCCTTATTCACTTTTCGCAAAAATAAAGAGAATTAAAACAGCGAAGAATTCCTATAAGCTACCTTTTCGTATCGCTGTTTGTTTATATTAGTCATTAACAATAGAATAGTTGAAATTTTTTTACCTTTTCTTTCTCTTTCTCTCTTTCATATTATATTTTTTATTTATTTATAATAATATATTATATTTTTTTAATATTTCTCACTCTGTTAATATTCTATGACAAACATTTTAAAATAATATCAAGAATTTGAAATGCATAGCTTTTAGAATAAATGTGTATGTAAAAAAAGCAAATAGTCTAAAAAATTGCATTAATATATATATATATATATATATATATATATATATATATTAATTAATATTTAAATAAGTTCGCAACATATAAAAATTCACTTTAATTTTATTTTTTCTTCTATACTGAAGGTAGATTATTATATTTGCTCCTTATTTTTGTATAATGAATATGTTCTGGTTTCATTTTTTTTATTCACAAGTGCAACTTGTCGCTTTCAAATAGCCGATCGACCAGTCGCTTGATTAACTCGATTAACGTTTTAAGCACGCGGTTTAACACGAGATAAGGATAAGTTGTCGTATCTCGTGTTTCTCCGGTTTCGTATTTTTCTTTCTTTTTCCTCTCGTACAAATTAATCGAGATAAGAAAGCAACGCCGATCTCGCATACAGAAAATTTAACAGAAATGTCGCAACGAACTTCAAACAATTACCGTACAATTCTCATCGAAATTTAACAATAGTCTGAGAAAAGGTTATACAAGCACACGAATATGCGCGGCAGAGTAAAATTCACGATAATTACATCAAACATAAGACTTCTCCGAAATATAAGTGTACTCGTACGTGTCTTCGGAGCGAGAAACGCAGAGAGATAACCGTTTTTCAAACTATTAAAAAATTCTCGACACGCTACGCTTTCAACAGGATGATTCCGGGCAAGTTACAGAGTTAAGACTTTTGTCGCCTTAAACATAATATGAACGGAAAACGCACGTCCTTACGTTTATATGCGCGGCTTCGCGCGCGAAAGCCGAACAAATGTAGTAAAACTGCCGTAAAAATTTCAAGTCGATCCAAACTTCGTCTCGCTCGGACTGCGACGCACGTAGTTGGGCGAAACTGGGCGAGAAGCCCAAAAGTTCCCGGCAAGTTTACTTCGGGGGATAACTTTATACAACGTGTGATGCGACGTGAAAAGTTTGCGATTTTTAATCTATGAGCGATACAAGAAGCGCCTCTTCCTCGATGTCCTTTTGTACGTACGTACGTAGGTACGTCGCCACTTTCTTTTATCCTTTCGACAACGCTTCCGGTTTTTCATCTCGCGCGGCACAAACGAGCGAGTGCATCCAGTCGAAAAGTGCGCGTACGTCTCTATACTTTGTGCTGTGTCTTGAATTTTTCAAAACTCCGTGCTCCGTCGTGTGAGATATCGCGATAAAATGGAGCAGAACGGTTATGACACCAAACGAAGCGGCAACGTACAAATTGTATTCTGGAAAAATCGAACCGTTTGATCTCCAGCCGTTGACGTCGACTATATATTTTGTCGATTTAATACAAAATTTTAATAGAAATTTTGTTTCATATAAAGAAAAAAAATATATAATTTTTAACAATATATAATAGATAATAGATATAATATATAATAGAATTTTTAACAATATATAATAAAACAATATATAATTTTTAACAATATATAATAGTATTAATAAATAAACTGATAGCAAGACACGTGATTATAAAAAGAAGAAAAGAAGCGTTAATAAGAAATCCTAACAATTGCGATCTTCCCTGGACAATCCGCTCTATTATTTCGTTCTCCGACTTTTCCTCCTTTGTATCTCTTTCTTATTCCGAAGGATGCGGGCAGCACCGACCAGACGGTTGGCTCGTACCGGAATTAAGTTGTCGAGAGATAGAAACGGAGACTCGATCGTGCGCTATCGCGACACACGGATCGTGGCATGTGCGTCCACCTGCACCCACTGGTGCTGCAGCTCCTCGAAGTGCATCGAGACTGCATCTGTGCATACGTTCCGCGGGAATAGAAGGAGATGACTCGTCTTCTCGCGAGAATCTTTTATCTGTTTTCGCGAGAAATTCGCAGGGAAGATATTCGTTATTTATTAAATATAAATGCAAGCAAGACAACAATAAAATTCGCAAAAACGATAAATGAAACAAGGAAATAAATAAAAAAATAAAAAAACACGTTCGCCTTCTTATCATCTTCGTCTCGATATTAGCGCTCGTCACGATGAAACTTCCGGTGACTCGCAAGCTGTGTAATTTCTCGCCGACTAAAGTACACGGGCTCCTCTCGATATATCGGCGAACGCATCGATCGGCGCTTCCGCTCGATAACTCGTCGCAGAAGAGAGAAAGAGGGAAGGCAGGTAGGTAGCTAGCTGCGGATCTTGCTAAGCCGTCAGGCTAAATCAACCGGAGTACCTATACTCGTGCTATACTATTTCGCGATATATACATGTTACTTTGCAGCGGTTCCCGCGAGGGTTCTCTTGGTTCTATCGATGCGATACGATCGATGGGGCTCCGACTACCCAACCCTATAAACGTCCGTTCGCGGTGGCGGCAGCGGCGAACAATTGAATGCGGTCGAGGATGCGGCGACGATGACTCGGTCGACTCCGACAGAAGACGACCCTTGGCGCGAACGCGTACATTTACATTGTCGGTAAATCTATATCCGCCCATCGCCATAACGTCGGCTCAAATGAACACCCGGGTGTCTATTCTCGTTACGATCGGAATCGGATGCGCGAATTCCTCGCTCTATCGTCGATTCGCGCAGCGATACGGTGTTACATTGCCGATAACGTAGTCGCGTGAGATACACAGGATGCGTGGTTTCGTCAGGCTCGCGCAGCGAACCGATGAGTAATGATAGCGTCTAGTTATACTTGGTTCCCTCCGCAGAGCTTTGTTCTCAACGTTATCGCGTTTCGTTGCCTCGAGATGCGCGCGTCCTCTTCAAAAATATTATATAAAATCCCTCATTATACGCAAATGCACGTCTATCTTTTACGAATAAATAGGGATATTCTTTTCTTAAAATTATTTTCATAAAATAGAATGACTTTCACATACATGTCTCTTCCGCATATTGTGTATATATTTGTGTGTAATATGTTGTCGAAGAAATTGCAATTTACCGTGTTTGTCGACCCCATTTAATTTGCGAGACGAATTAAATCATGTCGCCCCTCTAGATCTGTGAGGTCCTGATAAGAATATATATATATATAGCCGCGATACATACAATTAGATGACGAGAATCTAAGCGCGTCCACCTCGCGCCACGTGTGTCCCGTTCTGCTGCGCGGGACTCGCAATTAGAAGCGATGGCGCGAGGATTAATCGAACGGCAATAATTACAGAGCGCCTTCTGGCCGAGGATCTCTTTAATTCGCGCCGTGGTATAACTCGATGAATCTTGTCGCGGCTGTCGTCTGTCATCTTTCTCTTTGGCCCGACTGTGCGGTGTAACGTTGCTGGTAGTAACATTGTAGATTGTAGAACGACTCGGAACCAATTAACTGGTCGCCCCGCCCGCCGCCGGAATCCGCGACTACCGACAATCAAGCAATTAATCAAAGGGCGGAAAGCTTCGCTATCGAGACAACGTGCAATTAGAGACCGAGAAAGATAGCGGAAAAAAGCGCGAAGGGGAAAATATATCTGCTCTATTCCACAAAAATTTCCCGAGAAGCAATCCCATGATACTTATAGCGGACTGTGTTTTATTCTACATTACGATAAAAAAAAATATATATATATACATAATGAGACAAAATTTGTTTCGTTTGAATCGTTTCTAAATTTTGAAAGATTGTCCAATTTTTCATTAATTAATTAATAAAATTCAAGAAATTCTATTATATATTTTCAAGTTGTAGAGATAAAAGTACAGAAATAAGTATATGATTTATGCGACGTGTAAAGGATAATTATGTATTAATATTACTTTAAAACGTGTATATAAAGTAATTATGCCTTAATAACATTAGGGATTACCAAACGCTTTTTGTTAGATTACCATCTCCCATGTAAAAAATGCGCTTTTTACATATAATTTAATCAGATTCACGTGTGATACTTATATGTTATGCGTAACAAAAAAACTCTCTCCCAAAAATATATAATTACACATAATTACATTTTGCATGACATCGGTGATGGATCAAAGGACAATATCCTGTGTTATGTGCCGCATCAATACTGATAGAGGGACGATATTAATTTCAATATAATGATTTTATTGATAACGTTGATTTATTATATCCCGTATATAGAATTATTCCCTTGTTATACATCTTATTCTTTTAATCTGTAATGTTATGCCGGTTTATTAAATTTTTTTGTCACACTTATTAGCTCTCTTTCTCTCTTTCTTTTTGTCTCTTTTCTCGTAGGATTGTAACCAATTTTTATTTTTTATAGAAACACGAGAAACATTTATTTTAACTGGGACAATTTATTGATATTCTTTTCAACATACGAATACGTTTCTCTCTCAATTGCAATTTTTATCTCGTAGAAGCAATTTAATTTGGTATTTGTTTTCTGTTATTGCACCAACAAAGTATTAAAAAATTAAAAAACGAATCTTTTAAACAAATTTCACCGTTGTGTAATCTTGCTGATTGCTATAAAATTTTTGTCCATAAAAAAATAAACATCCTTGTCATAATTGTTTCGTCGTATCAATGTGCGGAATTGCCATGTATTTTTTGCGTAATTAATAGTAAACAGGAATAGAAAAAATTAACATAATAAAACAATAATAAAAAATACGACTTTAAAAAAGAAAATAAAATTAAAACAACATTTTTACTCTTTTATTTATTAAATCAAATATTTTATCAAATTATATGTCACTTTCACAACAAACCAAATGATTTTTTTATAAAATTTTGTAAAAATGAAAATGTCTTCCCCATATATCTGTGTATAATCACTCAAACTTTCTTTTCTCTTTCTGGAAATAATTTACCCAAGAGCCAGTTACGTCTGTCAATAATCAGTTCGTAAATGACGTCGGACGGGTCGGCCGTTTTCTTGGCGATATAGCTCTCGCGACGGGCGTAAAAGCGCACTGAAAAATGACCGGCAATTTAGTCTGGTCGGATGATAAATGCGTCGAGGCGAATACACGTCGTTCGCTGCAACGTAGGCGATAGCAAACGAGCCGCTTTTCGCGAGCCGAGGGCGCTCTCGAGGAAGTTAGTAATTAACGTCAGACGGTCGCGTTACGATTATCAGGTAGTCGCTCGTCGACAATCAATAGCGATTCTCCACCACTTTCTCTCTGTCGCTTTGTATGTTTCTCCGTCTCTCTCTCTTTCTCTCTTTCTCCGGTTGCCGCATTGAACGACAAATTTCTCGCGCTGCACTTAATACCGCGTTGATATTCATAGAACAATCACGCCGACACGATCGAATGAAACGCAATTATCGCCGATGATCGGAATGAATCTCCCGGCGCGCGAAACGGTGGCGAATACCACTTACTCGTCGCCGAACTCATATTTCCTCGTCGACGAACAATCCCGAGGCGGTTTAGAGTCGCAACAGCCACCGACTTCGAGGTCTAGGATAAGATAAATCTAGTTCGTGGGAGGTTCGAGTAGCTAAAATGTCCGAACCTTCCGTTCTGTTTAAACTGACTTGAAACATAGTTTTGTCGAATATTGAAAAAGACGATT
This sequence comes from Camponotus floridanus, assembly GCF_003227725.1. Taxonomy (NCBI): domain Eukaryota; kingdom Metazoa; phylum Arthropoda; class Insecta; order Hymenoptera; family Formicidae; genus Camponotus; species Camponotus floridanus. The sequence goes on from NW_020229658.1 coordinate 1,534,813, forward strand.
GAAAATTTTTGAAAAACATATATAATTATCTTTCCTGATTATTTTTGTCAAAGACTCTCTATCACCAATCTATAAAATATCCTGTAGATCAAATAATCGCAGAGCTTGGATATCGAGAAACGATCGTGGATCAACGATCAATCAGTTTCGCGGCCAGCGAGGATCTGTAGCAGCAAAAGTCGAGGGACGACGCGCGTTAACTCCATTCACTTTATTCAAATGCGAATCCGCGTGCATGAATAATGACTGCGTTTACGTACATCGCGGCATGTGACGTACACGTGATCATAATCTCGAAGTAAAAGGGAGGGGGAGTTGAAGTTGCGCGATTAATTTCGCGATCGATTTTCAAATCCCAGCCTCAGGCAAGCGGCTGGCTGTGAATGACTTGCCGACTGGAATTACGAACACGCCGATGTGTTGCGTCACGCTTAATACCGGAATACGAGCGGATAAGCCAATGAAAATATCGCTCATAAAGCATCAACTGACGTGCATTGATCCACTGCAACGCGTCCGAGCGCTATGCATAAATATGCATTTGATTAAGCGGCCAGTGGCAACGAGATTCTCGATATTCTCGTTATTTTGCCGCGCGAGCTTGCAAAATAATTATGGTTAGCAATGACGTCATGCACATCGCGCGTGTTCATGCAGTAAAATAAATTAGTATTTTATTGATAATCAGGCATCAGACATTCACACTTGCATATTATACACACACACTCACTCGGTAATTATATTATACTATATCGATTTAAAGTTTCCAAATATTACTCGTGTGTATGTATGTCTAAATAATTAAATAAACTTATAAGTTAATTAGAAATAAATTAATAATTTGATATTACTTCTTCGCGTTTATATGCAATCGAAGGGGAGAAAGAGAAGAAAAAGAGATAATTAATTATTGTAATTCTTATTTTAAGATAATAATAATTAAATGATATTTTGCAGTTTCGATGAAATGGATACGCAATAATTAAGTCTGTATCATATTTAAATTCATCATTAAAATATAAGTTACGCCAATTTCAGCGATATGATGTTTCGCGAGCACGTATTACGATGCAACAGATCGTCTCGAAAATGAATCTGGCGGGCGGAAATTTGAAATCTCTTTCTGATAGTCCATTATCAGGGATGTTTCGCGAGCCCTTTGTTTCAATTTCTATCGCTATTGTTTTGTTATGTTGCATTAATTCATGCATAGGCGCCACATGCATGCAAACCCGCATTTTCGGTTGTCCTCCGGTGTTCATTGTACAAAATGTCACACGCTATGCACGTAAAACTACGATATTGATTTCACCATCACCACCGTCATGTATATTTTCGTGCGGCTTTATTCCGCGATACAAATCGACGTAAAAGATATCTGAGAGTTTATATGGTGCAACGATTGTACGTAACTGCAATAAAGCTATTCTGAATCGAATTTAAGCGAACTGCACGCACATTACAATCTTATATTACGTCGTTAATTTTTCCATTTTCTTGTATTCAGAAATTTATTTCAGTGTTTCAAAATTTATGATCAATAGATATTCGCGTAAAAAATTAAAAAATGTTCTTAAGGATATTTTGTACCTATTTTCAAAGTATTGAAAATTTAATGAAAATTGTACAGAATGTCCTCACATATGTTCTTCAGAATCTTCAGTACAATTTTTAAATCGATTAAGCGTTCACAAGTTATAAAGATTTTAATTTGCATCGAATTAACATGTGTTCTTATGGGAAACGTATAACCACGTCGATTCAAATGACAAAAATACATGGAAATAATATTCAGAATTTGTTTAAAATTTGCAAAAGTTTAGATAGGAACAGAGGAAATATTTGGTCAAATAATATCATACAAATACTAACTGGTTAAAAAGATATTAAATATAATTTAATGAAGTTAACCATGTATCTGTCACAAGACAAAATTCTCTGCCAAAAGTTAAACATTTCAATTAATAAAATTTGGAATATTTCAGTAAAAACGCAATAAAAATTAAAAAATACACCTCTGCACTGTAGCTAAGATCAAATTGTAATAATCCACACAATTTCTGACTCAAAATACACCAAAAGTGGATATTCGTCAATATTGATTTTCAGCTACTTTTTGCTGGGATTGTACATACAAAACATCCTTAATAAAGTTTTAAATATTTTTTGCTAAGAAATAAAACAAAATACTTTCAATATTTATAAAAGAATAATAACATTTCTGTGAGATATTACTGAAACGTATTTGAAAAAATTTCAGTATAAATTAAGAATAACGTTAATATTAACAAATTGAATCATAGGCGTGCTGTCAACATCTAATTCATTTGATCGCTCGAACGTTTAAGACAAGCAGAAAGCAAGCATCGATCCGATCAAAAGCCAGCTCTTTTTTCTCGACGTGTACCTTTTTCTCGTATACCTTGTGGGCGGCGTTTTCCCGGAGGAGATTCGTCGATGAGGGAAAGCTCGATGGAGCGAAGCCAAGTCGAGTGTGGAAAGTCGAGCAGGCCTTTAGAAACAAAAATCGTTCACCCTGACAAAAGAGCCGAAGAGAAAGATGGGGAGAAGAGTTTGCGTGGAAGAGTAATATCCGGCTACTTCTTTCTGCCCGGCTCGCATTTATATAAGGATGTTACATTCTCACATATATGCATGCACATGCACTCGATGTGTAAAGGCGGTTGTATATTACACGATGCATCTCAAAGTCGCGTTCGCGTCAGCGAGTTTGAGGACGTCCTTTAACGTTACTCCCGTAGTTACTCGCGTATAGACGATAACAACAACCCAGCCGCGGTCCTTGCTCTCTATTCTCAAAAGAATTCTACTCCCTTCGGCCTCCGCTCGCAAGGTCTTCTTACGCGGTCTGCAATAATTCTGTGGAAAAGCAGCCATCTCTTTTCCCAGAGGCGCGGAGACTAACCGTGAGAAGGCCGACAGATGTTCGGCTCCGTCCTCGACCACTATCGAGTAAGGAATTATTGACGCGAGATATAAACTTGGACTTTTTCAATGAAAATGGCGCGCTATTCGCGATGTTTAGAGGTCGATATCGCGAACAATCGTAGGACATGAAAATAATTAAGTAATGTGCCATTAGTATTAATCTCAATATATCTCCCCTTCTCACAAGTTATATATTTATTTTATTTTCCCTTTCATATATCTAAAAGTTTTCTCTCAAAGTAGAAAAATTTCTAAATATTTATCCATCTATCTACACATCTTCATTTATATCTACATGTTTTTTTTTTATTTTCGATCGCTCAATAAAATATGATGTAGACATCGCGAGAATGCATTTGCGCGTATGCGGCGCTTCCGCACTCCTTATGGCTTCCTTTTGTCGGCGTGAACGCGACTAAATGAAGCTTCCTGGCGATCGAGGAGGCGCGATAATGCGCGATGCCCTTGCCTGGCACGCTGGCCCTTAATCCCTTCACGACACTCCAACACATGTCGATCGGATAATTCCGTGCGTCATCTGTATGAGGCGCAATCATCGATGCGGGCTGGATATTCGACACGACTCTTCGCTAGTGAATTTCATGATTGATCAAAGATGCGAGCGCATAAATCAGTATGCGATAAAATTCGCTGACTGAAATGCTGGTATTTATTTCCATAAATTTATGAGAAATAAATTTTGATAAAATTCTTAATAAACATGTAAATAAATCAATAAACAAATAAAATAAATTAGAGAATAAATAATAAGTAGATATAAATTAAAATTGCTTGTAAATTACTAGTTTTAAACTATAAATAAATTTTATAAAAAAATATAAATATCTTTCTAATAAAAATCATATAAACACGTATTCATCGATAAAATTAACATTTGTGAATAAACATATTCCTAGTCAACACTATATCCTTATTATATATTTATATTATTCAGAAATATGGAAAAATAACGTGTTAATATCGTTCGCATCATAAATTTATAAAATTCGAAATCAAACGTACGATAAATGCGATTCGTTAAAACCAATCGATCTTTCTCGTCATGCATACAAGTAATGAATACATTTCTCCGCACTTTATCGTAAATATATATATATATATATATATATATATATATATATATGTATATTTCTCCTTTCGAATTAAAAATTACTCTCCCAATTCCCGATACACCTTCCAAGTTCGTTAGTGCGGAGAATTGAGTAAGACCTGAATTTCGACGAGTCGAAAACATTTTCGAGACTGACTTCGACCATTAATCAATCTTCCTTCCAGACTATCCTGAAAAACCTACAACATTGCGAAGAACTTCATAATAGCGTGAAAACTTTCTGACACAAACTCTATAACAGCGTACAAACTTTGGCCATGTTATATTTCTTTCGCAACTCAAAAGCTACATATACGCAATATAATTTCGTTTTTCACATAAAAATAAAATGAAATAAAATAAACGTAATTATTTTTCAAATTTATTTTTTTTTAACGTACAAAGAGCATCGATTTTAATATGTGATCGATTGTTCCAATCGGACGCGAAGCCTTTCTCGGAACTCTCAAATTTGAAGTTTCTAAACTTCGTATTTTATTCAAGATCATACTTGAATCATAACAATGGACTTTGCTCTCTACGCGCACAATGGATGCGCCTTTGGGAAAAAAAGGGAAATACGAGAGAACGAAATTAATAGCGCACAGGCGAGCCATGCAGCTGCACCCAGTAGTCAGTCAGTCGTTTCCATTGTTTGCGTACCTCCATATTTAAGAATTATAAAGTGCCTCGCGGTACATAAAGGGCGATCTGTCCTACAGCATGTTCCGGGTTGCTCGCCCGCGCATTGTGCAACGCCAAAAAAAATATGTGCTACAAAAAACAAATTTCGCATAGAACGCGCTCATCCCCGACTGTGCCTCTACTTGATTTTTGCACAAACCTGGAAAAAAATCTAAATATGAATTTACTATATAAACTAATGGTACGTTTACACTGACTGATGTATCTTGTTGGATCTAGTATCGTTAGAAATCTACGCTAAGAGAAATTGAAAAAAATATTTTTATGTACAATAATATTAATTCGAAGAAAATATTCTCAATAAAGCTAATAAAAAAATTAATTAAATATATATATTTATATCGCGTATTGATACTTGGAATATGGATACAATGTGAGATAAACGAATCGAATAAGAAAACAAGTTACGAGGCAAGCCAGTCAATCAGAAGTCCATTACTTTTGCAAGCTGTCTGATTACACAACTGCTCGACTGCATGCAAGTAGCTTGCGCTTTCGACTTGCATCGTGTAAGACATATTAAGGACGAGCGCAATCAATTTCAAATGTAGTCGTCGTACACGCTCAAACTTTCATATCGCAATCTCGGTTGTACAACAAGCGTCGTGACTGATGTCCGACGAAGATGTTTCCGCGGAGGACACTCGATATATCTAGACAGGATTCGCTGGGCGGCACACTGGGGAACTGTTATTCGCTGGTGTACGAGAAGAGAGAGAAAGAGAGAGAGAAAGGGAGATTTATGGCCGCGTCCTATCGATTTGCGATATTTCGCGGGCTCTGCATATATCGTTTGAAAACAGGTGCATGTCCGTCGCAAGTAAATACGATAAAGTATTTAATTTCGCGTCGCAACGCCAAAGATCGGATTTCGAAGATTAATTACCAATTAGACTCGAGATCAAGTAAAATTAATCTCGCTTCTCTCTCTCTCTTTCTCTGTGTTGCAAAGAATCTTGAAATATGACCAAATTTACATATATACAAGTTAAATAAGCTACGATTGCCATTTTAAAAATATTTCTAAATTATTTACCTTTATTTGACATTGTGTTATATAATTAAAAGATTCGATTTATTTATCAAACTTTGACAATTTATTACTATTGTTATAAAAATTATTATATTATTTCGATTTACCGTTATTTCTTGCAAAAGACAAAGAGTATTCGAGTTGGAGCTACAGTAAATGAATAAATTGATTGCGCGCGTGCGAACTCCGACCAATTCGTGGAAAGTAAACTACGCTGCGATGCCGCTACTGGGTAAAGTTTTTTCGCCTCACCACATATGTAGACGTTCCTGTCGATCTCGTTGAAACGAGGTTGCGTGCACGTCGTCGAGGAGTTTTGTTGGAAAATGTACTTCATGAAAAGTGTATGAAACGCGCCAGACTTCCGTGCGAGGGTCGTCAGCTCGCTCCCCCTGTCCCCGTCCCCCTCTCGTCACGTGAATAGGATCTTCCCGGGGGATACCCGATCGCGGAAAAGGGGTATAAAAATCGCATAAATCGTGTTTACGACGCGACCAGGGGAGAGGGTAATGCGACGAAGGCAAACATTTCTGAGAGTTCCGAAACGTCTCACCCTCGCGCGATCGCCCTCGAACGAATATCTACTCGCGATTTCCCAGCGAATCGAGTGGGCGGCTCGTTTGCGTGATATGTATTTCGAAGGCATGAAAGTTCGCAAATGTTGTAAGATGGCTGTTTTTCTGAACGGTAACGTTTGACAGGTTAATCTCTCCCTTTCTTTCGCGTTAATTTAAGTTTTTAAACTTAATCGCCCATAATTCTTTCATAATTTAATAAATGCGTATATGTATATATATATTATTATTAATATCTTATAATTTCTTGGGTGTTATTAATGTCTTTGCGTATATATACTGTGTAAAATGCGTTTATTCGCGTCGCAACTTCATCTGCATTCCCAAGACGATGCTGTTGGTTAGTCGCCTAAAGTAAGAATGATATACTATAGCATCATGCGGAGCGTAATGCATTTTAAGTGAAAAATAGTGCTTCAGAATGTATCGCGCGTTGCGTTACGAAAACAGATGGCTTTTTCTGCGTCACGTCGTCTTATTCTGGCGCCGTGTCTGTTACGCGCGAGAAATAAGTCGACGTGTCTTACAGTAAGTCCGAAATGTCAGCCTTAATTTCGACTTATTCTTCATCAACGTGTATACAAAAGACCTATTCCCGGGTATTAAAAAATTCTCGTTTAATATAAAATTGAAACAGCGAAGTTTTGAAAAAGAAACATCGCGTATGCTCTGAGATAAGTTTAGCAAATTTGATCAAATTATAATCAAGCAAAAGCCTTTCTCGTTTAATTTCGCAAACACGCTTGGCTTAAAACGAAAACGTAGTCTAAATTTTGATAGTAATGCATTTTTTTTTCTGTTCCAATTTATTTTCTATGAAAAAATTATTGCCCACGAGTCATTTAAATAACGTCACTACGCGGACGCAAATTTGGCGACAGCTGACCTATCCACAGCTGACCTATTTATCGGAGACGCGGTAAATAACGATACGTGCAAGATGTCGAAAAGCTCGTTCGCCAGCGAAATTTCACTCGATAGAAAGAAGCTTTTGCCGCACGTGAGATCCGGTATCGTGTCCTTGGTGCAATCGGAGAAACGCAAGAAACGAGAAGACGGAGAAGGAATGTAAGGAGAAAGGTGGCGAGGCAGGGCTCGACAAAAAGGTAGCGGTTCGTGTCCGAGGCTAATGCATCCGTGGGGTCCGAAGGGTCACGAAACTAGGAGGCGGCCTGGAAGCAGGAAAAGGAAGAAGAAGAAGAGGGAGGGGGCAAGAACGGAGAAAAGAGAGAGGTCCATTGACCCGGTGGCACACTTCCACTTCCATTTCCATTTCCAGGCGTCGTGAAGCATATCGAGCCAGCGAGAATGCATTTGCGCGCGCTCGCGTGTACGGATGCACACGAACAAGATGTGCACGCGCGGAGGATGCAGGGTTGAGATAATTCATTGGGAACAATGAGCGCGGCGGCGCGGAACCTGCCAAACTGCAGATTGGCTCGCGAAGAATCTTCGTCATTTTACTTCTTACCGAGACTTCCTCGGTTACGGAAGATAAATTCAGTGCGAGGTATGCCCAAGACTCTTGCAGAAAATCAAAATTCTGTGTGTGAACAAGGCGACGCGGCTGTTATTTGTCGCTCTTTCTCTCTTTCTCTCTCTCTCTTTTTATGAGATACAAATTTCTCAAGTTGCTGTGCAATATTATTCATCTACTTTGATTTAGTGACAAATTAATAAATTCCTTATTTTTTTATCTTGTGTTTCTCTCTCGCGATCCTTTATTTTATATTTTCGAAATCAAATGACAAAGACAATAGCAAATTTCTTCGAAATTGCATATTTGTTCCACGAATATTACTTGAAAATATCCACGGTAAAATCGCCAAATTTTTACCGTGCAACAATCCGATACAAATATTTAATTACATGCGCAAAATGCAAAAATGCGTTCTGATTAAACGTATTATCTGCATAGAAGTATATCTAGCAGTAAACGTTATGACGCTGGAACTTTCTCCTTTGTATGTTAGCGCTTGATTTCACTCACGGCTATAATAATCATTGTACGCGCGAGTACGCGACTGCATCTATCTATTTACTGTATGCATGAGGCGCGTAAGAGGGCTCAAAGGCCTTTAATCCGAGCCTGCGCGCATGCATATATTGTACATACACCGAGCGAGTATACACGGTAACGGCGGCGGCAATCGAGTACACACATCCCTCTCTCTCTCTCTCTATCCCTCTCTCTCTCTCTCTCTCTCTCTCTCTCTCTCATGGTATTTTATTTGCCCGGCCGTGTGTATCGACGACGAGCCGACAACGCATACCGGGCGCCGTGCGAATGAAATTGTAGCACCGCACACGGTCAAATAAGCCTGCGAGGCGGAAGTGTTTGACCATCGCCAAAATTGGTTTTGCCGTTTCCCGGACTTGCTTTCCCTTGACTCTCCCTATGAGCCTCGCTCCCGTGATCAATATCGCCGGTGTACACGTGATGAACGCGTCTTTTTAGCATCATGTGTCACCGTTATTGCGAATTTTACACCGATTGAGAGCATTCGACTCGCAGTGTATATCAACTAAATCCAGATGCTCCGATCTGTTTTTTTTCTCCTTTTTTTTAACAGAAACAGGCACATGTGCAGTATCAATTATTGTAATTTAATTAAAAAGTGCTATATGAATGGAGCAGAATATAAATAAAAATATATTATTATCTAAAAACTTGAATATCTTCGTTATATTTAAAAAAAAAGTGCAAAGAGGACCTTAAAAGAAGTCATTTAATCCATTGCAAAAAGAATGTGAAACAGCTGTTTTATACAAGTTAATTGAATAAAATATCTTAATAATTTTGAAAATAGCGATTATAAAAATCTCAAGATTATCATTTGTACTGTCTTCATATTTTAAACTATATTATGACAAGTTTTATGAAACGATGAAGATAACCTAATGATAAACAAATCTAGTTTTTAGTTTGATCTACTTTTCTCGTTATGTATTGCTCTGCAATGATAGATTCAAATAGAATTCTGGCAGCGGGATATTATGGCCAGTTGTTGTCTGTGCGGCGAACAATAAACGTCCGTTTGATCCAGACGATGGTAAATTTATCCAGCAGTTAAAGCCGTCGTAACACACCGAATACAATGTGTTTCCATCGGAATTGCCTGCGATGGACCGGCCGCAACGCGTTCTTAACTGCCGGGCGAATTTACCGCGAATGGATCACAGAGAGCACGTGATTTACACGCTCGAATGAGATCACTCGAATGGTATCGATATATTTGGAGAAATAAAAAAAGTCAAGGAAAAAAATTCCATCAAATTCGTAGAGCGAGAGATATTGTCAATTTTAATCAAGAAGATGAAAAAAAAAAGTTTCTTTTTATATGCATTTCTTATATTTTTAATATGCATTGTAATATGCATACCGAGCGAGAATAAAATCCAATTATATTTAAACATCTTTGTATAGCAATTGTCCCGAATTTCCTCGCTATAAAAAGATTTCAAACGACAAAGGCGCTTATCGGTTCCTTTCGAGCGAGATGAATCGTTCGATGGGAAAGAAATGCCGGAGGAAAAACGGACGGGGCGGAAGAATTAGCCGGCGAACGAACGAACGAAAGACGAAGTGGAAAATAATCGTGCAGCCTGTCTTCGCGGCGGGAAAGGAGGAAGGCAGACGGGTATTAAAATCCTTGCAAACATCGTCGCGAGAGATCCTCCCTCGTGCCTGAGAGCGCAAAAGCGAGATTTTCGCGGATTGCTCTCGTTCCCCTCAAATTTTCTCGAGTTGTGGCTTTTGAATCTCCTCTCGCGGAAAATGCCATCGCGATAAATCCCACCGTCTCCTAAACCGCTAGATTCGCTAGTCGACGCGGTGAAAATTAGAACGGCGCGATTAGTTGTCCAAGAAAAGGAGCTTTCGTTTCAAAATGAAAAACCGGGAAAGGTACGAAAAAGTAGACGAATTTTTATTTCATGTTCTTCGGTCTCTGTGTAATCAAACCGAATAGACCATTTTTTTTTATCGCGTTTGCCCTATATTTATCTTTTTTTTCGGATTCCGTGTTTTATATATAAATGGATGCGACGTTGCATTAACGGAGCTGTAAAGATTTAGCTAGCTATTTTTCTTCTTTTCTCTTCTTTCTATCCAGGTTATATTTTTGTAAGCGGGTCGTTTGAAGGAACAGGCAGATAAAATAGCGCGTTATTCAGCTCCCGCTTCAAAGGCAACGATGCGCGAACGCCCAAAATCACCCAATTCATTCTCATATCGATTTAACATTCTCCCGTCCGTGTACGACGACGACAACCTCGACGGGCTGACATATTCCAGCATGAAATTCGCGGACTATTGCCTATATATCTACCTTCTCTCGAGAAAACGCGCATAATCGGCCGATAAAATGCCCTTATCATCACTATATTAAGCAGTGTCAGGCGCTAAATCAAATAACAGAATTGTGTGAAAAGAAAAATCGATACATATATCGTAGAATTCAACGCGCATGTGCGAGCATCTGCATTAAATTAAAAAAATTAATGTTTATATTTATCATTTAAAATTCTTATTGCTATTTAAGTATAATAAAGATTTATAAACTTATCGATTAAATCAGATTAAATCAAATGCATTTTCATTGACTATTTTTAGCGAATATTATTAAAAACGAGAAGAATCTCTGTCAACAGCGCGTCAAGTTGTTCAACTTTCTAAATAAGAACGACTGTACAAAGTCAAGACGGATGTAAGTTGGTGATTCAGTACTTGACATTTAAAGACTGTTCCATTTAGCGCCTGCACGGATCGTCTAGATTCCATGTTGATGTCGGAAGAAAGAGTATTTCGATTATGCTCGGTCGTCCCACTAACCCATATCGAGAAACGCTATGGTAATAAACGCTGCGTCCTCTCGATCACTTTCGCTATAAACGTCAGAATGTGAAATCACAACTTTCACATCCGAAAAAGGAATAAAATCCTTAATTATCGTTGATTCACATAATTTCGAGATAATTTTCAAATAATTCAACTCTATCTCTCCTAATTTACATCTTTGCGTTATTTCTACATATTAAAATTCTACTAATTTAAATTTAAATTTGCGAACGTGTGTCTGCAATCTGCATGTATTTATTTTTACATCTAAAAAATCTTTATGTCAAAATTTATAAGATAATTTATTGATTTCGAGTATATTTTATTTTCGCCTTTCTTTACACGCGCTGGTTAATATCTCGATCTTTGAGCGTTTCTTTGGAATAGAGAGTGCAAAGTGAACCGGAAGAAATCTATCGCGACAAAGTCTAATCTCATACTCGTCACGAGTACATAGCCGGCGGAATCGCGACGATAAAAGTGTATAGTCTTTCCTTTCGCAAGAACGATTAAAGATGTCTTTTTGCGCGAGGCAGTAGCCGCCGGGCAGCGTTTTCACGATTTTCAAGAAGCCGGCACGTTACGAGTAGGAAAAGAATGTCATATCACGGTATATTGCTGCCGGCCAACAAAGATGGGTCTTTGGGTTATAAGAAGGGAGGGAAGGTGCCTGCATTCCCGTGGAAAGAATTCCCCTTTCTACTCCTCTCCTTCCCGTCTACGTGTCTCCCTACGTATCACCGGATCGCCTTTCCTCCATTTTTCCGGTTCTTCCACGTCCCTCAGGAGTGTCTCTTTCAACGAACGACCTGAAAAGGCGTTCGTCCTGTATTAAAGACGCGCTTCACGATGCGTTAACTTTTTCAAGACGATTCTTTCTCTCGTAGTTTCAACTTTATGGAAAGACGTGCGCTCTTGTGATTAATAACTTTTTCAGCGACAAGCTGAAATGTCACATGGCTCTTTGAAGCTCTAATACCTTCAGATTTCATATTTCACTAATTAAAGCTAAAGATTAAATATTATAAATACGTAGTAAAAAAAGGTTTCAAGCAAATATCAAATTTAAAAGAAAATTTTAATTAGAGAAATACCGCATGTTAAAATAATATTTTCAATATTTCACATCTTTAATAATACAATAATGCACACAGTAAAAAATTGTGTGTCCATATGTTAAAATTTTCTTGTGTCACCACGTTTTGATTAGTATTCAAATGTAAAATGTAAAATTCAATGTAAAATTAATATACAACCTGTATGCTATTATTTTGATAACGTTTTCATGTGTTTATATTTATGTCAACTTTATAACTTAACACTTTGTATGTCTCTTAGAAATGGAATATTATTTGGAGTATTTTTAACATAATTATATTTTAAACAACATGTCTCAAAGTTAGTTTAACATTCTAAGAAAAGTAAATCTTCAAATAATTTTGAACTTTGACATACAAAAATAATTAAATTTACTAAAATCAAATGTTTCTATTATAAATAATTTAAGTTAAAATAATTACTATTATATGTTAATGTCTTCAACATTTCTTACGAGTTATTGTACCTATTTTTTTATGTAATTTTTAATTAATCTGTATGTTATTTTTACATTATACTTAAAGTCACAATAACAAAAATAAATGTACAGTATTGTGTCAATTATTTAACATTTTTAATTTGTAATAAGTAACATATGACGAATGAGTTATTTTAACTTAAAATTTAGAGTGAGTTATTTTAACTTAAAATTTAGAGTGAACTTTCTGGGACATGTGAAAAATGTTATAATTAACATTTTATTTTTTACTGCGTAAACATCGAAATCTCGTTTTCGCGTCTCTATATTATTTTCCGAACACGTTAAAATTTCTGCCTATCAACTATAAATTTCGATGTCTATTTCAAATGTTGCGAGCGTTTTGACAAAAAGCGACTACCAAAAATCGGCGTTCGCATTGTACGTTGTCGCTTGCATGGTGTCAACATTGTCGTCATCGTCATCGTGACGAGACTGCATCGCCAGGTACCAATTGTGTAGGCGACAGAATCGTGTCGGTCCAGAGTCAAGCCATTGGCAGAAGCGACGGCGTCGGGGTTCGTTGGCCTCCCTTGGCCCACATCACCGCGCCTCGGTTACGGCCTTCTCTGTCTCGCAGGCGGCATTATTTATGACCCTGCATTTTTCATCGGCGGGACGATGGTCTATCATCGGGTGCGGCCTCGGAAATTAAAACGGGCCCCATCGTAACCTCGACGGCAGAAATTGTATCGATGGGTTAAAGCTTCTTTCACCAGAATTTTAATGTTTACGTTTTAATGTTTTTAAAAAATTTTTTAGAATCTACTCGTCTCTCTTCCTCGCCCCTTCTCTTTTTTAGTTCCTAAATAAATTTTTATAAAGATGTGGATTTTTATCAAAATATATATTTAGAGTTTATTCATTTGTTACTTAAAATATGGGCTGTAATGAAATGTTCTTGAATGCAATATACATTTTTCAAGGCTAAAATTAAAGAAGAAGATGCGATTTGTGTTAGCGCTAAAGCACACATATATTCATCCGAATTTAAATTTTGGAAATTTCTCATTATATCCGAGGTAATCTGATAATTTCAATTTCGCAAAGTTCTACGCGCGCTTTAACGAAAACCGAAATTAGATAGCTATTATTAGCGGTTTAACAGGATCTCTAACTAACGTGCGATGGGATACGGGATGAATTTTCCTCACCGGCACGTATGGATAATAATTAATTATCGTCTCTCCGGGAAATGCCGACGCAAAGACGGTAGAGAGCGGCGTCTAGCGATAGGGTCCATAGGAGTTGAGCGTTCCCGGATGTCCATAGACAAATTTGTACACGCGAAGCCCGCTTCCACGCGGAAGCAGTAGCCTCTTCTCCCATTCTCCTTTCCCATTTCAGCTTAATTCGATATTACGCGGTAGTGATCAAAGCTTCGAATTGCGAGGATGAAATGGCGGATTGTTCGCAAAGTCGGTACATGTCGGCAACCGGATTTCTCGTCGCTGACCCGCAGACGATATCCCGCTTTGTTGCTTGTAGCGACAGTTCGATTGAATTCCAAAATACCGAAGGAATATCGGCAATTAAAAGTTCCGATGATATTGAACGAGATGCTTTCGTATTTAATGAACCGTTGAGAGATATCGTTTTGAAATATCAGAAATATTAGAAATTTAATGATAAAAAATATGTTATATTCGAGACGTAAATATATATTACAATTAAAAGTATATTTTATTATTTAATTTTATGTAAAATTGATTTTGAGAATATATTTCTTCATTATCATTACTCATACACACATACTTAATTATTTGTTCGATTTAATCAAGCTATAATTTTATATCTATTTATTTTATATCTATATCTATTTATATCTATTTTATATTTATTTTATTCTATATCTATTTATCTATCTATTTTATTCTGTTTTTATTTATTCTATATCTATTTATTTTGTATCTATTTATATCTATTTATTACACATATTTGATCCGACATTAGTGGCATAAAAAATCGCAAATTGTTCGTGATTAATAAATATATAGTTATTAATTTTAAAAAATAATTTAATTTATTTTATTACAAAGTTCTTCAAAAATATGCACAATTAGTTGATAAAATCATAAAGAAATACGAAGCTTGTGTCTTCTACACTATGATATATTTTGATTCTGCGCTCGCGAAATGGAAATCTTTGATTCGACTTATAACTTTGATCATGCGACTTTCACACGTTCTTCGGAAGCGACAATGTGCTTGGGAAAAAAAAGAAGGAAACCTTCGGAAAATCGTTCTAAATCCCAAAGTCCCTATCCGAAATAGTAAAGAAGTAGTAAAAGGAATAAATCGGAACGATACGTAAAACTCGACAGAAGACTCGAGAGCTTCTTCACCGAGCCGTAACGCGAGAGAATCGTCCGGGTCATAAAATCCCGCATATCGTAAAAGAGATAAGTTGAATCTTATCCTCGCAGTTGATAAGTCTAGAAAAGTTTCGATTCGTTCGTTCGTTCGTTCGTTCGTTCGTTCGGTTTGACCTCGCGATAGTCGATTTTCGACTATTCACATCCTCTTTCTTTCTTATACTTACGAATTGATTCCGCGCTTTCTGCCCATAATTTACATAAACTTCGAGCTTTGCAAATTTTATTGAAATTAGGAGAAGGAATTTAAACTCGATATTTGACAGAATCGATTACGGAATATGCTTTCTCGAATATCTGTGTCAACGATGAGAAAATTTGAACGAAGATCTTAATCTTTCGCAAGCTACTTATGTATTTCTACGCGAGGATATTTTAAAATAATACATTTTATTGTTAAAATATATAAAATATATAAAAACATAAAAAATAAATAATGAATTTTATATAGCTAATTAAAGTAAAATGCGCTGTTATAATAAAATATTAAATTTCGTACTCAATATTCCTCGCTAAAGCGTAGGAATAAAAATTCTTCCGCATAAGCATTTTGAAATAAGATAGATAAGTTCCACTTCGTTTTACCTTGTTACGCTAAAACGCTTTAACAACCGAATAGCAAAACGCCAAGCAAAATCGCTTTCGCTTTGGAAGACTAATAATACCACGCATCCCGGTATATTGCACCGCGGAAAAATGCGATTGTGTCATCTACAATGTGCCGCTGCAACACGTTCTACGATTCGTTTCCCAGCGCACACATGCGCCCCGGCAACCTTAACGCGGCGAGATGATACACGGCGCGGCCCCGTTGTTAGTTACACCCCGTAGAGAGAGCGTGGAAGAGAAGAAACGACGAGGAGAGGAGAAGAAAGCTGGAAAGTATGTCGTTGCACGCGAGAGCAAGGTTGATTATGGGAGCCGCGCCGCTAACGCTTCTTTATCGCAATTTGCAGGACGAGATTGTTGCAACTAGGCGAATGAAACGTTCGTCTTGTGAATGGGGAATGATTATTACGGATATACGAGGCGGCGCGTGCGCGCGTTCCTCTCTCGGTACAGTAATAATTCTCGCGCTCGTTCGCGTCTTCCACGAGCCTTTGTCTTCCGACGACGAATAGCATCTCCCGCGTGCACTCAGTTTGAGTATTTTCTTTGAATCGGTAGATGCTATGTTTTTATGCGTATTAAAACGTACAAAGTATATGTTGCATAAATGTGTATATCAGGTATTGGACGAGTTATTTTCGCATGAAATTCGTTGTTAATTTCTAATATCCTTACTTTAATTACTTTTATGATCGTTATTTTTATTTGCGACTGTAAATCACTTTTTATGACGCTATCATATTATATAGAATTAGCTATAAGATTAATATATTTATTATATTCGCAGTGGAAAAAGGTAATAATTAACCATAGTATTCTTTCTAGACGTTAAAAGAATTGTGCTAGCTTTAGTCTCAAGTATGATTATCTCGTGCCCGACTTTATCAAAAGTATAATGACGACGGCGAAGACGACTAATTGTAAGTCGCTAGCACACGTGCGATAAGAAGACGTGGGATGGCCTTAATAGTATCCTTTCTTAGGCATCCGCCTTTGCCGGCGCGATAAGCGATAATAATATCTGTCATTGGTAAGCCGACGAGATAAACCATTGTACAAGAGCAGATATTAAGAGTCCTTAGTGTAAAATAAAAACGATAAATCAACAAATAAAAAAAAAAACGTGTGAGAAAAATTTGTCATATTTTCAAATTTTCTCTCATAAAACGATAAGACATATGTGAATTCTGATACGTATCAATGGAGGACGGCAAAAGAGATAATGTGTACTTGATTCTCTCGAGGGAAGAAGACTATAAGTTAAGGACACGTTAGCCTCCTGTTACGACAATTATCTAAATTCGACAAAACACAGTACGCGCGCGGTCGTGCACGCTACCGCAATTACATCCAACTAGATGTAACTGCTTTTTGTGCACGGTACAATCGTGTACGTTAATTCACAGAGGCTTTGGCTCTACGACTAGGCCAGGTCGCTGCCTGCCTTTATCTTAGACATGGCTGCAATTATCCTGATTTTTCCAGAAGCGGGTTTACAATTGCGAAAGCCTCGAGAATATATCGTGACACAAAACATTTTTCACACTAATAAGAAATGTAGTGAAAAATCCACTAAAATAAATTTTTTTATCCAAGTAGCAAAATTTAACGAAACGTATATTATTAGAGATTTTGCACTAATTAATTAACATAAACTTTAAATTAATTGTATTGGGTTTAACAAAGTTGAAAATTATTAATATTTAGAAATATTCTATAAAATATTTGATTTCACACACACATGTACGACGAGTAATAATAAACTCTAGACTTTGTGGCGAATCTTTTTAAAAATTTGAGCCTATTATTTATCGCGGTAACTTGACACTTATCGCGGAACAGCCAGTCCATACATCCGGCTGCGAAATGCAACCGCCGGATCTCGAAACCACATGGTAGGATAAAGGGTGTGTATAACACGTGATTCATTGTAAATGAATCTAAGTATCTTCTGCGGAGTGCGAGTAATTGACTCGAGATTATCGGCACTTTATCGACGATATTTATTGAGAGTAAGGCGTGCAGAATGTATTTTTCGCCGATGAGGCTCTTTCTCTTTTTCTCTCTCTTTCTTTCTCCCCGAGTGGGAGACTAATTACGATAAATTTTCCTTTGTCGACTTATCGAAGTGGCATGAGAGGATATAAAGACGGCAAGGAACAAAGTATCCACGTTATTTATGTCGTCTCATTTTTTAAGTCCCGATATCAAATCTTATTTTACAAAAATAAATCGTATACTTGGAGAGATTATCATTTTTAATATTATGTCAAATTGAGAGATGTATAAAAAGTATAAATGTGCGAATGTTTTCTCTTTCTTCTCATTTAACAAGCTCTTTGTTAAATGTACAAGTTACAAGCAAAGTTGAAATATTGACATATGCGATGGCATATTTAAACATATGATAAACAAATTCTATATTTTCTGTCAAATTAGTTAATGCAGTCATATGTGATGTAATGTGCTCTCTCCCTCTTCTTAATTTTTATTTTTACAAGTAAGACTCGCTTATTAATTTAAAATTAAGAAAATCCTAAAACATAACTGTTTCCATAAGAATTACCGCTAAATAGAGATTCAACGATGTACGAACTCGCGTTTAACCGTAAACCGACGCATCAAGATCCTGGGCCCTTTCTCGACGTATAGCGAGCGTATATGCAAAAATAGAGAATTATGCAAAAATACGTTCCGCTCAGCGAAGCTTCTCTCGGATCGGGTCACGATCTCGGGTCGCAACCCCACGCACGACATTCCCAGCCGACAATGACGCCTCGGGCGGCATACGCGAGCATGTTTTCTCACGATTTGCATCGACGAGGAGGCATCATGCACCGGGGGCCCAGCCCGCCATAGTCGCTTTTGTACAAAGAAACGATTAAAACGACGCTTCGATAACGTATCTGATAAGACGTCGAGAAATACAAGTGTGCGTTACTAAAATATTTAAATAAATTTCATAATAATAGCCTGTGTTTGAAAACTTCTAATCAAGCAGGATTTATCTAAGTAGATAAGAATAATGTAAATGAGAAATAAAATAAAATACAATTTTCAAATTTTATTTTGATAGAATTTAAATTTAAAATTTTCGAAATTAGTATTTAAAGAAAAATCCATTCCAAAAAGAACGAGATTCCAGAAAATCCGTAATTTTAAAATACATGAAAATAACTCCAATAGTTTTCGCGCCATATATTAAGATATTATAATATTCAAACAGTGGCTAAAATACATAGTATTCTCCATTGGAGGCAGTTATCGATTCATTGCCATCGTAAGTGTGGTCCGCCTATATCATTCCTTCTCTATATCTTTCAATTAGCGACGCCTGAGCCGCGCATTCGTGCTTTTTTGCGCGTTGGACGAGATTTTTGCGTGTCGGAGCTTTTGTTCGCGACCATCCACGTGGGCGTCTTTCACCCACGTGCCGCGTGGCTCCGGTGTCTCTCTTCTTTGCCCACGTCTGTTCGCATAAAGAAACGTACGGCTGGCACAGACGCGGTTAACGGTACTCGGAGAAGTCCCTCTACCACCATCTGGCACCACTCCATCCACGTCCGCCCGTCGCTTCTTCTTCTTCATCTTCCTCCACCTGACCTGATTTCCTGACCCATTACCGGAACCGAGGGAAAGAGAGAGAAAGAGATAGAGACATATTCTCGACCACTAATTCAATTACTGCCTTTCGCGGCGCGGGCCCCTGTTAATTTTAGTGACAAGCTGGTAGTTTGCCCGACATCGATATGACCACCCGCTGCGATACCATATTTATGGTATTATATCGATACGACGCTGCGGAGAACAATCAATGTCAGTCTGTAGTAGAGAGATTAATGATCGAGAGCCCTATATCTTTGAACGGGTAACATTGCTTTCTTATGTTGCCAAGTCACGGAATGGCATGAATATAATGTATCGCAAGTTCTACGCCAAATAATAAAAATCTCAAAGATAGAGAAGCCCTGAAAGAAGCATCTACGAAGGATTTGCATAATAAGAATCTTGTTATTTTTATGCAAATCAAATAACGAAGGAATATATATCATCTAATTATGAAAAATTATTACTATGTAATAACTATCTCTTATTTTTTAACAATAGTGAACATTTTGAAATATGATTATTTATTTCAAAAACGCATAAAAATATCCACGAACCAGGTCTGAAGATTTGTGTTTCTCTTTTGAAAGGAAATGTGTGCGCGAGAGATGTTGATTTTATTTTCTTCCTCCTCTCACTAAATACTTGTCACGAAGCACTCTTTTCTCACCTTCATCCTCGCAAATAGCGGAAATTCACCTCGCTTCCTGAATCGTCGAGTTGAGAATGCGATCCGGCAAAAGGGGGAGAAAAAGAATTCCGGGAAAACACCGCGGGTAATCTTATACAGTTACATGTGGTATTATCTAAGATTCGATAGAGCGCATACGCGGCGGGGAGAGTTCGACGGCAACCGGAAGTGGGCATCCGACCACGTAGTTTCCTCCTTGCGAGCGAACGAGCAAAACGGAAGCAAGAGACCCGTGCTCGTCGTCCGTGACGAGCTTTTGTGTGAACCTTTGTTCGGGTCTGCGAAAACTTTTGACTCGCGCGAGCTCAACTTCTCATAGCACATTCAGGAAAAGCTCCTTTTTTCTCCGGCTCGCACCTCTCTGGCGACACCATGTGGATTGCCTCCTTCGAGAAGCACTTCCGTCCGCGTTGTTGAGAAACTTCTAAAACGTGACAAAGTCCCCGCAGAATCATGTGTCCTGTTCTCTCTATCCGCGAAAATATCCGGGTTACAAGAAAGACTTTTCTACGCGAGAGCAATTGACGAAATTATTCGTCCACTCAAGTTTTTTATCTATATAATTTCGCGTCGATTTACGTTAATCTTGTTTTCTTCTTTTTTAAATATTGAATATAAATGTGCAGAGGAATGCAAATTAAAAATGGAAATAACATTTTCCTTTACGTAATGAAGTCATTTCAAGAAACAATTTGAATTCGTCGTTATCGATTTGATACACGCAAAGTTTGTCGATGTAATTGTGTCAATCGTAATCGTATAAAATTTGAGTATGTTCAATAGATTTAAAAGTCGAAAATATTCTCAAGAACATGATAGAGGAGCAGGTTGGTTTAATTTTTACACGTGTGTCTCTCTTCCAAATCTTTTATAATAGACTTTTAATAAAAGTCGATCATTTAGCATTATATAGTTAATTAATTAGGTTAGTTTCGTGACAGTAATAATATGTTTGTTATTAACTCGTATGAGATTTTCTAAAATTCAGATTTTATCAAAATGACAAATAATTTTTCGTCGAATAAAATTATAAAATTAAAGTATTACAATTGATATAATGAGATTGTCTAAAATTTTTATTAATAGATAATATTCATTCCAATACATATCCTAATCAAATGTCTATTTTCAATCTCAATGTAGTCGTACGTAACGACTTGGTACCCAGTGTGTGACAAGCAAGTAAGCATTGAGGGAAATACGTGCAGACTACTAACACATATCCGTAAATATCATTCCAAGATCGCTGGCAAATGTTTGGACAATCAGGTACAGACATCCGTTTTTTCAACTAACGTAGAGAAATATTTTTCAGTTCCTTTTAGATAAAATATCAGATAAAATAGCTAAAATATACAACAGAGTAGCAGTAAAATCGTAAAATATCATATACTCGTATATTATCTACATCGTAAGATATAAAATACTATATTTCACATTTAAATCAACCTTCTCTTCTATCATGTTCTCGAGAATGCATACTTTCGATTTTTCAAAATTCTATTTTTATTCAGTTATATCTTAATTTGTTTTTTTATTTTATTAAAAATTATTTTTCTTAATCAAAAAATATCATATATACATATTATTTTATATCCAATATCTCCTTTTTTATTTACGCGATATATTCTATATTATTAAATAATAAAACGCGTCCTCTTTCTTTAATGGCACATTCAACAAAAATCTTTTTATAGAGTAAACATTCGATTTCGGTTCGGTATAAATTTTCACATTTTTCAACGTTAGAGTTGCTATCTAAGAAATTAGATATCTTGATAGATGGGATAGATATCTTGATAGATGAGAGAAGACCACGTACGGAAATTATGCGCAAAAAAAGCGAGGAGAGAGAGAGAAAGAGAAAGACTGCACCTTCATGTTTGTGGTGGTCTTATCGTCTCGTGTTTCACCTTCGACCTTCCATCTTATCCATCCTATGGTCTTTCAACCTACGAGTCTCTCGGGTTGAGAATATATAAAGTTTCTAAAATAGATATAAGAGAGATCTTTATGTCCGCGTAATCCACAGAAAAAAACACGTACGTGCGATGAATTTATAAAACTTACATGTGTTGGACGCGATTTTTGTAACGTATTATAAAATTTTCAATACCTCACATATTTATAACTCTTCTCGTTCAACAATTAAATGGTAGCTAAAAAATTTATCTTTATATGCATGTTTTTCTCAAATTTTCTATTTACGGAAAAAGTTATAATTTATAATTTAAAATATAGCGACTCTATTTTCACTTTATAAAAGATGTTTCCATTTAATTACATTACTTCATTACTTCATGTAAAGTACTATTTTAAATTGTTTTTATTAACAAATAATCATCAAATTAATTAAAGAAATGCTCATCTGAAACCATTTCTAAAAAGGTATTGTATATACATACTCCATATTATGTTTGCTCTTGTAATTAAATCATGTAATATACGCGAGATGATTGACGACAAAAATCTACTTGTTCGTGACTTTTTGCAGAAGGACGAAAAAGTATATCGAATCGGATTTCGTCTTTGGTCACGCCAGGCGACGATAGCAGCAGCAAGAAGAACGAGTCGAAGAAAGTTTATGCCACTCGCGGTAGATACCGATGCGATTAAATCTTACGTGCCGCACGGCACAACCGAGAGAGCTTTCGCGATATATCCTAATTCGGATACGGTAAACGCTAAAGTTCCATGTTCGGCGCGAGTCGCCGTAGCAATTTCCGCCATTGATTTATATGGCTGTTCACCGTATCCGAAGTAAGCTATTGCAGAAAGAATAATCATTTAAGGAAACGTTTAGGATCCATTAATTATGATTGGGACGAACTATGCGAAATAAATATTTTATATAAAAGTACCTTCATTTTTTAATTTCTACTTCGTAATTCTCTCTCTCTCTCCATCATTAATTTATTTCGGAAAATATGCTCGACGTTTATAATTTATGAGATATAAATTTTCTTATGATATTCATACGAAAAAGATTGCTACTCAAATTCTTGTGTAGATCCGATCACGCCAACGTCGATCAGAATTATTAATGACAATTAGCTCTAAATTTTCCTGTCTGTATAAAACATACAGACGTACAACCTAGAGAAACGGTTGAGCTACGATTAGAGCTGAGCGACGTCGGTGAGAGCGGCCCTTGGAAGAATGTTTTGTCGTCTGCGGTTTATCCAGCGCAACGACAGTCTGCGGTTCCCATTGTGGTCGGTGTGAAAGCTAAGCCTTAACATTCGCTTTCACCGTCGCAGTGGACACATGGAAATTGCACGGCGAGAGGAAAGTCTGTCCCCAATGCCAGAAGGAAACTGTACCGACGCTTTATACGCGCGACGACAAACTGACAACCTTTCATATCGGAGCTCTTTGTCTTCTCGGGTATGTATATCGAGATTAATTAAATCAACGATTCTTAGAATAAAAAAATCTTATCTTAAATATATAATATCATATAATATTAATATGTATAATAAATGTATATCATATTTTAAAATATTAATTTATTACAAAAAATTAAATAGGAACTTTAATTTGCTAAATTTAAATGAATTGATTGTTATTTTGGAAATATTATAATTCCCGGTGCAAACATTGCATAGCATTATTGTTAGAGAATTATCCTGCTTTATTATTTATTATTGGTGATAATTAACATTATAATAATGATTATACTTTTTGATTATGGCAATTTCTGAACTCTCGAGTTTATCCGATAAAACTTTCCTTGTTCGTGTAACAGGTCTGCTTCTTTTGCAACTTAACGAGAGATTGCCTTTTATTGACTTTTTCATGATACACATGATCGACCAAGCGAAATTTAAAGCTCGTAATTTTCTTGCACGTAGGCGGCTCAGAATTGGTTCTTGTTGTTTGTTTGACTGATCCCCCATCTAGTTTTGAGAACTTTGAATTCTAAGAATTTCATCGGAAAGCTTAATTTTAGAAATTTAAACTTAATTAATTAAAAAGTTTATATATTTATACATGTATAATCTTTTCTCAACTTTATATGATTGACATTTTCAATCTTTTAAAAGAGTAATTTATTTTCAAAATTATTATATATTAGATTAATTCTCTCTTAAATGAACTACAATCTTTATACAAGCGAAATTATACGATGTCTCTCGCAATTCGTACAACGTAAACGTGCAATCAGATTCCCACCGCAGGGCGATTTGCAACAGATGTTGGCCGTTTTGTTTTATTCCGTTAATGAGACGCGCGAAGAAAGTACGCATGATCTGTCCGTTGTGCGGTCACGTTTATGGCACCCTCGAGTACAAAAACGCGAAGCTGACGTCCTGTAAACCCACTGAGAACTTGCAAGCAGCGGAACTTGCGTCGCAATATCCGCGAGATTCCGCGTACAAGCGACGAGAGAAGAATTGTTGCAGAATTAATAAAACGCTTTGCAAAAATATTTATTATCGATGTAAATCGTCAATAACAAACTCTTGAATAAAACGTTTTCGATATTATACGCTTCATTTCAATACTAATATTTCAATATTGATATATTATAAACAATACAATTATCATTTATCGTGAAAAAAGAAGTTAATTAAAGCAGAGCTTTATTATTCTACACTGTTAATAAAGTTAACTTATCAATATATGATTTTGTTATCTAAACGAATAATTAAAGGCTTGTTGATATTTTAAATAACAAATAAACTATCTCGCAATTGAAATTTATGATTCTACTAATTATTAATTTCGAGATCGATAAATTAATTTACAGGATATTTTTTTAACTTTTTAATTTTTTTTACAGATTTATTTACAACGATATAAAAAGATGTCAGTAGAAACAAAAAATGTGTATCGCTTCTCAAACATAATTAATACAATCTTGTAAAAAAATAATCGTTTACAATGGATTTTTAATTATCACAAAATGATAATAATAATAGTAAATACTGGAGCGTTGGAAAGGGTGAGAGATGATTTCGATTCATGAAATGACGACGATAAAAAGGTCGCAAAATCATTTCGCGATATATCGTTGTTTGAATATTTAGTTACGCGCACGATCATCAATCTCGGGGATGATTTCCATAATGACTTATTACGTTCGTTAATTAAACCGCGGATTTTGTTGTAATCAGCGGCCGTGGTGGCGACTCGATTCGGTTTACCGCAAACAACGCAATCGAGTACCGCGCTTAAAACGATAATTAGAAATGCGTTCGTAAATTCTGTTCATTAACGTTACGCCCCGAATGCGTATTCTCGTTGCCGGAAACGCGCGTACGCACGCATTGCACAGTCGAATTGTTTATCGCACACGCGAATGAATTTATGCTTCTAGGAAGCAGCGTGCTTTTATAAATCACAAAGGGTGGAATGCAAGCGGAACGAACCGTCGCAAAGTGGCACGTTGTTTCCGTGGATTACAACAGTGAAAATACCTGATGATAAAGCTCGCGCACCAAAACAGCCGAACAATGTCTTCTCTACGGAAGGTACAGCTTTTATTTTAATTTCTATTAAATTAAATTAAATTAAATTAAATTAAAAATGTGTGGACAGTTATTAGACTGAATATTGAGAATTTTGCATTGTCTTTTGCTTTTGTCAATAATAAACTAATTAAACACTGCAAATCTATTATTTTTATAAGCTCGAAGTCTTTATTAAAGAGCATAAAAGTATGAACATAAATCTTTAACGCCACTTTATTTTTTACAGTTGAAACATGGAAATATCATGACAAATCAGTTCGCTGTCCTGCTTGCGGCGAGAAAGAGACGCCGATAATTTTTAAACAACAGAAATTTACGAGCTCTCGTCTAGCTGCATTTTGTTTACTGGGGTTTGTTCATCGAAAAATTGTCAGATTATTTATAGTTTGAATTTTATTATTTATAATATGCAGCAAGAGATAACGTGTACATGTTATAAATACAAATTGCAGATAGAATAAAAGTTATTTATTTATTTACTCAATGTAATAACATGTACGCGTCATGAAAAATCTCAATATAGTTTATTATTAAATAAATAAAACCGTCAGAGAGAGAGACATAGAGAGAGAGAGAGTGTGTGTGTGTGTGTGTGTGTGAGAGAGAGAGAATTTTACTCGCATCCGCTTTAACATTTTGCATAAATTTGCGCCGATAAATTCCGCGGTAAAACAAGTTTCCGATAATCGCTTATTAGCGGCGGTAAAAACGGCGCTAATTAGCCAAGCGCACCTGCAAACTCTCCGAATAGTCTCTCCCTATAATGTACGGGTTTTTCAAAAGACTAACGCGCCACATGTCGCGCGAAACGACGGAGTGCAAATCGCTGCTCGATTCGTAATTATTAAATCCCTCTCGTTAAATTTTAATCCCGCTCACAGGCGTTCATTTCGCAGCGAATCGAATTCATACGTGACGAAAATCGCAAAATTATTCCCTCTCATAAATCATGACGAGTGATTGCCGGTATAAATGTGTAATGCCGTATTTCGAAATATATTCAGTTCATTAAATCTGATTAATGAAATGCAATGAGACTATATATGTAGCGATATTTGCTGCATCGCCAGAAAATAGTTTTTATCTATACATGTTCTTATATTTTTTTCCTCATATAATTATAATAATATTATCATTTATTATTTGCTTAAATTAATTATTCATAATTATATTAATTAAAGTAAGACATTTATGATATAGTCTAAATTATTCTTTTAAGAATATATTTCAAAGTGTAGAAAAGCTATTCGTTAAATTATCGACTAAAGCATATATTGTATTCGCGATTTATTTTTGTATATTCTAAACGGAGCAATTTTCCAGAGTAAGATCTAGAAAGATACAAAACATTGTAACAACGAAAGATATATACAAATATACGGAAAATTTATAGACGTTTTTAACGAGAGCAAAAAAATGCGGAATTTTCAGTTTGAGTTTAATAACATGTACAATTCTGCATTTTATGTAATTTAAGAAAGAGACACCACGAGATTCTCTCATTTTTTATTAAGCAGAGATACAGAAAATTAAAAGAAAGAATGCCGCAGGATATCTCGCAAAATTGATATACCCGTGTTCGCAGATGTTGGCCCTTCTGTTTTATCCCGTTGTTGATGAGTCGAGGTAAAAGCGTACGCACGCTGTGTCCGCGCTGCGGTTACGATTATGGTGTTCGAGCAGATGAGATGGTTTGCTCGCCTAAATGTGCGTCTAGCCGCGGGGGACAGAGCGACTCTGCAACTTCACAGACGCGTCGTCTTTGGACGGAGTGCAGCAGCTCGCGAATGCAACTCGGATATTGGGATCGCCAGGTGAGCGGTCGTTGCACTAATTATATCCGCAGGTAGGATTCACTATGCGTTCTACTTTGTTAATTAATTTCAGAGTATCTAACTTCGAAACATTAATACCAACAAAAATCCATAATGCATTTAAAAAATATATTAATTCAGGAAATTTCTGAATTGATATAATTAATATAATTAATTTAGAAAAATCTTGTTATGTTAAATTTCAAGAATAACATTTCCTGGATATAATATAATAGTTAAAAATAGAATTATATTTTTGCGAAAATGTAATCATCTTTTTTTAAATAGATTAAATGAAATTATTATTAATCATTACAGTATCATGCTATTTTTCAAAGTTACCAATTTTTAATACATTTCTTCTCGCAAATCAATGTTCAAAGAGAAATTTTTAATACATTTTCTTCTCGCAAATCAATGTTCAAAGAGAAATTAACTTGTCAACACGTTTTACATGTTTCTTTCTACATAATCTCGCGGATCATTACGTCTCGACGAGCAAAGAATAAGAAGTCGATATCTATCGGCTAAAAAATCGATACATCAGAAATAGCTAACGCCTTTTCTCGTAACAAAGACACTTTCTACGAGTGACGAAATCGCGAGGGCTCTCAGGGTCTCGGAGAACCGTCCTCGACGAGAAGGCGAAGAAGGCGGATCCCATTGCCGACGGTCGCAATCGAAGCTATCGCGCGAATACGCCTTTTGTGCGAACCAGGTCACGGTGAGTCGTCGTTATCGCAATATTCTATATACAAGATAGGCAATCGGCGTCGTCCTGAAAATACTTTCAGGACTTTTTGACGAGGTCGGCGTCAATTTTTCCGCGACGGAAATTTGATACAACGATGTTCTCGAATTTCAATGATAGAAATCTCGAAGTTGTATCTCTCTCGTTGAAATTTCACGTTAAAGAAATATACGTTTGAATTTATCTGGAAATTATCTGGAAAGTGTGTTATAAATGTGTGTTTTCATTTTTAATAATAAAATGTCTCGTCAGTTACAAATTTCCCAGAAATTTGTTGAGAAAAGATCGAAAATTAAAATTTAAATTAATTTTACTGAAACAAAATTACATATATTAAGACGAAATTTATAAGACAAAACCAGAAAATTAATAGTACAATCTGATTTTATTCGAATAATGCGCGACAATATTCTTGAGAAAAGATCATAGAAATCTCACAGAATAATTACATTTAATAATTATTAATTATAAGTATAATATAATTCTTCCAAAATTCGCATAAAATTCCAGATTAACTTTCGTAACAATTTGTATCATTTCAAGTCTCGAATACCAAGTGACAAAGCTTTATCGAATTGTTATTATTTTTTATGTCATATTGTTACATAATAAAAAAGAACAATCCAATTGCATCTTGAAAATGTATGCAATTTTTCGAGTATAGAATCACTGTTCGCCGTGTGACGTGTGCAGCAGCAACGATTACGCAAACGAGAAGAGAGATCGTCGGCGCAACTTGAACGAGACGAAGGCTCAAGAACGAAGCGAATCCGAAAGCGATAATAGGACGACGTACGATTTTTATGCGAGACAAATCTGTTACCGGGAGTGCGGCTAAAGGGAACGGTCGAACGCACGGCGAGCGAACAAACGCATTTGCACATTGCTCGTAAAACACGAGCTGTTACCTTGTTATTCCGTGCAAATTCAGTTCCGCGCGGAATTTCGTAGAAGGGTAAGGAGTTCTCTACCGTGAAACTTAAATAGAAATTCGCGGCAGAAATAGTTTCACGGCGAAAGAGACGCGATTTGCGTTTCCATCTGACTGACAATTTCGTAAGAAATTTCACCAGAGATGAAATACGTTATCGTTTTTATTTCTTTATTAATCTTCGATAATGGGATTTTTCTCGAGTGTACGCGAATTTCTTTTTCCATTCCATTTTTGAATAGCGCTTATTTCTTTTATGGAAATATTTTCGGTGAAAATACTTTTGATTCGAGAAGCATTTATATATAGTTATTAATTTGTTTGTCGTATACTGGATTTTTAGATAAGCTTTCACGTACGAGATTTTATACATGACATCAAACGACATAATAAACATTTTTGTAAAATATTAAAACCTTCGTTGCTGATTGAAATAAAATTATTTTAAACCATTATTTTCATATTAAATATCTCAGGCTCAATTTCTCGCCCATTTTTCCTTACTTTTATTCATGTGAAAATGTCGAAAGAATTTATATATATAATTTTTATATATAATAGCAACGCAAGTGTAACGCAACATTTTACAGAAAGAACATAATTATTGTGTAACGCGTCCCATTCATAACGCAAGCGCTCGCGATATTCATTGCAGAAACTGCAAGAGCATTCTTGAGAATTACGAACGAGTTTTGGATAAATGAGGGTGCGCTATAACGGGAGATTTAATAGGCGTACTCCAATTTATCGACGCGTTTAAAGCATAAAATAAACGGATTGCCGGAGGACGTATGAATGGCTCTCTACCTCATTCTCCTTCTTTTTCCGTCAGACAACGACGACATTCGTTTCATTTCCTTATTACCTCATTATCTTGCGTCGGCCAACTTATCTACAAAGTGCACCCGGATAATAATTTCCCGGAACTCTTTGCTAGGCTAGCTTGTAAAAAATTTGCGCGGAATAAATAATTGCATGAATTTCGAATCTCTAAATCGCTAAACGAGGCTTTACAATGCGCTCATAAATATAAAAAAAATCGCATTTAATTTGTTACATTTAAGGATGTTTTGTACTATTTTCAAAATATTGAGAATTTAAATGAAAATTGTACAGAATGTCCTTAACATATGTTTAGAATCTTCAGTACAATTTTTAAATCGATTCACTAAAGCGTTCACAAGTTATAAGGATTTTAACATGTGTTCTTATGGGAAACGTACAACCACGTCGATTAAAATGGAAACAATATTCAGAATTTGTTTAAAATTTGCAAAAGTTTAGATACAGAGGAAATATTTGGTCAAATAATATTATACAAGTACTAACTGATTAAAAAGATATTAAATATAATTCAATGAAGTTAGCCATGTATCTGTAACAAGATGAAATTCTCTGCCAAAAGTTAATCATTTCGATGAACAAAATTCGGAATATTTCAGTAAAAACGCAATAAATATTAAAAAATACATCTCTGCACTGTAACTAAGATCAACTTGTAATATTCCACACAATTTCTCATACGCAAAATACACCAAAAGTGGATATATTCGTCAATATTGATTTTTAGCTACTTTTTGCTGGGATTGTACATACAAAACATTCTTAATCAAGCGCGTTTAATTTGTTACATTTAATCGAACAGATCGCAAATCTTTCATAGCCATTATATCTATAATTATTTAGGGGCGCGTTTCACCCAGTGTCACATACGATGTTGGTCGGAATCGAGCCACACTCGATTACGTAATGCGTTTCGAATTATTCGGTGGATAAAAAGAGCAAAAAGAATGCCACGAGGACGCGAGCAACGTATGCAAATCGCATCGTCGCGAGAAAAAGAGCCGCTAGAAATACAAGGACGAACCGCGCGGTCGGCAATTCTGACTGTTTCTAAACGAACCGCTCGGATTCGCGCTTATCTAAACAATTAGTATGCATTATTACGGCTGCGTTACGTTTTGTAATGGATATATGTAGCATATTACACCGCGCGATTAACGATCGCGCGTCCGCCCCGTTAAAAGTATATACGCGTAGGCGAATTATTATTCGCTTCGCTTTACGAGAAAAACGGAGGTAGATAAACGTCGTAAAAGATAGTCGTGTCAGAAATGAACGCTGCGACCGAGCGATCAACTTGTTAATCATCTCGTTTTAGAGATAATTATATCGCCTTTAGAGACTTTAATTAAATAGGAGCAAAGTGTGGAATTCGCCCAAATCTTTGGAATCGCGGAGCTCGTCCGAGCGAGTTAACGGCGCTGTAATTAGCGACGGTTACATCGGACACGTACGGAAAACGCGCGACTCAGCGTTCCGAGCGTAAAAGATGGGTCACTCCCGTCGAGACTGCCTCACCTTTTATTGTCGCCGATCCGAGCACATTCGCGAGCGCGCTGATTGGCCGGTCGGAGGAAGAAGAACGAAGGATGCTCTCCTCACGCGGAAGGAAAGTTTTCCCCGAGCGGGGAGAACGTGGCCGGAGTCGGGCAGCGCGACGTGGCACGTAACGGGCATAAAACGATGAAAGTAATCTCGGCTCTGATCTCGTAGACGTAGACGGTCACGGGGATCGATCGATACCCCGTCGGAGCGCGCCTGTAAAGACGGCTTCTGCTCCATTCGCGACGCTCCTAATAGAGTTTGGTCCTTTTATTGTCCTCGCGTCATTGCAGCTTATCCTCGTCACGGCGAAACTTATGGTCCTCGAATATAATAAATATCATGGAACCGGGAGAAAGAGAGAGAGAGAGGAGGAAACTTTTATTAGCCCAGACAGAATTCCTCCAATAGTCCGTCATAATGATGGAAATATAAGAAACGATAACGAGTCGTTATAATAGATAATAAAGTCTATTTCATTTAATTGGCGGAGAGAGAGGTCGATCGATATAATTAAAGAATTATTTCAAAATTGTCCTCAATAGTCGTATCTCTGAGAAATATTATTTCTTCATGAATTGTAGGTCCGCGATTGTAAATGCCGAACCGCAAATATACGAAATGCGAATATGAATCTTCTCTCTCAAACCTCGATGTACCGTGGGAGCGCATAATACCACGAGTACAAAGAGAAAGAGAGCGTCGAGCGAGTTGCACGATACCGGTCGCAAAGATACGCTCGTAGATCACGGAGGGATGAAGAACACAATGCGAGATCGTCAGTTAAACTGGGCCATGAAAGCGGTACCCGAGCGTTATAAGAAAAGCCATATAATTAGCATTGCAAACGTTTCTCATTCCCGCTCTCTTCTAGCTTCGTTTCTCTCGGAATTCGCTTAACGCCATTCATCTCTATCCTCGAATTCAAAAAATACCTGTCCAACCATTTATACGCCGTTCTGCATTCTAATGAGCAAATTAATTAGTTTGCATAAAACTTTATTACTTGCCTTAAATTTCATTCTTGTCCCCGTTAAAGAAACTAGCGTGTATGTGTGCTAACATATTTATACTCGCTTTTCTTTTTATAATTTTGCTAATTTATTAATTAAAATTCTATTAAAACAAGGTGTAATTAAAAATTAAGCGAATAATCAAGTTTTGTCCACTTGCATCTCTAAAATTTCAATTTCGCGGAGATTTATGTTTAGATGTTTGTAACTAAAAATTATTGTCGCGTTTCGGCACTTTCGTAAGAATTTTTAGATCAGAAGTCTATTCTTAACGTTTTGTACATTATTCATATCGTATCATTCTAAATATGTCTATTAGACTCTACTATCTCGTTGATCGGTTCTCGTTCAAATATCATTGATGGTGATAACAGGCTCTTCATTTTTCTTCTACCCAGCAATATCGCACGCTCGACTGGCTACGCAACAAGGAGCCTCTTCTTTCACACATCTCCTCTTCTTTCTGCTCCTTCTTCCGCCGGGAAATCTTGTACTGTTAAACCGCCGACCGTCCTATAATCAATGCGCCATCGTCATCATTACGACCCACGATACCGATATCCTTCTTCTCGTTGAATTTTACGGTAGGATTTTATGCTCTTCGCGGCGGCTTCGCACATTTCCGGGACTTCTTTTATTTATATGGAAGACATCGATACCTCGATCGATTCTTTTAAAGAATCGAAATACGAGCACTTCGAGAAAGCAGCAGAAAAATTTTCGATGGAAATGTGTGTGTGTGTGTGTTACCCATAATTTTTTAAACTTTCTAAAGTACACTGAATGCTTTTCAACGATTTGCATTTTTCTTCGACGGTATACAAAATGTTTCGTGCAACTACTAGTTTGCGAAGCAACTCTGATTTAATGCTATCAACTTTCAAAATATATTTTTTCGAATATATATTTTGACGGATATATAACTCTTTAATTTTTATTTAAAGAAAATTCGTGATTGAAATACTTGTTTAAGGTGGCACAAATACACTTTGTTGTTGCAATTTATTTAAAATGTCCATCCGCGTAAAATTATTTCCGAGTCTTGTTTTTCTCATGTTATTATTCGTAATCCTTATCAAATTATTTCGTGCCACTTTACTTTATGTCATCTCGTGTTATTATGCAAATCTTTAAAAATCATTAATACATTAATTGAAAAAAAAGAGAAAAATGTTTATCGAACAGAAATTACGGAAAATGTCTTGGGTGCAACGGAAGATTGAATTTCAGGCGACGAAATATGAGAGCAGTAAAGAGAATCATGAACCTGCTCGACTTATAAATGATCGTCCCCCCGTGACGAACGATCGGGCACCCTTTAATATACCAACCATCCGCTCGCGCCGCCTCGTCCTCCATCCCGGCCTCCGCGCAGCTTCGCGCGATGGCAGCCACTTTCAAACTTGGTCTCCATTTGGTGTTACAGCTTTATAAATGGGGCGCGGATTAATTAGCACGTGAATCCACCGGGTCGAGTCGCCAAGCAGTCCAACTTTAAATCTTAAGAGAAGAATTCAAACTAAAGAAGAATTACGATCCTCTTTATGCTACACGCACACATACGCGCTCGCGCGCACATATACACATGTACATGTTACGAACATTGCGTAAACAAATTTTGATTAACAGTCTGAATGCAAATTTTGATTAACAGTCTTAGCTGGCAATATTGAAATAATTAATTAAATTTTCGAAATATATATCTTTATTACAAAAATATCTCGTTATTTTATCATTTTTTGTGTCGTAAAAGAAGTTATACATATTTATTATATAATCTAATGTCAAGTATTCACTATATAATATTTATGTCACGAAGCAATTAAGCAATTAAATCAACTCTGCCAATCTTCGCGATAAACTTTTGCAGGCTTTCATCAACGATATGTAAGTCACGTATGCGTAGTATACTTTTGATTTTGATGTTATCAAATGTATGCGTTAATTACGACTCGTGACAGCGAATTAAATCGCGCGCTCACTTTGCGCACACTATCGGAAACTGCAAACAACGTTGAGTCGCGTCGAAATTCAAAGCTCAAGGCAGCATTTGCGCCCGTCTAATTAAGCCGCGTTTCAGAGCGTTTCGGATACATTGAGTGCGATTCGCAGATTAACGTCAGAGATCGCGCCGAAAGGGAGAGGGAACGATCTAATTCGGTTCTAAGTGAGTGCATATAATCCGCTTGGCGCGCGTAATTGAGCTTAGATTAGGTGCACGCGGATTATGAATAGGCCGCTGGCAATCGGGTTGCGATAATTAGCGCTTTAGCGGGAGAGACGCGCGTCGCGAAAACGAGCCGATAATTTGCGAACGTGTAGTGTATCAAGTGAGCGAACGCGACGCAACGCGACAGATATGCGGATGAGGATAAGATAATGTTAATTTATGAGAAGCTGACAAATGTGCTACGATGAGAGGGTTATTTACAAGATTATTCATCTCGTAAGATTCGCATTTATCACTTTTCTCTTTGAAAATAAACCAATCATCGCATACAACGAGAATAAATAAATAAATAAATAAATATTTCGTTGTCAGAAATCCGATAATGTTATAGAAATTAGATTCGTGCATAAACTGAGCATCCAAAGTAGAGATTTCTCAAAATATAATTCTCTCAAGTTATGAATAAATTGCAAGTGGCGTTTGGGAAATAGCATTATCCGCGGGAGGAGATGGGAAGGGCCGTCGTCCGTTTGCTCCACATCCTCCCCTTCTTCGGTAATGATTCAACTCTGCTTTAATTAGGCGGAGGACAGATACCCGGGTATACAGTCCGAGCGACGCCCTAGCGACACCCTAGTTCCCTTTCGTAGTCTACACGGCACTTCGATCGTTTGTCGAGAGCTCGTTAATTAATCGCCCGTCGCGTTCGAGAACAAACGAAGCGAGAGCGGACCGAGTCGAGCCGGTGTACACGAGCGAAAGGATAAACGAGACTACTAAGTTATTCTATTGAAGTCGACCGCTCTTTCTCGGTTCTCCTCTCTGTTCTTTTAGCGAAACCTACGCGAAATACTCGCGAACCGTGAAGCCGCGGTTGATTCCATTGTCAACTATGAGCCAACGTATCGGAGCACAACTTTAGCGATATCCACAGTAATTTGTCGTACAAAGCGTTTACATTTTAAATATTTATTGATAATTTCGATGACTGACTTCAAAATTGACTTTTCCTCAACGAAAATACCAAAGCATTCATAATTTGAGTAATTAGAAAATTAATTTAAGATTGAAGCGCAAGAAAGTTAATTTAATATCGAAAAAAAAAAGAAAACTCCCGTTGAACTGAAAATTCAAGAGAGAAAATACATTCAAAGCCACATTCTTCAATCTAGTGGTCTAGTTTTAAGTGAAATTTATTTTAATAAAATTTTAATTTTATTAAAAATGTTATAGATGTGTGTATAATATAAAAAGGTGCAATAAAGGAAAACTATATTCGACATTTCGCTGAGAAAAAGTCAACAGTAAATTACTTTCATTAACATGGAAAATAATATCGTGAAAACCAATTTCGCTTATTAATTCTTAATGGCTTGATATCACGATATTAATTAATATCAAAGGTTATGATTTCAACAATATTAATATTATTAAATTTTAATATCAATCAATATACGCGGAAATGGTTATTATAGCCTTTATTATCTATTGGATTTAGATTGTATTCTTCGATAATGCATATACCGCGCTTCGAAAATTGAAAAATTATATTTTCGCGATAGATAAATGCGCATCTCGACGCAATAGCTTTGTCTTGCGCCAGAGTAATCTTTTCGAGGATGTTATAGTATGAAGGAAAATGAGGGATCGCCTCGAGTGTTTTACCATACTCAACCATTTTCCGCGGGGTTGCCGGGTAGCGCGGATATTGCCCCGCCGATCATTGCGTAGGATAAAGGACGGGAAAATGGTTGAGTCCGTGCTCTTTTGCATTGTCGCCATATCTGTCGCCACCACGTGCACGGAGATGAGCTTTGCGATACGAAGAACCGCGGGCTAATTCGCATTCTCTCGCAATAACATATTTTTCTCTATGAGACTGTGCTGTCACTAACAGCCTCGATGGCGATGTAACACACGCTTTTTCAAGGAATAACAGTATCGATCCTTTCACGAGGGAATATTATTCAAAAATAAGTAAATGTTTGAACAAAGATATTTTTAAATATCGAAAAATCTCATATGTTCTCTCTCTCTTTCTCTCTCTCTCTCTATGTAAATGATCTATTAAATTAAAATTATTCTCTTGACGTTTAATATGAAACTCACTAATTTGTAGAACAACTATAGAAGGATTATTTGGAAAATTAATATTCATTAATTTCACTAATTATGTTGGAAATTACTTAATAAATTATTGTTAAAATGGTGACTTGATAAACATAGTCTCGAATACTGAAAAAATTTGTTTTACATATTATAGAATTAATTTTTATAATGAATTTTGATTGTTTTTCTTTTTCTGTTTTAACATATGTTATAATAGGAATCGGCACATATACATACGTCATCGCGATACGCCTCGCGTGCTTAATCGCTAGAGAGTAACACTAGTTTGTTTGGTCAAAATTGCGGAATTTTATTATTATATCAATGAAAAGAATTGCTGTAACATATATGATGTTTGTATCTATACACTTTATTCGAGATAAAGTTGTTCGGCTCGAGTTTGGCTTGCAAAATAATACACGAAACCCGATTTCCAATGGTAACTTTCTGTACCGATAACCGATACTCTTTTATGTGTATAAAATGTAGTAAAATTTTAATTTACAAATATCTCAAAAATATCGAGTTTGGGATTAATACTGAAAACTTTGTTCCTCATATTTCAAATTTTTAATTTAAATCATTTAAATTATTCTCTCAAATATTTTTATCGTTCTTTTTTCTTGTTAATTATTTTTCCGCAAATTATCTGTTTTTTTTAAATATGCATTATTAATTAATTTTTATTTAATTTTTACATTACTACGTTTCATATATATTTAAATTATTTCATCGAGTTCTTGAATTTAAAACTTTTTATTCTTTTATATTTAGCAAGATCTCAATATTCAACTCTCGGCTATGAATGACGCGTTTTCTGCACAATCTATGAGACCTTTTTTATACCCTGTGTGAAACAAACCGACCTCTCAGAGGAACATTTTCTATTCATTTGGGAGTTAATACGTAGTAATGTTTACCAACCGGGCTTTGAAATCACCGCACCCGGCGAATATATAGACTAACATTACAAGGGATATTGGAGATTATATCGTATTTTATTAGAAACTGTTGCTCACAGCTGATGCCGGAAAACTCGTTTTTCGATATTAGTGCCCAGGTTTTTTATCATGACATTTTCTCTCCCCTTCTTTCAATCATATATTTTTACTCGCATGGTTTTTCGGACATTCATTCTTTTTAGATCAATAATGATATAGCAGAGATCGTGGAGAAAGTAAAAAACATTAAAATACTCCGATAGAATTCGTTGCACGTGCTAAGTTGAAACAAAATTCCAAGAGGCCAAAGAAAAAAGAAAAGAACTGCAAACGAGATATGATAAAGTTCGATGTATAAAATGTGTCAGCCGCGTTGGCGAACTGCGAGCGTCGTTGTAACCAAAGTTTTCTTCTTTATAAGAAAGTCATATTGAGAAAACTTACATGTCTGTTTCTAAGAATATTAAGTGTATCTCACGAATATATATGTATATATAAGCAAGCACATTATAATCTGAATATTATATAATATATATTGATTTCAAGAGTTGCTTTTTGGAAATGATTCCTTAATAATCCATTATTTCGTATAAATAAATTTTTCATATAATATACATATATGAATCCGTGAGAAAATAATTCATCTTTGATTTTTATAATTCTATGCTAATGTAATCCGAAATACTTTCAAAAAAATTTTTACATATTTTGGACAAGTATCTCTCGAAAGTAAGCCATGTCGTATATTTTTATGTGTATGAAAAAAACTTCAATATTAATATCACTTTGATATAGGCGAGAAATTTGCATACTTCTCTTCTTGAGAAATGTAAGAAAAATGCTTGTAGCGTTAAGACATATTTGCGCAAAAATTTTAAGATTATAAATTCCTCTCGTGAAATGAAAGCGCTCGCCGCTGAAATTTTCCATCTCGCGCCTCGCGAATTATTTCGTATGCGCGGTTCATTTGCCGAAGAAATTTCCGTTTCTAGGAATAACCGTCGCGACAGGAATAACCGCGGGCATGAATCGCGAATTGCTCGCTCCTCGGTATGCAACACCGTGCGCCATACCAAGTACAAGCAATCGTAATTGCGCCAATTAGAAAGATCGTCGTTCTCGGAAGTCGCAGGACTCGCGTCCGGGAATATATAAATTGCGCGAAAGCGTGACTTTTTGCGAACGAATTCCCGCGAGTGCCAAGTTAAAACGCGGCGAAAGAGATATATTAAGAGTACCGCGGGGATAACGCGGTTCATTCTTCGCAAAGTTAATTAAGTCGCGCTTCCTGGGAATAAAGAAGGAGAGAGTGTCCAGAAACATGCGAAGCTTCGTTCCGCGGCTTAAAGTTTTTAATTAGACCCTCGCTTCTCCTGCAGAGAGGTCCCTGCAGATCGCGAAGAGAGAGAACGCATGATTCTTCCTGAGATAATAAGGCAGGCAGCTTAGCCTGATAATTTCCCATTCGTTCAGCCGAGCAATTATTAAATGCCCAGAAAATATATATTACATTCGTATGGACGTACACACGATAAATTATATATAATATTATTATTAATACAATCTTGTCTCGTTCTATCGACTAAAAACGTATTCATTCTCAATACCAACTGAAATAATACGAACATACCTCTTATCAAGTTGTACCTTGCATGCGAAAAACAACTAGCGGTAGAATGACGTACCTGAAAAGAAAGAAGAGAAATAAATTAATAATGACGAAAACATAAGTAAAGAATTTTACGAAGAGTGTCACGTAGCATATTATAAAAATTGCGCGCTCGACGCGATAAATAACGGAACCATGTCAATGATTTCGCTTCTCAGCGGCGCAATAAAGGATTAAAACGCGCACCCGATACGGCAATATCGCGCGTTTATATCGGCGCTTAACGCTTCAGGAAGCAACGACAAAGCTGAAAAGTCGTCGTTGAATTTCCACGATTCGCGGCCAATTAAAACAGCTTTTTATCGACTCGGCAGAGGATGATCGATGAAGCGAGAGAGACTTTGCTCCGACAATGGGAGTGCCTGTGTGCGAGTCTGCTTTTTTCGATAAATCAGTTATTTACCATTTAGTTCGTTGAATATCAGCCTATCAATTATCGAACAAAATATATATATAATAGTAACGACAGAAATATAACGAAAAAAGCAATGCATGTTTGAATGTTGAATAAACATGAAATATTTGAATAAATCGTGCACAAATTTTATAATCAAGATAATTGTATGTGAA
Source organism: Camponotus floridanus (assembly GCF_003227725.1). NCBI lineage: Eukaryota > Metazoa > Arthropoda > Insecta > Hymenoptera > Formicidae > Camponotus > Camponotus floridanus. The sequence goes on from NW_020229658.1 coordinate 1,574,713, forward strand.
AGGAGAAAGAGAGAAAGTCTACTTTTTTAATAATCAAAAATATTGTAAGTAAATTGTATATTTCGTATTATCGTAAAATTTTCGAGAATTTTAGAAATATTTTGGAGTAAGACGAATTTAAAGAACTTTGGGGATATCTTCCTTCGTTTCTCCCCTTAATATCAAAGAGGAAATCCGCCCGAATCTCCCGAACAGTTAGCTCCATCATGGTCCGAAACCAGATTAGGCTGCTGCAGCAGCACGTTTGCTCCTCGCATTGTTCGCCGAGATCCTCGCGACGGAACGATGGTTAGAAAGGGCGTATCGCTCCCATGAAGCGGACGGAGGAGAAGACGAAGAGGCGAAAACGGAGGGCAGAAGGGAAGGCGAAGGAGAGTCAGTAACACTGCTCGTGCTGAAACTTTAATGGCGAAGTTGTCCGCGACTGTCTCCGTGATAAGTTCATAATACGGCAGCTCCTCGACGCGACTGCCATTGATAACCGGCGTGGCGTAAACTTCGCCAACGACTGCGCATCCAACCGCGGAGAGAGGAACGGCGGGACTTGGAAGCAAAATCGAGAGATGGAGAGAAGCACTTCGGCCTAATAGGTCTCGCAGTTGCGGACTATCGACTAAAACGCGCTCGACTAACTTTTCGCCGTCAGCCTAGCGGCGCTTGATTCCGTGACAGGCGATCCGACGACGTTGACTGACGCCGTACCGTGACGTGTTTCGAGCTCGCTCTCGCCTCCGGCAAGAGACAGGCATCTCCTATATGCTTGCTTACGCCAGGTTATTAACGGGAGGAGGAAGAGCAAAAGATGAAAATTTGGAATGAGATTAGTGACGAGCCGAGGCGATTAACGTGTACTCTTTTATGGAAAATGTTAAACAACGTTAAACTTCATAATTTCAGATTCAGATTTTGTTGAATTAATTTTTTTCTTTCCCTTGTCTGCGATTAATTTAAAACAAATGTGATATATCCGCTTAAATTTCACTATTGATTATTAAAATAAACATAGCTTTAAAATTTTAAGAATTTTTTAAATTTATATAAATAAAAATAATATGTATACAGAATGCAGATTATACTAATAATTAACGTATTATTAATATTTACAATTTTTTATGCTTTAAATATTTGATCTTTAAAGTCAGTCGTCTCTTCAGTCGGAGTAGCTTAACTCGCAAAAGTCAGAAATACCTGTCACAATTTTCTTTTTTGTTTCTTTGAGAATCCACGTTTGTTTGAACATGCGCCAGCTTAATTTCTACGGGTGATTCAAACGCATTTCGATGAGCTCTCCAATTAACGAGATTTTCGCTTGTCCGCAATCGAGTCGATCTTTTGTCAGACAGTTTTATAATTCGAGACTTTGATCGAAGTGCACATTGTCCAGTAAAGGATTCTGCATTTTAAATGTCGAGTCGACAAATTCTTTTTCTCTTTAAATATCTCTAAATATGAATATCCGCTCAGTAACTATGGCAAGTGACAATTGTATCATTCTCTGATATCGTTTATTTAATAATCAGTATGATAAAGAATAGCACGCGAAAAGCAAAATAAAAAAAATCTTTTTTTCCCATTTGATTAATTTCCAATATTTAATGTCATATCAGACTATTCTTTTTTTATACATCTTTATAATATTGTGCTATTTTTTGTATTCTGAAAAAATAATACGATAAACCTTATTTTCTATACCATTCTGTCTTTTTTCGTAGTCCAATAGTCTTTTATGATCAATACAAAGTTTCTTTTCAGCTTTTGCGGTAGCGCGATAAGTGCAACGTAGTTTTCCCATCGGCTCTTTGCGCAAATGGATGTTCGTCGCGGGATTACGTTTATCAAACAAGGAGTCTATAAACATCGCTAATATGTAATCTTATCCTCTCTTCTGCAATGTCGCCATCGTATTGAAGCGCATCTACATTCGCGGAGATGCATGCTCATAAGTTACGAGATATGGAAACGTAGCCTCGGCGTAGCTACCGAAGGTAGGCGGCTTTATCTCGTGGCTTTGCGATATAGTCGCACTTGACAAGGCACAGAGAACGAGAGAAGGAAGTGTAATATATATATTGTGTACAGAATGTTCTGCAATAAATCACCTTTATATGATTGATGTTTTTATTCCAACAATGCGTAATTTTTCTTCTAAATTTAAATGACATTTTTCGTTTAAATGAAGTTTTTTGTATTAAAACTTTCTAAAAAAATATCTGAAAATTATCGATTACATTAACATTTTAAATTTCAAAGTTGAATATTTTAAAAACTAATTTAACATGTTAGATGACTGCTATTATTATCATGTTTTCCGTAACGTCTATTGCGCGTGTACGTCCTCCGTTTGTTTAAACTAAATACCGTTAGATTCGGTGGTTTCGCTTTGGAACCATCGCGTTTTCGTTCAGGCGAAGAGTCATCGCCCATAGACTTCAATTAGGATTTCAAAAAGATACTTTTGGTGAAGCACTGGCCGCGTCGACTCCCCAGAGAGTTAAGTTACAACAGGCCGCTTCATCGCGTGTCGATGCGACGAAATCGAGCGCGATTTAAATCGAGTGGACTCATGTGCGTAAAGCGATACACGTGGATAACGTGTGTAAAACATAAAAAACGCGATTTGATACACAAAGGATTTTATTCGCGAGCAAGCGAACAATAATTGAAGTGCGGAATTATTTATCAAAAAATATATTCAATGCAAATCGGTTTATTGCATGTCAATAAATCCATCATATTCCGAGAATACATCTTTGATTATTCGAACACCGTATGTAGTTTCATTTATTTAATCTGTCTACAAATATGATGAAAATATATTAGCAAATCGTGTTAGAAAAATTTTTACGCGCAAGCTTGGAATTTCCGTTGAAATACCATGAGAATTTTTTCACCATATTTTTCGGACTTTCCGGAAAGGCGTTTTTCCACGCGGATTACACACTTTCACGTCGCTTTTTCCAGAGATGCCAACAATGATGCTGCGGATACTGCGAGAGATGAAACGCATTCGTAATGTCAGGCAAGCGCATACAACGGATTCGCTCGTTCGAGTATCGCGATCCATCACGCGAACGTCACTTGAAAATTTTAATGCCCGTGGTGGATCTTCATCCGGTATCCAGCGGTTGGCGGTCCCGGAAAATAACCTTTTACGAGCCATTCGCTCATTCATATTGCAAAGAAGCGTGTGTTACTGAAGAATGCTCGAATTTCGTTCAGAGTCCGATTCGCTCGTCCATTTTTCGGACACGGCGAAATAACTCGCTGGAATGAATAAAAGCCTTCGTAACGACATTGCTGCGTGATTCAAGTAAAGGGTGATTTCGGCACCAGACATGACGGTTTTTTATAACAATATCTCTGAATAATTGAAAGTCTGCGGCAAATTTAAGTCCGAAGCTCGCGCGAGAATGAAAAGCCCCTTCATTAAATAGTGACAAAAATTAATAAAATAAAAAAAGTTAACTGGGTAAAATATGAAAGAAATAATAATAAATTGTTTCAAATCATTATACATATATGTAATAGAGAAAATGGTGTAAAATATGCATACATGAACATATATCACTGCAATACAAATAATTTTTTATATAAATGCAGCTCTCACTTTTGACTTAATGTTGATTAACGAGCGAAAACATTAATCTTTCGCATAACTTTCGCGCGATATGGTCGCCAAGTCGCCAATTGTACCGGGCATAACTGCCCGAGTTGGGAGGGACCTATCTACGTGCTAAGAGCAAAGCCCGGAATTAGGATGCATCACCATTAATTAGACGCTTACAAAGAGCAACCGATTACGGTACAACGCATGGCTTTATTCAGCTTTCGTAATGCTGATTTAGAGCGCGCTCGCGCGCAACCAGAGCTTTGCGCAAATTTCTGTCCTCACGGGGGTTACCGAGGATGTGCGAAAATTAATATCGTTGCATTTTCCGCAACATCGCGGATAAGGCGAAAGCTTCGTGCCAACGGACCAAGTCTCCCGCAGAGTTATAATCGTCCCGAAATCCATATTTTCGTTCCAACGATAAGTGCGCAGCTAGAAATCTCGCGACGAGAGCGTGGATTTTGCTTTTACATGTATCTCACGTATCAGCGCACTCGAGACTCGAGACTTTCGGGTTTCGAGTATCGTCTCGACGTGACTCTATGCGAGAATTAGCCGGTTAGATGAGCCGCGGCGTCCGTAATCGGCGGGAAGCGTATAAAGCGGTACGAGTTTGACGGGCTCGAAGAAGCGCGTCGTGGTTTCTCAAGTTTACGTCGTGGCAAAGGTGGCGTACGTGAAAAAAAAAAGAAGGAGAACCGAGATAAAGAGAGAGAACGAGAGAAGGCCGTGCGATATATAAGAATCGCTAGAGCGCGAGCGGCGGGTAATTGCTCGATTACCGTTAGCGCGCGCTGTATATTTCGCACTGGGATTAGAGTTTACGACTCTAGGCGAGATTTAAAACCGAATTTCCCTCGCCGCGATCGGAGCGATCGTTTAACCGCTCGCGATGATCCGCGAGGAACCGGCGGCCGGTTCGTTAACCTCGGGAGGATCCGGGGCAAAAAGTGTCCGGGATCCTTTGATTCTAATAAACTACACGACGTCGTCATATTTTGCCGTAATTTTATCGCCGACGTTTTTACTACACGTCGACTTTTAACTACGCGGTAGGACGTTTTTGGGTATACACCTGTAAATGTCTGGAATAGCAGCAGTAACTGCAATTAATCTTCGAGAGAATGGAAAGCGCGTGACACGAGCTGTCCGTCGATGTAATTCATATTTGTCTTTAGATAGGCATCGTGTAATTGCGCATTCATAATTCATAATACATAATTCGTGGACAAGAGTGATCGCGTGACGTTTTGACTTTTTTTTCGCACGACAATCTTCAGCTATCGAAATATAGAATTATACGAAAGAAATGAAATGCAATAAAAATAAAATTTCGAAATTTCGTCAAGAAACAGAGAAGAAATAAATTTAATAAATTCTTACAAATCTAATCAATTAATAAAGCAAATTTTGTTCGTTCGAAGAATATATACGTCTCGTAAATGATTTGTCTAACTAAGCGTCAATTTCGAAATTACGCCATAAGCCGCGAGAGCGAATGCAGCCGCAATTTTGGATTACAAAGCCACAGGGAGAATTACAATTAAACTTCGCCATCAAACGTCAACTCCAAATTTGTTAAGGAATCCGTGGCTGGCCGGGAATGCCGGGCAGTTCACCAGGGGCCGGGGACCGCTCTGTATATAACGGCGGTGACCCGCATACGGCTGCTTCTCTCTCTTGCGGAGACAATTTGCGCGGACCCGTGCACGCCCGCCCGTGACCACACGGTTGTTTGCGGTAATAAGACAATCCCGGTCTGTCGGAGAGCGAAGTTATGTGGGCCGGCGCGCGCTGGGCGCGGTGTGGATTTTCTATAACGGATTGTTGACGTGTGCACGCCACGTCCTTTTCGCTTATCGGGCCAACTCGCCAATTTCGCGTACACCCGGGAATAGCCCGGGAATACAATACGACGACAAATCGCCGTGCCGGTATCAACGGCGCGAGTATCTCGGCAAATTTTCTTCGTGCTCGTGCCGAGATGATGTCTGCGTCGTGATTAGGGATCCGAAGTTGGCGAGCCCGAGGCGCTCGCGCGAAATGTGTCCGGTTATTCGCGATATGAAGCAACAAGCAGCGCGCGTTATTATAATAATAACCAGCAATCGAGGCATGCTCGGAATGACGGAAGTGATTGGACCGGTGAGAGAGTTGACTCTTCGAGTATTTTAAATTCTGAAAGAATTACTCTCCGAAGGAAATTACTCAGATCGAGACGATTCGATGAGAAAGAGAGAACGAAAATGTATCGAGTATCTTTTTGAATCTCGAGACAAATTTTTAATAAATTCGCCCAGGTCTGTATTTCTAAGGGAAACTTTCATTTTATCATATCTGTTATATTTCGCTTAAGAAAAACGTTGCTCCATTTAAAAAGAATGCTTGTCATCGTGGGTCACGACTGCGAGGTTAATCACGATCCGTGCGTCCAAACTGTAACTCTTCCGAAAAAGCAGCCGCGCAAATAACGCGCTCATTTTCTGCACGAACTCGTAATCTTGGCCAAAAAGAGAGAAACAGCAGGTGAAGAGGAGAAGACGAGGAGAAGGAGGAGGAAGAAGTAGAGCGTATAACGCCGTATACAATTTGTTAGAGCGCATAATCGTCAACGAGACAAGATGAGTAATGACGGTGGTTCATATTGTCGGAGGACGAAGGAGAAGGAGGAGAAATACCGTAAGGCGCGGGATAGAGATGCGTTTCGAGGAGAGACTCGCGGGGAGAACCCGCGCGAGATAGTGTGCCAGCGGACTAAGGCGCCGAGGAGCGTGACTCTCGTCTGCTTGCCGCTTTCGCGAAAGATTGCGAATAATGCGAGTATATATACACCGTACGTACGCTCATCTGCATCACTATGAACGTGATTCTTATCTTGGCCCGCGAACGCGCGGCCGTCAATTAAGCATCGCGCGTGCTATCATTTTTTCCATCTCTCTCTTTTCTTCCTAATCTTGAGCTCTTCTCCCGCTTCTCTTTCTATCTCCCCTATTCTCTCGAACGTTATTCCGTGCAGCGAAATTAATAGCACGCTACGGCGTATCATTACGGTACAATGTGCGCCTACGATTCGTCACGGATGCAAAGGAGGCATTCCGCGCTCGGCAGCGTATCATTACGGCGCACATATACACGGGTGTCAAACGATTTGTCAGCGACTAAGCGTGCACGACGGCGACGGCGACGGCGACGACGACGGCGAACGGACGCGATGGCACGACGCGTTTAACCCCTAACTACGGTCCCCGTGGTTACCGCATTGTGTGCCACTTATATACGCGGCCGTTACGGGGCACGCGCGCCTAAAGGATCGGGCATAATCGGACGAGATTATGCAAAAAGAGTCTCCTTTATCGGCGTCGTACGTATACTTTATACGAGGTACACGCGCGAGTACCGCACGTCGCGCAAAAAGCCCGCGAATAAACGGGAAACGTGTTTTTCACTCTGACGCATAATCGCGCGAGATTGGTGCGAGAATCGTTTAACTCCGCATCTTATCGTGGCGACGTTGGAATGCGATACGGCCGAGTGTATGAATATGCATGGAGAATTTAATAGCGGCTGCATTTCTTCGGCGGAAAAAATTACTCAAAGGGTTGCCAGTTATTCAATTGTATTACTATTGACGGGCAATGTATCTCTACTATTATTAACGGTCGTGCAGAAATTAGACACGTAGACGGATGCTTGGAAATTTATTCGGATAATACGTCGAAAATATATCGGGTCGTCGTTCTCTTATCAGGGTTGTAACAATTTTTCAAAAATTATATCAATCGCGAGTCGAATAAATCACGCTCGATACGACATCTTTTAATTTGCCTAACGAGCTCGCTCACGCGAGCTGTCGGCATGAAAATATAATTACGTAAGCGATCGTAGAGAGTGATATAAAAAGAACGCTGCGACTCGGCGTAAATCGCGGCATCAGAGAACGCGCACCTATTCGCAAATGGAAAAACCCGCAGTAGCGATATTTTTTGCAGGGAAATAAACGAAAGAAAAAAAATCACACTTACGTACTGTCATGCACGTTAATGCGTTCCACTTGAAACTAATTATCCCTCCGTGTGATCGTGCGAAAAGGCTGCGCGGGTCAGGAAAAGGAGGGTATTTACTTCGCTCTGCGGTCTAAGCTCGCAGTGGTATAATCAACGAGTCTCGGATCGGCGATCGATAGCCGCTAGTAGATCGTTCGACATCTACGGGATTTACGAGCGGACGTGTCGTAGTTCATAACGGTACGAAAAGAAGCAACGGCACGGATATGCGGAGAGAGAGAGAGAGAGAGAAAGAGAGATGCGCATACGCGCATACATGTAAGCACGGATAGAAAAGGGAGCGGAATTGGCCGGTTGGTGCACAACGGAAACTGGAGAAATGTCCGTGTCAGCGACAGATGTATCGCGATATGGATTTCCGCCACCGCTACCGGTCCGCTTCCATCCGCTTCTTCCTTCCAGTCGGTTATGTACAGGATGTCCCGCGAGTCGCATACATTTCCTCGGTTGTAGATATTAGAATCCGAAAAGCTTAGCTAAGCTGCGTTAACAAGAAGCATCTCGAGGTCAGCATTATTTCGGTTCAATTATAACCGAATTAAATCAATGAATCGAGTGTCAATTTATAGAGATTAATTCTCAACAGACATTGAATGCGATCGACAGGACTCTTTAGAGGTTGAACATACAATATATTCACGCTGAGAAAAATCGTTTGATTGTATCAACAAGACGTATATGATTGAAGGCATTTTGGTTAAATCAAACAAGAATTTCTAGTTATCATGATAAGACTCGATTTTTTATAACTAGAACGTTTAATAGATTTTACTATAAGGATTTGATTAGTATTTTCTGATTGGATCTATAAAATTTCTTGTTACATTAATTTCTTTGCTTGTTTCTTAACTTAACTCGTATTCAATATTTGCCATGAAATGTATATAAAGAACTAGTATCAACATTAAATCCAAAGTATATTTTTTTTCTCTTACGAACAGTAATGCCAGAAGGAGGACGCTAGCTCCCTGATTGTGTGTGCTTGAGCTGCATCCTCTTCTTGCGTCACTGTTTATCAGTTTAATTTCTAACAAACTAAACTTAAAATAATTTATTCAAAAATCTGGATTGAATTTATGCAATAATCGTGTTGGAATTCAGAATATTAAACAGACTTTTGAGATTAGATGGAAAAAATTTTAGATGATTTTTGGTGCTGGTGAGTTTAGTATTATTAACCACAGAAAATTTGGTAAATTTAACAGGAAGAAATTAATCAGATTCATCTGGTAATTCCTACAAGAATTTTGGTTCGTCCATTTTCCAACAGACATACTGGTTGAATCTACCAGAATTCTAATTAACCAGATTTTTTTCTCAATACAACTCAACATGAGTAAACTAAAAGATTACTTAAATTTAAATGCACACATTCGCGTATGGATGTGCAATGGATCTCAATGAACGCTGCATCGCCGATACTTGGCATAGAAAAGAGAGACGTAGAACCTTTCCGGTCTCAGACATCGGTATGCCGGAAATCTCGTATGCGCGATATCGGATCCGATGGACGCACCTAACTACGACGAGAGTATGCAGTCGCACGTTTAGTGTTCTTCGCGTATTCTCTCCCTTCCCTCTCTCTCTCTCTCTTTTCTATCCGTCTATCTCTTCTTCCTCCTGAAATCCCCATTTCATCCTCTCGACCTCTGGTCTCGCGCAGTTTGCGGTACCTGCGCACGCTTCGCTCGAGGACACACGTCGTAGTTCGTATGCACACACGCGCGTATATACGCCGTGTACTTCGCAAATTAGCACCTTACGCGAGCATACAAATAAGCCACCTAGCCACGTGTGTGCCTACTCTATCCGACTTGCTTAAGTACGTCCTTCTCTTACTCCTTTCTATTCCTCCTATCTCTGACGCTTTCGTCCTCTCCAGTCTAACGGATCCCTATCACTCTCTAACTCTCCTACGCCGTGTATTGTCCTTGATTGTGAAATAAAATTTTACACGGAAACCAAAGAGATGAAATAATTCAATAAATGTCAAGGAGATGAAATAATTCAATAATTATCCTTTAATTTGAGATATTTTTTGTCGCACAAAAAAAATCTTTAAAGTATATGTATTTTTTTATTGTCTATTTTATTTATGTTCCTTAAATATATAATTTTTTTCACTTTTTCTTTAAAAGCTGATATTTAAATTTTAACGAAAAATTTTAAAGAAAAAATGAAAAAAAGATTATGCGTTAATTTTATCCAGGAGTATATATTTGTTACTTGCATATAATGGTACATATGTGAGAATGAGTAAAGACGAAAGAGAAGAGAGAAGAGAGACGAATGAAAAAATTCAAGAAGATATGCATTTCGCGCTAATAGCGATGAGTAGTGCAATAATTTCGATTACAAAGCGAATATCGATTAAAATCTCTTCTGCCAATCAAGGCGAAGAAGACTTTTTCGTAATATCCCGGCGCTTCTCGATCTTCGGCGACTAACACTGATAAATAGAATCGACAGCGCTTAATCTCGTTACCATGTGGTGCACTTTGTAATGCGATCGATACGAAGAGGCCGAGTGGACGTTTTCGTCACACTAGCTTGGGGGCGTGTCGACGAATGTACGAACGCACCAACGTGACCAACGAAGCGGCTCGTAAATCGATTTATGCGTATATATTCTCGCCGCCGAGGCGTTGGAGCGAGAAGATCTCGTCGCGCGATACACGATCATTAATAACGATCAGTGAGTCGACCGAAATTCTCTTTTGAACCGTTTAGCCGACGATGATGACGATGATGGAAAGCTCGTTTGTTCATCCCTGCAATTTTTAGTTTCCTAAAAATAGAAATCCACCGTTACATAAAATAATATAATAAAAAAGTGAAATTTTATCGAGACCCATGTGATGAGAAATTAGGCAGATAATAGCTCAAATTATTTTTAAAGAACAAATCTAAAAATTCGAGATAAAATTAAAAGGATATTTGATCGCGACATCTAGACGCTTTTAATGCACTTTACTGATATTTAAAGATTGCTGAAATAAAAAAGCTCTAACAAAAGGACCGAGACTATTGGCGCAATCATCAAAAAATCATAAAATTCTCATAAAATTCCAACAAGTCGAGATATAGTTGATTTAATAAGATTTCGATAAAGGTACACTTTTTTCACGAAGCAGAAAATTAATCTCGTACGTTTACCATATATATTATTAAAATTATTTGTAAAAAAAAATATAAAAAAATTACCTCGTTATTTGATTTCTCACGCCAACTTGTTACGTTTACGAGGAAACTGGCAGAAAATAACGTGGGCAAACTCGTGACTAACAATCTTCGCGGGACAATTTTATTGTTTCTAGCGCAAGAGAGTAAAAGCCGCACGGGGCGCACTCGCAATCTCGCATTCGCAGTTACAATAAGGGCGGAAGTTTGCTCTGCCAACCAACGCGACGGCTTATCCGGAGTCGCATAAAAATTTATGGACGCGATAATAGGTATGCGAGTTACGCGCGCGAGTACGACCAGCTGGAAACTCGTTGCGACGACGTACGATAGTCGAAGAAAAATTCTATTTCTCTTTCTCGCGAACGCGATTAAGATTTATGCAGATGTAAGAGGAAAAATGAAGAATAAAAAATGTGTGAGAAATGATAAGCGAAAGAATCAATCCCGAGTAATTTACATTCCCGCATTTTTTCCTCTCATGCGATGAATTCATAAGAATTTTGATATTTTAAATAGAAATCGTAAAAAAATTCCTCAAGCAACATAATTAGCAAAGAGGTAAGAGAGTAAAGGCTTTGAGAGCTTTTAATGTGGAACTATTCAACATAATTAGTATACAAACTAAGCAAATTAACCTAGAAGAGAATCTTCTTTCAATTGTCTATTTGAATAAGACAAAATTAAATTTAATCATATAAACCCTATCTTAATACAATTAAATTTAATTAAATCGTATATTTCAAACGAAACGAAGTAGGTAAGAATTTCAAAGAGCACACTCATAATTTTGTAATCTGTACAATCTTCAATATGTAAAAGTATGTGCTAGATGAAACATCGAAGCTTTTTTCTTTTTAGCAGAGACTGATACGAGTTAATGAGAGAAACCAGGAGATTCGCAAGTTAATTAGACATCGGGAAATTGGTTGGTGCAAGATTGATTGATCGCCGATGAGAATCGATCGTGGCAAGCGAGAGACGAAGAGAGACTGGATGTGGGATGTAATGCCCGTTCGTAATCGATATAGACATACTCGGAGAGAGGAAGGTTGCTGCGCGCTGCGTTCGAGTGCCCTGGTTTCTTCGCAACGGTCACTGTCCCTATTAGTGTTTTAACGTCCGAAGAACCGCCGCCGCCGCCGTCTGCTCGCTATTTGCGGAAGGTAATACGGTAGAATGTCGATTAAATGGTATCGCCGATTCGCATGAAAGCGATTACGCTGAATCGCTTTTAGATCAAAGTCGTCTCTCTTGGTCTCGAGAAGAAAACTCGTCTTCCCGTTACACCTAGACAACCGCCGGAGATGACAGAGCGACTCTTGTGCGACGAAATAAAAAAAAATTGTAAAGCTTTGGAAAAAATCCGTCGCGATTAATCGACTTTTGAAGTTTGAGCGACGCAAAAGTTTTCGATAAATCTGTCTCGATACGACGGAAACTCACATCGTAAATTATTCCGCTTTCCGTCACGTTGGTCTCTTCCGAGAAAAATTTCATCGTTTAGCAAGTCTAAATGGAATGGTAATTTTTTGCGATTCGTATCGGACGTCAATCTCGATCAAACTGGCTTAATTGATTTATTTCGCCATTCTGGCATTCTTCATCAGCGCGGGTAATCACGGATCGTGTGTCGCGAGATTGACGAGAGGCGACAAGCAACGTGGACCGAGTGATTGCGAGCGGCTTCCGCGATTAGCCGGCGAATTTTCTTGCCGGCGCCGTTGATCGCGCGATTCAATTTGCATTTATATTGTATTAATTCAAAGGAACGACCGCGCGCGATAAGAGAGAAAAAAAAAGGAATAAAGATAGAAGTGTCGGGGGAATAAGGATAGAAGTGGTAATAGATGCTGCGACACCGGCGGGATCAGCTTATCCCGTGTGCTTCCAATTTTCCAAATTACATTGCAGGAAACGCTCGGGAAAAGCTTGCGGAGATATCCGTTTTTTTTCCTACATCTTAGAATCGTGTGTACTTTTCTCGATTTAACTTTACGCTGTTGAAGGAGCAAAAGTGTCTCGAGATTGTATTAAATCTAAATTGCAGTACAGAGAGAATCGGCGATTCGGAACCCGATAATCCAAAATTCGATAGTTTGAGATTCCGCGTAAGTCAAGGCAAACTAAAAATCGCTCGCCGATTTTAGAAAGCCACCAAAACTATTTTCTCACTTTTCCCTCGTTGTTCTTTTGTTCGAATCTCGACGTCTAAATTATCAATATACGCAAAATCTCGTATTTAATTTTTCGAGTGACAATATTGTCGCTTTTTTCCCTCGATTTTATCTCGCGGATCCTTTATTTCGTATAATCCGAGTTTTATCCAAGCTTGTCCCGGTTTCATCCTAACAAAACCACGGAGGGACTTTACTGTATTTCTAGTACCACCACGTTTGCGTGTAACGTATGGGGCTCGCATTGTGCCGTTTCGGGAAAATACGAGAACATGCGGCTCCGGCGAAGAACGGCGACGACGAGCGCAATATAATTCTCATCAGGGACCATCGCATGCGGCCGGTGCATCGTAAACCGCACACACCGCGAAATCGTAATCGAATTGAAAGCCCAGTCGGAGCGAGGACGCCGCGACGAAACGAGGCGCCGTCCTGCGAATTACGGCGTGTCGTCGGGAGGGCGAAACCTCCGAAGAGAATCTCGAAAACCCATTCGACGTGTACGCGTAATCCGCGCGTGCTTAGCACATTCGAGTTGACGGGCGATAAATAGCAACTGTCGCCACTCGCTCATCGAGAGTCGTAGTTTAATTTTTTCCGATTTATGCGAAAAAAAGGAAAAAAATCATTATTTCTTCATTTTACAATTATGTTATAAAATATTAATATCGGATTAAAATTAGAATTTAAATATGTCGAATTAAGCACTAGATGAAAAAGTAGAGTAAAGTGTTTGGAAGTCGTAGTTTAATTTTCTCCGATTTATGCGAAAAAAGGAAACAAATCATTATTTCTCCATTTTCCAATTATGTTATAAAATATTAATATCGGATTAAAATTAGAATTTACATATGTCCGATTAAGCACTAGATGAAAAAGTAGATACAAGTGTTTGAAAAATTTTAATCATTCGAGTTGACGGACAATAAATAGCAACTGTCGCCACTAACTTATCGAGAGTCGTAGTTTAATTTTCTCTGATTTACACAAAAAAAGAAAAAAAAATGTCGGATTAAGCACTAGATGAAAAAGTAGATAAAAGTGTTTGGAAGATTTTAATCTCATCTTCGATAAAAATCGCGTTTCTTGAAAATTTTAGACATTTCTAAAAAGAGAGACATACTACACATTATATATCTTTTTAAAGTTAAAACATGAAGAATCTCAAGTATTCTTTTTAATATATTTTTTAATACTACTTGGCAATTTTAACCTCTCTCACATCTGTAATCACACAGTCAGCATACGCGATTGTTCTTCCTTTTAGCCCATTTCTCTCTCCCTCATCCATTATTTCACGTGACTGTCGATATAAATGTATCCTATAACTCGCTATCGAACACAGTCATTTGACTAGTCATTTAAAGAGGGTAACTTATCGGGTCATTCTCTCTCCGAGACGCGTCTCGACTCGCCTCATTACGCCGTATTGTTAGAATCATTATCGATACAACGCGGTTCTTTAGAGCCACTCCTGCCGTCGGTGTCCTTGGCTGACGATGTCGAGGGGTATCATACATCATGTCATTTTTGCTCGGCCACGCGCGACTTCTCCCGTTTTATCACAGGTGGCTTGGGCATTTGTCAAAACCGGAAATCAAAAATAAACGTGCACCACGCGAGAGTTTCAAACGACTTGCTTTTAGCTATTTAGCAAAATGTCGATGCCAGAGAGTCGCACAGGAAGCATAAATATTTCCTTTTTATATATTTCGTAAACTTTAAAAAAGCTCATTTAACAACTTTAATAGTTGTCTTTGAGAGTACGATTTGGGTAATTTAAAATATGAGTAAATAAATATTAACTTTTCAATTAATAGTACACTTGATAGGGATAATTAAATATCATCGACATTTATTTATCCAACGATCGTTAAAACGGCCTGGAAGCTTTGAGTCAATAAGCGCTTTGATAAATGTCGAAACAGAGTCTAATCAATCAAAGTAAACTTGATAAGTCAATGATTATTTCAGGCAATAAATAAAGATTGATCGATAGTGAATATGAAATAATGATAGATTCTTCAAACAGGAATTTATGGAATACGAATCCGAGAAGTTCAATGGATGATTCATAAGAGTACAAGTCGATAATTAATTACGCTTTCAATCAGATATTGAATATATAACGTATGATGATTTTCAACTGTGTATACCGCCCTTAACGTATCATATTTCTTCGAGGCACGACGCGGAAGACTACGCGGATCTCTTCGAGAGAGTGCGGTATACACGTCTCTCGCGTAGACTCGCGCTTCTCTAGTGTGACTAAGATTAAAATGTATGCCTCTCGAACACATAGAGAGTCGACTAGTGGCGAGGTCGAGGCCTGCCACATAAATCATCTTCCCCTGAAAATTTCAAGTAGCGCTCAACCCGGCCTCCGAGAGGCGGATCGCGCCGCTGCACAGAATCGCGCAGCAACGTTCTATTACGGGTGTCTCCAAAAAAAAATATATTCTAGTGGCAGCTGGAACTGCTTCGGCGGAAAAATCCTCAAGTGGACTCCTCCGCTGGAAATTTCATCCGGGATCCTCGTTTACTCTCCTGCAGAAGTGTCTAAAGTTTTGAAATTAAATACTTCAGCGAATTGTATTTTGACAGAGGACGATTCATAAATTTTATTCGTCGTAGAGTGTCTAAAAAAAAGCGAAAATGGTCCCATTTACGCTGCATGTCTGATGCTTATCGATTTTTTAAAATTAATTTGATTAAGTTCTTAGAAGCCTTGAATTGTTCAATATCGAACAATTTGCGAATAATTTATTTTCAAAATAAAATGAAGCAAATAAGCGAAGGTTATTATACATGTAACTGACAGACGTAAATTTCAGCAACCTTTGATAAAAATCTAATCGACGAAACAATCCAGCTCTTGTAAAAATTTTTAACCTGGAGCACAATTATGTGTAACGTTTATTTCGGTAAAAAAAGCAGTAAAATTAAAAAGCGAAACGATAAATTGAAACACGCAATTGGATGACAATTAAATATTGAAATTTTCACCAAGTAAGAATTATACGCAAGTTCATCAACGAGCATGCCATTGAAGCATAACGCAAACCTTGCGAAACACCCCGTATAAGATATATGTACAGAGCGTACAGGTTCACAGTGTATACACGTTAGGTGTGACGAATATGCACGAATGACGGTCCGTGTAACGAGCACCGGTACGTGTCTCTATATGTACTTTTGTGTGTACGTGTGTACATCTATGTGTATGCACATATGCGCTTCTCGAGTGTCGAGGAGAGCTTTCCGTAAGCATTGACGGAGTGTGTACATCGCGCAAATAGGTCGCGGGTCAACGGCCATTCGAGGCTACATCCCGTTTATCATTACCGTATGATCTACAGCCGGGAAAAGGGAAGACACTCGCTCTCTTGTCCGCTCCAAGAGAGAGCGATGCGAGAGAGAGAGAGCATCGCGTTCTTCGTCTACGAGGCGAATACGCGAGTGTTGACTTCACGCGTGTCATCTCGACCCATAGCGTAAGAAAGATACGCTTAATCCTCATTCCTCTTTGCGATTTGTCCTCGATATTTCTCTCCTTCAAAAATGTTATTTTCAAAATAAAATCTTCAAAAAATATATGAATGTGACGTTAATTATTTTCCGAGAGAACACGTGGTTTATATCCGTGAAAATTATTCGGAAAATAAAACTTTGAAAAAACGCTTTTGTTCGTATTCTCTACCGTACTTCCTTTATAACTCTCATTATAATTTTAAAATAGCGCGTAAATGTACGCGGAACATTGTCGATCCGCAACGAGCAAACGACGTAGGAGGAAATTGCGTTTTACGCGACGATTAAAATTACGTATAAAAGAGAGAGTTAAAAGAGCCGCGGGAACAGACGGGGAACAAGCGGGAACGAGAGGGTACGAGCGATGAAATGAATGAAACCATTCAGATAACATGTTTATGCGCTCACCGGCGCGATGACGGAGCCAGTCGGTACGAATAACAATCCGGAAAGCAAGCAGATGGCACACCGGGTATAGCGGATTATATATCGCTTGTTAGAATATGTAATAATAATAAAGCGCGTAATATAGCGCAATAAATGCACGCGCGTGTCTGATAGCGACCTGCTCGCTACGTCTTGAGAGACAAGATTCCGAAGCAACTCGAGATCTTAAACGGTGTATAAATATATATCGATTATAGAAATGTATCTGTCACATTGATATTTAAATTCGAAATATCGCATACACTATATATTTATTTGGAAAGCCAATTTTTTACCAGCATGATTATCGATTGAATTTCTGTGGCACATTTAAATTTATAAGAAAATTTTTCGCTATATTTTTCGTGATATTTCTATATCAAAAAAGAAAAAAATGCAATTCTAAATTTGTCAACTAATTCGCAGATAAAAGTGAGCTCAATATTTGAAATGTGACATTTATTAATAATGCTCGTTATTTTTTCACTGCATAAGCTGCTTTCTTTTTTTCTCTTTCTTGATATTTTAAGCAGCAACCTATTTATCATAATTATATAATTTTTATTAGCATCGTTCCCCTGGCAATAACGCAATGAAATACCTCTTTATTAGAATTAACATTATATAATAATTACTACATTAAGTTGTTAAATCAAAACGCGGCATATCTGTTGCACGCTCGTAATTTTCCGACGTATAAGAGTTGCGGGCGCAGTTTCATAAAATCTGAAAATTAATTTCACGTCGGGATGTATTCCGCAAAATACCGGCGGAAACGAAGCAGACGTGGGTGGCGGCGGCGGCGACGGGGAATCTTCTCCGTGTGATGCAGGGTGACAAGCTCGCAGATCCTGAATAGATAATGCGAGAGCCGCAAGATGAAGATCTCATCAGTTCCGCGTAATTACCTCCCACGCGAGAAGCCGTCCACGAAACGTTGTTACATCTGTACGACGGGAATAGCCGTCTTACCTACGTAATTTTCACGGTCTAGACACGTATGCGCGCATGAGATGTGCGATTATATATATACATATTATTTTGCATGATATACCATGTACGTA
Source organism: Camponotus floridanus (assembly GCF_003227725.1). NCBI lineage: Eukaryota > Metazoa > Arthropoda > Insecta > Hymenoptera > Formicidae > Camponotus > Camponotus floridanus. The sequence continues at coordinate 1,592,765 of NW_020229658.1, forward strand.
CGCGAGATGCGTTTCCAGAGAAATTTCAGAGAAACGAAATTTTGAGAAGTTTCTGTCATCCAAACTGTGCAAAAGATATTCTCAAAGATATTCATTTTAGCTGAATTAAAAGAAAAGTCAAAAGTGGATAAAATTTACTAACACAGAAATTGGCTAAACAGCTTTAAATCCAAAGAGTGCTTACAAACTTTTAGCTTTATCCATTTAAATTACGAGTGCTTCAACTTAAATTAAAATTGCACTAGAGTAATTAAAAAAGAAATAGTTGGCATATTTTAATGAAGAAATCTCTAAGCTTTTTTTAAACATAATTCTTATAAGGCAATAAAATGTATATCAAACATATATATTTTTATTTACACGTATTACAAAAATGCGAATGAAATAATAAAATATTATTGATTAATCAATTTTTAAATAGACTTGGATTTTACAGAAATTTAATTTCAAAATTGAAATTGTAATATACATACAATAATATATATATTTATACCTTTGATAATAACATTGACAGATATCGTTTATTTATTGGAGCATTCGTTTGCAAACGAATGCTCCAATAAATAAACGATACATGGGCGGAAACATTTTTCGGATTAATGCAACAATGCATAGGCGACTCGTGTATATAACGGTCTCGGAATCACGTAAATGCCTCTTTCCGTTAGCGATAATCCCTCTTTTAACGTCATACGACACGACGATCTTCATTCAGTTCTTTGTGTAGATTTCGAGCGTTCTTTCCGATCACCTTACATTGACTTGGAGTAATCCACGTTTCCGTAAATGTAAAGTGACTCTGCTTTTCACTTTATGCTTATATTGTACCTGTACACCGACATTACCGCGGATACCGTTACAGACGAGTTTTAATCTGAGCACACATGGGGACCGTAAGAGCTCTAATCTCCTCGCTTCTTAAGTAGTCAAGAATCAAAAGTCATCCAGTGACAGGTATACGGATGGATCGTTTCATTATCAGGACACGGCGCATATTTTATCAAACTGTGTCGTCGGTAAACTGATTTAACCCTCTGACACCAACTTATTTTCTCGAGAAGATATAAAGCACACGTAGAGTTAAATAAAATGAACGAAAGTGACAAAGCAAAACGATGAAAAAAAATCGCGAGAAGAATATTTAAAGGCTTTTTCTCGAAATAAAACTCGAAAATTCGAGTTTAAGGATCAAGTCAGCGAGAGAACTTTAACGCTTACGAGGCGTGTAAATTCGCGGCTCGGCTCTGTAATATGCTGCGGCGCGAACTATGTCGCTGACGTAAATTCCCTTCTTCCCGCGTAACCTAATTTCTTCTTACGACGTCGCGACTCTGCCGCTTAATGAAAATTCGCAGTCTCTATGGAGAGATATTCGGCCGATCTACGGCGGGGCAAACGAGGCAAAAAGACGCGCGCGCCGACCCGTCCGGGACTTTGCGCCCGCGATAAATGATACCGCGCGATCATTCGGACCCGGCGGAGATCGAGGATTCACGGCAGGGAACCCCCGATGCCCGTTTTTTGCCAGCGTTTCGCTGTAATTAATGCCGAGCGCTTTCGCAGTTGGGTAAGCGTTTCTTATCGCGACTGTTATCCGCTCTGACACGCCGCGCTTGTTGTAACCGCGATTATTCTTCGATCAAGTATTTCTCTCTCCTCGTCGCGTCGATATTGTCGAAAATATATGAGGAAAGCAGAGGAAAAATATATGAGCTACGAAATATGTACATATTTCCCGAATATCTTTTTCATCTAGTTAAATAAAGATCAAAATGAAATATTTACACTAAACTCTTTATTAAAAAGTTCAAGTTATAAAACAATAATTCAAAATTTGAAATGTTTCTTACAAATATAATAATATTCAAAAAACGCAAGATTTTTAGCAAAGTCGGAAAAACTAGTCGTGATATTTTTTTAATTATCAAGTTGAATGTTCAAAACGCTAAATATTATTTTTATTCCAAAATAATGCATATAATATTGCACATTTAACTCGATGAAAAAGATTGAAAAATTTCTCATTTTCACAGCAATATTATAAGAGCAATAAAAACAAAAAATTCAATTTGGATATACTTAACATGTATTTGATTATTGAAAAATAAATGGTATTTTGTCGAATTATCGCTAAAAGAACATTGACCTGAAATGAATCGAGGCCACCCGGTAAGTTCAACTTGCATATATACAATCGTATAAATCATGCCGGGAGGTACGTATTCGCGAGGTTTATACAGAGTATAGGTTGGCGAGATGTTCCGAAATTAACGATGCGGCAGCACGAATGGAAACGTCCTGCACGCGCGCGGGTGTTTGTTAAGCAGAGCTTATCTCGTACTGTAGTCTCTCTACAACCCCCTTAACCCTTTCGACGACGATGACTCCGGGACGATGGGGAGGTAAAGCTCCATTACTCACGTTTTTACCGGTATGCTACGTATAATTCACCGGATGACCCACTTGCGCGGAGCATAATCCGAGATCTATCAAAGCAGAATTTCAGAGATGCTTGCGATATATAGGGACCAAGAAATTTCGGCGAGCTGATGGCCGTTGAATTGTCGGTCTCGTTCGAGTATATCACTCGCGAGCTATCGGGTATCGGAATATCGATTTCAAGCAAGTCGAAATCCGCTGCGATCCTTTCTCGCAATTTTTTTGCGGTCGTGTAGTTCCAATACGATATATGTATTGAAGTATAGTAGTCATTAGAGGATATATAGAGATTATAGATATAGAAATGTGAGAGACTCTGTGTATCGTTTTGTAATGCGGATTTTTCCTTGATAGGCAATAAAGCTTAACTTAGAAATGATCTTCTCTCTCACATTTTTTTATTATTTTATATCATATTATTTCATCGATTATTTACATGCATCTATGTTTTTCTTTCTATATCCTTTTTAAATAAAAATTTATTGTAATTTTGTTCGAACGTATAATATTTACTTTTAAAAAATATAATATTTAAAATTGCTTAAAAATAAGTTTTTTCAATGTAAGTTAAATATTCCGCTCTCTGGAACATGTAAAAGAAGATGGAATATTTATCGATTAATCATTTGTAACAGTTTCTTTCGTAATTACAAATGTTATGTAAAATAAAAAGAAAAAAGATGAGAAAATTTAAAAAAAGAATGGATGCGTCGAGTTGCAACATTATGCTATAATCAAGCGGGCGATATTATCGCCGTCATTTGTCTCCGCCGGCTGAGCGAACGGACAAGATTTCACTTTGACTAGTTTCGCTATTCCACCTGCGTCACGAAACTTTCATGTTTATGAAACGGCTAAAGGAGCTCGGAAAATAACGTAAATTCCGGCGCTTGCAGCGAGCCAGAGTTACCGGAGTAGAATGCAAATCTTCCGATGACGGCAGTTCGTCGCGCGAGAATCACATAAAAAAAAGTCTCTGGATAGATTATTTAAAAATACGAACATTATGTAGTCAGGCCATTTTTTGCTTATCGAATATTTTATCAACTTAATCCAATAATAATCACTGCTCTATATCTGTGAAAATTTTATCATTTACATCTTTTTATACATCGAAAATGAAATATGATTCTCGAAATATATTCGGCGAAAATTTTCTACTAATTTCAATATTAATCTTTGAATCTAAAAATTATTGTTATTATTATTAATTTAAATTCATTACATTATAATTATAATCCTAACATACAAACATCCTTGATATATTTTTTTATCATTCAATATAGCTTTCAAGGTATATCGCTTTCATTAATTGTTTTCTTTTTCATTTCCTCTTTATTTGATTTTAAAACCTCTCTCTCTCTTTCTTTCAAGATTCATAATTTATTTTACTTAATTTATTGGATAATAAAACTTTCTTAAACTTCCGAAGAATAATTTAGATAATAAAAAGTTTGAAAGTATCGAAAAATCGTCGATGCAAGATGACGTCGACGCGCGCGTCTCATCTAGAGGCAATCACGATGTATCTAGAACTCGGACAGATATTCGCGACGCGTTATCCACGTGACCGATCATCCCGATCGCCGCTAATAAGACCGGCCGATAAATGGCCGAAAGAAAATAACGAGAGGAGGAGGAATAGGGTACGGCATGCACCGAGCGTGATAAATCGCGGTAGACCGCCCCCCTCCCGTGCTGAATAGGATTCCCATGATTTATCGCGACAAGATATCAACGAAGATAAAGAGCTCTCGCGGCGCTCTTGGGCGCTACGAATCGATCCGCTGTTCGATACTCGCCATTCTACGACGTCATTTGTTACAAAGCAATGAGGAAAACTTAAGACGCCGTTTGTATCGCCGACACAGGGGGACGTGTACTCTCGGAGGGTTGCATACGGGATGCAGACGCATTTTACACGCTCCCTTTCACGCATATATATATACTTATATAAAGAAAAAATTCTCTATATTTCGAATATTTCAAAACTCGAATAGAAGAAGAATCGATGATTTAAAGAAAATAAACGACTGAAGATAACGAACAACAAATACATTAGTTTTTGCAGAGCGTCCTCATTTATCTGAGAAAACACAATCGAGAAAGAACAAAGTTATATCTTGAGAGAGAAGAGCAATATCCTACTTCTCCTCACGGAAGGAATCGTTCGACGAGTCCTTACGAGCGCGGTCGGAGAGATTTAGCGAAGGCGAGCAACATAAGAAAGCAGCACCCCCTTACGCTTTCGCGCCACGAAAAGTAACGAGAAAAAGAAGGAGGGGCGTGGTTATTTCCCGCGTTATTACTCTCGCGAATATCTTCGTCTTTGCGTTATTAGCAGCGCTTCAAGATACTTATTACATCATTACAACTGTATAATGAGACGTTAAGGGATGTTATTGGGGCAGCTCGCGCGCGTATTTATTATATTAACGGAGGCAACCAGCTGCAATAGCCGTCGAGATTGAAACTCATCGAGTTGTAAAATGATACAGCTCCTGCTCCTGCATACTTTGCTTTGCGCGAGTCAAGAGGATGAACGTCGCAACCAGAGAGCGAAAGTTCATGATATTTCATAAAGTCTCTATGAATTGAGTGACTCGAAATGCGTAAAACAGAAAGTTGCCTCAAAGACGCGAATAGAGACGAAAAAGGTTCGCGATATCCTTCAGTTTCAATTCTTCAAAATTCTATTGACAATTGCTTGGCTATTTAAATATTTCTACGTAGAAGAGATATCCGCGCTAAGAGATCTTTGCACGCACAAAGTGCTCACAATCGACAATTTTCCAGGCGTTGAAAGGATTCGAAAATCGATGTAGGTGGAAATAAAATTGCCGCTGCAATTCCGCGGAGAACTCGTCACGGCTCTCTCCGTAATTCCCGTCGACCTCCGGGGAACTGACAGCTTCGTCGTTGCCAAAGTCGTAAAAAGCCGAGCGGAGAGACACGAGGGGGGGGGGGGGAGAAGAGAAGACGGAAAGGAAAAGAGGAAAGCCTCGCGCGCGATCGTAATGCACGCGATAGGGGGAAGCGATCTGCGAGTTGAACGCGTCAACGTACGTTTCCCATCGATGCCGCAGAGTGAACTCCTGCGACGACGGCAACGAAAAAAGAATGAAGCCCTTTGCGTCGTTATTCGTCCCGGAATGCTAGATACGTCGGTTCCGCGCAATTTACAGCGGAGAAATACAAGGAGAGAATGCCAGAAAATCAAACGACGACCTGGTGAAGAAACGGCAAAGGGAAAAATATACAGAGGGGATGTATAGCGTCGGTCACGAGGAGAGAGGAAAAACGGAGCGGTCGTAACAACATCTTTATATTATGCGCATGGCTGAACGTTTTCCGAGGTCGGCTTTTAGATACGCATGGCAGAGACATGACGAGACAAAAAGAAAGAGAGAGGAGGGGGGGGGAGCGGGGGGAAAGGGAAGAAGAAGAAAGACAAAGAGGGAAAGGAAGAGAGACAACGGGATTGAAATGTATCTTGATCTCGCGAGTGGATTTACATAATTGCTTCGACTACGTTGTCCTTTTCCCGAGCGAAATCGCCGCGACTGCGGAGGCGAACCCCTCACGATATTGGATTCCGCGGCGCAACAGTAGAGATATAAAGGACCGGAGGACGGCTCGTAAAAGGGCGCAACGCGAAAGGCTCGCTCGTCGTTTCTGTCGCGATTGGTTTTCCTTTAGAGCAGGATTATGGCGCGCGATTGTTCGAGTTACGGCCGGGTTATCGGTCACCGAAGATTTGCTTTTTTCGCCACGGATATTTTCAAGGGCTGTCATATTTATGATAGACAAAATATGATTGAAACAATTTTTATGCCGTAATAACTTGGACAAATTTATTTCCACATAATTATGTTTCTATTAATAATTTAATAAGCGTTGTTATTTTATCTTATTAACGAGAGAAAAACATTTTAAATTTAGAATACTTCACACATATCCTATTCTTTAATGTTTTTTGGATTTTTGTAACATCTTCTTTTCCTATTACTTTTATACATTTTTTTTATTCTTTAATTTTTGTCAATTAAGCGAATATTAGAGAGGAATATCACTTTATCCCTCAAGAATTTATATACATAAGTGCGACGACGAAACATAGTTATGTGCTCGGGTACTCCGCTTTCATGCAAACTTTTAAATTTTCTCGAATTTACGGGTGGCTAAGCGTGCCCCTTGTTAGCAGTAGAAATCAACCAGTCCCCGGAAACAAATTATCTCGATTGTTTGTGTCTGTGTAATTTGTGCTCTTTGAGCTCTCGACAATGGAAAACAATTCCTTGTTATTTCGTTGCGCCGCGTTGCATTTCCCAATTCGATTTTCTGGCTGTGATAGAATTTGTCAGATCTCGTTAGCTGACGTTGGGTAATTGTAGGATCCGCCTTTCCTGCGGCGAAAATATTTTCTCTTATTCGTCGAGAGTTCTACGAACTACAAAATAAATTAATTTTGTTCGATATAAACATCCGATGCAATATGCAACTTATTATTTCCAACGTTATAAAAGATATCATTATTTACTCACATTTACATCTATTCATGTACATCCATTCATATAAATTTATTATATATTTTCTAGCAAATATTTATTTTTTCTCAATTCTTATAATTTTAGGAATGTTATATTGATGAAATTTTTATAAATTTTAGTGATTTTATTTTTAATTTTGCATAACTATTATTATTTATTAATTTAACATATATAATTTCACAAATTTGACCGACATTACAAGATATTTCGAGCATTTCATAGGAATTTTACCAATTTAGGCGTAATTCCGAAAATACTATAACCAAATAAGCGGTATTAAATTCCAATGAAAAAATTCTCGTGTTGTACACAATTATCCGTTAATATAAAAGATTATACATTTTCGCGCAATTGCGATGTAATGAAGAGAGCTCCGATCGATCCCGACATGTACATGATTTATAAAGCCCAATATATATATAAATTCAATAGCGCGCGGCAACAAAGCGAGAAACAGACAGATTCCTGAAATGAGCTTTTCATGTCGCGCGCGGATTGCAACGTATTAACTGTCACGCGCGTAACACGCATTAATAATTATGACGACGGAAGTGCGTACCGCACCGGAAAATGAAAAGCGGCGGCTCGCGATACATACCGCCGGGATGAAACTCGACCGGCCCGATCCGGCGCTGGCGACCTGGTTGTCAAGAATATCTGGCTGTGCTAAACGGAAACTAGAACGTAGACCGAGAGGAGAATCATGCCGCTGCCGGCGGTTATTCTCAAATATTGGAATAATGTATCGAGAGAGAAGATGCGGTGGAAGCGATATTCCCGCTGCTTTCATTACGAGCACGCAAGAGCGTCATCCATGACAGCGTAAGCCTCAATTTTTTTTTCTCCACACCAGAGGAATGTGCGCCCTTGTCATGTGTGCCATTATCGTGCGATATTGAATTTCGATAGGTTCGATCCGCCGTGAAAACACAGTCGCGTGCACGACTATGCCGCGCTACAATGCACTACTGCATAGCACGTGAATTGCATCGGGAAACGTGGTTACGTTGTGCATATATACCCATTTGCCATTGTTAACGTTTGCTCGCTCCGACCGGAAGCAAACGTTTTTCCGACCGGCAACGTTATATTTTTCGATTGTGCGCATAGCACAATTTACTTCCCCTCCCTCTTTCTCTTTCAGTTAATTAGAAATTAATCCCTATTATTATATCAAGATCGATAGAAGCTTGCTTGTCTGTCAAGCTTGACGTAGATATCTTTGAAGGAATTAATTTACAATCCATTAATTAAATTGTCGCGCGCGATATCTCTTGAAAATAACGAATCCGGATAATGAACTCCATTATTATCGGGAAACCGAGCTAACCGCGTTCCTTTTTAATACATATTATGTTTAAATAGATTGAAGTGAATTTGAAGAATCTTTAATTATAACATCCTCTAAAATTATTGGTTTTAATTTTACTATCAGATTCTCGCGTGAAAACCAATTGCCGATTTAAATCCTTTAATAGATTGTCAGCTCGCTTGTCCTGGTATTAATTATGTAACGTACGTGAATCGATTAGAGATAAAATGTTATTTTCGCTTTTAAAATATCAAAAAATTTAGCATAGATAACTTCGAGAAGCTAATTTATGTTCAATCGTTGTAAATTTCTTGTTTCGAAATAATGCATTTACAGAACGAATTTCATTATTATAAACGACAAAATTGTACAACTTTAATCGTTTAACATGCTATAATTAAGATTTAAATAGTCTTAAATAAATTTCAAATTACTACTTTAAAAACTCTCGATTTTTAATGTAATGACAGAGTTTTGAGCGAAAGCTAACCGCAAATTAAATATTACGTCCTTAAATTTTGAAAGGCTTTTCATCTCTTATTTTTTCCAATATTAAATTTGTTGTAATTCTCAAATATATATTATAGTTATAATATATATTATAGTTTATTGTAATTCTCAAATATATATTATAGTTATAATATATATTATAGTTTCGAATAAATATCGAATATTAATTTTTCTCTATAATTTTTTGACATATTTTTCTTTATAATTTTTATCAAACAAGATGGTCATCAATAATTTTTTTCAACATCTACATGTATAAAATCTCCCAATTTTCTTTAAAGAAAATTCAAATCGATAACCATATTTGATATAGACAAATCTCTTGCAATCTGATAGTTATATAACATAGATATCACTATATCAAAGAAGGGCATTGTAACGTGGTGCCATTTCCAGGCTTAAAGCATCACGGTCGTGAGAATAGCATGACGGAGCACATCTTTCACGCGAAAATGCGCGTATCTTTTATGTTCCGGAGCAGAGAAGAAAGTCTTCTTTGTTAACCAAATTTTCACTTCCAGAGCGATTTCGTAGTCAACGCGTTGTTAGTCCACGTGTCACTTACAAACTGGCATTATAAATCGCGAAAAGGAGAGAAAGAGAGAGAAAGAGAGAGACGAGGGCACGGGCCACGTTGTGTACGGCCGAATTACCATCTGGAATTTATAACTCCTCCGGTGGACCTTTCAAAAATAGGGCCATATTTCGAAGATAAACGTGACTTACGAGCCCTACGACCTATATTCGCGTGGTATTATACTAGCAGCTAGTCGTGGGAGTTTGTCGAAAATACTCCGCTCCTCTTGAGCCACTTTGAGTTCGCCGAAGCATAGCAATATAAGTGAGAGAGCAAGATAAAAGCACGAATAAATAGTGTTCGTTTTCGATGTGTATATTTTGCCGAAAGTAGCTATCATCATTTTTAGAAATCTTTTTCTTTTGAGAAAAATGGCATCGTAAAAGAAGACAACGTTCTTTTTGAAAAATAAGAAAATGCAACATTAAAAGTTTTGGATTTTTGTTCAAATATTTTTTTTCTTCGTAATCTCCATCGTGTAATTTTGTTTTGCATTAAATTATGCTATAATTGAATATAATTTTGAATTTATTTTCTCAAGTTTGGTATATTTATAATTAAGATATATGGCGACATAATTTCGCTTGAGAAATGAAAATTGTATCAAGTTTACGTACTGCATGAATTATTCGCTGTGCGTACATGCTGTTTTCTCAATTTAATGGACTCGTTAGCGTATTATTAACATAGCATCCTGAATTATTCTCTCGGATAAGCGTCATGGATTAATTCGACGCGGAAGCGATTATCGCATCACATGATACGACCGCCTATTCGAATAAAAAGCTCTCGATTCAACATTGAGCCGGTCCGATCTAATTATTACTTTGTGCCGCGAGAGTGATTATCGTGTAATTAAAGCATTCGTTAGCACGAGTGCCGGCAAAGTAACAAGCGTTCGATAGTTACTAAAGGAGATAATAATCAAAATTGCAGCTTATAAATAACAAAATTGTGCAAAAAATGTATATACAAGGATTATAAAATGTATCTTATATAGTTAATTATAATTAGCGAATCATTTCATTTCGTACTTTTTTCATACTTTCTGCTTTAATCTCGAACGTAACATTTATCTTTGTTTTACTTTATTTTCTTTTTTCATACATATTACACACATACACACGTACAAATGATATTTTTCTTCAGAGATTTAATTTTTCAAATTTTAAAGAGTAAATTTTTCAAGATGCTATTGTTACAAGCACGCATCCCCTTTAAAGCAAACGTCAATTACGTCGAACTTTACTTACATTACACTCTCTTCCGGATACTCTTCGATTTAATTCAGAGATGCGTGCTGCCGGAAAATGGCTTTTCTCCGAGGCATCGATCCGTCGTTGGATCGTGCATAGGCGGCGCAACTTTTTATCGAACCGAAGGTCGTCGAGTGGAAAATCGAGGAAACTTTCGGGCGAGGAAACTGTCGGAAGTTTTCGCAAACTGCATCTGCATCCATCGAGCGTGCTTGTTAAAGAAAAGTATTCCGCGGAAAAGAAATTTGCATATTATAATGCGAACGTGAAGATTTACATGGGATAATAAATATGATAACAGCATATCGGAAAATTTCGCATGCCGTACATTATTTGCACAAACGCTCCTTTAAATATATCCTAGTTCTGAAAATCTAAATCTTTACTCGTTCAACATGTGCGATATACTTTCAATCAAATTTTCTAACGCGCGTTACTCGATGCCAGGACGATTAAGGTCGTCGACTTTCACTCCAACAATACCGGAAATTAACTTTCTACGGGTTTCAAGTTCGCCATTGTCTATTGCACGAGGGACGACGACACGAGAAGTTGAAAATACACGCGATGCTCGAGCATGCCGCCGGGGAACAAAGGATTAATTCTCGATTCTTGAGATTCTCTCGCTCGATTCGGCGCCTATGCGCGTCGCGTATCGGCGCTCCGACTTTTTTTTCCACGTGTGGGATAGATAGCTCGCGATGCTTTTTTCTCGTCTTATGTCCCAGGACGGGTCCGAGTGTTCGCGACGTGACTGGACAACGAAACGGCTCTCCTCGTTGTCTCTGCGAGTCACCGCGGAAGAAACGAGCACTCTCTCTCCCCCTTTAAGGCTATGATTGACTATCTACGGATCACACGCTGCATTGGTGGTTCAATTGAAAAAATTATACGGGGGAATTATACCGCTATTATACCGGGTGTATCAATTAAATAATTTAATAATTATCGTACATAAAGATATGAAAGTATGTCATCCATATCCGATAAGGTGTCACATAATGTATTAATAGAGACACTTATTATAAGTGACGCTTTTCAAAAGAATTCTACAATCGACAAACTGATCCTGCATTTAACAAATCATACTAATTAATATCAAAAAAGAAGAAATAGCTAATATTTAGCTCCTAATATTTAGCTTTTTTATCTTTGTTATATAATTTTGTTTCTTTTTAATATTTGTAATCACAATAACAAATTTCTTAAAGACTTAAATTTTTGTATTTTACAGATATTGTATTTTTTTATTTGTAATAAATAAATAGTATCCGTATCTATATACATCTTTTCCTGAGATATTATTTTATATGATAAAAGAAATAAATCTTCTCACGTTATATATAATATGCAATATCATATGATCACACATATTACACATACATGTGCATAGTCACATTTTAAACCAAAAATGTGTTGAATTATAAATTTTGATTCTTTCAGAATCAGTTTAAAATTCAAGCAAATAGGATAAATGTCGCTCTTTTCAGACGACCACCCTGTACACAAACTCCCCGTGGATCTCAATATGAGTAGATATATCCGTGTAATGTGACCGAGGGCGGTCTCGCTCTGCGAGATGTCGATGAATTATTTACTAGGAGTGCGTGGATAACACATACATACGCATGACATGCCGGATATATATCTACATTTCTAGATCTTGTCATCGAGACCGCCTACCGACAACATCGTGTAGGAAGAATAAGAAGAAAAGCGTACGCGTATCATGTGCGCCGGGAAATCTGTAGTCGAGACAAAATGCGCAAGTCATCTAATATATAACTTGGGTTGTGAATTACATAATCATTTTATATATTACTTTCATTTCTTAAGCTCCAATATAATAATAGATATTTTTATAAGATTCAAACGATAAAATTGACAAATTAATTAATGCAAATTACACAAGTTATTATTAATTGAAGCAATCATATAAATTATCATAATTTTGACACTTGCTTTATAATCTCTATTTTAATAAAACATAAGAAAAGAGAACAATCACAAATCTAATACAGGAAAGATTTACAAATCGAATGCTAAATAATAGCTATGTTAACCGTGTTATATTCTATTATCTCTGGTATCTCGATACAATTTGTAATTAATTTGCTCTGTAATTAATTCATTACTGACGCTTCGTAAAATGTATTCAGTCGTGCAAAATTTAACGGATTTATGATTTCGCGTTGAAACAGTAGTTCAACGACAAGCGTGAGAAAGGATCGTAAATGTAGCTAACCGGATAAGCGCTCAAAGTGGAATCTGAATTCGCGCTCCACTGTTATTTGTTCGTCGAATTATCAGAGAGTAGTGCGAAACGCAGTTATATTCGTCTAAGATTATTTCCTAAGACTCGCGTTAACTTGCGAGGACGTCGGAAGAGTCGTTTCTTTAATTGAATTCCGGCGAAATTGCGACATCCATTAAGCGCACGGCGCGCGAAAACGCGCGAGAGGAACTTTTCGCGATCATCCTGCCGAGACTTTTTCGCGTTGAATTATGATACCTGCTGAGCCACGAAGACAAAGACGCGTATTACGGGAGAAACTCATGTTGTTCTTCTTTTTATTTATGAAAAGCACTTAATTTTCATTTAATACCATGGATTAAAAAACCGAGAGAGAAATCGACTGTCTCTCTCTCTCTCCCTCAGAAAATCTTCCCACGCGCTCGTTGGTCCTGGGACACGTGTGTCCATCGGACGAGGTTTAAAATCCGCGCGAGTTATTTGGGAGCGCGGGGTCGTCTCGTTGTTCGCATAAAGAAATCCAAACTTATGACGACCAGAGCCGACTTGAAATCCCTAGCACGTCCGCGGTCCCCGAAGTGAGAAACGTCTGCCACGTTTACGTGTTCTCATAGTAAATCTCGAGATCTGCCCGCGATGATTCTAAAGTCTGATATGTTTCGTTCGAGCAACGGAAACATGATTTTTCTCCGATCAGTTCAATTTGAAGCGACAAGTTTTACTTGTTCGATGTGCATATAAATGCGGCGATAAAAATACCCGCGTGTCTAGATTTATAGCGCGCGATATCAAATTATTCCCGACATCGAAATCCATTTATAGAATACTCAGATCTTTCACATATCAAGTAACGCTTAAGCCCGATGGAATGTGTTGAGACATCTTGTATAAACGGTAATAGCAGAAATTTGGTGACCGTTGGGATTGTCCTTAACGCACAGCATACTCGCACCGAGCGCGACAGAATCTCATGTATTTTGTCATTACACTTGCTGGCCGCAGCGGAATAACCGGGCCAACAATTCCATTACGAGCGAGCTCTGAGGACTGCAAAGTTACCTCTCTCGGGTAAGACCGTTCCTCGTAATTAGATATTCGTAAATGACGCGGCAACCTCGACCGGCATTGTATTGTCGAGACGAGTATTCTCCCGTGACGTTTATACAGACTGTCCCCGAAGTTGTACATATAGACCCCGCGAATTTCCATTCATTATTACCTGCCTATCATTAATTAAGAATTTCCGTTTCGATCCATCTTAAATTGAAAAACATTAGAGCTAAATCAAATAAATTTTTGGTCTGAGAAAGACATCATATCATAAAATACGCGAACCTATTTCCATATATAAATAAACTTGTATGTGAAAACATATCTAAATTTTAAATTATACCATGACGTGTCCATATCCTACTGCAATTTAAAAAAATGTATACACGAATCTAATTATATTATTAAATTTAGTTACATAATTAAAAAAAAAATAATTGTAACCGAAATTTAAAAAGAAACCGTGAATTATTACATTTTTTTTGCAAATGTAATTTTGGAGTTTCTATGATTTAGAATTTTTATTATTCAGGTCCTTAATTTTAAATTTGAAATATCTCTACAGTATATAAATTTTTTAAAAATATTCGACGAAAGAATAGAATGCGAAAAATATCCCAAGCAAAAAAGGAATACTAGTCATAATACAGACTAGTAATAATCCTAGGTCTCTATCATAAATCAGCCTTACGAGCGATACGTATCGTACAATATTAGTGCGAAGCAATAAAAATGGCGTTTACAATTAAAGCGGTGGAAAAATCGGCTTCGAAAGGATCCGAGAGTCAGGCTGCAGGTAACTCATCCCTGTTCGTTGCTAGTTTACTTGTTCTTTTTTCATCGAGAGATCGCCTCTCCTCGTCGATGCACCGGATGCAACGACGAGGAAAAAGGAAAGCGAGGAATAGGGGAAAATTTATTAACGATAAGAGATAACGTGACTTAAAAGAGAGAGTTGCTCCGGCTGCGCGGTTGTGATGTGAAAAAAATAAATAAATAAAAGGAATGAGCACGCGTAGAGGTTCGATAACGCCGGCTGCAACGGATATCGCGTGCTGCAATTATTATAAATATCATAGACCAAGTTATAACGCAGAAATAGTGAGAAAATTTAAATTTTACCAATTTATATATATATTCGTTTCTTATAAAATGCCGAATAAAATTTATTAGTCCTAAAAAGAAATATGTGTTGCAACAATAAAACATAAAATTAAGGAGAGGATTATCTCAAAATAGTTTAATGTAACGTTTCTTAATATTGTTTAAAAATATCACGGACTTTTTACGTAAATTTAATAATAACAAGAATTTATAGACTTATTTCTAGTTGAAAAAAGCGGAATAAATACATTAATAATGTCGGCAAAGCCACTATTAAATATAAATTCGACATTATCGCGTGAATCAGGAAGATAACGACAAATTGAATAGCTTCCAACCGACGTCCTCGGCAAAATTTTTACTTTCGCTTCGTCTCGACAGGTAATTCTCTCTTCTCCGTCTTCATTCGCGCCGTCCATTGTTAGTAATGGTTGCGATAAATCGTGCGAAATATCTTGTCTCAAAGCAATAATGGGCGGCGTTAATTACGAGCGGTGAGAGAATAAAGGCACGTCGACGGAACCACGTTGTATCGCGACGATCCGTAGGATTTTTCACGCGTTGCTTAAAATATATCAAATAATCAAATATAATTTCTATAGCTGATGAGAAGATGCATAAAGAAGATACGAAATCCTATCGGTTTATTAATTATAAACATATGAATTGATCCATTTTATTTTTTCATCGTCGAAACGTTTTCTCGATAATGTTACTCTGAAAATATTATTGTATTGTAACGCGATAAAGATTCTATACAATTATTTTAGTTGTAGAATAATTTTGAAATTCGAATTAAAAACGAGGATATTAAATTTGAATATTAATATGTATAAAGATTTAATTCAGAAATATTCGTCAATACCTTTATTCACATTCAGAAATATTCGAAAATATACTACGTTCGTATATATATATAAAAAATTATATATTTCATAGACAATGTGAGACTTAGATTTCGATTTCACATAATTTTAATTTAAATACGTATCAAGTTTCTCTTGTTCACATTGTAATCGTCACAAAATCCGACATTATTTAAATTCAGTCGTGGGAGCGAATTAAAGGGAATAATGGTTCGCGAGATTGGAACATCGACGACGACAAATCGAGCGCGCGCGAAACTGGCGAATAAATTCATTCATTGAATTCGCGACAAACGTCGATTTCCGGCCGCGCGGCGCGCCAAAGTGTTTCAAATAATGGTACGCGATAATGCCCTCGTTAATAATGCATCGTTCCAATCGGATAAATGAACCCACACCGACTCCGCTTTGTTCTCATTATCGGTAATATGCGAAGCAAAAAATAAAATGAACAAATTGTCGTTCGAGGGCAGAAGTGATCACCTGCCCATTTAAATGATATTTTAATCTTTCGGCGATTTTCCTAGGAGGCTTTTCCGCGCAAATAAATTCGCATGATTTTATGACGCATGTATGCAAACGTCACCGGCAATATCTCGCTTTCGAAAAATATTCATTTTATTCCGCGCAATATTATAGATATGTAACATTGTTACATATAACATGCATTACGTAAAAGTCGTAAATGTCGGAGTACAAAATTTCATGATATTTTATGTCAGTTATAAATAATAAAAATAATAATAATTTCATTTATCTTGAAAAACAGTTATAAGAATTTTTTAAAAATTCTACCAATTATATTTTACAATTACATTAATTGGTATAACGTATATGTTATATAGAGTGCAAAAATTATTTCATAAACATTATATATATTTTTATTTATCATTAAATAGATGAAAGAATTCTCGAAGGGAAGGGAGAGGGGGGAAGATTTAAAATCTATGCTATGAAAAATCGATAAAAAATTGATGAAATTTTTACGCTTCTCGATAAATTAAATTCACGAATGATAGTCCATAAATAATAAAGGTAGCGATGTCCATATAATACGAGACACGTCGAAATATTATACAACGCGGTGTAAATCACGCGACTGAATTTACGGCAGATGCGCTAGAAGGTTCCCCATCGAATAAATCGCGATAACGCTATTTTTAAAATAAGTTTAGTGCGGAAGCAAACTTTTACGTTCCAATCAACTCGTGGGACTGTCCTGGAATAATAATTTAATTAATAAGCATGCTTCTTTTCTCTTTCTCTCTCTGTCAAGTTCTACCGACTGAACGTTGATTCAATATAACGTCCCTGCCTCCTCCCTTTAAAAAAGAATTTGATTACAAAGTTTCACACGACTGGCTGACGTCCACGTAACGCTTGACAGCTTTTGACTCAAATACCGCCAAATTCTTTATCGATTTTTCTCGCGGCTCGTTTTTCTCGCCGTAAAATGTGCTGGTATTAGATCAAACGGCTTTCATGAAAAATAAATCTGTCAGTATAAAAAATAGAGAAGCCATTATGTTTCACATATGTGAGTATCACAAATTTGCTATCACATAATTGCAATAATAATATATATATATATACACACATACACAATATTAATTGTATAATTTTATACTATTTTATATAATTATTGTTGATTTTATATATATTTTGTATTATATATAATATCACACACATGGATTTTTACTCGAACACAAAAGCAAAATTCTCTATTGATTGCAACGGATTTTATTTTTGAAAAAAACATTGGCTTTAAATCAAAGGGTTTTAAAGAAAAATAAATCTATCGATAAAATAAATGAAAGAAATCTCGCCATGTTTCGACAGAAATTTGTTCTGTTTTGATATAATTTGTTAATGCTAAATTGTTCAATATTGTGCGTAATTTATATGAAATGTTTATTGATAGTATCAATCAACTTACTGGCACGATAATAGCTTTCGATAAAATTAGGTCACAGCTAAATTGTAATATATTAGATATGTAATATAACCATCAACTACGAAGTCCATAATATGCTGAAATGTAATATGTATTGTGTTCTCAATATTTTGATCATGTTTTCAGTATAATATATACGCGCAGCAGTTATTTCGCTCAAATATACACATGTAGCAACTAATTATACTGATTTTATATAAAACGCCTTTGTATGTATGTATCGATGTGTCTATAGGTAAATACTGCAGTTTATCGTCCGTGATCGTGTAAATCACTATCACGAAACATAAACCAAACATAATAGAACGAACCATTAGAATAAGAGTCAACGTAAAATTACATCGCAATAGTTTCGCGGATTATGGGCAAAGCACGATCGCAATAACCGCACGTTTGCCAACGCCACTAAATGTATTAGCGTACTTAACATAACAATACGAATTAGCAAATCGAAATTTCGTCATAATTAATAATTCGCGGTGTGTAGAATTCGGAAACCAAATTATCCGATGTTTCAATTCTATTATTTGCGACAAAGCAGCGAAAAATAAATATCATTTCCATTCTTATTATCAATGAGACATATATTGCATTTCAACATAGAACAAATATTATTTCCAAAGAGGATCTATTATAAACAGAAACTATATGGCAATTTATAAATTAGAGAATTTTTTTCAAAACTGTAACTATTTTAAATCTATAATTACTTATATTAATAATTGTAAATTTTTTTACAATTTAGAAAGAATAAGTTTCCATTTGATACGATAACGGAATAGAAGCAAGCGATCGCAAAAATTATGATTCGTTCAACGAAAATACGCAAAGTTTTCAAAAGAGCGACGATGCAAAATTTATGATAAGAGAGAATTCAATATTTACGTAGTTATGATTTTTGCGATACTGTGCACTTATCGATGACGTTTTTTCGCCTGTAATCTAACTATCATTCGGTGTGTTTTCGCTCGCTTGCGCTATTTGCGCTCTCGACAGTTGATATGGTATGAATATGTAACAGATCGAGACCACGCGATACGCGAGAACGATTACTATAAGTTCGCACAATTTAACGGCATCGTGTAAATATTTGTTTGTGCAGATAAATAAAAAAGAAACGCGCGTTTATCAAAACTGCGTGTTGACGATAAGCATGTTTTCGATTCGCACGCGATCAGTTCAATTAAGAGCAATTTTTTCAACTCTTTTTAAACAAAAATATTTTTGGTACGCACATAATAAAAATATAAAAAGAATGATTTTTAAGCACGCACATTGTCAAGTTTCTATTTTATATTTAATTCAAAAGTTTTAATTATATTAGAATACTTGCTGCAAGTTATAATTAGAATTGATAATATTTTCAATAGTAAACAAACTCAGGAAAATTTAATTACAATCAAACTAATAAGAAACCGTAAATCGAATAATGCATTATAAGTGTATGTGTGTGTGTTATCTGTTTATATTTTATCAATTTAAATATATCGTATAATAATTCATATAACTTAAGATTGTTATAAAATCTGCATGTCACATTTATAAAACAATAGAAATGTATTAGATATATTTTATTTTTTATCTAAATATTCAAATATTAAGAAATCGTAAAAAATGACTATTTACAAAAATATTAATTTTAAAATTCAAATTTAATATTATTAATTTAAAAATGAAGAATTTTTACAAAATATTTTTTTCTAAGAAAAAGTTATTCTTAAATTTGATAAAGCAACATATTTATAAATTATTTTACGAATTACTCATTTATATTTTCTATCAAATTTTGCTAAAATCATTGCATGTAAAACTCAGAAACAATTGTCGTATTTGTAAACAATTTATAGAAAACATTCTTGTTAATTCCTCTCGATCGCGTCAATTAAGCGCGATTAAATATGAAAGATCGTGGTCGCATTGTAATCGCATTGAAATAAGCGGCACAGGAGTATAATCGCGCGTTTCCGGAAGGAGGGTGCGCCTCGACGCACGCTGCTTCCTCATCATTATCCTGATAAATCGGTATCGCTTAAAATAAACATCAGTGGACGAGACGCTTCATTATGCGCAATTTCCGGAGGTGTATCGAGGAACGCGAGTTACAATTCATTTGAGCGGAACTGCGATGATCAACCTTTTCGCGGAAGAACACCGTCGCATGCAGAATTACGGAAATTACGAAAAGCCATTTCCTCATATATAAGGCACAAATCAACAAGTATATGTGTAGAAGGACCAAGTCCTAAATTTCATCTTTTTCTCTATAAATAAATTGCCACTAATTTACTGTAATACATTGAGTCACTTACCAAATAGCAAATAATACGTGACCATTGACAGATGAACTTACCTACAAAAGAATAAAAAACAAAATTAATAAATATTTACAAGATATATTTTGCATATATTTAAATAACAGAATAAAAACAAGTATTTTATATATATATATATATATATATATATATATATATATATATACGCCAATCAATACATGTGCGGAAATTCTATCATCTACATACGTATTATGTATAAATGTATTATAGCTTAAAGCAAATATTGTCGATTTATTAATATAAAAGAGTCAATGATTGAATATGATATAATTCGAGTCATTATGAATGATTTGTATCCAAGTTTCTTTATTTTTATTTTTTGAAATTAATATTGATTAATGATATGCAATATCACATATCTTCCCTTTGTTTTTCCATTTGATTGATTTGAAGATTTGACACATTTTGGCAGCCAAAACAATTTTTCATTCGTTTTATATTCATGGGAAAAACGGCGAAAAATTGGTTAAATCGCGCATAGAAAATAAGACACGTGTCATATCGCTGGATGAGAGCGCTGTCATCCGGTGTTTTTTTTTACGTGTAATAAAGCTGATAGATTGCCGCTGGTCCAGCAGTGAAATAAAGCGAGCTCTCGCAACATTGTTATTCCCAAATAACGGGCAAAAAGCGCATAAAAGAAGAGTATTAATGAATTTACTTGGGCCAACCTTGGAATGAAACGGCAATGGCTGTCCTCTCGATGGGCGTTTATTCGCAAGAGTAATTAATGCAAACTGCTATGCGGCGAAACTTTAAATATAAATGCTCGCGCAAACCACCCACGTTACGTTACGTTACTGCCGGAAGTGGCTTAAAAGCTAATGCTGCCTAAACTCTGCAGACTCTTCGCCTTCTTGCGCACTCTCCCGGGAACGACATTAGAGCTAAATTTTAACCATTTACCGTGATGCTCGTTCGCGACAAGTTTGTTTGCGCATTTTCATGATCTTGGCGAAAGAAGGGAAGGCAATAAGGAATATAAAGAATATTTGAGCAACTTGGATGATATGTCTTATTAAAAAGTAAAGTAAATTTTTTTTATCAAAATTAATTATTTTAATTAGTTTTCTTTAATATTTTTAAGAATTTAAAATTAAATATAGCTTGATCATAGATGAATATCGTGATTTATAATAAAATAGAAAAAATTCAAAAAATTTGAAAATTTCAAGCAAGTTATTGTTGAATCAAATAGATTAAAGCCAGAGGATTAAATGACCTTATATGTATGCTACTTTTATGTATTTAATTTTTATTTGTATTTTAAATAAATAAATTCTCAACAATTTTTAATTTATATTTCTTTAAATAAATTTGCGGCTTCTATCTTAAATATAGGGAAATTGGAAATTCTTCTCGAAGTAAAAGATATATTCCTTCCATTTCTCAAGTCACCCTACATTCGCTGGAGTCTCTCGTGCGTTGGTATCTTGTATCAACAAAGATCGTAGGATCATACGCGAAAGGTTCCCTAGACCGTGATAAATCGTCGTCTAAGGCGCGCCATATCCAAGATCCTCGCGGCACAGAATCTCTCTCTCGACTTCGTCCTTTGAGACGAATCTGAAACTCGCTGGAACCTCGCGTTCGCCCAAGGAACTTCACGTTCGCCTAAGCGAATGTCATAAATATTCAAGATTCCGGTAGAGACGAGGACTTCGCGGCAGACAATGAGCTTCTATAAGGATTCGGAGCGGTATAATATACAACTGGCGCATTGTACATCTTTGGCATACGTGAGCTTCTCCATCTTCTTCCTCTTCCTCTTCTTCTTCGCCGGCTTCTTCAGTGACAGCCCGAGGAAGAAGAAGAAGACAAAGGTACTGTCTGTGTCTATTTCCGCAAGGTCACAAGATCGGAGATCGAAGTTCGACCATAAGCAGACGCCCGTCATGCACGATGACGTTGCATGACGACTCTTGAGGCGATGTCTTCTCGATCGAAAGTGCCTTTACCCTACCTGCACATCGACATTTGTGAGTTTTTCTGAGATTTCTTTCTTTCTTCTCTATACCTTTAATAATATATTTTAATATCTTCAAACTATCTCTTATAATTTCTCTTTTAATAATATCTGATTAATAAATTTTAGGAGATAAACTGTCTTGTGCTACCGTTTAGAACTTATTAGTTAATTCAAATCCGTGATATACACCTTATCTGTGTATATATTATTCTCCAATATATAGCTAGCGTTAACACAGTTTCCTACAACATGATCCAAACACGCTCATCGTACGAATCGACGTCTCTAGCCATTATTCCGAAGACGGAGATAAAGGCGGAATAATGGCGGTCGCGAATTATAAGAGGCGAAGGAGGAGAATGAAATCCGTGGTCCGTAACGTATAACCGACGAGTCCTTCCGTTACTAACTTCCCGATCTCCGCGCGAGGGAAGTGAGACTCCTCTCGGTCATGCTCAAGGGATCAAAGGAGAGAAGCGGGTTCTCATAATCTTCCTCCGCCGCTTAATAGCCTCGCTCCGAGAGCCCGAACAATAACCACTATGCCACTCGCCACTATCGCCGACTATGCAGTAACGCAGTCGAGTGCACTTGCTCAAAGAAAAGTATCTCTCTTATTACTGCGAACGATGAAGAGGCTAAGAGACAGCTTCGACAGTAACGGATTTGTAGCGGCAAAGTTATCGCTCGCTATAATTATTCGAAACGCTTCTCAAGTCTCGCGGATAGAAAGATCCTCCGCAGGATCCTTCTACGTACTATTTTAAGTTTTAAGGAAGCCAAGTTCAAAGTAGTTCGACGACAGAATTTATCGCGGTGTTACCGCGTTTCATCGACGAGATCATATTTCACTCCTCATCTCTCTTTCCTTCTCTCTCTCTCTCTCTCGTTGTTTCGAAAGCATAGTTATCTAGACATGCAAGCTACTGCCCCCCTGGGGGACGAGACAGACTAGTAGATTATCCGGTCGATTGAGGCGGCGAGTAGTTGGTAACTCACCAACTTCCGAGCCGCGAGGATGCTCTTCGCAAGACTCTCTTCGCCGCCGGCGAGAAAGGTCCTTTCGGACCGGATTCACCGCCCCCTAATCTGCAAATAACTCTACCGGCTGTCTCCCTATCACACGACATTAACTGTCCCTAATTACAATTATGCTGCGAAATACCCGCGGCGCTAAACTTCGAGTCCTAATGAGACGACGTCGATCTTTTACAATATTACGGTCACATAGGAACTTACAACATACGTACGTACAATATATAATAAATATTTTCCTCGCATTTTCGTGCCTAATCGCACATTTTTGCATTTTGAAATACGAAAAAATGTTTAAATTATTATTATAAAGTGTAGCAACTTGGAAAGAAAAATATTAATAAAAATGTGAGATAGATATTTATATATTTTTTCCTATTACAAATACTTTATAAGTTTTACTTAATAAATAATTTGGCGACAAATAAAAAAAACTTTATGTATATATAATAAATTATATTATAATATATTATTATATTTGAATATAATAAATTATATTTACTTTGAGAATACAAAAAAGACATTCTGAAACAGAAAAACCCGAAGATAATGGCGACAAACAATCTATGACACAAGTGCATTATGGAAGAAATAATTTAGCAATTCTACTGGATAAAGTTAAACTAATTTCGTAACTGTCGGATCGCGTGCGAACTTCCGAGACCAACGTGAAAACCAAACGAGAGAATACCGAAGAGGATGCATAGAGAGTAACCTGCTATCCGATTATGCGATTATTCCTGTTCGGGTTTCCGAGTATGCGAGAATCAGAAGCCGCGATATCCAATATCCCGAAAGGGCGAAACTATTTCCCGCGAAAAGCGTTTCATCGCTAGCGCATTCACAAAGGATGCATTCTTTCGCTTCCGTTTATTTCGGCTTGCCAAAAGCGGTTTGGAGCGAATCGAAAATAATCTACATATTCGAGGAATTTATTTGCTTCGAATAATTATTTGATCAAATCAAGTCGAAAAAAATAATGAGAATCTCTCGAAAAAAAATGTTTGATATTTTATTGCGAGTGTAATTTATTGTACATGAAAATGATAGATAGATAATTGCATTTTGTAACGCGATTAATTCGAGTGAAATTATTTGCTGCAAATCATCGCGATATATCTGTTTCAGTGAGATTCTCGAAATCTGATCTATGTTGCTTCCAAAATGGATGACGGCGCGAACGTAGCGAGCTGCAAAGATGGGAATGATTTATGCGAAGTGAAGCACGTTCGCGAACAGCAGCTTCTCTTTTTCTTACCTATTTCTGCAAATCCCGTGATATATATTTCGATTAAGAGATAAATGGGAAATAATAATGACCAGTATCTATCGTCTATACGCGAGAGTACGGGAAAAAGCAATGTCAGACGAATGTCTCTCTGTGAAAATCGATGTAGGGAAATACAAAAAGGCTATCGCGGACTGTCTGACGTAGCAGAAAATCTTTAACCGATCGCGGATCTTTCAGCGTGGAAAGCATACCACATTTTTGGCAATAAATATCTTCTTTCGAAGCCGCCGTATCGAAATTGATATTGAACGACAATGAGAAATCTATTTCGATATAATAGCGATATAGGATCAATATTAGTATCATTTATACAACATTATATTACAGTCTTTAATTAATCAGTATCTTTTTACGCTGCAGCTTCCACTAGTTTCATTTTTGCTTTTAAGAAATATTCCTCTCATAATTTATATCTCTATCTATTTTTTAAATTTTAACTCAATTATATTTTTATTTAAATTTATTAATTTCTAGAGAGGCAAAAATTTTAATAATTTTAATAATTTTAAACAAAATTAACATTTTATTATAAATGACATCCATTTAAATTGAATCTTTATCGACAAATTCAAATATATAAGATTAATTTTATAATTGCTTATCTTCGGAATAATAAAATAATCTAATAAACAGTGCGAATATTTATCATTGTAGTATATTCAGACTTATGGGAGCGAGCACAATTATTATTAATGACATTATGTAACGTTCATAAACGTCAAGGTAAACATCAACATCAGCGATGGCATCGCGCAAAAATATGCCGCTCGCTCTCTTTATTTCTCGCGTGCGGATTTCCAACACGGTGCACTGACCTACGATGCACCCGTGGGTGCACGTATGGCCAAACGAGCGCGCTATATTTATTTCAACATCATGCACTACCCTTTCCATATAAAACACGTTAAGTTTTCATAGTTTCGCCATGAGAGCGCGTCGAGATGGTGTCGAAATATTTGCAGTTTGCAAGTAGCACGCGCGGCTGATTCCCACAGAAAGTCAAATAGCTCGAATCCGAATCTACCGGACGTGATATTCACAGCGTTATTTTAGATTTGCGTTATCACCCACATGCACATCAAAGTTGCAAAGGATTCGAAGCTCGTCTCATATCTGATGCGATCGATAATTCCTTCTGTCCGTTATCTATCCCTGCTATAAAGTGCTTTCTAAATGAATATTTATTTTATAACGCGACATACATTTTCCCGAAATAAGTTAATCCGATTACATAGTTACAATCTCTAAAAGGGAATAGTAAATAATTTAGGAATTTTTAGGTAATTATATAATTCAAGTAATAAACAATGAATAATTTTTGTTGAGAATAAATTATGCCCTCGACATTTTTGAAAACACGATATCGTGTTTTCAAAATTTTAAAATTACACTTTTACATATTTTACATATTTTATTAAAAAATATATTAATCTAAAATATATTAAATATAATAAATAATAATCTTTTTCTATAATGTTTGGGGACAAAATCATTTACTTATCTATTATTAATATTCATACATGTACAAAAAAGGACAGAAAAATACGATTTATTTATTTTTAAGTTACCTTTAACTGATGACAATTATTAATTCTAGCTAAAGGGACGGAAATGGCGACATTCTTGCGGAAATGTGGAAATGCGGCTAAGAACGAAATACGACGCAGTAGTGGCATGGTCCTCGACGTCGACATCGCCGCAAGAGTCGGGGTGCGCGGATAGCTAGGTGTCGAGTTCGAGGATCCTGCGGCCCTCACGGAATGGAATGCTTTGCATAATGGTGACTCCGCAGACGGCATTGCGCGCGCGGAAAGCGAACTCCCAAATTCCTCGTGGCTTGGACGCGGTCCAGGACACGAGGCGCGTCTACGTCCCTGTTCCCGTCATAGTTCCATCCTTAATGGACATGTCATCTCTGTCGCGAACAAAATTCCATTCCTGATTATACACCGAGTTATAGGCCAAGTAGCATGAGATTATATAAAACAACTCTGAAGGTTTTGGAGACGTACTCTTTTTTTTATTAATTTTAAATCGATACTTCCTTGGAGGTAATGAGCATCTGGAAATGTTTGCGCTGCGTGCGCGCGTTTGCGAATTCAAATTTAAACATGAAGATAAATGTCGTGAAATTTAATTTAATTTTAAACGGATTTTATTTTTCAACAAACTTTTAATTTACGGTTTAGTCAAGATACTTAAAAGTTAAAATCAATTGTAAATTAAAAAATTACGGAAAGTATTTAGATTAGATTCTCGCTAAGATCTCAAATTTTATGCACATAATAATGCATCTATCGTATTTTACATATCTAACACACAGAGAGAATAGAGAACAACCATTAGAGAGCTTATAACATCCATCTCAACAATTTAACCTCGTCTTCGTGTCTAATGTAACCTATTGAGCGAATTACCCTATATCGAGCGAGTATTAAGCCGCCTGATTTAACAGGTTGAGATAGAGAGAGAGATAGAGTCCTTGTTGGTATGCCAGATCTCGATTGATCTCGTGCTGTCTCTCTAACAGCGTGATGTACTCAGGTGGTGCCTGCTGAGGTCTATGCAAGCGTTTCAGCGAACGGAATACCTACAATAAACCCAACAATACGATCGCTTTGCGGCACAGCACGCCGGAACTATTTGAAATAGACCAACGGGCTTTAATAATAGCACGCGTCACGAAGCAAGAGCGGATCGACCGTCGCTGGATGAATGAGTCAGTTTAAAATACATCTCTTTGGAGTCATTAAATCCTTCTTTAAATAATAAAAGTGGAGATGTTAGGAAGGAGTTGTCAAATCGATTATCTTTAGACTAGAATTAGCTAATATTCGAATGCAACGAGTTAATGGTTCTTTTCAAGATCTCTCCATTCTACTTCTGCTAAATTGAGAGAATTTGTCACGAACGTCGAGCGCGCAAAAATGTTTCCGTTCAAAATAGAGTCCGTTTTTCTTTGCAAATCATCTGTGAAAAACGCCTAAGGCAAAAACAAAATTTCATATACAATGACCCGATAAATCGAGTCAATGCTGCGAACCGCAAAAATAGATCCACAGCGTGATTTCCGGAATATCGGAATAAAAAGTACGGCGCGGCGAATTTCCTCGAATTAATGCAAAACCGAATATGCGCGTTACCGAGAAGTAACCAACTTTAATCGATTCGCTTTTTGCGCGGCGTTTTGTACCTCCTCGATTTGATGCAAATCGACCTTCTCGCCGACAAACAGACTAATTTAGACGATGGCGTACACATTGGCGTTGAACGTATGGCGACTTTAAGTGGGTAGAGGCTGTTACTTGGCAAGGTCGGTTGCAAATCGTTTCGCGAAACGCTTAAAGATTCTTTAAACTTGCGACTTACGGTCAACGGTACATACGTGACCGGCACACTTAATTCTATCGTTTCACCCTTTTCTCATGTCGTCCGCCCGCTGCTAAATGTTGCAAGCGGGATAGATGCAAGTCGGATATATCGCGCGACGACATCAGTTCGCTTTCAACGCTACGCGATACGAGTTTTATAACCACGAGCTGCCGTAGGCTATAAAATTGCCCGCAATTTCGCCGTGCATTGTCTACGTGATGTTTACACGACGATCTTCTCGCGTGGACTGCAAAGTATCTACATTACGAGAAGAGTAAATCGACCGCGTTGCATCGAGATGCCTTCTCCTCGCCCATCAAATACCAAAAATACTCAATATTCGCTACTTTAAAGTCTCGCGGAATAAAAAAAAAAAAAGAAAAAAAATACCAAAAAATGCGCAATCGTGGGCGCAGCCCGCATTAATAGCGCACAGAGAGAATCAAATACGCGATATTAAACGGAGAATCGGATGCATCGGGATTGACAACACCACGCTTTTAATCCGTTCGTTAACGTAATCCGCATACTTCTCGTTTGCACGGATCGCGCGCACGTGCGGTGATTAGCGTGATTAAAGGGGGAAACGCTACGCGTTGGTGATGCGAAACGTGTGCGCCAAAGAAGAGCTTAAAATCGTCGTAATTGCAAAAAATGCCGTCATTGCAAATGCGGGCTTTGTATTATGAAACCATTGTGAATATTCTCCTTTAATTTATCGAACATTGCTCGACTCTCTCTCCAACTACATCCAGTGTTACTTGCTCAGCTACAATATATATATATATATATATATATATATATATATATATATATATATATGTATATGTTACGCGTTTGCAAATCTATATGTATGAAATATAAAAAAGTATAATTTATTTTTCAATATTTCTGTGACATTAAATAAAACCTCTCGCGTATACAAATTTCAACAAATTATAAATTTCTTTTTTTTTAAGTTAAGATAGAAATAAAAATGTTGAATGTAGATTTCGCTATTATCTAAACATACTATACATTTACTTTTACTTAAACGAAGCGTGTAGTAAGATGCACGCATTAAAAAATAAATTCATAATTTATTATAAAACAGAGTGAAAATGTGTGTTATATCTTTATACTTCTCATATATATATTTTCTCATACTCGCTTATTTATCGTAGATATCGAAAATATGGAGTCTGCAACAGTTCTGCTCGGTATAGAACCTGTATGTTGTTCTTGCTCGTTTAATCGCTTTTTATACGGTATCTATTTCCGTGCAGTCCGCGATGACACGAACGGATCTTCTGGGAATATATGTAGAACGCGAGATCGAAAAGCGCGACGATAATTACAGCGCGATTACAGCCCTGCCCGGATATGCCGTAAAGTTATTTTCGCGCGCGTGCAAATGTGTCTCGTAGGAGATGCGAATACGTCGACGACAGATAAAACGCGGATCGTTCGCTCGAATAACACGCGCGCCGAATAAACAGATCCCGCGGTCTCCTGGGTACCACTGCACGACGCGCGATGCATAAAGGTGCATTCGTGTATGCCGTTCTTGTGAGAATTAATGTTGCATGGAATGTAAATTTAGCAAACGTTGATCGATCGAAAATTTCTTGCGGTTTTCAGAAATAAGACCCGTTAGGTATAATTAATCGATTATCTTGGGAATTTGTTTCTCCGTCCATATGATATCCGTTATATCATCTAGTATATTTTCCGGCATGTAAAACCTTTATTATTAAAGCGCAACATTTTTTGAAAAATAAATAGCGGAATATATAATATTCGGAAATCAAAAAGAAAAATAAAACAATGATAAAAAGGTACAAAATTAATTTATGATGGAGCGATATCAAGAGAGTATCGGGGATTAAAATTAATCGATCGAAAAAATCGCATAGCGCAAATAAGTTTAAAATTCTTAATCCGTGACAATCAAACGGGGATTTATCTCTGGCCGTTCGTTCTC
Source organism: Camponotus floridanus (assembly GCF_003227725.1). Classification (NCBI taxonomy): domain Eukaryota; kingdom Metazoa; phylum Arthropoda; class Insecta; order Hymenoptera; family Formicidae; genus Camponotus; species Camponotus floridanus. Next base: position 1,622,600 of record NW_020229658.1, read on the forward strand.
CGAGAGGATGTGACCAGAGAAAAAGAAAATGTGTCGAGTGGAAAGAAAACAGCAGAAACGATACGCGCAGGCGAGCTCCGTGTAGAGCTGATAGCTGATAACCGAAAGAAGAAACCGAGGAGCGTCTAGCAGGAAGACCAAGAAAGAGCGAGAGAGAAGAGGTGTCTGTCGGACTCTCGTGATCTCGGAGCGGTAAATCTCGCGCGCAAGACACTGGGTGTACTCGCTCGCGCGCGAGTCGCCGCGCATTTATTACGCGCAACAGCAACAATGTAAAGTAATTAGGGACATTATGCATACGCAACACGTACGAGTTATCTCGCAGGCCGAGCGTGAGTGTGATGTGGCGAGATAAGGAAAGGGAGCGAAAGAGAAAACGAAGAAAGAGAGAAAGAGAGAGAGGGAGAGAGAGAGAAGGAAAACGGCGAAACGACTTATCAGACGGCTACCTATCGCGAGCGATATATTTTCTAGATCGACTATCGAGCCCGCATGCACTTCTCCTCCAATGTAGTTTACCGAGCTACCATACGAGCCAACTTCACTAACGACCATGATCAAAGCGCTTTCTCCTCCACAACATGCTGGTATACTTCAGCGAGTATATTCGCGATAGACTTGGATTGCGCGATCGCTGGCAAAAGAACCTCGGAGAAGTAATCGCGAAGAGCAGGTGGGAGACGAGATTTATGCCCTTTCGAGAGAATTCCGCTAATAATAGACGAATAGGTGGGCGATTCGTTATGGTATGTGCACGGACGAGTCCCTCGAGATCTCATACAACAATTTGCAAAATTTCGTGATAAATGCGGAATGTGTTAACAACGATAGACGAATCGCGGAACGTAATTGAAAGATAGAGCGATACATATATTCATATATAGCGTAATGTAAAGTAGTAGTAATAAATGAGAAGATAGAGCGATATAGTTTAATTTCAAGTAATAAATGGCCGATAGCTCTTACGGTGATTAGGGATAATCGATCTCCTTTTCTCTCTCTCTCTCTCTCTCTCTCTCGATACGTTTTCTCAGAGAGAAACGTCGAGATTGTGTGGATTTAAGTTTGTTGCGCAATCGGCACAGGATATACGTGAAGACAGGACGATTAATCTCTCGCTACCATTACGCGGCTCATTATTATTATTATTACGGTTATTACACCTTCCTCCTTCGTTCTCCTTGGCCCCTTGAATCAATACAAATTTGCATTCGATGTACCCGCGAGATATAACGGGGTACGGAGATGCGCGTTTACAGCGCGATGGATTTCATAAGTAATGATAATAATTCAATCGCCGACTTTTTCGATGCGGTCAATCGTTTCGTAAATTACGGTGTATCGCGGCAGAGCCGCATACACTGGGTATTCTAGAAATCACACACTTGCCTCGAATCGAGCAATTATTAAAAATTCAATGGAACATAAAATAACTATAATATTCAATTAAAACGGGAGAGATCAATAAACGGAACCTTTCGAAAAAAAAATCAATTAAAAAATAATAATTTAAAAAATTTCTATTCTTTTCTATTTCACTGAATATATTTTTAATTACTTTTTTCCTTAAAACATCACATCATTATATATTATTAATCATAATTATTATCAATCGCAATCATTATTTTCAAATGTTATTTTGCGCGATAACATTTTTTTTTCGAATAAGGCTTTTCTCGCTGGGGAAAAGATCAAGTTCAAATTTGAAGAATTCGGCGCGCGATTTTCGAGACACCCCGTAGAAACGCATCGGCATCGGCGATCGTTGGACGTCGACATCCACTTACATTAACGGTACAGTACGCGGCAGAAAACAACGTACAATTACAAGCCATCGTTCGGTTGCCCTAACTGCTGCTTTCGCGCCCACGCTCTTACCACCGTGTCGACTTAACGACGTTCGTCCACTTCGCTCTGCCTGCTATATCGGCCGAAAAAGCACAAGAGTACGTCGAAGACGACAATGCCACCATTCGTTGCGGGGTATGCTAAAAAAAAAGAGAAGAAAAAAAACAGCCGACCGCTATTAGCGTTCCGTTGCTAAACGCCGTCGAAACCGTTGCAACACTCGCGTCCCGTAAGAATGCATCGACCTGCGCCAGTTAAATGACCGTGTATCGACTGGTAATTGATTATGTCGGTTAATTATAACGTTCTGTTTTACGGTAAAAAGATTATTCTTCATTTTAAAGAGAGATTAATTATTGCATTACATCTATACTTATATATTGAATTTAATATTTTAATATTTAATGTGTTTAATATTTTATTCCTTAAATTCTTAAAAAATTTACAAGTGTTTTCCTAAAAAACTTCTAATTCATTAAAATACAATATAATATCTTTACGCGCACAACTTTCTAGATATGTTATCGAAGAAATAACGGCACGTATATCCGAAAACTTTAATATCGCTGCAATTTACGATATATTATAAAATTGATGCCGCGAATTATTATTGTATTCCTCGCGCAATATAAGCGGAAAAATATTTTTCAATAGACTCACACGGAATGCATAAAACTTTCCTCTGCCTAGATACGGAGCGCAATCTGGAGCCGGGATACAATATGCTCCAAACATCTTTATTCGTTACTAGATATGTTACTCTCTCCAAGTAACCGTACGTATAGCCGGGAGGCTCTAATATCGCGTCTTTAACGACACTATCCATTCCCCGTGGCATATTCACGCCTGGCAACCGGATGCTGCAACCTGAGAACGGGGATATGGGAAAAGAGCGCGTATTCGCGATACCGAAACGGCGGAAAGCGCTCGTCGCATGACTCACCCGCCCGACATTCCCCGACGCCGACCGTCTGTTTAAGAAACGCGCGCGCCGCGCTTTTGATACGCAATAAGTATGTGACTCTCGTGCGTTGTAACAGTCTGCAAAGCATACTTCGCGCGTGCGAGGCAACGCAAGCTGTTTCTATAATACCATAAAAAGCTCTATCTCTCTCTCTTCCTCTCTCCGCTCGTGCTCTTTACTGCACGAGCGAGATATCGCGCCAGCTTGGTTCCGCCGCACACCCGCCTGGCATTCTGAATCGTTGTACACACACTGTCTGGGCACGATGACGTTGTCGAGTTATGCCACTCTCGCCCCGGTAATGATGTTCTTCTCTTTTGTGCGGAATTTCTCTACGAATTTCCCACGAACGTTATTTGCATACACATTTTGCGTTATTCTGTATAATTCCATCTCCTTTATAATTTTTTATTACACGAAGCTTCTACCGCTTCCGTTTATCTGTTTCACTCTCGTCGGTGTTTCAATCTATTCTATTTTATTTAATCGCATTCAGTTGCAGTATTTTTCATTTTATTCAATAATTTTAGCGACTCGTTATTTTCTCGTATATTTAGGTCGTCTAATATTTTCAATTTATATTTCTCAAATAAAAGATGGAAAATAAAATATTTATCAATTTCAATATACGCATTTCTATAGCTACAAATAAAAAAAGTTATACAGATTACAAAGTAAAATAAATCTAATTAAAGTTTTTAAACAGTAATATATGAAATTCATATGCCGATAAATATCGCTCTGCAAGTTTGTGCAAATTATTTAAATTTTAAAACTAATAAAATGTTTAAGAATAAATATTAAAGATTGTATTATTTTATATGTATTATTTTATAACGTATGAGAATTTTTTTATTCAGCTTAATATACAATTAAATTATTTCGAAACTATAATTTATAACATTTTGCAAACTCTTCTTTCTCTAAATAATTTGCTTCTTTGTAAGTATCAAATCTGTAAACATTATTAATCGTACATTCGATATACAAATACATTGTGCGAATTCTCGCTCGATTATTCGCGTCCAAAGCGCACGTCGGAAGCACATCTGGTTTTCATCTCGACGTTGATTACAACAAAAGAGCGAGTAGAAAAGGTAGGTAGGTAGGTAGGTAGGTAGGTAGAACGTTGCGTTCGTTCTGTGTTGTTTAATGGGCAAAGTAGTATATTTCCTCCCTGGCGCGTTGCATCTCCGCGCGTGAACGCAGCGGAACAAACGCGACATCGCTGCACCGCGTTGCAACCGGAACGTTCGTGATTTCAGACTCTCTTCTCTTTCGCGTAGTGGGTTTACGTATGACACTAGGGAAGATACAGTCATATGCTGGGACGCGAGACAACGCAGCCGACAAATACAAAGCTCGCTTTGCATTTTTGACGATGGTTTCGAATAAGTAGAAATAGAAAATCTTTAAAAATTGAAATGAAATAGAAAAAGATATAAGTAAATGACTTTGATAGCAATTAAATTCTCGTCTAATTGAATTTGAAAGAAACGTATCGTTTTTCGATGTAGTAATATGTATAAGAATCGATTCTTTTCTAATGTAATATGTTTGGATGATTGATCGAAATTACAGTATCGCATGATTCGCTTTAAATCTTTCGCGTATATTCTGTTTTATAAGGTCGGTATATTTGTATTGTAAAATACGATAGTATGTCTACAGCCGAAAAGAGGAAAAAGTTGGAAGAGAGAGGAAGAGAGAAAAGGTTGAAATCAGACAATCCAGAATTTCTAATGAGCAAGCGAAGCTATTCGCGATGCTGGCTATGAATAAAATCAAGAAAGGGCAGAAGCAACGTAGGATTGGTGCATAAATCTATTATTATGGTAATAATAATGCAACTATGTTACGTTACATATAACAGAAGATTGATTGTTAGTTAATGAGAAAACCAGGAAATGGAGAACTATCTCTCATGTTGAATTTCGTGAAATAGAGATAGATTCATAGATTCATAGATAAACTTCATAATTAAATCACACACACACATAATTATCGTATGAAATATAATTTCAGTTTTTGAAATTAATTGTGAGAGATAGAGAGAGAATTTATCAGATAAAGAATTACATAAAGATTTTATGTTATTATGTACATAAATTGTGTAATATTAAACATAATTATGTACATAAATTGTGTAATATTAAACATAATTATGTACATAAATTGTGTAATATTTAACATAAGCTTTTGTATATGACTATATTAAAAAAATGCGTATAGAATATCACTAATTTAGATGTATAAGGACAAATAACTGCAATAAAAAACCAGAAATATTTTATATTAGAGAATAATATAATAAAATAATAATGAAAATGAAATGAGATAAAAGTATTTTGTTTAATGGTTAATTATAAATAAGGAATAAACCTAATTTTTTACATAATATGAAAGTTTCTCACGATCAAATGTGACTCGAGTATTCGAAAGAGATTTCAAAGGTGACACTTGTAGAGACGAGAAAGATAGAGAAAGAGAAAGAGATAGAGAGAGGAAGAGAGAGGAGAGAAAGAGAGAGGAGTTTGTTAAACTTCGCAGTTTCGTAATGAAGCCTCTGAGCAAGATGATTCATTCCCTCGATCTTGGCAGCGTAATTAATCGGTTCACTGCGGCAAAGTCAATCAACTGCAGTCGGCGAAGATAATTAACGACTGCGGAATCGATCCTCGAGATCAAAAGGAGAGGGGAAGACTCTATCAAACGCACGAATAATAATAATACCTAAACGCGCCTCTCGTGACGTCGGCTTATCGCGTTGGTCTATTATAAAGATCGATTACTACACTTTCGCTCATTTTTTTCTCCTTTTCAAAATAACAATATCATGACATGAGTATATGAAAGATTTGAGAAATTAAGAAATAACAAGGTTAAGAAATAACAAATAAAGTTAATTTTTACAGAGCAATTTCTGAAGATAAGTTTTCTTTGTTAATATGTTTTTTATATTGTAAGACAAAATAAAAGCTTACTATATTCAGCTTACTACAATATATTCTTCTCTTAAAAAAAAATTTATAATCTTTGAGAAGAAAATACTTTCTAAAAAAATCCCACTTTACACACATATTTTTTTATTGAATAATCAAATTTATAATAATTATATAACTGTGTAAATAAATATTGTGTAAATAAATATTTTCTAAATATACACATAATCAAAAAAGAATAACTGTAAACTTATTACGGCGTTTTAGTAATGATATTAATAATTACAGTATATTATATAAATAAAAAAAAATAATTTTCCGTTTTCCTTAATTCAATTCAACTTTACTGAATTGTGTTATACATAATAATATCAACATATTATTAGCTAAATTTCTTCTTTTTTAAGAATTTTTTGCAAGACTTTTTTACGTATAAGTTTGATTTACCAGTGTAAATGATATAATATGCTTGTTATCAAGAGTTGCGTGATCTGTCGAATTAAAATTCCAAAAGTACATCAAAGAATTTAATTACGTGGAATCTATCACAAATGTAGAACGGAGTAACGGCTGACCGGTATGTAATGCCTTCGAAAATAAAAACCGGTGCGCGCTAATGCACAAATTAATTCAATGATGACCGCTCTAATTACCAACATTCGCCGGCATTTTAATTCTCAATACGGAAATTGCGTTGTTAGAGTGCAACAACGGTAAAAATACCGTATGTACGGCAAAAAACGCACGAGAGTTATGTAAGTTTTATACGTGATTTAAAAATTTTATTTTTTTAAACATTGTAATGCACAACAAATTATTCTGCAAAATTAATATAATTTATATCGACAACTAATATGTGTGTATTTGAAATATTTTGCGTGTACTTGAAATACTTTGTTATAAAATGTTATATATAGTGTTAAAAAAATATTGTAAAATATAATCAATATAATTTCCTAGGAATGAATACTCGTTCTTCCGTCTCTGAGATGCATTTTTATGCATCTCATGGTTCAAGTGAAGAAAGCTTTAAAATGCGCCGCTTAGCGCAGTCAAGACCTACCGTTCCCGATTACGCGGCTCGCGACGACATAATTGGATTCACAGGCGTTTAACGAGCCGCGCGTGGACCTCGTCAGATCCGTTAGGATGCACGTTACGGCTCTGTTTAATGCCGCTGCACCGTGCGATCTGCACGCGTGCCATCGGCGAGTGCACAACGGCGTCGGCTGCTGTTACGTGGCCCGTTTACACGTGTCACTCGTATCGCATCACACGTCATTACCTTTCCAACCTGCACCGCGTCGCGCCACTTCGTTATCTGCGGTTCAACAAACTTCAAATCGTTGCACCTGCCTCGGCGCTATAATGGCTTTCGTCGCAACCGTTAAAATCTGCAACCTGCAACGACCTTTGTGATTATCAAAGTCCTTTATCCTTCATTTTATTTGCTGTTTGAATCTATAAATTTTGAATGTATTTTTCGTCATCCAATATATCGTCTAATATAATCACCCCTTTTTGCGTTTCAATATTATTACAATATTTTTGCTAAATATGCGTGTATTTATTTCTTTGATGTAAAGCGTTTATTTAATCAAAACTGTCAAATTCTATAAATAGAAATAAAAAAAGCTTTATTAAAATAAAAGTTACATTAAAGTTCATGAAAGAAAAGATTATATTCATTTATATATATTAATATTTTTATTAAATCCACAATTATGGAATATTCTTTTCATATTCTATTCATAAAATCCGCCGATAAAGTTCGTACACAAATATTGAAGCATTCTGCATTATGCAGCTTGCTCAATCGGAATAACTCGATGAAACTGATAAATATCCGACAGAAGTAATGAATTCGAAATGTTAATGAAATTCCTGGATTGAAACTCTTTCTGTCGGCGTGTTCAATAAACCACAATGATTTTTATGGACTTTCGTGGAGCATGTATCGATGCCGGGAAGAGACAGAGCACCGCGGTAAGAACTTTATAATGGCTCTCACGATAGATCTTCATCGTCCATTGTTAGCACTCGGAGAAGTATCGGTTACCTTGCTCACTCGCTCGGGAGGTCACCGCAATATACGAGGATTCTTCAAATTGTCTCTTTTTCATTGATGTACATAGACAAGACTCTTTCTTAACGGATTGATGATTGAGTATTTTTGAAGCAAAATCTTTGGCGTATAAGGATATATATGAATGTGTATGTGTGTATGTGTGTGTGTGTGTGTGTACAGAATATACGTCAAAATATCTTTTTAGAAAAGATAATAAAAGATTGCTATTGACTTCTTTTAACAGATTATATATAAATATGACACGATTTTTTTAACAGATTTTATATTTATATATAAATACGATATATTAGCGTAATTAATATGTTTAACTCCTTCCATAATATTATATTTATCATTTTTATAATAGCCAAAATATGATTATGTGTCTGTGTCTGTATGTGTATGATATAAAAATATATTAAATATATTGCACAATTCTAAGAACCTAAGAATATCATTTATAACAAGCAAAATTAGATATCATATAATGAAAATTTTATTATTGTCTACCACTAATTTTGTTAAATTATAAAAGCTATTCTAGGTCAGAAAAAATTATGTATAATTCATCGAAAAACTCATGTAATATAGATCAACGCATTTGTAGGGGAGATCCTTGTGGGAAATTTATTCTATGAACCGCAAGTGTGCTCTTCGGAAAGAAAATAATATCCAAGATCATTAAGTGAGGCGCATTAAGAGTGCAGTCCAGATTTTACGTCTGGGAAAGATTTCAAACGATGCGAGTCATCATCGTCATTGTTATACAAAGATATCGGTTCCACGAATGAGAGGAAGAGAGAGAGAGAGAGAGAAGTTGAGAAGGGGAAAGGGTTGCGATATAGTACTCATTAGAAACATATCAACTGTACTCATTGCTTATGAAATGTCAGATTTCGAAAATTACAGGTTCACAGAATTATAAAATAAACATCTTGCAACTATTCGAGAACCATCTTTCCGCCTCTTTCCTTTTCCTTTTCTTGTCCTCTTCTCTCTCCCGTCGATAAGTCTTCGGAATAGGACTATTGAAGGTGTAAGACTAGGAAGAGAACATAATGGGCCGACTGTTGGAGCGAGCATGCGAATCGACAGGATGAAGAGTAGGCTCATTGTCTACCTCTGTGAAATCGGCGGGAGACACGTGTGTCCTTCCTCGCGTCTTCGAGTGGAAGAAATCGCGATTACGTCCTTCTTCTCATCGTCGATCGTGCATAACGACGGCATCGTGCCAGATCTCTGCGAAAAGCTCTTCCGTTGTCGTGAACGAGATAGAATCCGACATTGGTCGATTGAACATCTTAATTACTTGTCGCCGAGACAAACGGCTCAATCTCGAGTATATCATACTATTAGCGTCGGCTCGTTTAATTCATTAATTGTGTTTAATTTAGAAAATAGCGAAGAACACGGTATTCTTCTTTAATCTTTGTAGAGATTGATACTGATAGTTAAACGCAAACATGAACATTTATGATTTTACGAATCTTTTACGATTTTATGATTATATTCTAATAATTATGAAAATAATTCTATGCATTATTTTTTTATATTTATAATTTTTCTAAATATCATAATGAAAATATGAAGATAAATTTGTCAGTTTACAATATTTAATCTTGGTTTTCTCTACGAGATTTTTTTAAAGGTAATACTATTGAAGAGTATTTTACATATTCATTCATTTGTAGGATTATCTACTTCGTTGCATAATTTAAACACGATGACTAGATGATTAGATACAGTAGTATCTTGTTCCGTCTTGATAAGCTACGTTAGTGGCAGTACTTAATTAACAAGCTAGTTGAATATCACATATGTCGACATGGTACATCGATAATTTATCTATCGTAGCGTACTGTTTACACGAATGCGCGAGCGGCAGATGTATTGCGCTCAATTATCTCTGCTTCATACAACAATGTTACAAATCAGTTCGTTAGACGCTATTAATAATCTCGATGCGCGATTACTATATGCATGCACTTATCGCAGATATCGCCGATTTCTCGTTATTCTCGTTATTCGAGAGTATGGTAGATTAATAAACAATTTATAGCGAACGCAACTTAAGTGTGACGATACGCAAAAAAAATGAAAAGTTCCATTCGGGAATCCTGTCATCAATCCTTTGTATTTTAACTTTTTATTACAAATAATGCATCATATCTATATACCATGTCGTTTCTGCATACATCAATAGATATTCAGATATTATTAATCGTGGAATGAATAATAATGAACAAATATATAGATTTAAATATGTATTTTAAACAAAGCAATATTTTAATGAAAAATAAGTCAATCTTGACAAAAAAAAATAAAAAGAAAGGATTCGATATATTTTTAAAAGATTTTAATATACCACCATATAATTTTAAATATAATAATTTAAAATAATTTTCTATTGTATTGTATGTACTATTATATGCTTTAAACATTAATTAATGGTTCTAATCGCATTCTTTATTTATTTATTATTCCTCATTTATTTTATTAAGAATATTTCACTTTTGCCCAAATATGTAAGAAAAAATACTCTTAGAAATTATCCAAATAAATAAATGTCGTTATTCAATAATACCAAAAGGACTTGTGTTTCTAAGCAATTGATAAGCAAAAAAGAATTAAAAATTATATGTTGGACAGAAAAATTGCCTATTGAATATTCTGCTATTTTTGTAATGTTACACGGATTCATAGAGTAATGCATACAATGCTACATTGTTTCTTATGCGCGCTACACGCCATCGAGAGGCGTGCAGGTATTAGCTGCGGGATGAATATCGATGAGCACACGAGTATATACATGCTGTCCCTAATTGAATCTAGTTTGAGCACACTGATAAACTTATATAGATATACGCTAAGTTGCAACAAGGGAAAACCAGGTTGCCAGGCTTTGTATTCCGTCATATATTAATACGTATATTAATTCTCGTAATCCTGAAAGCAGCATTTTAAAAGCGCTTAGATGTTCCGTGCCACTTATCACGTACATAAAAATATTGTAAAATATTTATAAATGTCAGTGAAATAATATTTCAATATAATCGGTAGAGTTATATTCTGATGCAAAAAATATATGTGTTATAAATCGAATTTATTTTCGCACACACGCACAGAGATTTTTCACTAAATTTTCCAAGTCTTAAATTTTATTTGAAGGGAAATAAAATAGAACATATCCCTTTTCAATAGTTAATGCTAATTCCAATATAAATCGATCAATAATAAATCTCATTTTGTCAAATCTTTTGCGATTGAAATAATTTATCATTAAATTACGATTAATATATATATATTTACATACAATTTTTCAAATATTTTTAATATTAATTAAGTGTTCTCGCTCTCCTCTTTCTCTTTCTCTCTCTCTCTTTCTCTGTGTGTGTATTTAAAAAATTAAGCACACACAGTTTATTTTATAAAATAAAAAAAAATAGTTTGTGTTTGAATGAAACAATTTACTGTTAATTTTGCTGAAACATGAATTTCGTAATTTAGTAAAAGCTCTATACAGAATACAATCTGGAAAAGACGCGACATACGAGGGTAATCGCATTAGTTCTCCCTGTCTTCTCTCGCAACAATATTCTGACAAGGACCCGACCCTTATTGTCACGTGTATAGTGGCGGTTAAGTTGTTGGAGTTAATCGAGTCTCGCTCGCGCTATCGCAATAACGAGACACGGCTTGACTATAGCCGTATCTCGGCTCTTTCCTGATGGATCATGGAGACCATGAGGACGCGCGGAAAACCACGAATACATGGTCCTCCAACCGACGTCGGCGTCGATCGACTTATTATTAATGGTAATTCAAACTTCCACCAAGTATCAAAATATTTTCATTACAACATATTAAAGTTCCATTACTTTATTCTATAGAATTTGAAATTAAAATTAATATAAAATCCTAATATAATCCTTTATTAATGTAATTTGTAATTTCATTTTCAACATAATAATTTTGATATGTTCATCAATGTAATAACTCTGCGATTAATAAATCAATCATCGCATAAAATTGTAAATAAATGAATCGAAACAATTCAATAAAAAATCACTTTATAAGTATTCAAGAAAAAAGGAAAAAAAGAGAGAAAGAGAATAAGAGGGAGGAGAGAGAGAGAGAGGGGGGAAAAATATCAATAAATTAATAAATATGTAATAAATGTAATAAATTAAAATATAAAAATGTTGCTCGTGGCAAAAAAGCCTTATCAGCGAATCCGTTCACACGCATGATATTAGATGCAAAGTTCGCACCGACAAACTTTCTCTAGTCTCTAGGAAAGGTAGGAAATACGACCGACGCAAGACGGCCAGCTGCGGAATCAGATTACTGTTTGAGCCGGAGGTCGGAGAACGCAATTATCTCATGATTAGCAAGCCCTCGAGCACGTCGCAGTTCTGTAGTTCTGACCGCCATTAGAGTAACTCTCGAAACTAGCAAGTGCCCATCGTTTCTGGTAGCGGGCTAACAACAAACGGGCGGAGAGAGATCAACGGAAATAATTTTACGGAGTGGAAATATTAAATTAATTTAGTCAAGTTTACTAAGGATGGCTCGAAAGAACTCAATTTGCAGGAAAAAAAGAGAAAGAAAACGATGGGCAAACCGCATAATAAATGAATACATCAATTAAAGCGTCGCAATGATTAAATGACTTATAGGTGACGGGATTAATGTAATTACGACAAAGAAAACGTCTCGACATAATTAATGAATACTCGCTAATAACACAAACGAACGATAGCACGATTATGTATCGTATGATATTAGTTAAATCTGTCATTAATAGGGCGCGACGTAAAATTGTGATACAGTCACTACGAGTTGATTACAAGGCGCCGGAAGGAAGCAGCATGACATTAGATAGCGCCATGATTAAAAACTTGGAATCTCTAATTCATGTATTAGGCTTTACATCTGAATCTGACAAAATTTAATAAAGCGAAAAATTAATGCGATTATAAATAAATTATTTTTAATTATATAATTGTGTGTGATTAATGATCAAAATTTGTAACTAAAATAAAATCGTTAATTTTTTATGAGTAAATATTACAAATTTCTTAATATCTAACGCTACATTAAAAAAAATAATATCAATATAAATATCATAACTTTATAAAACAAGATAGCATTTTCTACCTTTATTTGCACGATGTTGATGTTGATATGATAAAGTTTTCGTTTCACGAAAGATTCAAACACTCAGAAGACTTTCAAAAAATTTTCTATGTCGCAGATTCATTGCAATTCCTCAGAAATTTTTCTTATTTAATAATACCACCGAGAGAATGCATAGTTACGAACAGTATCTCTATTCATAGCGCTCTGATTCAATTCCAGGAAATTCGTTCGCGGAATATAAATAAGAACTGCTGATATTTTTATACCTTTCTTAATAAACAAGAACTGAATTTTCTAACAATATTACATAGCGTGTCATAGCAAGGAAATACCCAGGGAAGTCGAAGAGTTAATAATAACTCAGATGGAATATCTTCGACGTGTTTCGACTTTTCTTTCTCATTCGTTCAAGAATCGTCATAACTATCGTTAATATCTCTGATCACGATTTTCTATCAAAAGTTTAATAAAACGGAACGGCGGCATGGCACGTTAAAGTTCAAGTGGGGGAAAGGGGTGCGAAAACTTCGTGATACGATAACTTACCCGCCATATATACCTATATATACTTTGGAGGACTAAGGTAAAGAAAGCTTGACGAAAGTTCCGGAAGAAGAACCGAGTGGAAGGAAGGAAAGAAGGTGGCTTACCTGAAACAAACAAGAAAAACAACGCGTTAAAAGTTCGCCCACACTCGATGAGGTGGATTTTAAGTGTCGTCGCTTGAAATAAGCGCGTCACGTATTTCCGATATTATTTCCGGAAAAATCGCATCGGCGGCGAATCGTCGACCGCGAGGAACAAAGTTACAGCGAACGTGTAATCTTTTTTTATCGTCGTTTCTTTTTCTCTCAACAAAGCTTCGCATTTTCCTAACACGCTTAATGTAAAACGATCTGAATCTGAATTTTATTTACGCAGATTCTAAATTTTATCTGTTTAACGTGTAACTTTCGAGTTTCATTTATACGAATTAAATTTTATTTTGAATCACTTATACGATTGTCAATTTTTTTCTTATGTATCAGAATTAAATAAATGTTATGAAAATAAACTAAAAATAAATTAAAAATAAGTTACATTCTTTACAATTCTTTACATTTTCTACAAATACTCTTTTTAGTCCATTTCTTGTCGCAACTGAAGAGTCGAGTTTCATACAGATTTGACACATAGTGCTAATTATTTAACTCGATGCTTGTTAGAGGTAATGATCGTGACATAATGCGCGCATAGCACAGCCTGCACCTCATTCCGCGTGATATTTGTTCCTAGCAAGCAAAGGCGAATGGGAACATAACGGATTCGAATAATTAACTTTGGCGTGCGGTCCGCAGGAAACAATTACAAAATGTAACATCTAATTGGAAGAGTAGAAAGACGAAGGAGAAGAGAGAGATAAGCGGAAGTCACTACTAGCCTACATACGAGAAGAATGCAACGTGTGCATTCGCCTCGAGGCATCGTTCTAGACCAAACAGCGCCTGCCCGTTCACGGTCTAAAAAATCGCCCACTTTTACGGCATTCGCACAGGCCGACTGTTGTTTCTGTTTACTGTTATTGTTGCATGTAAAAAGAAATTTATGATTCTAATTTAAATTATACGAGTTAGATAAAAAAAATTAGCAAAAATATATATTTTATCATCAGATATATTTCTAAGAAATAATTGATGATCTTAATTGAAGCAATATTGCAACAACATAATAATAATATATATATTTCCTCTTTGACTTTTAGAATTAATTTTCCATATACAAAATAAAAAGTTTTTAGTGCTTCAATTTTTCATGATATTTCTTACTTCAATTATTCATATTCTTAATTTTTTTTAAATATTTTTTTCTATTTATTTAATTAATTTTAAACAAAATTTAGTATAAAAATAGAAATAATATTAATATTAATATAATTTAATATAATATATAGTCAAAAATAATTTAACACGTCAGAAATATTAACCGCAAATGAAAGATAAAAATTTGGCTTATCAGAGTGTCTCATTGTGTACTGAACGTTAACTATAGACTGACAAGATATGAAAGAATTAAAGACAAGTCGGGTCAGGTCGGGTCAGTTCAGGGAGGAGCACAAGACAGAGAAGAGAAACAGAGCACAGAATGAGATGAGGACGATTACTCGGGCTTGTCTACGTCTAAGGCGTTGATGGGTGTCTGGCAGGTCACTTCACCGTTGTAGGCCGAGCAAGTGAACTCGAAGCGGATTCTGCCCATATACCTTTATCTCCGTATATATAGTATCTCACTTGTCTTCGAATAAATTCATTCACTTGGACATCTTTTTTCAGTATGTAGGAAAACAAATTTATAACTTAGACTGTAATTAATATTTAACAAAGTTTGTTAAATAAATAGAAAAAAATCTTTTTATATAATTATAAATCTTTATAAAATCTTTTTATATAATTATAAATCTTTATAAAATCTTTTTATACAATATATGAACATCTTAAATATGTAACAGTTATGTCACTACATTTTTATATATCATTGTTTTCTTCGTTATTTGTTACAATATAATTGTAAATGCTCGCAATTGAAAGTCGCAATGTTTTGTTTTCATTTTTAGAGGTTAATGGGAAGATGCTGCAATAGTACAAAATGTTGCAACAATAATAACGGCATAGTTAACGATGGTTGCGAGAGTGAAGTGAAAAGCGAGAACAGATAGGGGAGATATACGAAAACAAAAGCGCAATCAGGCTTCCCATTTGAACCGAAATAACAGTTAGCTCCTAGTCGTTGGAGGGTTTCTTTATCCCATTTCTATTCCATCCCTCTTTCCCGACCTCTTGCTGTGTTCTAGAGAAAAACCCACATTACCATTTATAGTAAACGCACCGACTAACGAGATGGTTGTACTCTCTCTTTCGATTGTCTCCCGAAAATTTCCACTCGCAAATTTCTCTCCTCGCGTTCTTATCCCATTTTCTCAAGCGATGCAACTGGATCGCCTTCGTGTCGTGTCGCGCCTTTCCAACACCTGTTGCTGGCGCATAAATCGTCAGCGAGAGGACACTTAGTCGGTGGATCGCGTTTGCACGACAACGAAGGTATTAGCGTACACCGATATTCTCTTTAAAAAGACCTTTTCATAAGGACCATCGGCATCCGTGCAACGTGAGGAAATATTTTTAAATATATTGCACACCACAATTATATTTTATATTCTAAATATGCACATATAAAATATTTTTTACATGTGAAATACATATTTTTTATAAATTTTATAAATTTTTTATAAATCGAATCAAATGTCAAGTTGCAATTATATATAATAAATTAATTGCGATAAAAGTTCGCATTACGATACGTGCCACTGTGAATCGTAACATTTCACGTACGCCATCAAAGTTGCGATGTAAAACCATGCGAACGGAAATCTGTCCTTTCGTCCGGTTTGCGGTGCGCTGCATCAAAGGAAAGGGAAAATTGTCGACACGCAGACGCATTGTTCAAGCAATGAGAAATGTCATTCGACAAGAGTGACGGTACACAGTCACATTCCTGATCTATTGTCTCCCAATGAATGAACGGGAATTTTCTTTCTCTCTCTCTTCCTCTCTTCTTGAATAAGAACAGGGATGCCGGACATACGTTAGGCATTTTCTAAATACGGAAATTAATCTGTTACGCTACACACAGACATGAATCGCTTTTCAACGAGAAAATAGATCCGATAAATCGTAAACCGCGCATTAAGAGAAGATACTCTATTGATAAGAACCGGTAATAAAGATAAAATTTAAGTAGGAACTAATTAATGGCTCAATAAATACCCATCGTGTAATAAATGATAACTTTAATTAAGCGCAGAAACGCGGTTCGAAGATAAAAAAAATACCAATCGCTCTGTAATAATCGAAAAAGTTATCAGGTAATAACGATTAAAATTTAATGTGGGAACGTGCGGTTCACGACGGCGGGTTAAAATCTACGGTACTGCTACTCGTAATAAAATCGAACGTGAGGTGAGGTCCTAAGGTTAGTATGGCGGCGGAGGAGAGCCGGTAGGCCGTTCCTATTAACTCGCCGGTGGAAGTTACGACACGATATTGGCACTCGCTTGTTACACACGAGCCCGTCTAATTGGCTAATCATATCTACCGTCAAAGTTTATGTCAGGCAGTCAGCAGGCCTCGTTGGAAATTTGACCTACTTCGCCGTCGCAGAGACGGTAGCGGATAACTGCGCGTACGCAGTCAAAGTTCGAGATACCGGCGCGATATATCGAATATCAAATTATCGCGCGCCGACAGCCAACGGGATGCCGAATCTTTTTAAATTCCACGAGCATGTTTATATCAATGTCGTGCACCGCTGCATACGCAAGTGATAACGAGGGTCTTAGAGAATTCCCCCTGGCGGATTCATTCCCGTATCCCGGAATGTAAATTCTAGCGGATCATAAATAAAGAATATATAAAGAGGAATATATAAGAATATATAAAAGATATATATAAAGAGAATGTATAAAAGAGGAGAGAGAGCGTGTATCGATAGTTGGAGTTAAGATTAGGCGTCAATATATTTTGCGCTATCAGTATCATCAATTTCGCGCATCTATTGGTAAAAAGTATTAAAGCCGGTATGCCGTCATTCGCTTCGATTGATTCAATAGGCGCTACTTATCATCAATCTTGCCCGCTTCGCGCCTACTTTCGTTGGAAATGGAAAATGACGAATGCCTCTCAATACCGCATCGTTAATTAAGTTTGCCGTGCGAACGAACAAGGAATCCATCGTCATACTCGGTTAGTTACGACGTTCATGTTTGCAAAAGGTAATCATTGTGTTCTCTTGCAAAAATAAACGATGATTGCGCGATTGCGTAATTTAAACGGTTTGACGCGTTCATTAATGAACGACGGTGTGTAAATCGCGGGGGATCAAACGTGCAATTAACTTAATTCACGGGTAAATTTTCACATTGTACACCTTTTCACATTTTCACCTTTTGTTTCTTAACGAGGAAACTGAAACTCTACACTCTCACTTAATGTTCGAAATTCATCATCAATTTAGAATAGAGTAATAAGTTTGCTTCTTTGCCGAGGAAACTTATAATGTACGATAATAAACGGAATATTTAATAATCTTTAATATATAAATAAATAGAATCTCATCTCTATTTAACATTTGGTTTCTAGTTAATATTCAAAATTTAAGAGTTGCAGAAAATAATATTCTTTATTCAGGTTTTTTTATTTAGAAATAATATTTCTCTAAAACAATAAACACATATTTTAAACAATATTGCGCGCGCGCAACTATTTGCTCTTTCTTTTAGACACAGCTTCCTGAGATTGGGAATAGCTTTCCATCGACCAAATGAGACTGCTGCTCCTTGAGGAAGAAGCGAATGGAAAGAGAAACACGCTTAACCTCGGCAGAGGATAAAACGAGCAATGCACGTTAAAGTTCACGGAAGACTAATGAAATTGCATTAAACAGAGAAGCGTTTCGCTATGCAAAAGTATGCAGATAACACAGGAACGTAATTAACGTTGTATCTAACCGTGGCGGAATCAAGACAATTCACTACGCTCTGCGAGAGAAGGAGAGCAAGGTTTTTACATTTCAATTACATTTCCACGCGATCTACGCCGTCTTACTACTGCAATAAAAACCGCAATAAAAAACCGCAAAATTGATTATCCGTGAAAATAATTAACCGCATTTATGCATATATATAATGAAGTCGAGAATATAGTGAAACTAATATATACATGTAGAATGAGAAAAATAAATATTTAAGAGAAAGAAGACATTCCTCGACCAAAACGCACAATAATGTATCTAATCCGAAGAGTATCGTTAGTTCAACGACGATTTATCATTTTTTGGCAACTCGACGAGAGTTTCAATTTCCGGTTTTCGCGATAACGCGAGTTTCGTTTCAGGCGCAAATAGCATCGAGATTCGTGCCGAGTCTTATACCGAGATATCGCAAAATTGGAGCCAGTTCAATGGAGAAGAAGCACGCTATTTGGCTCGACTTTGAAAATTAGTATACTTTGGATTATCGGAAAAATTCGAAAATTTCGTAAGGCTTGAATCTGTTGGACGTGGAAATTAATCTATCTCAAGATTATCGATCGTTAAATCCAATTAGCACTGGCACATTGCGTCGAATGCGATAACGCGAGACATCGTAAACACTTTGGCCGAGCGATCTTCGGGCAAGATCTTTCTAACGGTACTTTGAACACAAGAGATACCGCCCCCGACGGAAGCGCACGCTATTAGGCGATTTAAAGCACCGGCGCCTCGGAATTTACCGCTTCGCGCTAAACCGGCCGATTTTATTTGCATAGTCCGTTGCAACAGGGTGTGCCATTCACTCGTGGTTTTGTCACGTGGGCGTGATTTTACGACTGAGGAAACGACTGGTCCCGAGATCTTGCCGGGAATAATAAAATCGCGCCCACCGGCAGCATCACTGGATTTCAATTATCCGGTCGAACAGCGAAACAGTCGGTACCCATTATGCAGTCCATTCGATCGTATAATCGCATCTAACTGTGAAGTTATCCGATCTTTGAACTTGTGTTGCACAGTCGGCACCGTCGCAATAATGATACTTTTACATTCGGAGTATCAAGCTGTTATAAAACTATTTACGCCCGATTCTATTACATTTTCTTATTTCATTCTTATTTAATAGAATAATTGTGCATATTTGTTAATCGTGATTGCAGTTCGGAGTATCAAGCTGTTATAAAACTATTTACGGCCGATTCTATTATATTTTCTTATTTCATTCTTATTTAATAGAATAATTGTGCATATTTATTAATGCAATCGTGATTGCAGTGAGTTTACGCAATCACAATTATAATTTTTACTTTTTACAAGACCAAAAATTATGTGAGGAAAGATAATTGAATTAAGCTTTTTTCGCTCTAATGCAATTTTTAATCTTTGAGACTCGTTGAAATATATAAATGAGTTTACGTCATACCGTGTGTAACATTGTTTACTTTCCCGGCAATATCTGTATTCTTTACTCCCGACCGCCAATATTGCGCGTAGCGACTTGAAACCTCTCGAGGAAAATGTTAACATAATATTTTACGAAATAAGTTATTTTCCTGACTTTGTGCTTTTTTATGAATATTGCATTATAATGTTCCGTCGCGTTTATATAGCTTTATAAAAATAAACAAACGATCGGGCACGAATTCATAAAGTAATAATAAAGCAAATTCTGAATTCTAAATTCTGAACGTTACGAGACATCAAGAAGTTATTAATTCAATCCATCACTCTCGCGGGGATCGTAAAGTTTCGCATTTCGTTTTTAATTCAAATAAATTCCTAGATTCATTGCGCGAAGAAAAAGTTACGATTGATCTGAGAAAAATCAGCCAGGAGGGAGCTGAGTGACGGATAAAACTTTTCCGACAATAAGATTCAGTTGGCGCGCGTATAGATCGCGCGAGTGATTAATCGCGAGCGTGAGGAAAAAAATTTATATTCACTTCAGAGCCCCGCGCGCGTCTGCGATTATTAATCGTCTCTACAGAGATTTCATAAATCAATCTTTCGCAACTTCGTACCTTCTTGACTAAGACAATAATCGCGCGTAATCCGATTTAATTTTGCGCCGATAGTAGATGCACTAAACGACTTTCCCTTCATTTTTTCATATATAAATGCAAGATTTCTATCTCGCTTGAAAACTAATCGATAAGAAATTTATCTATAAAAAACTTGAAATTATAAAATTATAAAGTTTAAAAGTAAATTTAAAAGTTGATATGTAAATGTCATCGTATAAATCATATAAAAGCAAGACTTTGATATATACTATTTTGATATATACTAATTATATACTAATTTTTTCGATAATACAGATGTATTTCGATAACAC
The DNA here is from genome assembly GCF_003227725.1 of Camponotus floridanus. Taxonomy (NCBI): domain Eukaryota; kingdom Metazoa; phylum Arthropoda; class Insecta; order Hymenoptera; family Formicidae; genus Camponotus; species Camponotus floridanus. The sequence continues at coordinate 1,643,461 of NW_020229658.1, forward strand.
AGATATAGAAATAACAGCTGACGGAATGGAAGCAAAAGCGACAGGGCGAAAAAAGACGACAAGACGGGAGTAGTTGGACGGATCGTCTTCGTATCTCCAGGGGACAGCCGTCGTCGTTGCAAGAGAGCAAAACGCGCATTTACCTAAGAATGTACTTTGTATTCTCCGTCTAGTGGGTTGTTTAAAATAATCGTTATATCGCGAGAGAATGCACGCTGACGATCGTCTTCGTTCGAAACAAGCACAGCTCGCGGCTGTGAACCGCCTCATCTCGCTTTCCTCGTTCGCAAAGTCCAAGTCTATTGCTGAGATTTACATTTATCGTCTCTAGATAAAGTCGATTTCAATGGCAGACATTAAGTAGACTGGTGAAATAATAAAGATCGAAGGGAGAATTGGATATGAGAAACAAGATAATCTCTCTTGTGACAGAAAATAGATAAAATAGATCGGTAAAATAAAAACAATTTCCATCTAATAATTGCATCATAATTTAATATAATCGAGAAAGAACGATTGAGAGAACAAGAAGCCAACAGAATCTTCCCGCTCGACGTTTCGCTCTCTAAACTATATGCGCGCAAATCGTTATACGAGAGACGATCTCTCGATATCTTAATAAAATCTGCATGCTGCGCGAGATAATTAACCCGCACGCGGTTTCGCATCCCCGCGAGCGCGCCGTTTATATCTCCTTTGCGCACGGTCGAATATCGGATGTCGATTACACGTTCATTTGTCAATAGCAGACCGTGTTCGCCGGTGGTGTCCGTCGAACCGTATCGGCACAATGTAGCGGGCGATTCGATCCGAAGGATATTAATCTCTCCCTCTTCGTCTTGCGCGATAATGGTGGCTCCGCTCGTGTGTTTCGGTATCTCTTAATCGTCCACCTGTCCGCCTTTCTCTGTCTCCTTCTCTCCCTCGCCCTCTCCCTCTTCCCGTCTAATAGTAGCGCAGGCAGAAACAACGTTTGCAACGGCCGCGCCTATTGATTTGTCAGCGGGGCTAATGGATTTCCATACACACAAACCGGAATTCCGAACCGGAGGGGTACGCGAACCATGCCGCGAGTATTAATACGATCGTTATATACGGACACCGCCGCTATGCCGAGGTATCCGCCATCCGTTAACCCTTTCGCCCGTGAATTCCCATCGCTGCTCGAGGTATTCGCGAGTGCGCGAGTATCGCCAACGCATCGCGCTCGCGATATCGAAAAATGCTTCGTACGGAAGATTTACCGTAAATACGTTAAATTAATCCTCGCGCGCTCGCCCAGGCTATAAACCCGTGGCTATAATTCAGATACATGGGAGGTAAAAGTAGAGGACGAGTGACAAAAATCGCGGAAAAGTAGAAATATCAATTACGCGATCGTACTTGGATAATTCAATATTTTCAAAAATATTTCCGAGACGTCTAATAATCTACATATTTTTATTTTTTATTATTTATTTAAATCTCTTCCGCAGCACGATTCATTCGAATACGCACAATCAAGGTAGACTACATAATATACGGCAAATATACCACTTGCGTACGGCAAACGCCGGTATCGCTCTCGTCATGACCATTCTCGCCCACGCGAGAATTTATAAATCGCTTTCGTGCTACGCGGGATCCGGGGGCCCATCCCGTTTGTTACGGAAGAGAAGGAGAAACCGGGGCCTCTCTGCCGCATCGTCGTCCAGCTCTCTTCCTGCAACGAGCCGCGCCAACTTTCCTGTCGAGCCACGGCGCATTCATTCTAGTTAGAGCGCACGCCCGGCTACACATCGGCCGTTATATATCTCGGTTGATTTGAATTTAACGGTCACCATTGTGCGTACACGCGCTTGGCTCCGACCTCTCGTTCGTCTCCATTTTTCTTTCATTTTTTTTTCTTATTTCTTTTCAGCGGAATAATTTGCGCGACGACCTCGACCGCTGCCTGTTATACTCGTTGCTGTTGGAGGTTTGGCGACGATGATGCATCGTACTCCATACATATGTGCGTTTGCATTAACTAATAAAATATTTTTACACGTCGTCCGGAAAATATTTCATTCATCGCATAAGTGAGAAGAGTAAACAATATTTATGTACACTAAAATTTCAACGAAATAATGAAGCGTTAATTAAGAAATAATCAGCTTATTTATCAAATGTCACATATAGTAATTATTTAACAAAATCCAAAAATATCTTAGTATTTTATATAAGGGATAAAACTTTTTTTCTAATTTGCTACCAATGAAAGTTTCGCAGCAACAGTGATGCATAATGTAAATTCCAAAAGCAAAATTTTCTTTCTTTTACGCGCCGTAAAAGACAAATTGACTTTAACAGTAACGAGGATGCACGGATCCCAGTTTCCCCTGCAAAAAGCGGCCAAACTTTGTGTACGAATTTCTTAATTAAATTCTTTTTGTTCGCAGCCAGCAATGTTACTTTTTACGCCGCGCGTTTTGCGTCAAACTAAACTGAGTCAGTTTATCTCCCTTCATTTTCTGAAGCAAAGTTGCGCGTATACACGCGCGTGTGAGTGTCCTTTGCTCGTGCAATTGAGTCGCAAGTAAATAGAGAGGAAGGGCTTTTTATTTAAATTTGCCGTCTTGAGGTCCACAATACCTGTAACTTTATATTACTTACGCCAACGCGTATCGACTCGCTTCGTTCTCTTTTCTTCGTTCTTCTTCGGTAAAACTTGTAACACGTACACTTTGAGAATACGTATAACGCGCCTATCGAAACTTTGACAATATCGACGAACAGTTGAAGCTAATAAGTCTCGAGTAGATATCTTTATCCTAATCTTGACGACATTATTTTCGATGCTTTCTAAAATAGAAGAGCGTAGCGTGATGTTTTCTTAGTAAAATTCATACAATATTTTTCGTCCTCCGTCCGGGAAATGCAATTTGAAAATTCATTCACGTGGCGAGCGCAGCCGCGTGCACTCACGCGGGTGTCAAGCGCATGCCGGATTATCATAATGCCATATATCGCGAGGACGCGCCGCTTCCTAAATAAACATTTGCGTCGTCCGGCGACGTATTCGCATAATCTATTCGCACGTGATTCCCATGCGCACGTAGCGCACACTACGCCGGGTCCCTCTGTTTACCGATTAGATCATAGCGTCCAAGTGCATTGTCGGTGCAGCCTGTGATCCTGACAGTATTGCGAGGCGCATTAGCAACGGCGATCCTCCACGAGTCAATATTCCACCTGATTTGACTTTGCCTCGCCGATAAACAATTAATATGACGATAAGGTCCTCGCATCCTCCGCGATATTAGTCGATATTAATTTGATATTAAACGGCAATAATGATAATAGATTGTTCGATTGATACAATCATCAAACTTGCATTCTACGTATTAACTTGAATAGGAAATAATATTCATTATATCATTCCAATAATTTCACAGAATTCCAAGTATAATTTACTTCCTACGTTCATCTTATTTTAATATTTATTTTACAACTCTATTGTTATGTATTTTTATATTATTTGTCCTTGTTCTATTTTTTTATCTATCATAATATTAAAAATGTTTCGATTTTATATTCTTTCGCTTCGCAAGCGCAAACGCGCCCTCGTGTAGGATACATCGTCAAAACCAAATTCGTAGTGTAAATACGCTGTTTGAATCTTTCCGGGCAGATTGCGGAAGGGTTAATCACCGAGGCAGCTGTAATCTGGGTTTCGCGGTGGGAGATAGAGGGAGGAGCGCACGCGTAAGAGTGCACAAGGGGAATAATTAAAGCGCGCGGTATCCCGCTGCTTTTATGCACTCGCCGGCCGATTCGCGGCACAACAGGGCGCCGCCGGTTTCTTTCGTCGCGCTGCCGTGCACGAAGCAACCGACCAACGAACCAACGACCGTAATGCACATCATCAGCGAGAGAGATGAGCAAGCGATGTAATCGCCGGTCATTCGTTGGTAGCGTCACATTGCGCGTACTCAACGTTCCCTGAATTCTCCTCTCTCTCGTACCCGCTTGATATTTACAAATCCATAAATAATCTCCGGTCACGAGCGACCCAGCGGCTGATACGAGGTGGAAATTGTCATCTCGACGCGAGACCACCGAGTGTTATGGGACGAATGTCTGAACTCTGGAAACATATGACCAGCTCGATGACAGGTATTTCATCGTAAACGTGACTTCATCGCACGTAATCACCGTGTGGATAGATGGATAGGATAAATGCTCCATTAAATGTTCGAATTTATTTATTTCCGCGGCTATATTAATCCCAAGTACTGTTATCGGTACCGGTTTCCTCCTCTCGCTGTTAGACGTGCTTTAATGTTACGTCGGTAATACAAGGATTTAACAATGGAAGGTTTTAAATGACGTAGAATGAAATCTATAATTTTAAGTTAATAATAATATGATTTTCTGAGGGAAAATGCAAAGAAAAGAAATTTTAAAAATTTATGTAAAGTATATATGTGAATGAAAACCATTATGTTATTGTATTCAGAAAAATATATAAAAAAAAATTATTAATGCGTTTTCTGTTGTGTATTTTATCTTTTGACGTATGGAGAAAAATCTACAAGCGAATGATACATGCCGCGAAGTATATCGAACCTAGTTATATTCAGCTTACGGAAGAGAGTTTGTAATACAAGATCGAGTTGTTTCGATTAACTAGGAAATTTATGGTCTAGTCTACCGTAGCATTCTTAAAAAGGATATGCGAGATGGTTCTCACGTTTCTTAATACCCTGAAAATGCGCGATGAATACATAAGTATGCATTATTAATATCGTAATCTTCTTCTTTGATGTGCATATTTATTCTCATGATCGTCGAGTGGAATAACAGGTAGTTTTATGCGAAACTAATCTTCCTAACGTAAACTAATCTTAAATATAACGTTTAATTAATCGATAATTGTTAAATTTTAAGATACAATTCGTGAAATATACGAGCATTATTAATTCAAAGATAATTGAACCGTATACGCGAAAAGATTTATCATCGCGAATGCAAATAGCGCGCTTCGCAATAATTTGCTTTTTAAATATTTGCACATCGTTCTCACATTTATATTATTCATTATTCAATGCGAGATGTGTGCGTGCGTTTTTCGATTGTCGGAGAGAATAATATATTCCAAGAATATATTTTTTCCATGACTGAAAGAGCTTTTAAGTCGCAAAAATGATGCACGTGGCACGAACCGTGCCAGCGATTCTCGAAGATTATTCCAATTCCCGTTGCATATTGCACACATATTAAAGTTCAGGCCACGCCGGACGGATAATTTAGAATTTTCCTCAATCTACGCGGTCGCTTACGTTGGACCCCGGCCAATCTGCGGGGGGATATCTCGGCGCAGTTTTCAGGTCACGACGCCATAATGCGGAAAACGTGTTAGCACACAAAATCGCGAAAACTGCGTTGCGTTCGTCGTAACAACGCGGTATAATTGAATGCAGTCGCCGGGCCGTGGCGAATCGAATGCTCGTTTCACACCGACAGCATTCCTTCGTCCCGGGATGCAATACTCTTGTTATGAATCACACGATTATAAATTAAACGATTTTTCAAGAAACCAGCAACTAAATCGGTTTTATAAGACTGCTTGTTTCACGAAGCAAAAAATTACACATGAATTATTTAAAAAATTAAATTCACAATATTATTTAAATTAAATTAACTAATATATCACGCTAACATAATTTTAATATAATTTAGTGCTTACAATTTTATATCGTTAATTTATGCGAATGAATTTATGAACGCAAATCATCATCATCATTCTTCTTCTGCGTCATTTTCCCAAGATCGCTTGGTTTAAAATGAAAGTTAAAATATTATAACGTAAATCGACCCCAGGGAAACCACGTGCATACCGAGAGGTTGCCTTGTGCCATCGCGGAATCTGGCAAGGTGACGTAAGCTCGTAAGTCCGCGTCAGCAGCGCGATGATTCCTCCCCGTTAGAGTTAGGCACTTGACCCCGCACCGTGCTCCCGGAATGCCGCGTGCATGCGTGCGTGTGTAAGCGTCCCGCTCCGTCCCGCTCCGTCCCCTCGCGTCCCGTCTCGTCCCGTTCTGTCCCGTCCCGTATCGTGTCGTGCGGTGCGGGATGCCCCGCGGCGCATCCATCACGCGTTTACCGAGAGAGGGGGACCACCGAGTGGCTCGCCGAGATCGGGGGACGCGGGGTGGATTATCAATGAAACACCGGGTGCCACACACGGGATATCGTTCCAACGGTGGGCTCGGCGGTTTCGATCACCGTTAACCAGCCAAGAGAGTCCGCTCGTTTCCTGTACATACTTAGAAGTTCGAGTGCAAAGGGATCCCTATACTCGATAAGACTCGCGAGGAACTTCACATGTGTTTATTGATATTTCTCATCAAAAGAATTGAAATAACGTTTCCTCGACAAGACACCGAGAGATGAAGTTCTTGTACTGATGATCGATCGTGACAAAAGTGCTTTTCAAAGTTATAAAAGGATATATATATATATATATATATATATATATATATATATATACTCTCTGCGTATTCTTTATTTTTAATTAATTTTACACGGACTTTGCTCGATTTAATTTCATTTGACGCGATAGTGCCATTATGATTTTTATTTAACATTAAGATTACAAAAGCCGAATAGAATAGTTACTGCTGTGAGTTTTCTTAGGTAACTAGTGGCCATTTTCCACAATAAAGAATCTCTCACTTCTCTTGGAAGATTCTCTTGAAAGATACCGGCTATCTAATCTACGTTACGCAGAAGCAAAAGCGAGAAAATCATGATTACATGTTTCACGACCACATCTTTATAAGCAATTTTAAGCCTTATATGTCCCGTAATTTAGATGATCATATCCAATTATGCGCTATTCTTCCGACAAATGTGCATTTGTGCAATAAACATGGATGATACACAATGCATCTATGACATTGAAGATGTATAAAATCCTTTTCCATAAAAAGAAATTGACAAAAAATCCTGCGATGCATGCATCGCACATAAGAATATCTTTAGGAAAAGCAAAAATATAATTTTTCATTTAATGTTCTTTTTTATTTAATTCTTGGAAAACTAATATTTTTAAATACATATTTAATTACATAATAAATACAAAATAAAATAAATATTTTTAATTACATGTCGTTAATGTAACGTTTCATTTATTTTTCAGCACAACAATGTTTTTGCTAACGAACAATATCTCTGGTAACGATGCATATCAAAGAATAACGTCTATAAAATAGAATTGGATTTATCCTGCGTAATTCGCGATAAAATACGATACGCGCTTATTATATGAGCATCAGCTGACCCCCTCGTTTAAAATTTACAATAATGAAAAAATTCATTAAAGCAAAACAATTGCAATATGCGGAAATCTGAAGGCTCCGTAGAAATTCCGGTAAACTAGTTGGTTCGAAATTACGCGTCGACGGGATATAGCGTTGCGGCGCAAATAGTTACACCTACCAAAGCCAGCAATATCAACTCTCGTGAAAGCTGATATATGCATACTTAACATAATTTCGGAATTAATGCAATTTCGGAATTTCCCGTACGGCGCACGCCTCAAAACCTCACAATTTCATTACGACGTCGCGTGGCATAATATTGACGTAATCGCGACAGCATCGTTTTAATTAAGAGGAAACAATGTTCGGCTTTATCGCGCAATAATTCCTAAAACATCTTTTCTAATTATAATCAACCTTACAGCATCATCAATTATCGCGTCATCGGTTCGATAATCTTTATAATGTTAATAAAAGATTAATCCGAGATAGAATATAGTTCGCGAAATTCCTAATAAAAGAAAAAAATGAAGAATTTTTAAGAAATTTACAGAAACTGATATATCTTCGTTAAAAGAATTATATAAAAATGTTAAGATGGAATAGAAGGAGAGAAGCTACGCGATACCAGAGTTATTATCGATCGGAAACGAACGATCGAGCAATAGGCTCGGCAAAAGTATCTTTGCGAAAGTATCCTTCCGACTCGCGAATCAACACATCCATCGATTACGAGCGTTCGCCGAAGACAGAGAGCTTTACATCGCCATTAGGCGAACGATTCAGGAAACGAATAGGAGCTAAGTGAAACGTATTCGACACGGGAGTCTTTACCGTTATACGCGCGAGTCTTCTTGTCGGGCCCACGCGCCACGACCGTCATTATTATTGCGAGTGCGCGCAATATAATGTCATTACCGGGCGGTGTTACGCTGCCGGTTGTGCACCGCGTGACAAACGACGAATCTGCCAGTCTCGCACGCGTGCCCACCTGGGACGATTATTCAGGACCGCGAAAAATCGCCAAGATGCAAGAAGATCGGGGGGAGGGGCCCTATGCGAGACCTACGTGGGCCGTGATAACGGCATCAGCTGTCGACCATACAGTTACTCTGCGTTAATACCCGCCGCAGCGATCATCGCGCCGGAGAAACTGCTATTTAGGCTCGTACTGTCGGAAAGATGCTTCGCGAGAGGAAGAGGAGAAGAGGTTTCGCGAGAACTCGCGTAAAGTTTATCCCGACGATTATAACGCGCGACGTTTTGACGCGTGGATTTTTTCGCAGAGCGGAAACGATGGGAACGTAACTGAGCCGCGTGCTAGAGAAATCGCGAGCTGTAAAATAAGATGTAACATTATCTTGCGGAAACGCTCTTTTAGCGAGCAGGAGGAAATTAATATTACAAATTGTGGAGAAAGATTTAATTAGCGAGACGTGAGATATGTTAATAATCTCTATGGTAATACGTTAACTCGTTCATGACATCGCCTTACTTTCACAAATAAATACATAAAATGCTTCGCGCAACATCCGTGGGAATAACATCTCAACAATTCATAATTATCCTAAACGTTGATTGCCCGCAGCGCTATCAGGGTTAAACCAAATGATGTAACTATTCTTAACTAGATATACATTCTCATTAATTAGTCGGGAAATATATTTCGTAATATCGTTGCCGCTGTTCGTGTAGTACTTTCGCGAAATTACCACGACGCATTCGTTCGCGTATCTCACGATCGCTTCTGTTCTATGCGAAAAATTCAGTACGAGATGTAGAGCTTCTTCGCTTTGTGTATTTACAAAAACAATTTTTCAAGAACTTCGTGGTTAGCGACAATGATTCCGAAAATAATTCATTGTGATAAAATCTGAAAAAGATTGAGAATAAATTTCTAAGAATGATTGGGTAAGAAAAGAAATTTTCTCGAGAGAAAATTTTGATTCTACAATAAAAAAATATGTTTATATTTGTCTGTTCTTTTACGAATAAAAATTATCATGCGGATAATTTTGATTACGAGTTACCGCGTATAAAACATCTCGTACATTTGCAAAATTGAAAGTAAAGAAAAGGGTGGGAAAAGAGAGGCTATCTGCGATCCGTTAAATCCCTCGTTATCTAAGCGGATAAGAATCCGTCGATGGACAAGCTTCCTGGGAACGCGAGTGCCCGAAGTACGCACGTATGTACGCAATTATGCCTCTGCCATTCCGCGTGAGGGGTTAACGAGCCTTATAAAAAGTGCCGGGATATCCGTTGCAATGTCCGCGAACACCGGCTACGATCACGAGAGAGCCGCGGAAAATTGCGGTCCGAAAAACATCGCGACCACGAAATCCAAACGCGCCATTCGCGCTCTGATACTTTTTCGAAATGGTTTCTTTCTTGTCGCGCGGAACAGCTAGGACGGAAACAATTTAACTCTCTAAATAGACCATAACATAACGTAATACCAGCTTCGAAGTTGATGAGAAAGAATATAAAACATTTTTATTATACGAAAGAATTATTTTATATATACAGTTGTATGATCGATTATATTTTTCATATCATTTGTTAGTCCGCTGTAATATCCACTACTATTGAATGCATTGTGAACCTGCACCGCTTTGTGTGGCTTTGAAGTTACATATGTAATTCAATTTATTAATAAATGATTATTATGTACGTATATCACTGTTGCCGTTCAGATAATGTAAATCCGAATCCATTTATTGGACACAAATGATTATAACATTGGTTTAATAATGAATTAATTACCGTCATACTATTAAATATACGGCGAACAAATATTGCCTTCTATCTCTTATATAGAATTTTATGTATGTATACTGCAATTTGTATCTGATTTGGAATTAGCACATAACATTTGCTCAGTAGTTTATTAGATAATTATAATAAAGTATGTGTATGTGAGCCATCTCATAATTCGTATTTCTACAAACAAAAATTCCCCGTGAAAATAACTCAGTGAGTCAAAACATTATTCATTACGTCTAAATTAAAAAATCTTGAAAACAAAATAAAAAATTAAATTAAAATCAAAAAATGTTTTATAGCACTACACATGCAATACAATTTTTTATGTAAAATTATTTTATAAACTATTGATTAATTTATTATTATAAATATTAATTAGAATTTATTATTATAAATTATTAATTAACTTAATAAAAATTATTGATTATAGTCAAATTTTTTAAATTGATTTTTGCTTATATAATTAGATATCTTTTTATTTTACGCGACAAATTTTATTTATTTATTTTCAAATTAATAGATATTAATATTTTACATGCATCATTCGTTTTTCTCACTACTCTTTAACATTAAATTTATAAAAAATGTAAAAAGAAAAATGTCAAAGAAAAATAGTTTATTATATATTGAAATTATTTTAAAATTTCTTTCTTTCTTGTGAGAAAATTATGTGTTTTTATTACTGAGCATTTTATACTTTCAATTGATATTTTCTAGAATTTTCTACAATATATTTTTACAAAAATCACGTTCGTTTCCGTTGATTACGATCGCGAATCTCGGATGAGTATGAAATGTCGATTCTATCCGAGCATCGGTTGATTTCTTCGGACTTTCGTCCAAGTATTTTTCCTTAGTTCCATCAACCTTTCTTCTTAGAAACCATCGATGGCGGAGCCATCATCTGAACAATCGTAGTTATGGACCGACAGCGCTTCGAGTACTCTTTTCCTATCCAGATGAAAAACATCGCGACAAGCTTACGAAAGCGAACGAAACGACAAAAAGAGAAAGAGAAAAATTCGTGAAAATGGAGAAGGCAAAAGTCGAGTTACGATCAATTTGCGTTTGGCCAAAGAAACGCCAATCGAGCATCAATGATACGTAAAACGATCAAGTTTTTCAAAAACTTCCATTTGAATGCGACTGCAAATCTTTTTCTATGCTTCTCGTCAACTTATTTTAGCGAATGTTATATTTCAATCAAATATTGCTATAAATATTAAGATTCTTAATATTATAACCAAGTGAAAATATATATTCAAATATTATATTGAAATTTAAGGTATAAATCATAATTTTTCAAAAATCCAAATAAAATTTTCATCGAAATATTAGAGAAGAAAAATAAGCAAGATTCGTATAATTAATTCTTTTAATTATTCGTATAATTAATTCTTTTAATTATATATATGGAATCTTGCTTTCATATTCGCGATATTATCGAATGCAATTCTCCGGTAGCTCTCTGTCTATTTATCGACATATTTATCCGCGTGCTTGCGTTGGACGACGATGAAACATCGTGCCTCTCGTTAGGTTGATGACTCGTATATTGTACATATATCTTCAGCTATTTCCCAAGAACGATGCAACATCGTTGCGAACAATATGCGGGCCTTTAACTCTGCGTGAGCAGAACGTAAATAAGTTAATTCATCGATGAAATCGCCTAGTCAAGTTAGAACGGCTGGCAACTGCGGACATTAAACGCGCGTTAAATTTACGTCGAGTGTACGTTAAGTTTACAAGTCATGTTGTAAATGTAGCTTGTTACCGTAGGATCGTTTACTGGGGCGACACGACGAGGGATCAATCTGTGGAATGCGAACGGAGGATACTCAGCACTCGGGATATCTTTGCAGGAATTCGGTATCTACGGTCAAACATTGCATGGATCTTCTAATGGAGAGACCACCTTGGTATTCGCGAAAAACGCTTCAGATATTCAGCGAATTAATATATCTTTAATGTATTTCTTATAAGAGTAATTTTATTATTTTTCTCCGGAAATATATATTCCATAGGATTTGAGTTATGCTCTCTTCCTAAATTAGATTAAATAATCGTAAAAAGAATAGAAATATTTTTACGGTGTCTCTAAATTATATTTTACATTTCTACATTATTAGGAGAACGAATATTATGCATGCATGCTGTATAAAATTTCTGTTACATTTACTATAACTATATTATAGTAATTAATCTTACAATGTCAAGGCACACATTTTGAAAGTGCGAAACATTTTTATATCAGATATTACTTCTATTATACTTCATATGTATCTTATTAAACCAAGTATTATACGCACACATAATAGGTAGTAGCAACATTAGACAGTAGCTATAAAATTGAATGATTCAGTAATCATGTATATAATTTGCTTTTGTAACAAACATTATATTCTTGATTAAAATTCTGTAACTTTATTTATAGTAATAATCACGTAATTAATTTAAACATATCAACATTTATGAGAATTAATGAATTCATCGTTTCACCATAATTCTCTCAAGTTGAATATATCGTAGAGGAATGTCGGAGGTAAAGACACACAGCGGAGGTAATTGGCATCGCGTAAACCACGACGTTCAGCGCGTTTCCTTGAGCAATGCGACTCTTATTTATTAAAGGCGCTTTGTTTCGGAAACAATTAACGACCTGGTAGGGAATGCACAAAAGAGGCCCCCGCTTCTATACCAAGAACCGCTCGGCGTCTCTCGCGCGGAAACTTACATAATTTCGAAAGACGTTCTGACGTTGGCACGCGTATACCGTGCACGTGTATAGCGTTGAAACAATACCGGCTGACGCTGAAACGCGCGCCATACAAACCGCAGGATCGATACCGCACGTCTACAGAGCGAGATCGAGATTTATGCGAAGGTAACACTAAACAGCGCCGACTGCCGTTGTTGCTTCACGCGCGCAGAATGAAGCCGAATGCATACATGTGGCAAATTCATATTAGTCTCGCCTCCTTGCGTGCATGTCGCGAGATCGTGCGAGATTGTTTTAACGAGATTAAAGCATGAAAAAATAGCTGAAAGTAGAGTAGTAAGATTTTCAGAACATGTATATAATAATCTGATCCTCTATAATTATTATTCTTATAAAGATATAAAGATATATTTTGTATTAAAAATGATTGATGACTTGTTTGACAATTTTCTATAATTTTCTATAATTTTCTATTAATATGCTAAAGTAATTAATAAAATTTTCGGTAGTTTATTTTTTTCGAAATTTTCGTTACTAGAAAATGATTTATGCCACTTGCACATTCACTCAAGAATATATGTATAATATCTTTTCTCTCTAATACTCTTCGTAAAGTGTGTAATAATTACTATTTACAGTACAGAGCCTGTGCATATATTTAGCAGCGGAGATTGAAAAGGGCACCGCACAACGCGAAGGAACTCTTGCCTCATACTCGAGAAAAAGAGAAGAGCCTCTCGACGCCCTCAACGAAGATGACTGTCTCGGTCGCCGATGAGTCTGCAAGATGATTCTGAATAACATTGACAAACTTTGCGTACGGATTCTTTTAGTTGGGCTCAATTATTCCTTAGCGATTATGTTAACATCTTTGTTTCATCTTTAAAGTTAATTTTTTTAATCTCGAGTATTACCTTCTTCATATAATAACTTGACTGCTAACATGATAGCTGACTGCTAACATGTAAAGCTTCATATTTTATATACGCGCGTATTAACTAGTACTGGAGAAAGAAAATTTTTATTTTTTTTTTTCAAGAACAAAAAATTTCATTTATCACAAGGAAAATTTAAAAACGTGTATTTCTTTGTAAATTTTTTGCGCTACTAGTGCAAATTTTATTATTTGCACAAAAAATTAAATGTTTGAAAAAAATGGTATTCACTCGACTAAAAAATTCGTTAACGAAAATTTGCAAGATGTTAACAGACTGTGTTTCTCCGAGTCGCTGCACATCACTGAGCAGATAGATACATGTATATGCATATATATACAGATATATTAATTTTCGACCCGTCGATCGTCCGCATTGAACCGCATCCGGACATAGGCGAGGCGTTTTCCTCGTCCGACATATTTTTCCGGTCGAACTCTGCAACGCCCATCCGCCTGTTCATTCCACTACACTGGGAATGTTAATTAAATTACATACGCGTGTTACATTTACGTTTTCATTCGCCGAATTTGTCAAATTATAAATGTTGCGTGGCCAGCATTGTTGAAACGGAGAATCGGTCTCGATTTATACTAATTTACGATTTTTATCATTCGGCGATTTATGCTACGATTGTCAAATTTTTATCATTAAAATGTATTTTTATTTTTTAGAATTAAAAAGACTGAGTTGGACATCAACAAAATAACGTGGCAAAAATATGAAGATAAATAAAACGAAAGTCTGAAAATTGCAATGGAAATTTTCTGAATATTATTATCATGTAAATTGAGAATATTATTATCAGTGACTTAAAAAATCATGCGAGTATCCTGCAGATAAAAAATGATAGAGTGATATCATTTTTGCTCAATAAAATAATGAAAGAGAAATTAAGATTTTTATTTGACTCACGTTCGTATTTACTCCACAGTTATGATATACGAAAGTAAAAAAGATACACTGTTAAATATTCATCGAGTATTGTAGGTTCAACTACGATATATAAATTTGTCGATTACAATTGCAATTTTGGCACACAAATAATAATTTTTCAAAAAATTTTATCTTCCTTACTGAATAATATATCCTGACAATTTTTCATTTTAATAGGAAATTTTACTTTACAATTTTGCGAATAATATTGTGCGTGTTCCATAATTTCCATTAGTAGGAGAATTTTATTTCAAAAAAGAGTTTTTTGAAAAAATATCTTCTTTGTAAAATATGCAAATTATTGATGAATCTCGTGTTACGCAAAATCTATTATCCTTTAATTAATATACGAAAGCGCGTTTCTTTCTCTTTTCAAGTATTATTACTATGATATTCTCTCCCATGCATACACATTGTGTGCACGTACGATTCACGTGAAAATCTCGTTATAAATTGTTCGAGTAATAGTGATCCTGTGAAATAAAAACGATGATTGCATGCTTCCTTGGTTCATATGTGAAATTTATTGTTCGAGCAAAATAATAAATTCACATTAAAGTAAATTTATATCGCGACTACAGAAAAGATAAGATATTACAAATGATAAATATAAATTATATTACACATTGCAAAATGTTATTTTACACGACTGATATTTGCAGGCATAAAACTACCGCAACATAACGGATGTGACTTTTAAAGGAATCGAACGTTAATTTCAAAGCACATGCATTATTTCCTCGATTCTTCCCCACGCATGCCTCGTGCTATCGCTATATATAGCTAAAGATAACGCACTTGATGGGCGGCAGCATCATACAAACAGTCTGCCTGTCTCCACTTACGTTAATCGTGACGCTGTCATGTTCCCATGACGGCGGGTCCATCCGTTAACGTCCGTCATATGTGGCCGCGCGCTCTATTAATTAATCCTGCGACGACAACGTCTGCACGAAACGTTTAGATTTGCTAATGACCCACAAGCATCATACGTATGCGACGGGCATAATAAATCGGAAAATTATTGTAGATAAAATCATAAATAAATAGCCATGCGTCGTGTAAGATAATTGTTTCCCACGAGCTTACTATGTAATTAGTGTAATTAGTCTGGATAAATATTACGTTGTATAATGTTGCATTAACATTTTATTTGCATCGAATTAACGTGTTATTGCGATTGTTGTAATAAACAGCAAGTAGTTTTCATTATTCGTAGATTTTGTAACAATTTTAAAAACCAATTTTTTAAATGTTTATTAGCTGTTTCGAATTTTCTAAGAATTACTCAAAGATTTGTCGTGAAAATAATCATGTCGAGTTGGCCTCTCTCGGATCCCATGAGCTTTTTTTATTTTTGTATTCCAAAGAAAAGTCATTCGCATAAATGCAAGGTACAACGGAGCGGCCATGAGTAATGAACGGAAATATTGACAATCCGACGTGGCAGTGAAACGAAGAGCACCCGGACAGAGACTCATCTTCCATTATTATGGGTTTACGGTTCATCTTGTCGTTTTGTTCGTCGAATCCGTCATTGGATACGGGGACTTTCATTATAATCAATGCACTCTTTCTGCAGAGCCTCCAACAAAGACCGTAAAATAATAAAGAACGCTTCTCGATCCTCGAAAGAATGACTCGTATGCGAAATTGGAAATTTTGTCACGATTTTTATCTCGATTTTTGTCGCCGACAAAATTAATTTTGAAAAATTAATTAAATATATTTACAATTTGATTAAAAAATTTTTATAAATTATTAATTGCACAAATTAATTTTCTTAATCATTTGATAAAATTAGAAAATACAATAACAGATAACCAACAATTATTTTTAAATTTAAATTAATATAAATGAGACATACACATATCTAATCTAATAGTAAATTTATATCTTTCCGTTTTCCCGCTAGTTTGTAAAAAAAGTAAAGTATATTAATGTTAAATTTACAAAAAAAACACCAATTTTCGAGTATTAAGAAATTTAAAAAACTTCACTCTTATAAATTAATTATATAAAAGCAAATAAAAATATATAAAAAAGAATTTATATCCTAATAGAATCTAATTATTTCGCACAAACTAGATAAAAAAGCAATTTGTCTCAGGATACATGTGTCCCTGGATGCGACACGCAGCTTCGGCAAAGAGGAAAAGTAATCTCAAGTGGCTATACATTTCTATCCAAAAGTTTTGCTCTCGGGACACTTTTTGCAAGCACTAATGCAAACCGCTGCACTCTCTCTCTTTCTTTCTTTCTCTCTCTCTTTCTCTTTCTCGCGAGAACGATATAATTTACTGCGGCTATATATGCCCGGACCGTTTTAATACCCGGGTGTTTCTGGTCCCCTCGTCTCCCACTTTTTACCCCTCGTTCTCCGGTGAGAATTCACTGGCAAATTAAAACCGCAAGAGAATTTATCGCCTGCTCCCAGTCGGCTCGGTGCGTCTGGCACCGTTTAAGATAACTAAGTGCCGAAGACACGTATTAACGAGCGCTTGATTCGTCTCGTTTCTCGGCTGAGAGGCTGAGATTTTTGCGCGGCGAATGACGATGAAGAATGAACCGAGAAATTAGTATCTTCCATGACCGCGATACGCGGTCGATAACGGTTAAAGTAGTTTTGCAATGAAAAAGATTCAAGTCGCAATTTGATCTAATGAAATATCGTAGCCAAACGGTTCATCTTTAAAGATCTTTTTTAATTCTCTTTCAATGAAAATGTTTAAAAAGACTTGCAAAAAGTATTGTAGGAAAAATCACCGTGTTCACCTGTACATGTCTATAAAAAACTTTGAAGCTTTTAAAGAAACTTTTTGTTCGTGCAAGATAAACTTACGCGCATTATTTTTCTCATTACTTTATTATATCTATATAATTATTTATAAAATTATTCGCGATCCTGACAATCATTCATCACAAATATTGTTTCTCCTGTATTTTATACATACATATTTTCTTCTTTACTCAAATGTATATCGTTCTTAAAACTTGTTCGGATTGTTCGCTAATTACTGCCCGATCGTCGCGCAAACACTCGAGTCATCCGGTCGATCGAGCGAAAAGCGTCGGATGCGAAAGTGGTTCGTCTCGGAGACTGGCCAGACGGGATGGGAACTGCGGAACGTTCTCTCGAGTGCCATCGCAAAAACGTTTACGTCGCACCGTCCACGTAACGACGAATAGACAGTATTTCTCTCTCTCTTCCCCTGTTTCCCTCGTCCTTATCCCTGGAAATCGGCGCGCCGTATAAAGGAACCGAGAAAGCGCATAGATAGACTCGCGCAGCCTCGAGTGCATTACTCCAATAGGAGAGGCGGCGACCGCTGGAGATGGTCGCGGTCGAGGGTTCTGTACACACCGCGGCCGCCGCGGTGTGTTTGCCCGCAAATAGAATTTCCTCGCGTCTTTATTTACTAATAACGTAGTCCCTGTGGTCGATTCACTCGAAAGACGAGAGGAAGACGCGCGTATAGAGACTCGTTCGTTCGCTCGCTCGTCGGCTCCTCGAAAAAGCGATCTTTCCGAATCTCACGCGCGAACTTTGACTCGCGCGTTCAATCATTGTAACATAACGTTGCACGATTCCATACGAGGCATTTACATATCGCTATTAAGATACGTTTCGTTGCATACGTTTCTATCATATGTTTCGTTATCGATGACACACGATTGTAATGAAACAGTGTGCGATATGCACACTCGCTATCATAATTCTTTCGAATCTCCTTTAAACTGTGATAGCGGTATTAAAAATAATTAATGGCGGTTCCTTCCTTCGCGATAGTCTATCTAAATTTATGCGTGTATAACTAAGCGTATAACTAAGCGTATACTTATACGTATTCATTCTTTGAACGATGCCGTAACTTTTCGCTTTATCGCATCACGCGGTGTAATGTCATCGTGGAAAATACTCTCGTCTCTCCTATCTCCGAGATAAACACATCTTTCCAGAGAGAGAGCGTCGTTTGCCTTTATAAACGTCATATCGTCGCACGGGGATCTAGTAGTAACTGTCTCGTTCCGACATCTAACTCGAAATAAATGCGTATGAAAGGGTCGATCACCGAGCATCGTGAGCGCGAAATGCGTATCGCGCGACCGTATTATTCAGGATATTAATTTTTTTCGTCATCCGTGCGTGTGCGTAATTTGTATATTTCTACGAATATTTATCGATTTTACGTTGCACGAACGATAACAGAGCACTATCAGTACAATGTGTATGAGCTAAGCGAAAACCGTGCTCTTATCAAATCAACGATGAACTACATCGCGTATGATTTCCTAATAGTTGGAATAAATTTATATATTCGATATTGATTTTTATGCGATATATTAAACAAAAGCTAGGAATAAATTAAGAAGATGAAGTAAAAATATTTTGCGTTCTTAAAAAAAATTAAAAATCTCCATCTATATACATATTATATTATATTTTTTCCATATGGCAACGTGAAATATACAAACTATTCGGGAATTCTTACATCAACAATTTAAAACAGCATGTATCGAAAACTCAATTTTTAGTCTTAAGATATCACATAATGATACAAATAGTAGCAAGAAAAATAAAATGGTAGTTTTATTTAAAAGTGGTTTGCGTTTGACCATTACATCATATCGTTTTTATTGGACGATTTACGACACTCATGTGTCGAGAAACGCATTACAGGTGCATTATAACAAAGTTGCAAAAAAAGCCACGTGCAAAAGATTACCGGGTATCCCCTCGCGTTTGTTATATCATCGCCGTCATGGATCCCATTTTTCGCAAACGAATGGCAGAATATAATACGCGTCATCTCCTGACACTGGTGGGAAACCGGCGACGCGCGAAAATGACGCCCTTTCGAGACCGCAACCGCATTACTCACGCGACGCTTAGCGAGCGCTCGTTATGAACGTTGGGAAAATGTCTGGGCGCACTTTTTCTCGCGGACGCGAGCGAATAAAGGAGCAAAGCGAGTATGCTAAATCATGAACCCGCGGTTCTTCCATGATACCTCCTGACGATGACGTGTACACGCGTATAAATCAATTGCTCTACACGCGACTCGCAAGTGTTCGGAGGCCGAAAGTGCAATTTCTCGATATAAAAAAGTTTAAAAGCAACTCGAAGAATCTAGGGCAAGAAGAATCAAAGGGAGAACGCATATGTTATATACTTGGAAAAGTAAGTATCCGTTTAAAATAGATTCAGAAATCAACTTTGACATAAATAATAATATTCTGCTGTCCTACTTTGGTTTAAATTTGTATTCCAGAGTAAATAAGCGCAAATCAACTCTGATATACAATTATTTTATTTGTTCTATTTACATTTTAAGTTCAATAGTTCTTAAATGAAATTGTTCATGTCTGGTGACTAGTTGATGTAGAGAAATGAAAGATTTTTAATAATGCATGTGCATTTCGACAACTTTAGATTCAAAAATATAGATAAAAAGACATAAAAAGTATCGAGAGATACGCTACATATACCCAAGTACATATACAACACATATTGCATTTATCCATGCGATTAATTTAGTATCGTCATTCTGTATCAGAGAACCACATTGCAAAATTTGATCGTATCTTATGCCAGAGTGCTATTCACACTATGGTCTTATTTTGTCTCGTTAATGAATCATGACGGATTGAAAGAGAAGGATAGAGAAAAAGAGAAGTTTGTTTAGCCTTGGTAATACGATTACATCGAAATATCCCTGGGTCAGCAACGTGTTCTCTTGTTCTGGCCTCGTCATTGAATTCAGTATCGCGTGACAACTGATTTCGCACGCCAAACGCGATCCTGCTATTTGTAGAAACACAAAGATTTCAATACATTCGTTTCCACGTATTTGTTCGCGTAATGAAAAAAACAGATAAATGAAACTGAAAGGATGTCATTAGTATTTTCATGTAAGACTATTGTTGATAAAAATTAGAATTCTTATTTGAAAAAAGAAAACAACGAAAAAATATTGAAATTATAAATAATAAAAATTTTTTTTTAATTATCAGGAATTATGATTCGTATGCGCACAAATGCGTAACGAAATTATTTCTTATATAATAAATTTAATAAAATTTATTGAAATAAAAAAAATTAAATCTTTCAAAATCTGACAGATGGAATTCATCATCGCGGATGATGCTACAACACGGCCCCCAAGAATCGAGAGAAGATTTATAGCTTTGTGATGAAAAGTGCGACAAGACGAATCTGACGTTTTTAATTACAGGGACACGGCGGTTTAAGACTTTATTCACTTTGGTCTCTCTATGGGAAAGTCTTCTCCATTCGGGATCCGATGGCCAAACGATCAAAATCGGCTTACACCGCTCGGGGAGTAACGGCACTTCCTGTTGCCAGACGAACGAGGATGCTGGAAGAAATACTTCGAGCGTGTAATATATGCCGATAACGCGCAACGTGCCCAAGCACGGCCCCAAGATAATCGCACGGAAATCGGCTTTCGCGCAAGATTCGCGCGAGATAGAAACGCGCATAAATAAACAAATAACTCCGCGGCAGTCTAAATCACCGGTTCCGTTCGTTTGATTCATGATCCGAAGTATTCTGCGCGGACGCGGTACATAAATCAGCCACTTAAGGGCTGAGAATTGCACCAACTCGGAGTTCGAAAGGATAGTGAAGCACGATCGCCGAGATGAAATTTCGGTTCATCTCGAGACGAGAAACGCGATAAATTATCCTTCTGCGCTGATTAGCGATCATCGATTTCATTGAAAATGATTGCTCGAAAATACTTAGTAGAAAATACCGATGCTATCACAAATTACGTGCAAACAAACGCACTTTTCTTACTACACGTTAAGGTGAAGCTAATGATTAAATGTTTCACAGATAAAACAACTGTGTTGATTGATTAGCAAGAAATTGTAAATTAATAATAATATATTTTATATATAAATGTTCCATATATCTAACATTCTAATTAAATTTTCGACAACATTATTATATAAAAAACTGTTAATATTATACTAATGTGTGCGTATATGTGTAAAAATATTTATCTCAAGATATTTATATTAACATTCCTTTCAATACACTTGGAAGACTTGGAGCACACAATTTATCACGAGATAATTAAATTATTCCAACGATATCTACGTACATAAGACATGCATCGTTGGTTAATGAGTTTTATTTCGAAAAAGAAATAGCCGAGATATGCAAAATTAGCATATGGTCTGACATGTTGACTACGTAATATACCTAATTAAGACACGCGCGTAAGGTCTCTATCATTAGAGAGCGCCTATTATTTAATAGTAATTAGAGATACTTATCGAATCGATATCGTGACCAATGATTATCCGAGCGCATCCAATTATTTGATCCGAAGCTTTTTACCGCATTGCGTAACAGCTCGTTACGCGTTTCGGACTAGCCTAATCATTAACCTCAATTGACAATAATGTATGCACGTTACATTGTCAATGCATTATTAGAATAATAGTTTAATTGCACTTAATTAGCCGCCTAATTAATAATTCGCTATTGAAAACGTGCTCTCTCGCTTATCATCCAATGAGAAGATGGTCGGATAATAATTCTCTACGAGGAATGTTCGATCTCCCGCGATGGGAGAGGCTTATCGCTTTTACATAATTTTCAATTATCTCGAGAGTTCATAGGTCTATTTTCCTTCGACACGTGTGATTTCTTTCGTTTTAAAGCTGCGTGAATTGAATCGTTATTAAAAAGATTATTCTATCGTAACGATGTCAGAATTCATATTTTAAAAAAGAAACGTGCAAACAGTTCGCCTTATAAAAAAATTAGATGACAGATTGATCTAATTATAAGTGTCAATTCGACGACGTTATTAATTTCGGTGATGATCGCGAAATCAGTTTCGGTCTTCCAATTTAAGTCGGCAATTTTTCAAAATGTCCTCGAGAAGGAAGAGCACTCTTAGATATAAAGATTACAAGGAATAGTTGTAAAATATTAAGAGAAAAGAGATTTTTCTTTATTTAAATAATCAAATAAAAATCTTTATAAAATGTGGAATAAAATTTTGAGCTATAAGAAATTTAAAATAAAATGTTTCCTTCTCGGCTGACTATATCAAGTATTTGAAGATGGAGCTTTATTTTTTATTTAAATTCAAATGGACTTTACTGCAACAGAATTTTTATTTCAAGCTTAACTACCAAGACACACACACATACATCATCCTTAATGATATATAAATAAACGACAAGCCAATTCGATTTTGCCATGAGATTTCCCGTCTTACATTTACATAACAAATCTATCCTTAACATTTTATATACTAGATATGAATCAAGCTATATGTAATCAAGCTTTATGTTCGAAAGTGACATAATAAATTAGTTAGCACGTCGAAAGCAGGCAGTGCTGATTTTAAAAATGACCGGAAAGCATACGAGGAAGGATTAATTATAAGTATCGATTTCTCACGAGAGCGAGATAATATCGATATAGCATATTAAATTAATTAGCGATTCTCGGCGTCGGCAAGATTAATTATTCCGTTTCTTCAGTTATTTCGTTCACTCTGTGCGTCTGTCTATTCACAGCCGGCTGTTTCTATTTGCGAAACGCCATCGAGAAAATGTCTGTCCGGCGACGCAACGTTCGCCAGGATCGACGACGAGATGTCGCGAATGCATCAGATAAAGCCGAAGGATCTGCACGTCGTACATATCGTGGCATGATGAAGAGACACGATTCTCGAGAGAGATGACTCGTTCCTTTTTTGCACGGTGTGTCGCGAAGTATCTCGCTCATGTATCGATAGTCACGGCCGCTTTTCCCGAGGGAAAAAAATGAGTAAGCGAGATTAATCGAGAGAACGCAGACCACAGCCAAAGAATACCGTCGAGCCACATGTATCTCATCTCGAGATATTGTCATTTATTATTTTCAAGACACGCGCACGAACACACACATGCACCGCTGCAATTTATAATTTTTATAAAGAAACAATAAAATAAAAATTGTGAGAATTTTATATATCTATAAAAACATATTTTTTTCATACTTCAAATTGCACGCGAGAACTATAAGAGAAGACATTTGAAAAAAACCTCGACATAAATAAATCTCGTTATTGAAGCGAAGAAAGATATTTTCGATCGAAACAAAAATGATAGCGTCCATCTACCTGTAGCTATTATTAATTCCGTCGTGAAAAAGAAAAGTGGAACGAATAGCGATGTATAAAAAGAAAAAAAAAACATTCACTATGATTAATGTGAATTTAGATGTTCGATAAAAAACGTATTTTTTACGCGTCAAAGAATTATGGATGGTGTTTTAAGCGGGTCCGTTATTAATTCCGTTGTCGAAGTGGAAATCGAAAGTCAAATATGCCGGTACAACTTTAATCGTACAGTCGCATACACATACATAATGTTTACGTACCGGTCAGTGTCATACCGGTCAGGTATTTACCGGTTTTGCGCACGTATTCGGCCTATGACTCATTTAGCCGGAGGTTCATTAGATGCTTTCTCTCAATATCTCTCTGCGTTCAGAAACAAAGGCCAGAATCCCACATAACATCCCAAATTGCGGACGTGTTCCGTTTTCGCCAGTTTATGACGCTGCAACATTTTCCATCGCTTAGTTACTTTCATCTCGCCGCAATTGTTTCCGGCAAAATTAGTAACAGATCGTTTTCGAAATATCTACTTTTTGCAATAGAAAATAAAAATAAAGACTAATTTAATATTTATATTTAAATGAGAGAGAGAGAGAGAGAGAGAGAGAGATTTGAAGAAAAATTATTTATTTAAATTAAAAATAAAATTATTTTGAGGAAAAATATTGAGAAAAAAGTATAATAATTTTTTTGTTTTAATTATTTTAATCACAAGACTGGGAGAATAAATCTTATATATTATAATAAAAAAAATTAAAAGAATAAAATTTACAAAAGATTTATTAATAATTATTTACTAGCTAATTCTAGCTATTTTTATAATAATAAAAAGAAGAATATTTTTATATATTTCTTATTTTAATAACAAATCTACCATTTTCAAACATTTACATATTTATTGCATTAAATAATGCTGAAGATGAAAGCAATTAAAACTCGCAACGTTGCATATGCGTATCTCATAATATCTTGCGGATGATATTTTATTTATCGAAAGGATCCACATTTCGACATTAATTAATGGTATTGTATTCCGAAACGAGATCGGCTCGCGAGTTATAATTTTGCCGTAATGTCGCGCGACCGTAATTTCGCACAAATTGATATCCACTGATTTTGGGATTTGTTCCATATTGTGTCTTGTCGCGCGCACATGCGACCGGCGCGATGCACGATTTCCGCGGGATGCACGACGATTGAAAAACGATCGTACTGCACGCAAACTGCCGTCCATCAATATCGAAAGGATCGCGGACGATTGCTCGCTCGGTTGCTATTTCATATGCACAATTGCAGTTACCGGATACCGGAAGGATTTGTCTTTAATACCGCTACTGATGGCCGCTACACCTCTATTCATGAATACAACAGTACGAAATTCGCTTAATGCGCATTAAATATGGCTACGGTGCACGCTGAAGAGAGAGGTGAGGCGAGGAGAGAAGAGAGAGAAAAAGAGAGAGAGAGAGAGAAATAGAGAAGAAGAGAAGAAGATACAATCATTCCACTCGCGATCGTTGAATGAAAACTAATGAATTTGTCGACCGTAATACTCGCGGCTCGCGATACATCAAATCGCAATCAAGCTGTTTTTGTACATAGTCCAGGAATCATCTCAATGATATATGTTGTATCGTTCGTCGTGATACGATAATCATCGTTTTGAAGAAGAAACGTTTCAATTATAAATCAGTCTTCAATCTTTTGTTTTTATGAAACAAGCACGAGCTTTGGAATGTTGTGCAAAATAACAGAATAATCCATATATTTCTGTATATTTTCGTATACTTCAATCCTATAAAAAATTAAATGAAAAAATATAATAAAAAAATAATATTCCATTTTACAAAGATCTCGCCAGAAGTTATTCATTCGCATTACGAGATCACCGTGTCGCGATAAAACACTCACGCTACCTTATGCGAGCAACGGGACCGATAATTGACAGATTACTTATCTCGATGCCATTTGACGTGTTCGATGATGTCGCGAGATATAACGAGCCTTCTAGAATGACACAATGAGAATACGACAAGATTAGCAGCGAGGATTAATTCTCCCGCGAGTTCGAAGGAATTCGATTATTTCGACCATGAGATTCTAATCGCGACGTCTCGATAAGAATGCACGTTAGATCATTATTAAGATTATTATTAATTGATCCGACTATACCTCGCGGCGATATTCAATTTTTAATCCTTTATTCTTTTATCTTTCATGCTTTTATAAAACTCCAATAACCAATTCGAAATATATTTGGCAAAATCTCTTTCATCGAAATTCCATATGTTTTTCGTATAATTCTCGTTAACGGTCGAGTGACGCGAAATCTAGGATTAAAATTTCATCGAGCGAAAGCGGGACGTCGCGTATAAAACGCGTCGCGTGCGATACGTTTGATGATACACCATGCAGAAGAGAGGAGGAGCTCGGCCTCCCAAAAGCTCGGCGATAAACCGAGAAACAAACGGCCCGGTTTTTGTTATCCGCTGCGCCCGGAAGGGGCGGATAAACGCGGAAAAAAAAACCAACGAGGAATACGATTATGTAAATGTAACTGTGCGGGAAGAAATACACGCGCGCGCGCACACACAAGCGTACAACGAGCCACCGCTGTTATTAACATGAGCCTCGCATGGCTTAATATTTAAATTAGTGTTAGGTCCGGAATTCGCTTTGGCGATAGTGCACGCTTCCGTGGATTATTAACACGAGCCAGTGAACCCGCGAGCGAGCGACACGACATGTGGCGTGTCGACAACGTTAAGAATTGTTGTTGGGCGAATTATCGGACAGAAGGTAACCGCTGATTCGCATGAAAACGTTTTGTGATATGCGTGTCTCTGAGAGAGAGGAGTAAAAAGCGCCCTTTTCAGATGATCAAGATATCCTCTATTCTAATAATTACAAAAAAAATTTAGAGATATGAGACTCATTATTCGACATAAACATGAACATTTTATCTTATGGCCTATATATCGTTATATATTTATTACATTTCGTATATTTAATTTTTCTTTACATATACGCACACACACATATATATATATATATAAATTAAAAATATTATCTTAATATGATTTTAATATGTATATTTTTAAAGAAAGAAAAATATATTGTTATATTAAAAGGAAGCATTATACAAAATACTCTTACTATATGATTGATTATATATATTTGTAACCTCTCTATTTCTGTAAAATAATATATATATTTCTTTCGGAAGATGTATTATATTAAATATATTTCCAAAACGGAATAAATTTTTGTCACTATTGTTCTACTGGTTTTTACCTTCCTTTTCATATCAATCGTAATACTAATCCAATCCATGGTCCCTTCGATCGCGGTCATTATTGACGAGATCGAATATGGAACGGAATAAACCGACTCGTAGCCAATCTATAACGCGCGTCGTGTTTCAAATTCAATCACGATCAGTGTAGGTTGTTTACGGTAGCATGATAAATGAAAGCTGCTTAAAAATACGCCCCGGGCTCGTTACGAGCCGTCAGCTGTGCGTGTGCGTGTGCGCGGCTAACCGATGCGACAAAATACATTGCCGACCAATTCGTTCGGCGATCATTATGAACATGGACAATGGCATTGCTCGATAATGTTCGAAGATCTCCTCTGCCCTGCTCTGCCCTATCCTGCTCTGCTCTGCCCATAGTAGATTCGTGTGTCATGATAGATGTTCCGGTGTCGCGTACCCGGACCATTTTGATAATACATCATACCGATGTATCGTATCGGCATTTATTTACGTCTCCGTAGCATCGAAACACGAATGCAAATTTAAACTTTATCATTTTTCGACCCTGCTATTTGCGCCGGCGTGACGTGAATAATGTCACTCCATGTGAACGTTACATTAATTTTCAATAGTGCAAAAAAACGGGAATGATGAAATATAAAGGAGTTAAAGAGATTTAAAATTTTATTTGTAAAATCCATTTTCATTATCGGTAACTCTGATATTTTATCTCCGAGTTTTCCTCGATTCTTCTCTATTTCGATGATAACACGGTTTGCGCGATGTATTATATGTAACATTGATTTTTTTTCTCGTATAGATTCTCGTATAGATTAAGGACAATCTCGAAATTATTGAGTTTCGATTCCCCCCATTAAGCGCGACTGCTATTTAATTATGCCGCTTCGTGAACGTGCACACAATTCAAGATTAATTAGTTGCTAATGTAATTGATAATATTTGTCTATGTTTGCAATTCAGACAAGCAGGCGGATTAATTTTGCGGCAATAATTTATCAAAATTACGTCGTTGGTTTACGCATGAAATTGGAAAACATCGGACGGAATTAAATTTCGATTCATCAAATTATTATTATTGCAAATTAGGAAAATTAATCAGAAATCCTGCTTAACCATTTATTTATATATCATGACTCTTTTGAAATAAATTATTACATTTACTTATATTTTTGCAACTTTTATTTCAATGCTACTTTTTTAACTGCTCACCCGACTTTCCTTTCATCCATTAAATATGATATAATATTAAAAAAAACTGCTATTAATTTAAATTTCTTTGAATCTACTATTTAAATACTAAGCTACCTTACGCTCTTATGCTGTCAGTGCGTTTCACAGAATTAGCCTGGAATTCTAATAAATGCGTTTTTCTATCTCTTTCGCATAATTTCTATACTTTTTAATTCCGCCGTAGTTTTCAACGTTGTAGCATTTGGCTCGACATGTCATCCGCGAAATGAAAATTGGGTTTTGCTAGATGGTTAAGTGCTTGCGCGGAAATCGTAGAATGGCACGCATGGAATGCAAGTTCAAGTGTGACGAAAAATATATATCGCGTATATGCACGATGCACGGCTGTCGAGAGCCGTGCATAGAGTTACTATGGACGGAAATATTGAAACGCGTGGGATTCCGTGACGGGGAAAAAATGAAAAGATATCCAATGCTTTTTCTCGTCAAATTCATATTAACGTAGAAACAACGAAAAAGAAAAGAGCGAAGAGAACACGACAGAATGCACATTTAGCTCGAAATAAACATCGGTATCAAAAGTCATGCATGTGTCTAGGCGTGCGAGAATATGGAAAAAATATCTCCACGTGTATAACGAGAAATGTGCGCGTTTAATAAAATATTTGATTCGGTATTTTTTTCGAAGCATAAAAGTTTAAGTACGTCATCGTACATGCATCATAAGTTATAAATTACTAGCATCAATTAAAGTGAGATTCGATACTTAATT